>NW_024096798.1:0-714482 GCF_016545835.1 Crotalus tigris
CCTAGTGAGACCAGCAAATTGACATCTTCCCATAGTCTATGAACCTAAGAACAACATGAGATAGAAATATGCAATATCATAACTCAAGACCAAATAGCTTGTGTTGCTGACACACAGAGTCGTTGTCTCTCAAGAAAAGCAACATACCAGCATATTTTGATCTTATGACCAGGTCCCTCATAGCCCACTTCTACTAGCTAATATTGCCTTCCTTTCAGTAGCAGGACTGAATGAGGATTACTTTATGTAGCAATTCAGGACAATCAGTAGACCAGCACATCTCTTTCATATTGCATCTCTCTTAAACTGCCTAGAATCAGACAATCATAGAAATAAATGATTGGAAAAGACTTTGGAGTCTTCAAGTCCAACACCATGTCCAGAAATAGGATCCTGAGATGATCCAACTCAAAATGCTACCCAATCTTTTCTTGAAAACTGATGGATTATCCCTGACTCCAGGCGGCAGCTGTTTAACTGTTAAATAGCTCTCGGAATCTGGAAATTGTTCCTTATTTTTAATTTGGATCTTTTTATGTAAAATTTCCACCAGGGTTCTTGTCCAACCCTAAGGAATTCTGAAGAATCCACATCCTGGACAGCCCTTCAAATATTAGATGATTGCTAATGGAATGATGTCTCTTCCACAGGGCAGCGTGTCTGCTTAGGAGAAAAGTTGTCAAGAATTGAGTTGTTCATTATCCTAACCAGCCTGCTGAGGACTTTCTGTTTCCAGGTGCCTGAAGGAGTGAAAAAGCTCAATGAGAAATCTATAGTACGTATGGGACTATCTCCACATCCTTATAAAATCTGTGCTGTACCATATCATACAATGTCATAAAATCCATTGAGTATTAGTATCTTTCCTTTTAAATTTTTACTTTATCTTTTCCCCTTAATATTTGTGCCCTGTCTTGAAATTCATTCATGTTATTGTATCCTAAAACCGCTGTATCCTAATGACTGCTTGCATACAATCAACTAAGCTTCTTCAAGTTTGCCTTTGGGTTATGTTTTCTGTAGACGTAAATATCCTGCTTTCAATAATCTGAAGGCTTTCAATATTCTGAAGCATGCTTTCAGAAGCTGTAGGTCAGGCATGTCAAACTCACGACGTCACGTGACATTGTGTGCCATATCGTGACTTTTTCCCCATTGCCGGCAATGGGTTGGGTGCCGTTTCGGCATGATGCATCCAGCCTATGGGCCGACAGTTTGACATGCCTGTTGTAGGTGCTCCATCACTGGAGGCTTTTAAAAAGAGACTGTACAGCCGCTTGTCTGGAATGGTACAGGGTCTCCTGCTTGAGCAGGGGGTTGGACTAGAAGATCTCCAAGGTCCCTTCCAACGCTGTTATTCTGTTATATAGCCTCTTGCAGTTGTAGGGTAAATCAATTTTCAGTTGAAGGGAACAGTTTAAGACAAACTGAAACAGAAAGAATTGGCTTGCAACATCTATCTCACAGTGACCTATTGTAGTTTTCTCTCTGAATGTTCTTATGAGTTTCCCTGTACCTCAAGATGTAAACTTTTCTTTCTTCACTAAGACTATTGTTTTCTGAAAATAAAAAAGGGTAGGAAGTAACCAGAGATATATTATGCTATTACTTATGAATATGTATTACTTGTACCTATGTAATTTCTCTCCATATTTCTGAAATGTATATATATGAGTGCATCTCTTTGTTGGCAGGGTGTCTCACTTTTCTTTCAGAGAAGGCATTCTCACTTCCCAGTACATTCTGTTTAATAAACACTGCAGCAAGCCTTCCTCATTTGCCTGTTGTCCTGCCTTTTGATTCCACACAGTTATTTGTGCACTTTCTTCTCTTGCAATGACAAAACTGGACACTGTTTCAGGTGTGGTACGACCATGCAGTGTAGAGCAGAACTATCACTTCCCATGATCTCAACATCATACCTCTGTTCATCCACCTCAAGATAAGAAATATTTTCAAATTACAGGAATAAACAGGAGTAACCCTCACTATGTTGATGACACTGCTATGATAGCTGACAATATAAAAGACATGGAACTAGTCAACTGAAGTAATATTTAAAATATTGGATATCAGTGAAATAAAATATCATCATTGCAAGTGTTCCAAATATCCTTCTCTGTTTCTTGTTGGATTAAATATTTAGAAGAGACATACTTTCATGAAAGTTGTCTCTGAAAGGCAACTTTCTAAATCTCCAGAAGTTTCCTATCAAGGGAAATGGAAAAGATCTGGTGGTTAGGGTTTGAATGAGCAAAGTGGTTCAGAAAGCAGGAATGAAATCTGAAAAATCAGAAATACCAATTGCCTCAAAGTTCTTCTGACTTCTCACTCTCCAAAAAGGAAAACTTTTCCCTCCTTCGGAGCCATTTGAGTGGCAAGTGAGGCTCCCGGAGAGCAGGGATGTTATGTGTTGCTTGCCATTTACTAGGGGGCTTTCTTTTTCCCGCCATTTTCTCCTCAGCAGTGTGTTGCTTGCCATTTACTAGAGGCCTTTCTTTTTCCCACCATTTTCTCCTCAGCAGCGTCTCTGGCTGAGGAACTGCTCCTGTTTCCTCAGCCTCTCTGAGAGACAGTGCAGGCAAGATGGAAGAGGAGAGAAGCCCTGTGGGTGGAAAAGCCTCTTTTGTACAGCCTGGTCCCCTTTCCTGAGGGTAGAAGTCATGGACCCTGATCTCTTTCTGGCTTCTGAGGCACAAGGGTGAGGCCATCTTGCTTCCTTCTGTCTGAAATCCAGCCAGAGGTGTTGCTCCCACTGTTATGTCCCGAGCCTTGCAAACGGCTCGGGCGTTTGCAGGCAGTCCCGGGCAGGTGCAAAGCTGCCCGGGACCAGACAGGCTGTCGCCAGCGCCGTGCGCATGCGCGGGTGCTGGCGCGGGAAAAGTAACCCATTTACCCGGGAGTTGCCTATATAAGAGGCTGTGAGGCGTTTGGGCTGAGCTGAAGCCATCTTCCTGTAAGCTGAACGCTGAATAAAAGAACCTGAGAACTCCAGCTGCTTCTCGTGTCTGTTTTCCCGCCAAGGACGCAACACTGGCGACGAAGGTGGGATGCCTTGCACTACCTGGAAAGGAAAAAGTGTAAGCTTACCCAAGGAGTCCTGAGCGGCGGAAGAGGAACGGCGTCGACTCGGCAGCTGCCCGCCAATCCGGTGCGCATTCGGGGGTAGGCTGGCTGATAGACCCGTCTCCTGAAGATCCGAAGATGGCGAAAATCGGAAGGCTTTCGGAATTCGACGTCTCACATCCAGAGCGGTGGGAGTCCTACGTATCCAGAATGGAGAACTACTTCAAGGCAAACCAAGTGAGGGAAGATAGCTTGAAGGCTGCCACCCTGCTTTGCGCTTGCGGCCAAGACGCCTTCGAAATCGCAGAAAACCTTGCAGCACCTGTTCCAGTAGAGTCTGTAAGCTACGCAGACCTGAAGAAGCTGCTGAAGGACCACTTCCACCCCAAGGTGTCCGTTATCTCATGGCGCCACACCTTCGAGCAGAGGGATCAACGGTCCGGGGAGTCAGCCAAGGAGTACATCGCCGCGTTACGGAAGGCCGCCAAGCCCTGCGAGTTCAAGGACCTCGAGGAACGACTGAGGGACCGATTCGTGTGCGGGTTGAGGCATCGAGAGCTACAACAGAGACTTTTCGCTAAGGAAGAATTATCCTTCCAAGACGCTTTAAGGGAAGCCACCGCGGAAGAAGCAGCAGGCGGCGCCGTCAAGAACATGCGGCCGATCAGAAGCAGTGCAGAGGGTGCGTCCGTGCACCAAGAAGACGTCCGACGAAACTCCGAGGAGGATCCGGACGAAGAAGTCGACCGTCTACACCCCGCGAAGGGAGAAAATCAGAAGGAAAGCTCTTCAGCTCCGCTCAAGTGCATCGGCTGTGGAGGTCGCCACAGGAGAACCGACTGCAAGTTCCGCTCCGCTACCTGCCGGGCATGCGGCAAACAAGGGCACATTGCAGCTGTGTGTCTGGGCCGACGAAAGGCACAACCTCAAGAAGAACGCCTGAAGGGTACCAGAGTCCCCAGCCAGAATAGGGTAGGTTTTTGCGCTTCGCGTAGAAACATTTGTAGGACAGGCACACACAAGCCCATGAAGAAAAAGCTGTCACTCAACGTGAAGCTACAAGGGGTTCCATTATCTATGGAACTAGACACAGGGTCTGCCCTTTCCATCATTTCATTGCATACATTTAGGAAGATTTGTTCCAGTAGTGGGACTAAGGCCAAGTTAAGGCCTTCTGATATTGTATTAACTGATTTTCAGAACTCAAGAGTGTGTGTTAAGGGGGAGGCCACCCTTAACGTGCAATACAAGAGTTTTGAAGGTCCACTAGACTTGTTAGTAGTAGGGGTGAAAGAACGAGTCTCATAGGACTCGATTGGTTTGAGGCCCTGGGGATACACGTCACAGGACTCAACAGCTTACAAACACTCGACCTACAGGAAGTCTGCAAGGAATTTGCAGATGTTTTCAGCCCCCAGCTGGGCACATTCAAAGGACCACCTGTGTCCTTAAAGCTAGACCCCACTGTCACTCCCATTAGGATTAAAGCAAGAAGGGTCCCTTTTGCTTTAAAAAGTAAGATTGACACTGAATTAGACAAACTAATCCAACAAGGAATCCTAGAACCTGTTGATTCCAGCCCATGGGAGACCCCCATTGTCACGCCTCTAAAGGCAAATGGGGACATTCGCATTTGTGCTGATTACAAATGCACACTCAATAAGGCATTGCAGCAACATGCCTATCCTGTTCCTGTGGTCAGTCACATCCTGGCCTCTCTCAAGGGGGGGCGTGTTTTTGCAAAGCTTGACCTAGCTCAAGCATATCAACAGCTGCCTGTTGATGATGATGCTGCCATAGCTCAGACCATTGTGACCCACAGGGGAGCCTTTAAAGTAAAAAGGCTACAGTTTGGAGTGAATGTCGCTCCTGGGATTTTCCAAAGCGTAATGGAAAACACACTACGAGGTATACCAGGGGTCTGCCCCTACTTTGACGATGTCTTGATTGCAGGAGACTCCACACACATTCTAGCTGAAAGGCTTAGGGCTGTCCTGTTAAGATTCAGGAAATCAGGCCTTAAGCTCAGAAAAGACAAATGCAAGATTGGGGTGCCTTCTACTGAATTTCTGGGATTCAAAATTGATGCTGCTGGGATTCATCCTGCTGAATCCAAACTAACTGCTATTTTAGAAGCACCCAGGCCAAAGTCTAAGGCCGAACTTCAGGCCTTCTTAGGCCTCCTGAATTTCTACAATTCTTTTCTTCCACATAAAGCTAGTGTAGCTGAGCCTCTTCACAGGCTACTAGACAAACAAGCTGTGTGGCTGTGGTCACAAGCACATGAGGCTTGCTTTAAAGAAGTCAAGGCCTTGCTCACTTCTAACAGTGTTCTTGCACATTTCAACGAGTCTCTTCCTGTGTGCATCGCTTGTGATGCATCCCCCTACGGGGTTGGAGCTGTCCTGAGTCACCTCAGGTCTGATGGAACTCAGGTTCCTATTGCATACTACTCCAGAACATTGTCTTCTGCCGAGCGCAACTACGCTCAGATAGACAGGGAGGCTCTGGCTGTTGTTGCTGGAATTAAAAAATTCCACGATTTTCTATATGGCAGGCATTTCACGGTCTTCACTGACCATAAGCCTCTGCTGGGACTGTTTACCACACGTAAGCAGACTCCCCACATCATTTCCCCTAGAATGCTTAGGTGGTCTATTTTTTTGTCTGCATATGATTTTTCATTACTCCACAAGCCTGGGAAAGAAATGGGCCATGCTGATGGCCTCAGTAGGTTGCCTCTGCCAGTAGTAGAAGCTGACCCCGCGCCAGCTGTCAACATTCTATCAATCCAAGCCTTACCCGAGCTTCCTCTTAGTGCCAGGGATGTTACCGCTGAAACAGGTACAGATCACACACTTTCACGTGTCCGCTCCTGGGTCCTGTCCGGGTGGCCTGAGCACTGCCCTAGTCCTGAGTTTCAGAGTTTCTGGTCCAAAAGGAACGAATTGTCCCTTTCTCAGGGTTGTTTGCTTTGGGGAAACAGAGTTGTCATTCCCACCTCAATGAGGACTAGGGTCTTAGAATCCCTCCACGAGGGTCATCCTGGCATTGTTCGTATGAAGGCTCTTGCACGCAGCCACTTGTGGTGGCCTGCTTTAGATAAAGATATTGAGGCTAAGGTACACGCATGCCACATGTGCCAACGATCTCGCCCAGAGATGCCCCAAGCTCCTGTGCATAAATGGGAGGAAACACAGTCCCCATGGTCTAGGGTGCACATTGACTACGCTGGGCCCTTTCAGGGCCAGTTCTTCTTGGTCCTTGTTGACAGCCATTCAAAATGGCTTGAGGTTGTGCCTGTCTCGTCCACCACCACTGCAAAGACTATTCAGGTACTGAGGGGGATTTTTGCTGCACACGGGCTGCCCAGATGTCATTGTGTCTGACAACGGCCCTCAATTCACCTCCTCCGAATTCCAAGCTTTCTTACAGGCAAACCTGATTCGTCATGCCACATCTGCACCTTTTCACCCGTCCACCAACGGTATGGCTGAACGTATGGTGCGCATCGCAAAGGACGCCTTGAAGAGACTCACCTACGGGGACTGGCATCACAGGTTGGCTGACTTTCTCCTTTCTTATCGCACCACACCGTCCACTTCTACAGGGAGAAGTCCAGCTGAACTTCGTTGGGGGCGCCAACTTACTACGAGACTTGACCGGTTGCATCCGGACAGACTGCCTTCATCTACCTCACATCCTAGGGCACCTAGACAACTACTTGTGGGTGCCCCGGTTTGGGCTCGCAATTACGGGCCTGGTCATACATGGGTCCCCGCTTCTGTGTCCAGGATCACAGGTCCTCTCTCCTACGAGGTTGCCCTGGACAACGGTCGTGTCCTGCGTCGGCACATCGACCAACTCCGCTCTAGGCGGGACTTTTCTGCTGAAACTCCTGGGTCTTTTCCAGGGGGGGAGGGGGACCCTTTGGAGCAAAGGGAAGGGCAAGAGCTACTGCCCATCGCCACTGAGGGAGCCACAAACGGCTCGTCCCAAGGTTCTGCAATTGCTCCGAAAAGGAAGTCTTGGAGCTTACCCACACAACAGGCACTCACGCCTACTCCAGCCAGGGAGTTACCCCGGGGGCATACTCACTTTCCACACACAGCACACAGCACTCCAGCAACGGAGGATACCCGGGGGCATCCCAACAAATCATTCCCCGCAAGAGAGCTGGCACACAATGCCCAAGGTTGGCCTGACCTTACCCCAAATCCTACAGGGGGTCAAACATACACAGAGCTAGTCGAGGAACCAAGTCCCGACTACAACACCCTAGCACAAATCAGGGGACACCTGAGTTTTGGGAGAGTACAGAAACCCACACGAGCCCAAACACAGAATGGGGTTCAGGGAATGGACAGCCTCCTGACAGGTCTTGGACTGACCTAGGGGTTCTACAGAGACGCCCAGCAGTGGCTATCACTTCAAGGGGCCTGAGGGTCTACAGCTAGGTAGGACAACCAGGTCACAAAGCAACAGAAGCCCTGGCCTGACGAGCCCGGTGGGCAAGCAAGCAGGCCAGGCATCGGGACAGACTGGAAGACACCAGGGAATAGCAGAGTGGCCAGAAGCCCAGGAAATCTGAAAATAGAGCACCAAAGCCCAAAGTTCTTCAAGAGCTCAAAGAAAAAAATAAGACCTAGAAGATTTCATAGCATTTTGGGGCAAAAAGGTCAGGAAGTGGGACTTGGGGCGCTTGCGTTAAAAGGGGGTTGTTTTTCCCGCCAAGGGGACGAGCAACACCCACTATGCCGTGCCTTTGGCCATAAGAGCCAGGATGAGAACGGTCTGTTTCCCGCCAAGGACGCAACACCCACTATGGCCTTTGGCCAGAGATGCAGGATCAGGACTAGCAGTTGCCTTTCCCAGTGAGGTACAAGCACCGGCAACCACAGCATTTTTAAAAAAATAAATAAAGCATTTTCATTCTCCACAATTATAACCTTTATTTGTCTTTATCAGATTTTAGATTTTATATCATGCCTTTTCTCTAAGAGGTTCTCTTCCTCTTTGTTAAGTACTTTGTTCGTGTGCGGATGATGAAGATACATGGCGATAGTAAACAGCTCTTTATTCTCCTTCTAGCAACACCCGAACGAAAACAAAAGGCTCACAGGCCCCTTTATACGGCCAGAAACCCGTACAATGACAAGCAACAGTAACAGAGCACTTTTGCGCCTTGCGCATGGGCACAAGGCTGGCGCTGCTCTCTCTGTCCCGGGCAGCTTTTGGGATGCCCAGGACCAATGCAACGTCCTGAGCCTGCTTTTGCAGGCTCAGGACACAACAATCTTAATCACAGCAACAAGAGAGAATGGCAGTGGCCGAAAGTCCCCCTGGTGGATGATGACCCAGATCCCTGGTCTCCCCACTCCCACTCCTTCATCATTACCCCACTTTGGTTCTGGGGCTCAGAGGGAGGAACTGCCCCACATTTTTTCCAAGGAGTTTTTGTGGCTGAGGTTGGGCTCCCCACTTCTGCACATTCATTATCTTACAGTTCCAGGTGTGGTCTTACTAGGGCTTTGTAAAGCGGTACTAGTACGTCACATGATTTTGATTCTATGCCTCTGTTTATACAACCCAGGATTATATTAGCTTTTTTGGTTGCTACTACACTGCTGGCTCATAGTCAGGTGATCGTCCACTAGGACTCCAAGGTCCCTCTCCAAGGTTACTGTTTTTAAACCAGGTCTCGCCCAATCTGTATTTGTGCCTTTGGTTTTTCCTGCCTAAGTGTAGGACTTTGCTTTTCACCAAGGTGAAACTCATTTTTTGAATAAGGCCCATTGTTCAAGTTTGTCAAGATCTTTTTAGATCCTGAGTTTGTGATTTATGTGATTTATGGCTAATAACAATTTTGAAAGAAGCCTAGAATTTATTGGGAGTTGATTTTCTTATTTTAAAAATAGAGCAGGGATGACCCCAACTCTGTCTATAGTGAAGAGAATCTGGCTTCCTGTCTGCTTGAATTCTTTGTTGCTGGAACAGACACAACCTTTTCTACCCTGATGTGGGCATTGCTCCTCTTGGCAAATCATCCCGACATCCAAGATGAGACAACTCTGGATAGTAGGAACAAGGGCCAATCTCAGTCTGGAAAATGCATATGAATTCTTTGACATCTTAATCACTACTGAATGATGAGCTTCACTTTCATAATAGTATTCTCTGTAGATTCTGGAACCTATAATAATCAGTAGTTTTGCAAATTAAAAAAAACAGACTATGTAAATATAAAGGTGTTTTTTTAATATTTATTTATTATTTATTTATGAGACTTATATACCGCTTTAAGTGCAAGCATTCTCTAAGCGGTGTACACCAGTAAGCAATGTATATATATATTTACATTGCCCCCGACAATCTGGGTCCTCATTTTACCTACCCCGGAAGGATGGAAGGCTGAGTCAACCTTGAGCCGGTGAGATTTGAACCGCTGACCTGCTGAACACAATCAGCTAAAGTGGCCTGCAGTACTGCACTCTAACTGCTGCACCACCTAAACATCCTAACTGCTGCGCCACCCAACATCCTAAAATGTTGCATTAATATTTCTGTATTAATAATTCTATATAGCAATATGGAATAATGGAAAAGGAGATTGGCTTACTTTTCAGTGTATTGAATAAGATTTAGTTTTCACTCATTCAGGTATTACTGATCCAAAATCTAATAATGAAAATGATGGATGGGTGCATTATTGAGGTAGTTCTAAGGGGACTCTACCTCTGAAGTTAAATTAAAAAAAACAACATGAACCAAGAAACAAGAAGGTAAAGATAAAAGAAAATAGCTCACAGGAAAGTATGCAAATTCATTTCAGAAATTGTTGTCCGTCATTGTAGAGGAAAAAGTCTTGAATCCAAGTTACACGCAAAATCATAATTTAGTTTGAATTGAAGAATGACAAGGTATTCCATGTTTGTCTCTAGGTGTCCTATGGTTTGAACATAACTACTGTAGAGGGGAAAAAAACATAATTCAGATATCAAAATGTAGCAAATCTCAAGGCATTCCTTCATTTTCTTGCTTCCTACCTTTATAATATATAAATTCTTTTTCCTATTGCACCTACAAGCTCTTTTCTAAGCTAAAAAGTGTACTCTGACATTCTGTTTCACATAGCAATACGTGAACATTATATTTTTTTTCCTTTTGTCTTTCCGCTACTTTTGTGAAGGACAGAGAAAGCCAGGAGGTCTGTGGCCTTTCCCTCTTTCAGGATCGCTTGAATGACAAGTGAGGCTCCCAGAGAGCAGGAATGTTGTGTGTCTCCCGCCATTTCCTGCCTGAGCAGGGGGTTGGACTAGATGACCTCCAAGATCACTTCCACCATGATGATGATTATTATTATTATTATTATTATTATTATTATTATTATTATTGATCATCGCACAGTCAGCCAGATGTTCAGACTGGATTTGGCATTTTGTCTACCTATCGAGTCCTTACCCAGGACCTGGGATAGGCAGATGTGGATGTTTGATGGTATTACAGATATCGTTGCAGGATGGAAGTAGTTCCTAGTAAGGCTGCGAATTTGTCAACGCCAATGGTGTTCAAGTGGTGCTCCAGTTGTTTTTATTATTATTATTATTATTATTATTATTATTATTATTATTATTATTACTATTACTATTACTACTATTATTACTATTACTACTGTTATTATTATTCCCCAGAGAGCTTTCTTCTTCCTGCCATTTTCCCCTCAGCAATATGTCCAGCTGAGGTGAGGAGCTGCTTCCATTTCCTCAGCGTCTCTGAGAGGCAGCACAGGCAAGATGGAGGAGGAAAGAAACCCTCTTGCTGGAAAGGCCTCCGTTGTACAACCTGTCCCACTTTACTGGGGGAAGACATTGAGGGCCCTGATCTTCCTCTGGCTTCTGAGGCACCAGAGGGAGGCCGTCTTGTTTCCTACTGCCTCAGATCCAACAAGAGGGTGGTTTTCATGACTTTGGTCTTGCTCCCACTCTGGCTTTTTGGATCAGGACCAGCAACTTGGATTTCCTACTGAGATACAAACATCAGTGCTGCAGCTTTAAGTTCCCTTATTAATGTGTTGTCATTCAGCCCACAAAGGAATCCAAAGAAAGTAGGTGATAATCACGCTCCCCATTGAAAGACAAATACCACAAACTTAAGAGCCCCTTTCCCCCTTCTGTTAGTCTGTTCTGAGGAGCCCAATCCTGTCAAAATGCCTCAGCAGCAGGAAGAAGCCTCAGCTTCATAATGACTTGGTTAAAAACGTTCATTTATCTTTGTCAGATTTTTTTCCTAGCAGGTTCCCTGGGGATCCTCTCTTCATTTTAATCACAGCAATAACCTTCCAGGATGGACTGGGCAGAGAGGATGGCAGTGGCCGAAAGTTCCCCTGGCAGGTGATGCCCCAGATCCCTGATCACCCCATTCACACATCTCCACCCCATACCACCCTGACTCTGGGGCTCAGAGAGAGCGGCTGCAAGGAGCTTCTGTGGCTGAGGGTGGGGTCGCCACTCCTTCACATTCATTATCTTATGGCTCAGTGGATTTCGGAAAGCCAGAAAATGGATAATATCAGTAGTGAGCTTAACTAGGTACATTGCATAATTGTGCACCTGCTCAGCCCTTTTTGGGGTTGTGTAATCTACAAGTTGAAACCTAATCTAACCAAATGGGCAGAATTTACAATACCACACTAACGATCTGCAACGAATGCACTCTTGATACTATCTAGTGTCAGAAGTAAGACTTCATCCTGGTTCATCCAAGCCGGGGATAAATAAGCAACATGGCAACTGCTATGGGAAGAAGGTTACAGTTTATTGAAGAAGCAGAAAGATGGTCCTCGCAAGAAAGAGCAGAGGAGATGAAAGAGGAGTTGAGCACATGGGCAGTAGGTTTTTATACCCCCTCTAAGCCTTGTTTGGAATAGTTTCCTGTTCCTGTGCCATAAACCTTGAGGCTATTTCTGAGTATTTTTCTAGGCCTTGATATCTGTGGTTTAATCCTATTATCATATCCTGCTTCCCAAGTGATGGGCTAATGACTCCTAGAGTTTGGGTGGGGCATGCAGATTTTCTCTTTGTCTTCTTGAGTGCTCTGGCTTCAACTTTCTGATGGTTTTACATCTGCGTTTGTATGGGGCTAGCTCTTGCTTGGGGCAGAGAGATAGATTTGGGGTCAGGTTTGGTTTTAAAAAAAAATCCTTTTGAGGAAAAATATATTTTTCTGCCCTTTTAATATTTCCTTCTCTGGGCTAACTTCCCTCACTAGTTTGGGTAATGAAATATCTGCAAGAGGACAACCAAGCTCAGAGACCACCAAGACCCCTCAGTCCCAAAATACTCCAATTAATCAAATGCATAATATGTGAATATTTTAGAAAGACCCAAGAAGGAGGATTTCCACTGAGGTGATTTTTCCCTGATTTTTATTTAATGTGAACTTGACATTATATTGTTGAATTTTGTTTAGCTGGAACCTCAGCTCCAGGTACTAGTCGATGCTACAGTTACATGCCTGATGAGGCAGCAAAGCAGCCACTTCCTTCTCAAAGTTTAACATCCACATATTTTTTCTAGCAAGGAAGGAGGCTCAGACAGTGGTGAGGAAGGGAGAGAAGATTGCCACATTGCAATTTTTTTTGTACACTGCTGAGATTATTGAGAGGGAAAAAAGGAATTGTCCAAAGCTCTTAGAAGATGTAAGGATTATGGTTTGCAGATATTTTATTTGTAAGATGATTGGATGGGCATGGAAGCTGTGACAGCTGCAAGCATTCAGAATGGTCACTGATGCTACTGGGGAATTTTACAAATCAGGATGTGACCTGATTTGAAGGGTGTTACTTTGCAATTATTTCCATTTGTAGGCTTTTCAAGTAATTGTGCAGGAAATTCTCTGTGTCTGAATTAAGCCATTACCAATTAGTCCAAAAGAGCTGAGAGTGAAGGCTAGCTGGGATAATAAATAGAATTTGTGTTTGTTTTTGTTTTTTTCAAAGTTAGCTGATCAAGACATCCAGCACATAACCCACGCACAGAATTAAAATTCTGCTATGTACAGATGAAAGTGCAATCTTCCTAGTCACACCTTACAAATTTGTTGATCAGCAGTCATTCTTCTGACAAAATCATCTAAAGCAGTTCCAAATGTCTGAATAAATCTGATAAATGTCCATCATTATTTTCAGTGAGAGAACACTGATGCAAGCTCCTTATCTGTGCATCTAGCTGAAGTCTGTGCTTCAAAATAGCCCTGCTCTGCCAACTGGAAGACATGGACCGAGGGTATGTATCATGATTTAGTTCCAGAAGGCAAGATTCAATGACTATCTGAGGAAAAGTAAGGAGCCAAAGTATTTTCCTTTTAACCTGTGAATAAATTTGAATCATTTTAATTTTAACAAATTAAATTGTCACAAGATCAAAGATACAGCTGCAACAAGAATGAAGAGAAGGACCGGGGGTGACATGATAGCAGTGTTCCAATATCTCAGGGGTTGCCACAAAGAAGAGGGAGTCAAGCTATTCTCCAAAGCACCTGAAGTCAGGACAAGAAGCAACGGGTGAAAACTAAGCAAGGAGAGAAGCAACCTAGAACTAAGGAGAAACTTCCTGACTGTTAGAAAAATTAATCAGTGGAATAGCTTCCCTCCAGAAGTTGTGGATGCTCTAACACTGGAAGTTTTTAAGAAGAGACTGGACAACCATTTATCTGAAATGGTATAGGGTTTCCTGCCTGAGCAGGGGGTTGGACTAGATGAACTTCAAGGCCCCTTCCAACATTATGAGAATGGCTGGATGGAGTCACTGAAGCAGTAGGTGTGAATTTAAATGGACTCCAGAAGATGGTAGAGGACAGGAAGACCTGGAGGAACGTTGTCCATGGGGTCGCGATGGGTCGGACACGACTTCGCAGTTAACAACATCATACATACTACCACTTCTACTTTTTCAGATTTTAATAACAATTCATACATTTTAGCAAGAATATGCTCAGCACACAATTGTATTTCTCATTCTGACTTTCCTCCATACCGTAAGTCTTTTTAAGATTTATCTTAAATGTTTCCGGTAACTGAAAATGGGAAAACCATTAACACTGCACTTTCTCAGGCACCAGGTGGCAATAAAGACAATCCACCCAAGCTCAAGCAGAATCTCACAAGCAGCAGAAAAGTGATACTAACATAGATCAGGATTCAGCCCCTGGAACAAATCCAGATGTCTGCTACGCCAACAGCCCCATTACAGGTCCCAACAAGTACATGTAGAAGCTTAGAGGTGTCTTCACGAGCTTTCACTTCAATGTTATAATATAAACCATAATTTTCCAGAAATGCTTGTCTGAGTTCTGTGTAGTGGCAAATTTGCAGAAAAGAATGGGCGTACTGAAATTTGATATTAGGATTCAAAACAAGGACTGACTATTATCAAAGCATTTCGGTCTCAGAGGACACTATATGGCAGACCTCAGAACAAGCGCTTTGGAAAAATGGGACTTTAAAAGCATTATGGAGCGAGGAATTGCTGAATCTGTGAAATTCATCCAATTTTTTTCAAGGAATCTCAGCAGTTCTCAACTAATACAGTGAGTTTTTAACACATTATAATTGTTAATTGATAAAGAACTTGTAATTTGCATAACCAGCTTCTCTTCCTCTCACTTTTCAACTGCTCCTTACCTTATTTATATATAATGCTACATCACTCTTGCCATTCTATGTGTCTGATGAAGCAAGCTGAAACTCAGGAAAGCTTACAATGCCAAAATTATTTTTACTTCTTCTCACATTAGATGTACTCATCTGTTTTATTCTCACAACCTCCCACAAAAAGCAAGTAGGCAGCTAGGATTATAATCCTCTGTGTGTGTGCATATTGAGAAAAAATAGCTTGCCTCAGAGAATGATTTAAAAATAAAATAACCTGTGGCTAAGAATGCTACTTACTACCCAGAGGGAAAACTCTCTTTTCTTACCTGCCTTGCAATGCAGTGAAAGAAGGCAAACAAACTAGCTCCTGAGGAAACACTAAAAATGACTTTCCTTCCCTCCTGCATTTTCTGACTTGGGAAGAATGCTCCTGAAAGTGCTCGTCTTTCATGTAGATCAGTGGTTCTCAACCTGTGGGTTGGGACCCCATTTGGGGTCGAACGACCATTTCACGGGGGTCGCCAAACAACACAGTCCGCCATTTTTTTCCCCTTTTCCTTAGCTGTGCTACTCCCTTTTATTCTATTGGCTTTCTAAAGCCAATAGGAATTGTCCAGGCTGTCTCTGCCCTGCTGAGCCCGCCAAAAGTCCCATTCTGCAAACGGTGCTGCACCAGTTGAGTAGTCCTCGACTTATGACCGGTTGAGTAGTCCTCGACTTACAACCGGTTGGGGGTCGCGGCATTAAAAAGGTTGAGAACCACTGATGTAGATGTAGATGTTATCTCTACGTGCCTGTTGATGGTTGATTTTTCTCAGTGCCAGACTTTCAGAAATTTTCTAGCATTTATTTGACTTGGCTTGCTCACAGTTTCGCAGTTTAAACTGTGGTTAAGTCTGTCCCTGTGCTGTGAAATTAAAGAGTTTTAATTTCCTGTATTGTGAAATTAAGGAGTTTTAATTTCCTGTATTGTGAAATTAAGGAGTTTTAATCATGTCTTCTGACTGCTAGTTGATGTTCATGGATACATTCGGCTAGTCCTCTGCCTGTTTGTCCTACATAGTGACTGTTGCATCTTTACACTGGGTGTCGTAGATGATTCCAGTTTTTTTCCCCTTGGGATGCTGGAACTTTTAGTTTACTTAACATGTTTGTGAGTGTTTTAGTTGATTTGTGTGCTGTGGGATGCCATGTGGCTATGTTAATGTGTTGGTGGTCTCTGATAACAACTGCAATTATTTGCTTAACAACAATGGCAAAAAAGATTAGAAAATTGAGTGAAGACTTCCGGTTTTTGGGTTGCAGTGGCTGCAGGTATATGAAGAGGCTTCTCTCTTCATTATCTGCCTTTCCTCTGCTGGTAGACCCTTAATTGGATCGAAAAGTCACCCTGGAGGGGTGACTACTGATGAGGAGGACTCTTGTTGATTGCGGGGGGAGGAGGCAGCTCCCTCCACAGTCCGAGGCAGCTCCTCAGGGCCGACGGAGAAAAGATCGTCCAGTAACATGGCCAATCATTTAGCTGCTCCCTCTGAAAGTCAAAAGAACATCTAAGCGTTAAGAAACCATCGTGGATGATCCCAGTGAGACTTTTCCCTCTCTCTCTCTTTACCTAACTACTCTCCTGTTAAAAGCCATTTGGAATTACTTCCCTGCTTTGAAAGAGCTGCCTTTGTTTATCTGGGGAAAAGAGCTTTCCATAACAAAGGAAAACACTTCTTATTGACTATTTTTATTTTTGGTTACTTGGGGGCCCTGGAAAACTTCTTATCATAAAACTTTATTATTATATCTTCTAAGCTGGAGAATATTGTTTTCCTATATCTAGGACTTATTTTTTTAAAAGGATAAATCTTTATTGTTTGAAAAAAAAAACTCCATGAGAAGCTGGAAAAGAGATTTCATAGCTCTTTGACTTTGCTAATCTCATTCTTGATATCTGGAAGAGACTTTCATAGTTTACTGAGGACATCTTGTGGAGAAATTTAAAATTGCAACTATTTCTTATTGAAATGGAGAAACCATATTTACAACTCAACTGTAAACTCATACTGGAAAAAATTTATGAAGCTACTGAGGAAATATGTTCCCAAATAAGAGAGAGAACTGCAGAAATAATAAACAGAAATTCTACTGTGAATTTACAAATTGACCTTCAGACTCTATCTGATTATTCTACAGATCAAAAAGCAATAGAAGAGGAATTAATTTACATACAATCTATGGAGACTTTGGATGACCAGAAAATGATTGTAATAAACTATCTATAATTGCAGAACTAACAGAAATGGACTTGAAATTACAACTGTTGGAGAATTATGACAACTTTGATAATCTATTAATTATAAAATTGGACATGATCGAGTGTATTATCCAGTAGACAGGAGCCAGGCGTCAAAAACAGGGGATGGGAGGTCTTTTACTGACCCAAATGGCATTACAAACAATAACAGGAGATCTATTTGCTCAAATAGAGGCTTTGTTATGAAAACCTTCTTGACATTAAAAAAAAGCTAGAATAAGACTAAAAAGAGAAATTTAAAATTATATGTAATGGTTTTTAAAATTATATTAAAAGGTTTTGAGAAATATGGATTGATTTAAGGACTAAGATTTAGAGTTGAAAACTTGTGATTATTAGAATATATATGCTAAACAGAGTAAGAATGTACTTTTTGGAATAATATGTTTATTTGTATGAAAATTATTTTGTAATGGAATGAGAATAAGAATATGAAAGAGGTTTTTAAAAATTCAGATTGCTTTAACAACTAATTGAGTGTGTTAAGTTAGTAAGACGATGTTTTGTGTAATAATAGGTGTGTTCTTTTCTTTTAGACATGAAAATTATTTGAATGAGATTTAAATGCTATTTGAAGAAATAAGGGAGATTTGTGATAAAATCAATGATTTATGAGATTATGAATTAGAATATATCTGGATTAGTATTTTAGAAGGGATACCCGAAGTGATAATACTTTTATTTAAAATTAAATTGAACTATGGTAACTGTAAATTAATAAAGTTCAAAACAGGATTAGGATTTATAGATATGTAATGTAGAAATGGATTATGTTAAATAGGTTATATTATTTGAGGGAAATAGAGAGGGAACATTTAATGTATTTACTTGAGCTATTATATGATTTTGTTTTTGGATGATTGATCACCTAACTACCACAGTGTGTCTTCAGCATTCTGTTGTAAAAGTTAAAAAACCAATAAAACTTGTTATTAAAAAGAAAATTGAGTGAAACTCACTTAAAAATCAACTTTCTTAACAATGGAAATTCTGGTGCCAGTTGTGGATCGAGACTATCTGTATTTCAGCAGGAACATACTGGACACCCTGAGAATAGTAAAAAGCTTGGAAAACTGAAGTAGATTTATAGTAAACTGTTCTAAACTGTAGTTATTTAGTAACCAATGTAGCATCCTTGGTCTTTTGTTGAATGATGATGATGATGATGTTGTTATTATTATTATTATTATTATTCATCATAAAGTCAGCTAGATGTTCAGACTGGATTTGGCATTTTTGCCTACCTATCAAGTTCTTACCAAGAACCTGGGATAGACAGATGTGGATGTTTGAATTGATGGTATTACAGATATCGTCGCAGGATGGAAGCTGTTCCTAGTAAGGCTGCATTTTGCAATTGACTGATGGTGAATTTGTCAATGCCAATTCTGTTCAAGTGGTGCTCCAGTTGATTTGGGATTGCACCCAAGGCACCTATTATTATTGGCACTACCCTTGTTTGGCTTTGCCACAGTTGTTCTATTTCTATTTGTAGGTCTTTATATTTTGCTATCTTCTCCACTTCTTTCTCTTCTATTCTGCTGTCTCCAGGCACTGCCACATACTACTGCTATTACTACTACTAATATTATTATTAATTTAATCTTCAATTTGATTCACAGTCTGGGATTAGTAAAAACTTAACAGTTGAAGTCCTAACCAAGGACCTAAAAGCTGTTAAGATGATGTCTGAGTATATAGGCAGTTACAAGTAAAAACAATTGCTCAACTTTAATTTGCAGATTGTGGTATTTCGTTATTTTTTCTAGTTGTTTCTCTTCAATTCGTGCATCACCTGGTATTGCAATATCAATGAAGCAGATTTTTTTTCTTTTCCACAATAGTGATGTCAGGCATGTTGTGAATCAGAGATCTGTCTGTTTGGATTCAAAAGTCCTACAAGATCTTGACCTGTTCATTTTCAAGAACTTTGTCAACTTGGAGTTCCCAGTAATTTTTGCTGCATTTGAACCCAAACTGCTGGCAAAGCTTCCAGTGTATGATTTGGGCAACTTGATCCTGCTGTTGTAAGTAATCAGTGTGAGATTTTGCTCCAGCCACTGATAAAGTGATCCACTCTTTCATCTGTCTTGTTGCATAAATGATATTTGGTGTCATTACTGACATGTTGAATTTGGAATTGGTCCACAGGGCTTGTTCTTAGGCAATCAAAATGAAGCCTTCAGTTTCTTTCTTCAGCACCCCTATCTCAACTAGCCCCATGTTAGCTTTGTATCTATCTTTTCTTCAATGTCCTTCAGGTATTGACTGTGCTTAGACTAGATGCTCAATTGTTTTCTTTTGATATTCTGCTTTCAAGCTCACTATTTTCAAGAGGTTTCCCTTGATCACCTCCTTCAGCTGAGGGTTTTTGCTTTTTTAAATGTAGTCATTTAAGCCATGTTTTTTCCTCTTCCACAGTTTGTTTAACCTGTAAGAGTCCTCTGCCACCCTGAGATCTAGGCAAGTACAATTGATCAATATCACTTTGTGGGTGCAGAGCATGGTCATAGTCATTAGTTTTCTAATCTTTTGATTCAAGTTATGAAGTTCTAGCTGAGTTCAATCAATTATTCCATCTGGATATCATATTACAGGCACCGCCCAGGTGTTAATTTATAATAATTCCTCCACTTAGCTTTGATCTCAAGAGTTTCTGTACTTGTTTTATGTATTGTGTTGAAGCAACTTCCTTGACCTGGTTGTGCAAGTCAGAGGCTTCCAAAATTCCTAAGTACTTGTACCATTCTTCTGGTGTTACTGCTTTTATCAACTCTTCATTATCAAGTTCTACTAAACTCCGCAATGCTTTTCAGCAATGAGCTCAATTCAGCTTTTGTTTTTCCAAACACTTTTAAATCATCCATGTAGAACAGGGGTGTCAAACTGTTGGCCTGCGGGCTGGATGCATTATGCCAAAACCGTATCCACCCCAGCTCTGGCAATGGGGAAAAAGTTGCAATACATCACGATGCGTTACATGACGTTGCGAGTTTGACATCCCAGATGTAGAGCAAATGGGAAATGTTCAACCCTTTTTTAGACAATTCATAACCACAGTTTCTTTTGTTCAAAATGCTTATTAATGGCACCATTGAAAGTATGAATAACAGAGGTGATTTCAACTTCAAGCTCTTCTCAACAGGTCATCAACTGTTGTGGTTGTTAATCTTCAATTCAATTCATAGTCTGGATTGGTAAAAACCTAACAGTTCAAGTCCTAATCATAAACCTACTATTAAGGTAGTGTCTGAGTATAGAAAAAGTTCTGACGAGGGTGTTTTTTTGCAAAGTCAGGATATTCAGGTCTAATAAATTCAAAATGTCCATGTATCTAGGCAGCTCTTTTGGTAATGCTCCAAGGGCTCCCACTACTATTGGTATAACTATTGAATTCCTCCACAATCTCTCAACTTCAATTTGCAGATTGCGGTATTTTATTATTTTTTTCTAGTTGTTTCTCATTATTGTTTTTGTTGTAATCAGTCTCTAAACATTGATTATCGTAGCAGGAACAAGTGGTTATTCTATTCTTAAACCAACTACAGTCTTGTTACATGCACCTCCAGGTTCAGTTTATATTCAGTTCAGCTCACCTAGACCTGATGACAGCAAATAAAGGTCTTTAGTTAATTTATCATGAGGCTGAGGCTTCTGCTTGCTGCTGAGGTATTTTTATAAGCTTAGTCTCCTTGAAACCAAGCTGACAAGAGAAAAAAATGGGCTCTTGTGTTTGTAGTTGTTATGTCCCGAGCCTTGCAAACGGGCTCAGGGCGTTTGCAGGCAGTCCCGAGCAGGTGCAAGCTGCCTGGGACCAGACAGGCTGTCGCCAGCGCCTGTGCGCATGCGCGGGTGCTGGCGCGGGAAAAGTAACACATTGACCCGGGAACTGCCTATATAAGAGGCTAGGAGCTTTTGGGCGTTGCTGAAGCCTTCACTTGTAAGCTGAACACAGAATAAAAGGAAACCTGAGAACTACAACTGCTTCTCGCGTCTGCTTTTCGCCAAGGACTCAACACTGGCGACGAAGGTGGGATGCCTTACATCGCCTGGAAAGGAAGAGGTGTAAGCTTACCCAAGTGAGTCCTGAGCGGCAGAACGACGGAAGGGCGTTGACTCGGCAGCTACCCGCCAATCCAGTGCGCATTCGGGGGTAGGCTGGCTGATAGACCCGTCTCCTGAAATGGCAAAGGTTGGAAGGCTTTCGGAGTTCGACGTCTCACATCCAGAGCGGTGGGAGTCCTACGTAGCCAGGGTGGAAAATTACCTCAAGGTGAACCAAGTGAGGGAAGATAGCTTGAAGGCTGCCACCCTGCTTTGTGTCTGCGGTCAAGACGCCTTCGAAATCGCAGAGAATCTTGCAGCACCTGTCCCATTAGAGTCTGTCAGCTACGCAGATCTAAAGAAGCTATTGAAGAAGCACTTCCAGCCCAAGATGTCCGTCATCGCATGGCGCCACACCTTCGAGCAGAGGGATCAACGATCCGGAGAGTCGGCCAAAGAATACATCGCCACATTGAGGAAGGCCGCCAAGCACTGCGAGTTCAAGGACCTCGAAGAACGACTGAGGGACCGATTCGTGTGCGGCTTAAGGCATCGAGATCTACAACAGAGGCTTTTCGCCAAAGAAGACTTGTCCTTCCAAGATGCCTTAAGAGAGGTCACCACAGAAGAAGCAGCAGGCGGCGCCGTCAAAAACATGCGGCCGATCAGGAACAGTCCAGATGTTGCATCCGTGCACCAAGAGGACGTCCAAGGGAACTCCGAGGAGGATCCGGACGAGGAAGTCGACCGTCTCCACCCCACGAAGGAAGGGAATCAGAAAGGAAGCTCTGCAGTTCCCCTCAAGTGCATCGGCTGTGGAGGTCGCCACAGGAGAACCGACTGCAAGTTCCGCTCCGCTATCTGCCGGGCGTGCGGGAAACAAGGACATATTGCAGCTGTGTGTCTGGGCCGACGAAAGGTACAACCTCAGGAAGAACTGCGCCTGAAAGGTACCAGGGTCCCCAGCCAGAATAGGGTAGGTTTTTGCGCTTCGCGAAGAAGCATCTTCAGGACAGGCACACACAAGCCCATCAAGAAAAAGCTGTCACTCAAGGTGAAGCTACAAGGGGTTCCATTAACTATGGAACTAGACACGGGGTCTGCCCTTTCAATCATATCCTTACATACATTTAGGAAGATTTGTTCCGGCAGTGGAACTAGGCTAAATTAAGGCCTTCTGACATTGTGTAACAGACTTTCAAAATTCGAGAGTGTGTGTTAAGGGGGAGGCCACCCTTAACGTACAGTATAAGAATTTTGAAGGTCCACTAGACATATTAGTAGTAGGGGGTGAACGAACGAGTCTCATAGGACTCGATTGGTTTGAAGCCTTGGGGATACACGTCACGGGGCTCAACAGCTTACAAACACTCGACCTACAGGAAGTCTGCAAAGAATTTGCAGATGTCTTCAGCCCCCAGCTGGGCACATTCAAGGGACCTCCTGTGTCCTTAAAACTAGACCCCACTGTCACACCCATTAGAATTAAAGCAAGAAGGGTCCCTTTTGCTTTAAAGAGTAAAATTGACACTGAGTTAGACAAACTGATCCAACAGGGAATCCTAGAACCTGTTGATTCCAGCCCTTGGGAGACCCCCATTGTCACGCCTCGAAAGGCAAATGGGGACATTCGCATTTGTGCTGACTACAAATGCACTCTGAATAAGGCATTGCAGCAACATGCCTATCCTGTTCCTGTGGTCAGTCATATTCTGGCCTCCCTCAAGGGGGGGCGCGTTTTTGCAAAGCTTGACCTAGCTCAAGCGTATCAACAGCTGCCTGTTGATGATGATGCTGCTATAGCTCAGACTATTGTGACCCACAGGGGAGCCTTTAAGGTAAAAAGGCTACAGTTTGGAGTGAATGTCGCTCCTGGGATTTTCCAAAGCGTAATGGAAAACACACTATGGGGCATACCGGGGGTTTGCCCCTACTTTGATGATGTTTTAATTGCAGGAGACTCCACACACATTCTAGCTGAAAGGCTAAGGGCTGTTCTGTTAAGATTCAGGAAAACAGGCCTCAAGCTCAAAAGAGACAAATGCAAAATTGGGGTGCCTTCTACTGAATTTCTGGGATTCAAAATTGATGCTGCTGGGATTCACCCTGCTGAATCCAAACTAACTGCCATTTTAGAAGCACCTAGGCCAAAGTCTAAGGCCGAACTTCAGGCCTTTCTGGGCCTCCTGAATTTCTACAATTCCTTTCTTCCACATAAAGCTAGTGTAGCTGAGCCTCTTCACAGGCTATTAGACAAACAAGCAGTGTGGCAATGGTCACAAACACATGAGGCTAGTTTCAATGAGGTCAAGGCCTTACTCACTTCTAACAGTGTACTTGCACACTTCAATGAGTCCCTTCCTGTGTGCATCGCTTGTGATGCTTCCCCTTACGGGGTAGGAGCTGTCCTGAGCCACCTCAGGTCTGATGGAACTCAGGTTCCTGTTGCATATTACTCCAGAACACTGTCTTCTGCTGAGCGCAACTACGCTCAGATAGACAGGGAGGCTCTGGCTGTTGTTGCTGGAATTAAAAAATTCCATGATTTCTTGTATGGCAGGCATTTCACGGTCTTCACTGACCATAAGCCTCTGCTGGGACTGTTTACCACACGTAAACAAACTCCCCAAATCATTTCCCCTAGAATGCTTAGGTGGTCTATTTTTCTGTCTGCATATGATTTTTCCTTACTCCACAAGCCTGGGAAAGAAATGGGCCATGCTGATGGCCTCAGTAGATTGCCCCTGCCAGTAGTAGAAGCTGACCCTGCGCCAGCTGTCAACATTCTATCCATCCAAGCCTTGCCCGAGTCCCCTCTGAATGCCAGGGATGTCGCCGCTGAAACAGGCACAGATCACACACTTTCACGTGTCCTTTCTTGGGTTTTGTCTGGATGGCCTGAGCACTGCCCTAGTCCTGAGTTTCAGAGTTTCTGGTCCAAAAGGAACGAGTTGTCCACTTCTCAGGGTTGTCTGCTTTGGGGAAACAGAGTTGTCATTCCCACCTCAATGAGGACTAGGATCTTAGAGTCCCTCCACGAGGGTCATCCTGGCATTGTTCGCATGAAGGCCCTTGCGCGCAGCCACTTGTGGTGGCCTGGTTTAGATAAGGACATTGAGGCTAAGGTGCATGCATGCCACCTGTGCCAGCGCTCTCGCCCAGAGATGCCCCAAGCTCCTGTGCATAGATGGGAGGATACACAGTCCCCATGGTCTAGGGTGCACATTGACTACGCTGGGCCCTTTCAGGGCCAGTTCTTCTTGGTCCTCGTTGACAGTCATTCAAAATGGCTTGAGGTTGTACCTGTCTCATCCACCACCACTGCAAAGACTATTCAGGTACTGAGGGGGATTTTTGCTGCACACGGGCTCCCAGATGTCATCGTCTCTGACAACGGCCCTCAATTTACTTCCTCCGAATTCCAAGCTTTCTTACAGGATAACATGATTCGTCATGCCACGTCTGCATCCTTCCACCCGTCCACCAACGGTATGGCTGAACGCATGGTCCGCATCACAAAGGACGCCTTGAAAAGACTCACCTATGGGGACTGGCATCACAGGTTGGCTGACTTTCTCCTTTCTTACCGCACCACACCGTCCACTTCTACAGGGAGAAGCCCAGCTGAACTTCGCTGGGGGCGCAAACTTACTACGAAGCTTGACCGGTTGCATCCGGACAGACTGCCTTCATCTACCTCACATCCTAGGGCACCTAGACAACTACTTGTGGGTGCCCCGGTTTGGACTCGCAATTACGGGCCTGGTCATACATGGGTCCCCGCTTCTATTTCCAGGGTCACAGGTCCTCTCTCCTACGAGGTAGCCCTGGACAACGGTCGTGTCCTGCGTCGGCACATCGACCAACTCCGCCCTAGGCGGGACCTTTCAGATGAGACTCCTGGGTCTTTTCCAGGGGGGAGGGGGACCCTTTAGAGCAAAGGGAGGGGCACGAGCTGCTGCCCACCTCCAATCATGGAGCCACAAACGGCCCATTCCAAGATTCCGCGAGTGCCCCAAACAGGAATTCTAAGAGCCTATCCAACTACCAGGCATTCACGCCTACTCCAGCCAGGGAGTCACCCCGGGGGTACAATCACTATTCACCTGCACAGCACAGTACTCCAGTCAGGGAGGATACCCGGGAGCATCCCAATAAATCATACCCCGCAAGAGAGCTGGCACATAATCCCCAGAGTTGGCCTGACCTTACCCCAAGTCCTACAGGGGGTCAAACTTACAGGGAGGTGGTCGAGGAACCAAGTCCCGACCGCAACACCTCTAGCCCAAATCAGGGAGTAACTGAGTTTTGGGAAGGTACAGAGACCCACACGAGCCCGGACACAGAACGGGGCTTAGGGATTGGACAGCCTCCTGACAGGTCTTGGACGGACCTAGGAGGTTTTATAGAGACGCCCAGCAGTGGCTATCACTTCAAGGGGCCCGAGGGCCTACAGCTAGGCAGGTCAACCAGGTCACAAAGTGACAGAAGCCCTGGCCTGACAAGCCCGGTGGGCGAGCAAGCAGGCCAGGCATCGGGGCACAGTCCTCGGAAGGCACCAAGGCATGATAAGGAGAACAGGCTCACGTCTCCCCTCAGTCAGGGAACAGCTGTCAGAAACCCAGAGCTGAGAAGGTCACAGAGAGCAAGGAAATCTCCTAAATACTTAGAGGATTACACAACATTGCTGGCCAAACAAAAGCCAGTAAACAGTAGGAGACTGGGGAGTAGAACACTGCATCAAGAAATAATTGTATGTTGGTAGTAGTCTTAGCCCGGGGGAAAGGGGTGTTATGTCCCGAGCCTTGCAAACGGGCTCGGGGCGTTTGCAGGCAGTCCCGGGCAGGTGCAAGCTGCCCGGGACCAGACAGGCTGTCGCCAGCGCCTGTGCGCATGCGCGGGTGCTGGCGCGGGAAAAGTAACACAATTGACCCGGGAACTGCCTATATAAGAGGCTAGGAGCTTTTGGGCGTTGCTGAAGCCTTCACTTGTAAGCTGAACACAGAATAAAAGGAAACCTGAGAACTACAACTGCTTCTCGCGTCTGCTTTTCGCCAAGGACTCAACAGTAGTGTTTTACTTTCAATGTGGAATGTTAATATCACCTACTTACTTTGGGTTCTTTCATGAGGGGAATGACAACACATTAAGAAAGGGAATAAATGCTGCAGCATCCATGTTTGCATCTTACTGTGAAATGCAACTCTGCTGGTCCTGATCCTTCATCTCTGGCTAGAGACCAAAGTGGAATCAACATCAGAGCCAAGAAAACCTCCCCCTTAAGGGGGGTAGATAAGATAGAAAAATGTGGGGTAGACAGAATCACCACCAGATGGATCCGTAGCTGGCTGACCGGCCATACTCAGCAAGTGGTCCTCAATGGAACTGCATCTATATGGAGGGAAGTGTGTAGTGGGGTGCCCCAGGGCTCTGTTCTGGGCCCAGTACTCTTCAACATCTTCATCAACGATTTGGATGAAGGGAAAGATGGGGAACTCATCAAATCTGCAGACGACACCAAGCTGGCAGGAATAGCCAACACTCCAGAAGACAGGCTTAAGATACAGGAGGATCTGGACAGACTTGAACACTGGGCACTAACTAACAAAATGAAATTCAATGGTGAAAAGAGCAAGGTTCTACATTTAGGCAAGAAAAACAAAATGCACAAGTATAGCATGCTCAATAGTAGTAACTGTGAGAGGGACCTCGGAGTCATAGTAGACAATCACCTAAATATGAGCCAGCAGTGTGCTGCAGCTGCCAAAAAGGCCAACACAGTGCTAGGCTGCATTAACAGAGGGATAGAATCAAGATCACGTGAAGTATTAATACCACTCTTTAATGCCTTGGTAAGGCCACACTTGGAATACTGCATCCAGTTTTGGTCACCACGATGTGAAAAAGATGTTGAGACTCTAGAAAGAGTACAGAGAAGAGCAACAAAGATGATTAGGGGACTGGGGGCTAAAACATATAAGGAACGGTTGCTGGAATTGGGTATGTCTAGTTTAACGAAGAGAAGGACAAGGGGGGACATGATAGCAGTATTCCAATATCTCAGGGGCTGCCATAAAGAAGAGGGAATTAAGCTATTTTCCAAAGCACCTGAAGGCAGGACCCGAAGCAACGGGTGGAAACTAATCAAGGAGAGAAGCAACCTAGAACTAAGGAGAAACTTCCTGACAGTGAAAACAATTAATCAGTGGAACAGCCTGCCTCCAGAAGCAGTAAGTGCTCCAACACTGGAAGTTTTTAAGAAGAGACTGGACAGCCATTTGTCCGAAATGGTGTAGGGTTTCCTGCCTGAGCAGGGGGTTGGACTAGATGACCTCCAAGGTCCCTTCCAACTTTACTACCATTACTTATTGGATTTCTGACAGAAGGAAGCACCCCACTACATACTTCCCTCCATGTAGATGCAGTTCAATTGAGGACCATACGCTGAATAAAGCCGGTCAGCCAGCTATGAATCCATCTGGTGGTGATGCTACCTATCCCACATTTTTCTATCTTATCAAGTAGTAGATTGTGATCTACTTTATCAAATGCCTTACTGAAGTCCAGGTAAATTATATCCACAGCATTCCTCTGGTCCACTAATTTTGTCACTTGGTCAAAGAATGCAATAAGGTTTGTCTGGCATGATCTGTTTTTGACAAACTCATGTTGGCTTTTAGTGATGACTTTGTTTGCCTCTAGGCGTTCAGTGATTTGTTGTTTGATTATCTTTTCCAGAATCTTCCCTGGTATTGAGGTCAGGCTGATAGGTCTGTAATTTCCTGGATCCATTTTTTCCCTTTTTTGAAGATAGAAACTACATCAGCTCTTTTCCAGTCCTCTGGTAGTTCCCCAGTGGGTTGCCCAAATCCAATTCTCTCATTCACTCATTCCATTCCATTTTCACACAGTCTCTCCTTTTCCCTAACAAAAAGTCCTGGGTTCTGGTCAAACCCCCATGCTTTCCAGCGTCTGCCACTTGAACAGATGGTTTCTGTGGTTAGGAAGTGCCAGAGGGAGCAAAATCCAACTGTGATTGGGAAAAGGGTCTTCTCACTCACACAAAGAGAGACATACACACATTTCTTTCACTCCCCTGGACTTTAAAGTTAAAATTTAGAGGTACTTACCTTCATCCTCTTTCCAAAGCAGCCCTTGAGCTCAAACCCAAAACTCCCTTTACTACCCTGGCTCCACATGGGCAGGGCCTGGAAAACCCATCCGCAGACACAAGGGCTCTGTTGCCGGCAAGATAGGGCTTACCAGTCTCAGTCCATTGGAGAGGTTAGCTTGGAGTCCCATCCTGGGTGCCAAATTTTTGAAGAAAAAGCCTTCATCATGGTTCAGTCCAAGCCAGGAATAAACGACATGGCGGCTACTTTAGAAAGAAGGTTGCAGTTTTTTGAAGAGGAGAGCCAGACAGAAAAATGGCTCTGGATGAAAAGATAGAGAGCACATGTAGGAACTGGGTTTTTATACCTTCTTGAACCTTTTGTTTAGAATTGTTCCTGTGGCATGAACTTTGACCTGAGTCTGAGTGTGCCTTTCTGATATTCTGGTGGTGGTGGGTTAATCCTATTATGTCCCAAAAATCATATCCTGCTTCCCTGGGGCTGGGGCTGATGACGCTTAGATTTTTAGTGTGAGGGATTGTTGATTCTAGGGATCTTTTTTCCTAATCCCAGTTTCCTGACTCCAGTCTTTCTGACAAGATTATCACATCTGCAATTCTGCAGACTTGGTTTCTGTTTGGGACAAATAGACTTGGGGGCAGGGTTGGTTTCTTCTTTTAAAATCCTTTATGGAAATATATTCTGCCTTCTAAGTATTTCCAAAAATATTTCTTTCTCTGAGGGGCGGGGGGGGGGGCTGACTTCCCACAACAGGAAGTAGTCAATCTATTATGTAAGGACAATGCTTTACTAAGAATTCAGCTCCTGTATATATTACATTACATTACATTACATTCCTATCTTGTCCTCTCCTCTCCTCTCCCATACCATACCATACCATACCATACCATACCATACCATACTATAATATACTACATTTTTATTTTTATTTTTTTATTTTTATTTTTTATTTTATTTTATTTCATCTCATGTGGTCAACATGACATCATGGAGCTTTGTTATCTTCCCACTGATGTGGTTCCTATTTATCTACTTGCATTTTCATGCTTTCACACTGCTAGGTTGGCAGGAGCTAGGGCAGTGATGGTAAACCTTTTAGAGACTGAGTGCCCAAAAACTGGCCCTGCCCCCGCTCCACCCCCTGCCCCACCCCACCCCGCAGGGCCACTCACCACCTCCAGGACCCACTGCAGGTCGTCCAGCAGCGCCATGGCAGCCACGCTCTCAGCCCGCGCCCTGCAGCATCAACTGTGCGCAATGGGGCGTGAGGGCAGAGTCTTGTCTATGCTGCCTGGCTGCCATGTCCTTGACTGCACTGCTCCGCGTGGGCCACGCTCTGGGGCAACCCTTCTCCAGGAGGGCTGTTGATGAGGATGGTGTCATGGGAGGAGGCAAGGGTGGGGCAACAGCACGTGTCCCCACAGAGAAGACTCTGAGTGCTGCCTCTGGCACCTGTGCCATAGGTTTGCCATCACGGAGATAGGGAGAGGACGGGGGCTCGGCCTGTCATGTGGTGCTCGGGTCTTGAACCTGGGTTGCTAGCTTTTTAGCTGACAAGTCCAGTGTCTTAATCACTGAGTCACTGGGCTGCCCTATTGGGAATGGAAGAGGACATCATAAACACATACCTGAAGTTGGTGTGTCAATTTTCTTTTATCTTTTGTGTCATCATAAGCAGCCATTGCTTATTGTGATGTTTTCACAACATCTGTGCTTCAGCATTCTAAATAGTTTTCAAGAGATTGTTATAAAATAAGATTATTATAAAAGAATACACACCTTCTTACATCTAAAAATCCATCCTTTCCTTTTCTTCTTGTTTCTCTTTCGCCTATGAACAGGAATTAAATTATAATTGCTTGTGATAAAGAGGAATTTTCTTCCTTGGGGTGTTAAAATCATTTGCATCTGCAAAATATAGTTGTATCCCTGCCACTTTAGGCTTGTTACTTGGGATAGAAAGAAATAAAATAAAAAGCAATAAAAAATTGCTGTGAGACAGTTGTATGCACATAGATGGAATGACTTACAAATTCCCACAATGGAAGAATGGATGCTGGTGAACGGAATTGGCTGAGATGACAGACTTGAATAAAGGGCCCTATCCAACAACATGAAATTTGGAGAAATGTAGAGAAATTCAAGGTTTTACACCTAGGCAGGAAAAACCAAAGGTACAAATACAGATTAGGGAAAACCTGGCTCAAAAATTGCAACTGTGAGATGGACCTTGGAGTCCTAGTTGACAATCGCTTAAACATGTGTGGCAACAGCTGTGTGTGTGGCAGCAGCCAAAAAAGCTAATACAATCCTTGGTTGTATAAACAGAGGCATAGAATCAAAATCACATGTAGTACAAATATTGTTTTATATATCCTTAGTAAGACCACACCAGGAATACTGCATCCAATTTTGGTCACCACATTACAAAAAAGATGTTGAGAGTTTGAAAAAGTGCAAAGAAGAGCAGCTAAAATGATTAAGAGCCTGGAGACAAAAACATATGAAGAATGGTTGCAGGAATTGGGTATAGCCATGTCACTAGGGATGATATGATAACAATATTCCGGTACTTGATGGGCTGGACAAAGAAGAAGGAGTCAACTTATTTTCCAAAGTACCAGGAAGCAAGGGAAAAAACAATGGAAACTAATCAAGGAGAGAAGCAACCTGGGATTAAGGAGAAACTTCCTAATAGCGAGAACAATTAACCATTCCTAGAACAGACTTCCGGAAGTGGCATTGTGCACTTCCGGTGGGCTGTTTTAGGCCAGGGAGGCCTCCTCCAGGCCTCCGATGCCTAGAATGGACTTCCAGAAGTGGCACCATGCACTTCCAGTGGGGCTGTTCTAGGCCTGGGAGGCCTCCTTCAGCCTCCGATGCCTAGAATGGACTTCCGGAAGTGGCATCCACACACTTCCGGTGGGCTGTTCTAGGCCTGGGAGGACTCCTCCAGGATTCTAAGGCCTAGACTGGACTTCTAGAAGCCAGCTGGTTCTCCGAATTCAGGTAAATTTAGCTACTGGTTCTCCTGAAACGGTGTGAACCGGCTGAATTCCACACTGTTTGATCCCCAATTTGTTCTTTTTCTTCTTCCAAATAATTTTTATTAGAGATTACAGTTAAAAATATTCAAACTATATGCAAACTGCAAAAACAGAGTAAAACCAAAGAAAAAGGAAGAAAAAAATAGGTACCTTCCCTCCTTAGTCCCAACAAGTTCATACAATTGTAAGTTTACTTATAATTTAAGTAAATTTGTTATCATCTCTGAAGTTGCAATATATACTCTTTTCACCACGTATTTCTTAGTTAACAATAACATCCAAAATTATCATTCATTCGTTTTAGGATAAGCCCAGTAAGGGTTGTCAGATACAATTAATCATCTACCTTAACTTTGATCAAAGTTGTATTCCTTCCCTATACTTTTAACTGGTAAACTTTCCCTATACTTTTAATTATCTTAATTGTTAACCCTTTCAGATAGAATCCCACAGCTTTTTTTTAGTCTAAAAATGGTTAAGAGCCCCATTTTAAAGACCATTGTTCATATTGAAAATTAAATAGATGCTGACACCTAGTGGTGGATGACAGCTATGATTTCCATAGAGAACTTGCCAGCACCTGGGAAAAGCTAATCTGTGTTTGTGACCTTCAAAGTTTTAATAATAAAGAACAGCTGTGATTAAAAAAAAAACAATCTGGGCTGCAGACAAAGAGAGAATTATAAACTTTAGAAAAAAAATCTTTTTTGAACTCTTTGGATTACAAATATCTATTTAACCAGGACTTTAAATCTATTTGCAGATAAGAAGGAAAACTCCAACTTTTTGGCCATCATGGATCAGAGACATGTAAACAGAATACACCAAGAAAACAAATACCTCTCAGGAGGACATATATAGTATACTACAATTAATTCAAATAACACTTGAGTTCAAATCATAAAGAAATCCAAAATAATTTTGAATATACAAATCAATCTATCTCTAAGTTAACTTTACAACAACAACAAAAAAAACTTCCAGGAAAAAAACAAGAGAGAAGAAGCAGACAAAACAAATAAGTGGACATAAAATTAAAAATAGGGATTCAAAGATGGAACTTAACAAAGCAAGAAAACATGATTTAATCCTAGTGGGAAAAAATTTACAAAAAATGGAAAAAACAACTCACCCCTTAAGACTACAAAATAAATCTGAGGACAAAAAATAGATTGGATAAAATGGAATATAGAGATGTTGAAAACATCACAGAGAAAGGAAGTGATAAGAGAAGCAAAAAAGGAGAAAGAGAAAAAGATTTTCAAGAAACATGGAAAGGCAAAAGCCTCACATAAAGACACTTGATTCAATTTACTTCTTATACCTACAGCAACAGTCATGAATATATGGAAAATCTTTTTGATTCAGCAAAACACATTGATCAAGAAAGATACTGATCAAAGGAAAAAGATCAAAGTGAAAATTAAGAAAATAGATGATGGGATCTACCAGAGAGAATATTTTAAAAAGAAACATTTGTTTGAATACGGTTAAAGAAATAGAAAAGATTCTGAATACATATGTCATTCTAAGAGAGACAAATTCCTTAAATAATACTGTATGCTTCCCCCCCTTTTTATTTTATTTCTTGAAATAAGTAATATAATATTGCTGAAATGGCCTTGATGAAGGAAATGTTTTAGATAATTAAATGTGTCTGAATTTAGGGAAATTATAATGTATAAAAAAGAAAAAAATATTTTGAATAAGAGTTAAAGGATTAGATGACTAGATACATTAAATGGAATATTTAAAGATTAAATATATTTTTAATCATGGTTAAAAAGAATAAGAAATTTTGGAAATGAATATATATTAGCTTAGGAGGAATATATATTTTAAGTAGTATTTTACTTTTTGTTTCTTTACTCTTGCTCTTTTTTCCTTTCCTTTTCTGTTTTTACCTATTCTTTAAGAAATGTAAAAGTGTTGAGATGGTTTATATTGGAAAAATGGATTTAAAACTTTAAATGTAATTATTTGTTGAGAAGATACTTTGAACTTTATGGGAGAAACTATTCTAAATAAGGACTGTAACAGGATATATGATGAAGCAACCAGAATGATTAGATGATTAGATAGATTAGATAGAAAAGAAATATTATTTTGATGTAATCATTATTTCTAGGAATATTGGGGGGGAATCATATATGTAACTGTTATTTATCATTAAGGAATCTCACTTTAACCATCACATGAAGCAAAATGAACATAGTATTCCTTGGTAACTGAGGCCAGAATTTGGGTCACCGGTTGACATAGTTGTGAAATGCGATTTCTCATGATTACAGCATAAAAATATGTGACTGATTTCCTGCCAGCTTCTCCATTAATTTGCTTGTGGGAAGCTGGCAAGTAATGTTGGAAATCACAATTGTGTGAAAACAGGGACACTGCAAGAGCTTTAACTTCAATGACCCATAATAAGTACCATTCATTCGGCACTGTCACAACTTCACGCAATCACTAAATGAAAGGTCCAAAGCTGAGAACAACCTGTGGGATAATAATGTAATTTATGGGGCAACTATATGACATTTAAATACCAACACTGATTCCTCCTTCAGTGGATCCATTTGTAAATATGCTAATCTTGACTGCATGAAGCTACTTGCATTGCAAATTTTACCTATTCAGTTATCTTCTATTACCTGCCAGGGGGATTTTCAGCCAAGGAAGCTCTTACAAAAAAGGCAGGTATAAATCTGACAAAGGCAAATAAAGGTCTTTAGTTAATTTATTATGAGGCTGAGGCTTCTGCCTGCTGCTGAGGTATTTTTACAAGCTTGGTCTCCTTGAAACCAAGCTGACAAGAGAAAAAAATGGGCTCTTGTGTTTGTGGTGTTTTACTTTCAATGGGGAATGTTAATATCACCTACTTTCTTTGGGTTCTTTCATGAGGGGAATGACAACACATTAAGAAATGCTGCAGCATCCATGTTTGCGTCTCACTGTGAAATGCAACTGTGCCAGTCCTGATCCTGCATCTCTGGCCAGAGACCAAAGTGGGAGCAACATCAGAGCCAAGAAAACCTCCCTCTTATTGGATTTCTGGCAGAAGGAAGCAAGATGGCTTCCCTCTTGTGCATCAGAGCCAGAGGACATAAGGACCCCTGGCTTCTTCCCCCAGGAAAAGGGGCCAGGTTGTACGAGGGAGACCTTTCCAGACAGAGGGTTTCTCTCCTCCTCCATCTTGGCCATGCTGCCTCCCAGAGGACTGAGGAAATGGGAGCAGCTCCTCAGCTGAAGACATTGCTGAGGGGAAGAAGAAAGGGCTCCGAGCCCTCGGGGAACAGCAGGTAATATGTAGCTTCCCTGCTCTCTGGGAGCCTCACTAGTCACCCAGGTGACACCAAGGGAAGGAAAGGCCAACAGGTGACCTCTTGGCCTGCTCTGCCCCTCACAAAAGGGGAACAAAGAAAAGGGGATGAATAAAAAAAAACATTTGGCCATAAAAATCAATGGTAGGGGAATGAAATAAAGAGCATCCAACTAGTAAGTGATTTGTGTTTTTAAAAAAATCAATAAAATATATGAAAAAAGAAATAATTGTCCAGAATTAGTAGTAGTAGTAGTAGTAGTAGTAGTAGTAGTAGTAGTAGTAGTAGTAGTAAAGTTGGAAGGGAACTTGGAGGTCATCTAGTCGAACCCCCTGCTCAGGCAGGAAACCCTATACCAGGGGTAGGCAACCTTGGCCGTTTTATGACTCGTGGATTTCAACTCCCAGAATTCCTGAGCCAGCATGGCTCAGCTTGGAAACCTCTCCCTTTCCCCTCAGCGTGGCTGGTTCAGGAATTCTGGGAGTGGAAGTCCACGAGTCATAAAAGAGCCAAGGTTGCCTACCTCTGGCCTAGGCCTAGGCTACTTTATGACTGGTGGACTTCAACTCCCAGAATTCCTGAGCCAGCCATGCTGAGGGGAAAGGGAGAGGTTTCCAAGCTGAGCCATGCTGGCTCAGGAATTCTGGGAGTGGAAGTCCACGAGTCATAAAAGAGCCAAGGTTGCCTACCTCTGCCCTATACCATTTCGGACAAATGGCTGTCCAGTCTCTTCTTAAAAACTTCCAGTGTTGGAGCATTCACCACTTCTGGAGGCAGGTTGTTCCACTGGTTAATTGTGGAACAATTCATATAAACTGTTCCTACAAACACTCTCTGTATGGTCTAATAAACCTGTAACTCCTTTTCCATAAATACCATTAAATTGATGAAATGCACTGCTAAATATTTATCCTGCTTATTTAAAACATTTTTGTCATTTAAGCTAACTTTAACAAAATTTCTGGAATGGTTTAATCCACATACCCCCTTTTTTAAAAAAAGAAAAATGCCTTTTGCAGCTCCTCTAGTTACAAAAGGAGTATAATTGTTTACAATAGAGAAATTGAAAAGCATGGAGATTGAAGCATTAATTTTCCAAATTTAATATTTTTCTTTCTTATAATCATTGCTTTAAATGAGTAGTATAGGCCCTTAAATATCATTCCCTTTCTCTCTGATGTGCATACTCATTTCTGTTGCAGATCATATTTGTAGTCTGCCCTTGAGTTCGCCTTGGTGTGATGTGGTGATACCTCTCTTGCAGGCAAGCAGGAATGAAGTGGTGGAAGTGCTAGATAAGAAGAACAGAGGGGAATGGAGAAGGCCACGTGCCAGTGATTAAAGGGGCTGCTGCAGTGCAGGAGGGGAAGGAAGCTGTGGGGTGCGAGTGAAGGTGCTGGTAGGTTCATGCATGTATGCATGGGAACACAGGAAGGTCAGGAAAGGAGGTGCAATCTTTCCTGCTAGCTTCCTCCATTGACTTTTCTCTTCACAGGCTGGCAGGGAATGTTGGAAATGATGATCACATGAGCACAGGGTTGGGACAGCACAGTGGCATTGAAGTGGACACAACTCTGCCGAATTTCAATCCCTTGCAAGTAATGGGTTATTCATAAGTTAGCCCTGTTCTATTCCCAGCTTCAATGGTGTGGCTTGATGATACAGAGACTTCAACAGAAATCATCTGTAGCTACCACAGAGAGGAAAGCTTGAAATTATAGTTTTCTAAACATGCAGAATGCAAACCTCTTGTCCTGATGGGCAATTCTGGTGCCTGGAATAGACTGGGTGAGAACCCCTGGGAAGCCCAAAATTATTGATTTAATTTAAAAATGGCCTCATCCGGTAGTCTCCACCCCTCTAACTATTTGTTGCTTAAAGAAATCTTTAAAATATTTGATGATTGCTCTTATTAACTTTGGCTGTTTTCCAGAAGCTGGCGGGGCATTTAGTTTTGGGCATTGCCACAGTATTCAAGAAGGGCTTGATTCAGTGGGGACAAGTTCAAACTCAAACTTTAAATTGGTTCAGAAGTGGGGTGGATTAAAAATGAGGAGTGATGGAGTGTGCTAATACCATCATTGTTCTTTAGGACGTGTAAAGCAAAAGTGGAAAATTAGCATTTGTCTCTCGGATGCTTCCATGAAGAGAAAGGTGGAGAGTCAAAAGAGTAGAAGCCCATGTACATCAATGTCACAGCACGGGACATTTGCTACCTAAATAATTGCCCCTTCAGACCTACTGGAGATGGTAGATGAGATGCAATGGGATCCCAGGGGAGAAAAGCAGAATATCTCTGCATGCCTTATCTCTTAGTGAAGAAGTTGAAAAGATTCTGCTGCAGTTGAGTAGCAGCATTACATGTAATCCTCGACCTATAACGGTTCATTTAGTGAACATTCACAATTACAAGGGCACTGAAAAAGTGACTTATGACCATTGCTGCATCCCTGTGGTCAGGTGATCAAATTTCAGACTGTTGTGTCCTGGGCCAGATGAGGAAACTCAGCAGGCCCAGAAAATGTTGCAAATGGTCCCAGGCATTCTAAAAGCTGCCCGGGACCAGACAGAGCAGCACCAGCCCTGTGCGCATGCGCAAGGTGTGAAGAAAGAAGAATTCTTATTGGTTCACTCTGTCTGGGTTTTAAGCCCTATAAATAGGCCTGCCTTTTGCTTTCTGCTTGGAGTTGGAGAAGGAGAATAAAACATTGCTAATTGTCACCATGTGTCTTCGTCATTCGCACGCGAATGAAGGATTTAACACAGACGCTTGGCAACTGACTCATATTTATGACATTAGCAGTTTCCCGAGATCATATGATCAACTTTTTGGGATCTTTTTACAAGCAAAGTCAATGGGGAAGTCAGATTCACTGACTAACTTAACAACTGCAGTAATTCACTTAACAACTGTGGCAAGAAAGGTCATAAAACGGAGCAAAATTCACTTAACAACTGTCTTGCTTAGCAAGAGAAATTGTGGTCATAAGTCAAGGACTACTTGTACCAGGCAAGTGCGGTACAATATAACAGGAGTAAAATGAACCACAAACCTTTTTTCATTTATATACATAGTGATGAAATCACTATTGGCAGTAATTGAAGGGAAAATATAGAGAAAAGGAAGATTAGTGAAGAAATTTTAAAAGGGAGGTAATAGAAATAGCCTCCAGGTTAATTTTAATAATAATAATAATGATGATGATGATGATGATGATGATGATGATAGTAATAATAATAATAATAAAGTTGGAAGGGACCTTGGAGGTCATCTAGTCCAACCCCCTGCTCAGGCAGGTAACACTATACCATTTCGGACAAATGGCTGTCCAGTCTCTTCTTAAAAACTTCCAGTGTTGGAACATTCACCGCTTCTGGAGGCAGGTTGTTCCACTGGCTAATTGTTCTAACTGTCAGGAAGTTTCTCCTTAGTTCTAGTTGCTTCTCTCTTTGGTTAGTTTCCATCCATTGCTTCTTGTCCTGCCTTCAGGCACTTTGGAAAATAGCTTGACTCCCTCTTCTTTGGGGCAGCCCCTGAGATATTGGAGCACTGCTATCATGTCCCCCCTCCTCCTTCTCTTCATTAAACTAGACATACCCAATTCCATCAACTGTTCCTTATATGTTTTAGCCTCCAGTCCCCTAACCATCTTTGTTGCTCTTCTCTGTACTCTTTCTAGAGTCTTAGCATCTTTTTTACATTGTGGGGAGCAAAACTGGATGCAGTATTCCAAGTGTGGCCTTACCAAGGCATTGTAAAGTGGTATTAACACTTCATGTGATCTTGATTCTATCCCTCTGTTAATGCAGGCTAGCATTGTGTTGGCTTTTTTGGCAGCTGCAGCACATCGCTGGCTCATATTTAAGTAATTGTCTACTAGGACTCCGAGATTCCTCTCACAGTTACTACTATTGAGCAAGGTACCCCCTATACTATACCTGTACATTTGGTTTTTCTTGCCTAAATGTAGAACCTTACTTTTTTCACCACTGAATTTCATTTTGTAAGATAGTGCCCAGTGTTCAAGTCTGTCCAGATCCTCCTGTATCCTAAGCCTACAGTACTCACCTTTTCATCTACATTAGGTTTGAATAAATTTTTAAAGCATTTGCCCTGATAGGGAGAATTCTGAGTCATATCTTTCATTATCCGAATCAACATGAATTGCTGGTTCTTTGCTGTCTGATGTATTACCAATCATCAATCTATACTTGGCTCTCCTCTTATCCAATGTCATCTATACTATTTGAATCACAACTCTCTGAATACAGCTAAGCATGTAAGAAGTGGTGAAGTTTTTAGATTTTTTTAATACTATGTTGTTTTTTAATAACTCAAAGTGATAAAAATGGATTTGCACATATGCACTTGAGCACATATTGAGTTTAAGATTCTTACAGAGACATAATCTTTCGGGGTATCTGTTTACCTAGCTCAGCAGACTGTAGACTGGGGAAAAATGGATTTTTTAATTATGACAAGAAATGAATTATTTTTGATAACTATTATAAGCCATTGGTGTTTGCTCATGGCTGAAATACAAGCAGCACTTACTTTGTTGGATGCTCTTTATCTTTTGTTTTTTACTATGATAAAGAATTCTATTCTATATGTAGATTATTTGGGTCCTATTGATAATCATACATGGATCCATATGGAAAGTGTTATGTCCTGAGCCTTGCAAGCAGGCTCGGGGCATTTGCAGGTGGTCCCGGGCAGGTGCAAGCTGCCCGGGACCAGACAGGCTATCGCCAGCGCTTGTGCGCATGCGCGGGTGCTGGCGCGCGAAAAGTAACACATTGACCCGGGAAAGGCCTATATAAGAGGCTGAGAGTTTTGGGCGTTGCCGGAGTATTCGATCTGTAAGCTGAATGAAGAATAAAGCAAATCTGAGAACTACAACTGCTTCTCGTGTCTTGCCATTTCGCGAGGGATGCAACACTGGCGACGAGGGTGGGATGCCTTACATCGACAGAAAAGGAAGAGGTGTAAGCTTACCCAAGTGAGTCCTGAGCGGCGGAATGGCGTTGACTCGGCAGCTACCCGCCAATCCAGTGCGCATTCGGGGGTAGGCTGGCTGATAGACCCGTCTCCTAAAAATGGCAAAAATTGGAAGGCTTTCAGAGTTCAATGTCTCACATCCAGAGAGGTGGGAGTCTTACGTAGCCAGGGTGGAGAACTACCTCAAGGTGAACCAAGTGAGGGAAGATAGCTTGAAGGCTGCCACCCTGCTGTGTGTTTGTGGTCAAGACGCCTTCGAAATCGCGGAGAACCTTGCAGCACCTGTTCCATTAGAGTCTGTCAGCTATGCAGATCTAAAGAAGCTACTGAAGGAGCACTTCCAGCCTAAGATCTCCGTCATCGCATGGCGCCACACCTTCGAGCAGAGGGATCAACGACCCGGAAAATCGGCCAAAGAGTACATCGCCGCATTGAGGAAGGCCGCCAAGCACTGCGAATTCAAGGACCTCGAAGAACGACTGAGGGACCGATTTGTGTGCGGGCTAAGGCATCGAGAGCTACAACAGAGGCTTTTTGCCAAAGAGGACTTGTCCTTCCAAGATGCCTTGAGAGAGGTCACCGCAGAAGAAGCAGCGGGCGGCGCCATCAAGAACATGCGGCTGATCAGGAACAGTCCAGATACTGCCTCCGTGCACCAGGAAGAAGTCCAAGGGAACTCCGAGGAGGATCCGGAGGAGGAAGTCGACCGTCTCCACCCCACAAAGGAAGGGAAACAGAAAGGAAGCTCTTCAGCTCTTCCCAAGTGCATCGGCTGTGGAGGTCGCCACAGAAGAACCGACTGCAAATTCCACTCCGCTATCTGCAGGGCGTGCGGAAAACAAGGACACATTGCAGCTGTGTGCATGGGCCGACAAAAGGTACAACCTCAGGAAGAATTGCACCTGAAAGGTACCAGGGTTCCCAGCCAGAATAGGGTGGGGTTTTGCGCTTCGCGAAGAAGCATCTTTAGGACAGGCACACACAAGCCCATTAAGAAAAAGCTGTCACTCAAGGTGAAGCTACAAGGGGTTCCATTAACTATGGAACTAGACACGGGGTCTGCACTTTCAATCATCTCTTTACATACATTTAGGAAGATTTGCTCCGGCAGTGAAACTCAGGCCAAGTTAAGGCCTTCTGACATTGTGCTAACAGACTTTCAAAATTCGAGAGTGTGTGTTAAGGGGGAGGCCACCCTTAACGTACAGTATAAGAATTTTGAAGGTCCACTAGACCTATTAGTAGTAGGGGGGTGAACGAACGAGTCTCATAGGACTCGATTGGTTTGAGGCCTTGGGGATACACGTCACGGGGCTCAACAGCCTACAAACACTTGACCTACAGGAAGTCTGCAAAGAATTTGCAGACGTTTTCAGCCCCCAGCTGGGCACATTCAAAGGACCCCTGTGTCCTTAAAACTAGACCCCACTGTCACTCCCATTAGAATTAAAGCAAGAAGGGTCCCTTTTGCTTTAAAGAGTAAAATTGACACTGAGTTGGACAAGCTAATCCAACAGGAAATTCTAGAACCTGTTGGCCTGTTGATGATGATGCTGCTATAGCTCAGACTATTGTGACCTACAGAGGGGCCTTTAAGGTAAAAAGGCTACAATTTGGAGTAAATGTCACTCCTGGGATTTTTCAAAGCGTTATGGAAAACACACTACGGGGTATACCAGGGGTGTGCCCCTACTTTGATGATGTCTTAATTACAGGAGACTCTACACACATTTTGGCTGAAAGGCTAAGGGCTGTTCTGTTAAGGTTCAGGAAAACAGGCCTCAAGCTTAAGAAGGACAAATGCAAAATTGGGGTGCCTTCTACTGAATTTTTGGGGTTCAAAATTGATGCTGCTGGGATTCACCCTGCTGAATCTAAACTAAAAGCCATTTTAGAAGCACCTAGGCCAAAGTCTAAGGCCGAACGTCAGGACTTTCTTGGCCTCCTGAACTTTTATAATTCTTTTCTTCCACATAAAGCTAGTGTAGCTGAGCCTCTTCACAGGCTATTGAATAAACAAGCAGTGTGGCAGTGGTCACAAACTCATGAGGCTAGTTTCAATGAGGTCAAGGCCTTACTCACTTCCAACAGTGTACTTGCACACTTCAATGAGTCCCTTCCTGTGTGCATCGCTTGTGATGCTTCCCCTTACGGGGTAGGAGCTGTCCTGAGCCACCTCAGGTCTGATGGAACTCAGGTTCCTGTTGCGTATTACTCCAGAACATTGTCATCTGCTGAGCGTAAGTACGCTCAAATAGACAGGGAGGCTTTAGCTGTTGTTGCTGGAATTAAAAAATTCCATGATTTGTTATATGGCAGGCATTTCACGGTCTTCACTGACCATAAGCCTCTGCTGGGACTGTTTACCACACGTAAGCAAACCCCCCAAATCATCTCCCCCAGAATGCTCAGGTGGTCTATTTTTTTGTCTGCATATGATTTCTCCCTGCTTCACAAGCCAGGGAAGGAAATGGGCCATGCTGATGGCCTCAGTAGATTGCCCCTGCCGGTAATAGAAGCTGACCCTGCACCAGCTATCAACATTCTATCCATCCAAGCCTTGCCAGAGTCCCCTCTGAACGCCAGGGATGTAGCCGCTGAATCGGGCACAGATCACACACTTTCACGTGTCCTTTCTTGGGTTTTGTCTGGATGGCCCGAGCACTGCCCTAGTCCTGAGTTTCAGGGTTTCTGGTCTAAAAGGAACGAGTTGTCCACCTCTCAGGGTTGTCTGCTTTGGGGAAGCAGAGTTGTCATTCCCACCTCAATGAGGACTAGGATCTTAGGGTCCCTCCACGAGGGTCATCCTGGCATTGTTCGAATGAAGGTCCTTGCGCGCAGCCACTTGTGGTGGCCTGGCCTAGACAAGGACATTGAGGCTAAGGTGCATGCATGCCACCTTTGCCAACGCTCTCGCCCAGAGATGCCCCAAGCTCCTGTGCATAGATGGGAGGAAACACAGTCCCCATGGTCTAGGGTGCACATTGACTACTGCTGGGCCCTTTCAGGGTCAATTCTTCTTGGTCCTTGTTGATAGCCATTCAAAATGGCTTGAGGTTGTACCTGTCTCATCCACCACCACTGCAAAGACTATTCAGGTACTGAGGGGGATTTTTGCTGCACACGGGCTCCCTGACGTCATTGTGTCTGACAACGGCCCTCAATTTACTTCCTCCGAATTCCAAGCTTTCTTGCAGGCTAACATGATTCGTCATGCCACCTCTGCACCCTTCCACCCGTCCATCAACGGTATGGCTGAACACATGGTCCGCATCACCAAGGACGCCTTAAAGAAACTCACCTACGGGGACTGGCATAACAGGTTGGCTGACTTCCTCCTTTCTTATCGCACCACACCATCCACTTCTACAGGAAGAAGCCCAGCTGAACTTCGCTGGGGGCGCAAACTGACCACCAAGCTTGACCGGTTGCATCCGGACAGACTGCCTTCATCTACCTCACACCCCAGGGCACCTAGACACCTACTTGTGGGTGCCCCAGTTTGGACTCGTAATTACGGGCCTGGTCATACATGGGTCCCCACTTCTATATCCAGGGTCACAGGTCCTCTGTCTTACGAGGTCTCCCTGGACAACGGTCGTGTCCTGCGTCGACACATTGACCAACTCCGCCCTAGGCAGGACCTTCCCGCTGAGACTCCTGGGTCTTTTCCAGGGGGGAGGGGGATCCCTTTGGGCAAAGGGAAGGGCACGGGCTGCTGTCCATCAACAATGAAGGAGCCTCAAACGGCCCATTCCAAGATTCCGCGAGTGCTCCAAACAGGAATTCTAGGAGCTCATCCAGTCATCAGGCATTCACGCCTACTCCAGCCAGGGAGTCACCCCGGGGGCACAATCACTATTCACCCGCACCACTCAGTACTCCAGTCAGGGAAGATACCCGGGAGCATCCCAATAAACCATACCCCGCAAGAGAGCTGGCACATAATTCCCAGAGTTGGCCTGACCTTACCCCTAGTCCTACAAGGGGGCAAACATACAGGGAGGTGGTCGAGGAACCAAATCCCAACTACAACACCTCTGGCCCAAATCAGGGAGTAACTGAGTTTTGGGAAAGTACAGAAACCCACACAAGCCCGGACACAGAACGGGATTCGGGGAATGGACAGCCTCCTGACAGGTCTTGGACGGACCTAGGAGGTTCTACAGAGACGCCCAACAGTGACCGTCACTTAGAAGGGCCAGAGAGCCTACAGTTAGGCGGGTCAACCAGGTCACAAAGTGAAAGAAGTCCTGGCCTGACGAGCCCGGTGGGCAAGCAAACAGGCCAGGCATTGAGGCACAGTCCTTGGGAGGCACCAAGGCATGATAAGGGGAACAGGCACACGTCACCCTCAGTCAGGGGGCACCTGCCAGACCCCAGAGCTTAGGAGGTCACAGAGAGCAAGGAAATTTCCTAAGTACTTAGAGGATTACATAACACTACCGGCTAAACAGAGTCAGTAGAAGGGTAGGAACACTGGGGGAGTAGAGCACTGCATTAAGAAAATGGGTTGTTTATTATTATGGCATTGGTGGTAGTTTTGGCCCGGGGGAAAGGGGTGTTATGTCCTGAGCCTTGCAAGCAGGCTCGGGGCATTTGCAGGCGGTCCCGGGCAGGTGCAAGCTGCCCGGGACCAGACAGGCTGTCGCCAGCGCTTGTGCGCATGCGCGGGTGCTGGCGCGCGAAAAGTAACACATTGACCCGGGAAAGGCCTATATAAGAGGCCGAGAGTTTTGGGCGTTGCCGGAGTATTCGATCTGTAAGCTGAATGAAGAATAAAGCAAATCTGAGAACTACAACTGCTTCTCGTGTCTTGCTATTTCGCGAGGAATGCAACAGAAAGGATCTGTCTATAGACTGAATATAAAACTGACTAGTAAAGTGGTTTGATCATTCAAAGAAAATAACATTTCCCTAAAATTGATCACACAAGTTGAGACACCTGATCCCTAATATTATAAGCCATAACCAAAAACATGACAAAAATATTGTTAAACAACAAGAATAAAACAGAATATCCATCTTTGTACCATTGGCAATACAACTGTGCATAATCCACTCTTTCAACCATCCCATCTGACCAGGTACTCATGCAACTCTCTCCTCCATTACAGTAGAAGACAAGTCCTAGAAGAGACCAGGATGTCTTAAGAACTGCAAGACTAGATTTTGCCAGTACCAATGTTTTATTATGTTTCCCACACAAACAGCATTTTATGCCCTGGCTTCAACGAAGAGAGAAAAGATTTGTGCAATTGCCCAGCAAACTGCAGACATGCTGCAGCTGCTTCAAGCAAGGCTTTCAGAGGTGCTGGGCGGGAATACACATACTGGGAAAGGAGTAGAGCAGCTGGAGGCAATATGTTTGCAGCAGCTTGTAAACTTCAGATTAGTCTGGAGAGATAGCCGCAGGTGGGTGGAGGAAGACAACAGAACATGATTTATGGAAGCAGAAGAAAAAAACACGAATGAACATGACAGCTGACGAGCTGCTGAGGAGGTGTAATCGGAGTAGACAGTCTGTAATCCAACTGCCATACAATAAATTGAAAAGAAGCAAGGGGCAAGACAGAGCATGATGGCTGAGGTCAGACAAAGCAGGGAACAAGAACAGGTATCCACAAGGCCAGCTGCAAATTTTGCTCCCAACAATGCTAAACAATTGTAAAAGAATCCCTGCGGATTATGCTCCGCTAGTTGTTGCCGACTATAGGGGGCAGTCTTCATCTCCATTTCGAGGCCATCAAGCCAACGCTGTCCAAAGACATTTCCACGGTCATATGGCCAGCATGACATCATGGAGTGCTGTTAACTTCTCAATGAAGTGGTATCATCCCAGCAATGAAAGGCAGTTTAAATCTTTCCACTCAGCAGACCCAGGTGAGGCTTTGCCTGCTCAGACCGTTGCTAATAATGAAACCCTGAGCTTGCTTGCAGAGTCAACATCTTGCATTCTACTTTGATGAACTCTTAGGCTTTGTATTGCTTCTTGGAGCTTGGCTAGCAGGAAATCACATTTCTGGCTCTTTGAAGACCTCCATCCCAAGATTTCAATGTTAGACAAAAGGGGATCCAACACTTCTCTTCATCTGCAGCAAGTATTATCAACCAGTATCGGAGGAGGCATAGAACATCAGAAATGAGGTCAGAATTAAGCTCTGTTCCCGATTCTATCGAGAGAGCAGCATTAGAAATGCATCAAAGCAATCCCCAAATGACTCAAATATGTGAAGGGAGATTGAATGAGTTGAGAACAAGGAGAAAGTCAAGGAACTTGTGTGTCAGTTTTGTTGATGGGACCCTCCAAGTGAGTCAGAGGTTGAAAAAACAAGAATGTATGTGGTGGTGCAAGCCAAAATGAATGGCAAGAATAGGGAAAAGGGCAGTGAATGATATTTGATTTTCTTTCCTTTTACCCTGTTCTATCTTCCTTGCCTTACTGCTATCTCTCTTTTTGTGCACATTTTGAAGTATGGCTCAACTCCAAAGGGAATATCATATAGGGTATACCTGACTGTACAAGGTGTATGTTTATAATCTCACAACTGAAACCAATTCAGAACAGGGTAGAGCTTCTTGAAACTGATGCTAACGACTTGGAAACGATTCCCATTCCCTCAACATACTTAACCTCATAAACTATGAGTCAGCTGAGATTGCCTTATGGGCAATTGTGGCAGCACCTGAACTAGTTTGGGACTATAATTTCTATTTGTTTTCCCAAAGAAGTGACTAATATCCCTTGAGCCCTTGATCTAAGCGAGTATTGGCATGGCTTAATTTCCTCATTAGTCCCTTCTCATTGGTCAGGTGGGCAGCAGTTGCCACTACAGGTAGCCAATGTGTAAAACCTATGTTTATATTGCCAAGAGTGGGTACAAAAATGACCGCACTCAAGGTGTGCTGGGAGGTGGCTTTCAACACCTGGAAAGCCAACCTTGAAACAGAACTATGTGCAGATGAATTGAAATAGAAGGAGACAGGAAGATGTGCAGATATGAAGGAGCCCCTTTGTTGTTTGCCCCTATTATGATTGATTGTTATATGGAAGAGCACAAATTTTGTAAGGCAGGCAACTCACACCCAAGCCTATTATGGTTTTTTGACTGAGTTCTTTCTCTCCTTCTGGTGGCTGGAACCTAAATTCTCTCAGCAGGCTGGTGAACACAATGAAAATCTCAATCTTTGCAAGGAGTTCCCCCAGACAGACCCGAGCTCCTGCAGAGAAAATAAAAGTAAGAAATCAGTAGTAACCCAATCTTTGCTAGGAGTTCCCCAACAAACATGAGCTCCTGCACAGAAAATACACGAAAGGTGGGAATCAGTAATAATTTGTTCCTTCTGTTCTTTAAAAAGGGAAAAAATGCCTCAAGTGTAGATAAGAAATAATTCAGCATATAGAAGCGGTAGAACTTAGTTTGTTGGAAGATTGGTGAGGAAGAATTGGATAACCTTTTACTTTAGGTGCATAGTAAATAGAACTTTATATTTCTATGTAATGGTAGTGTGCATAATAGAAAATTAGGTAAGTATTTATTTTAGTCACTAAAAGGTTTTTCTGAGATTATACTTTGTTCTGCCCTGTCATTGGCGTGGTGTAAGTTGATTTTCTCCTCAGTCTAAAAACCTTAAAATGGCTCTAAAATGGTCTCACCTTCACCTGATATAAACAAATATTCTTTAATGTTCATGGTCTTATTTTTGGCAGAACTAAACAAAGCATTCTAAGCACAAGATAAGATGAACTTTTCTTGTCTCAACTCCAGGGACAAGAGAACATCAAAAACAGGTGTGAGTAATGGTGGTTCAGAGATTATATAACTCCTTTTTCACAACTCTGCAGTCCTTATATGGCAGTGGTTCTCAACCTCTGGGTCAGGACCCCATTTGGGGTCGAACGACCATTTCACGGGGGTCGTCAAACTCCGCCATTTTTCCCCCTTTTCCTTAGCTGTGCTACTCCCTTTTATTCTATTGGCTTTTGAAGGCCAATAGAATAGACTCTCTTTATTCGAATAGAGTCTAATTCTATTGGCTTTCAAAAGCCAATAGGAATTGTCCAGGCTGTTTCTGCCCTGCTGAGCCCGCCAAAAGTCCCATTCTGCAAACGGTGCTGCACCAGTTGAGTAGTCCTCGACTTACGACCGGTTGAGTAGTCCCCGACTTACGACCGGTTGAGTAGTCCTCGACTTACGACCGGGTGGGGGTCGTGGCATTAAAAAGGTTGAGAACCACTGTTATATGTGGTAGAGTTGAGGCAACTGGATGGAGTTGAGCATTTACAGGCCAGATGCCCTTCCTGACACCTACGGGGAGTTTGCAGCAGATATTTTTTCTTTGCTCCCCAGGAGAAAAACATCTTCCTCTACCTAGGATTGAATTCTAAATCTTCTAAGTGAGAGCTCACAATATTCATCAGTAGCCACCATGCTACTTGTTCAGAGATTATATAACCTAATTTAAAAAAAAATCCCATGGGGTGAAACTTTAATGCAGACTTAACTGGCAGTCTGCCGCATATATGCTGACTTTAAAGGGGTCTGTCTGCCACCATTTCTTTGAAGTTCTCTGACTATCAGAAGGGGTATAAGATTGTTCTTTATATTACCGTATTCTCAAACATTAATTGATCACAAGTTCTATTGTATTTCTTAATATTCTTCAGTGCTCTTTGATTTCTGTCTCAGGTTATGGTATGTTATTTTCTTATATTGCCTTGAAATAATGCCTTATCGACTCATATTGGTGTGGTCACTACTTCTGAATTCAAATGACCCAACCTTGCTGAGTTGGGGAAAGAGCATTACAGAGGTCTGACACATTTTGGAATGTGTTTTATCATTTATGATTTCTAATTGAAATATTTTGGTTAACTAAGTTTTAGTTAACATTTCAGTCTGGAGTCCCTACAACAAAAGTGGTTAGAATCACCTCTATTTATTATTGAACGCCTGAAGTTAATATCAGGTAGGGAGAGTGAATCCCTTTTAGAATTTTTATGCTACACTAATCTTCATTGCCATTGACCCAGTTACCTGCTCTGGGAAAAACAATCTTAACTGTATCTATCATTTTTTCAAATCCCCAGGTGACATGGAATATTTTTTTTTCTTTCCTTTTTAAACCCAGTCCCAACTCTAGCTAAATATTACCTGCTCCAAAGGGAAGAAATGCATCTTTGGGCACAAAATTTCCTTCCTTGTCCAAAAAATGATTGGGGTTGAACTCGTTGGGTGTCTCCCAAAGTTCAGGATCAAAGAGAACAGAACGCAGGTCTGGGGTGAGAATGGCTCCCTATAAAAAAAGAAGAAAATGACTGGTGATTTTTTTTTTCATTCTGAATGCGGTAACATTCCTCCAAATGAGATGATAGACAATTTGAAGGTTATCAATTCACAATTCCTACCTGAAGAACCAGTGATATCTGTGGCCAATTACATACATTCCTAGATGAGGAAGCTTTGGTGATGGCCATTCACACTTCCCTTTGTCATACCCCATTTGGATTTTGCAATATATCCTGTGTGATGCTGCGCCCGAACACTAATAAGTTGCAGCTAGTCCAGAATACAGTGGCACAAACAATTTTAGGAGCATCACGATATGCCCGTGTTATAATACTGCTCCACGAATTGCTCTGGCTACCGATAGGAATCTGGGTGCAATTCAAGATTTTTGAATACACAGCACAAGTTATGTCTGCTGATTTAACTATATCTGGTGGGTGCTGGGTGCTTTCAATGAAACACTGTGGGGCCAGAATACATGCCTTCTCTATTGTGGGGCTTGGAACAGCTTTACATCCAAGATTCAGATGCCCCCGATGCCATTACCCCTTAAAAAGGTCTTAAAGTCCTGGGTCATTGAGGCAAGAATATTAAGTAAGTCTGACCTGTGAAATTTGAGTAAGAAATGTAAATTTGTAATACTTTTGGTGCCCAGTATGTTATCTGTTGTTTTACTCCTGCACCTGAACATTTGTAAGATGCAATTGGTCCAGAATACACTGGCAAAAACTGTTTTAGGGGCACCATGTTATGCCCATGTTATATATAACATTGCTCCATGAGCCATCATATGCTCAAGCTTCACATTTGCTAGCTGTCAGTCTGCCATGAACTATGGGGGGGGGGATCCAGATAGGAGGGGCGAAAACTACCTATTCATTGTACCAGACAATCTATTGACATTCAAGTTATACTGGTGCGGGATTTGAACAAAAGTCGCTAATATCCAGTGCTGACATTTCAGGTCTTCTCAGCAATTCTCAAACTTCTGAATCCATATTTTGGATTTATAAGTTTTATGATATAGTACATTTTCTGACGATATAATAAATCAGAATCAGACCAATTTATTCTGCAGTAAGAACTTTTGACTTGGTAATAAAGTTTTGAGACTTGGGTAATAAAGTTTCTAGGGAAATATATAACAAATAGAGGTTTGTTTATTGTTCAAAATCCCTTAAGTATTTGAGGGGGAAAATGTGCCAAATTGAAGTAGGGAACAGCTGATTCTTTCAGTTAAAAATCACCTCGATGAGCCCAGAAGAAATCACATGATTGCTGAGGAAAAAGAAGGGGGGTGATTCAGGTTTTGGTGGGAAAATTTATGAGTGACTCTGTGAGGGAGTTGGCAGGAGTTCTGGAGGAGCATGCTAATTCAGGCAAGGTCGAAAATTATTTAGTTAGAATTACTTTGGGATTTTTTTTTGGGGGGGGGAGTATTTAAACTGTGTGTGGAAATGTATTTTCTTGGGCTACCTTTAAAAAAGTTGATTTTTGTTTAAATCCTGGAATTGACTGGTAGCCTTCTAGTGCATGTGTCAGTTTGAGCTACTGACTCTTCAAAATTTCTCTTCAGCTTCATAGAAATATAGAAAACAGACGGTAGAAAAAGACCTTTGAGGTTTTTTGTTTATTTATTATTTTAAAGATTGTTCTTAATAATTATTTTATTTTGTTTTTGTTATTTTTAATTTTAATTATTATTTATTATTTTTATATATTTTTTATTATTATTATTTTTGTCAGATGATGGGCATGGGTTTATCCCAATCACATTTAAACGTTCATGCTTTCCTTCTTTATTTAGTCAGCTCCAGGACAGATTGAGGATGTCCCTTTGGTCTTTCCACGTTTCCCCAGAGGGTTGATGGGGAAGGGAAAAACTGCTTTACAACAAAAAGGTTAAAATATATAAGGAATGGTTGCTGGAATTGGGTATGGAATTTAATGAAGAGAAGGACTAGAGGTGACATGATAGCAGTCTTCCAATATCTCAGGGGCTGCCACAAAGAAAAGGGAGTCAAGCTATTCTCCAAAGCACCTGAAGGCAGGGCAAGAAGCAATGGATGGAAACTAATCAAAGAGAGAAGCAACCTAGAACTTTGGAGAAATTTCCTGACTTTTCGAACATTTAATCAGTGGAACAACCTGCCTCCAGAAGTCGTGAATGTTCCAACACTGGAAGTTTTTATGAAGAGACTAGACAACCATTTGTCTGAAGTGGTATAGGGTTCTAACAGTCAGGAAATTTCTCCAACGTTCTAGGTAGAGGGTTGGAATAGAAGACTTCCAAGGTCCCTTCCAACTCTATTAATATTATTACTACTATTAAAAGATAGCAGCAGCAAAGAAGGCTAATTTCCAAGCCACTCTTCACCCTCAGATATGAGTTACCTCAGAACCAAAATACCTCAGAGAGATGGGCTGATTTGACCCTCTCTTCTTTATTATACAAGTAAATGTATTTGATTGGCTATTGTAAACTATATAATTCAGATTAATTATACTAACAGATGGTTGAAAATACCCAAGCATTTTATCTCAAAACCAAAAAATTTTTATTTGCTAGGTAGCCTATGGTCCTTCTCATGAAATGAGAAAAAAAATTCTTACATGAAGATGCAGCCCTCCAGAAATTCAGTAAGTTAAATACTTTACCTTGGGAATGAGAAAATTATCCACATAGACATCTTTCACACATTGTCTTGGTAAGCCAAATAATAAGATAAATTTGTTTCGCATGATCTCATGAATCACAGCATTGGTGTAGGGCACTTTCTTCCGATCTTGATAACAGATTGAGTGAGATGAACCCAAAGCTTCTTTTATTTCTTTGTGGACTTTATCTGTAAGAAAGGTAGTTTTATTGAATGCCTTGCAATTTGTCTTGGAAAATAAATGAGACAATATTGGGGAGAAGTTTTCCATCTAAAAAAAAATCATATGATTGGTATTTGAAAAACATGAATTGTAAATAATTTGCATGAAAATGGCAATGAAACAAATTAAAATAAATGCTATTTTTAGTGTTCTTTCCTTTGATGAAAGGAATTCACAAATGTTGCAAGAATGTCAAAAACATAAGCTTGTATAAGATATATCAATATGATAATAATCATAACAAAATTAAGATAGCAGGATTTGACGGAAAAAAATGAAACGAACAATTGCTAGTTATAGATAAAGGCAAAAAACCTGGAGCAGGTAAATTAATTTTGTGCATGTTAGTAGAATATTTACTATTTGTTTATATATGTATTTATGTAAACAATTTATATGGCTTTCCATCTCAAGAAATTAAATACAAGAAATTGTAGGCAAAACACAACAGATGAAATCAACTAACTAAAAAGAAATTGATTGATGGATTGTTTATGCACCATCAAGCTGATGGTGACTGTTGATGATCATATAAACAGATTTTATTCATGATGATCTATCCCTAACCTGGTCCATTAGGTCTTCCAATGAAACACCCATCACCAATGTAACTGAGTCCATCCACCTTACTGCTAGTCTTCCCCTTCTCTTTCCTTCCACCTTTCTCAGCATTAGACTGTCTCCAAAGAGCTAAATCAATGCATAATGTGTATAATAATTAAACCCTGGTCATTTGTGCCTCAAGTAAGAATGCTGGTTTAATTTATCCAATTATCCATTTGTTTCCTTTCTTGGCTGTCCATGGTATATTCAAGAGTCTTCTCCAAGTTCAAAATCAGCAATACTGTTGTGTGATCAGCATAGTTCAGGTTATTGTTATTTCTTCCTCCAATTTTAAAACCATGTCCTTCATCTTCCAACCTGGCTTCCCTTAATATACATTCTGCACATAGTTTGAATAAATAAATAAAGATTAAAAAAACTCATCTCATATTTTTGCCAGCCTGGACAGCATTATCTTCTGTCCATGCTTTGTTTTACTGACCTGTAATACTGTAGGTGTGCATAAGGACAATGAAATATTCTGGGATTCTGATTTTTCTAAGAACATACTGACTTTTTAAAAAAATATGTTTTATTGATTTTTTTAACATAATCACCTTAATATTTGGTAAACAGCCAAATATTTGGGTTTATATTTAAAAAACAATCAATAACAATTAGTTTCTATAATTTTATAGTCCACATAGTAGCTTTGCTTGATTTTCTCTTCTTCCAATAATATTCTTACAATTCTTACTATTTTGATAAATAACAATTAAATATAAACATTTTTCTAATATTTTTGCAAATAATAACCTCATTAGTATGAAGCTTCTTTTCTGACTGATCATCTTGATTGCCTCATCATAGATCCTGTTTACAAAATTCTTATTTAAATTTATTTTCCCCACAATATTCAAAATATTCTTACCCATTAAGATTTTCTGTTAATTACACCTAAGTATTTAAGTCTTTTTCCTCATACAGACCATCCCAACACTTTTACATTTCTCATATCTTAAAAAAAAAGAAGAAAAAGAAATAAAAAGATAGTATACTACTTAAAATAATAATAATAACAACAATAATAATAGCAGTAGTAGTAGTAGTAGTAGTAGTAGTAGTAGTAGTAGTAGTAGTAAAGTTGGAAGGGACCTTGGAGGTCATCTAGTCCAACCCCCTGCTCAGGCAGGAAACCCCACACCATTTCGGACAAATGGCTGTCCAGTCTCTTCTTAAAAACTTCCAGTGTTGGAGCATTTACTGCTTCTGGAGGCAGGTTGTTCCACTGATTAATTGTTCTCACTGTCAGGAAGTTTCTCCTTAGTTCTAGGTTGTCCCTCTTAGGCTAATGTACATTTATATCTAGATTTTTTTTCTTCTTTTAAACCATATTCAAATATATGTTTAATCTTTAAATGTTCCAATTAATAAATCCAATTATCTAATATTTTAAGTCTGTTCAAAACATTTTTATCCACTGAAATTTTCTCAAGATCAATTACACTTAAGTATCTAAAATATTTCCTTTATATAAACCATCCCAACATTTTTATATTTCTTATGTCAAAAGAAAAAAAAAGAAAGAAAAAAAATACTATGTTACCTGAGGGGCTCATCTCTATTAAACTAAAATTCATTTATATCTTTAACCATATTCAAACAGATGTTTAATTTTTAAATATTCCCTCTGATAAATCCCATCATTTAATTTCTTAATTCTCACTTTAGCCTTTTTTTTGCCAAATATTTTTCCTGATCAATATGCTCCGCTGAATCAAAGAGTCTTCCCATAGTCTTGCTGTAGGCACCAAAAGCAAATCAAGTAAGATGTTTTTATGGGAAGGTTTCGCCCCTTCATATTAATTTGTCTCTTAAGTTCTTGTAGTTCTCCTGACAGCTCTGTAATCCATTTTGACAAATCTTTTTTCTTGTCCTCAGACTTATTTTGTGATTTTAGAGTATGTTATCTTTTCCATGTCTAATGTTTCCTGCAATTTTTTCCCACCTGGGTTATGTCATACTTCCTTCTATTTTTAGTTTCCATTTTTAAATCTCTTTCCTCTGGTTTATATTCAATTGTTTGTTTTATCTGCTCACTCTCTATTTTTATTTTCTTAGAGTTTTTTTGTTGTAAAGTTAAATTAGAGACATATTTTCAAAGTAATTTTTAATTTCCTCATGGTTTAAGATCATTGTTGTTTGAATTAGTTGCAACATAGCATACATCTCCTTCTGGAAAGTGTTTGTTTTTTCTTGGTATATTCTTTTTGCAGATCTCTGGTTTTCCATGATAGCCAAAAATCAAGGTTTTCCTTTCTCTGCAGACAGCTTTAGAGTCACAGTTGATAGATATTTGTAATCCAGAAAGGTCAATTTTTTTCTAAAGTTTATAATTCTCACTTTGTAGGTAGCCCAAAATATTTTCTTTTTTTTGTCACAGCTGTTCTCTGTTATTAAGACATTGAAGGTCACAAAAGCAAGTTATCTTTTCCTGGGCTTTGCCAGTTCCTGTGTTGGAGCAACTACTGTTGGTATATTTCTGTCCCCCATTTGTCGGGAGGCAGGTTTGTGTGCGTGTTTGTGTGTATATGTGTGTCTCCCCCTTGCAGCCCCCCATCCCAAACAGAGAAGATTGGAAGAAGGCTTTAACACATTCTGTGCTGCACAACAGGTGGAGGGGAGGAAAGAGTCTCCATATTCTATTCACACAGATGCTGGTAATGCTCTGTAAAAAATTGCATTGGTTTAACACACTTCTCCTTTAAGAAAAACATGTGGAGCAGCAGCAGCCCATCCCAGCCCCTGTGATCAACCATTGCCCATTGCATGCTGCCCCCGCAGCACCATTGCTTCTGCCTGCCACCCGATTGGCTGGAGGCTATTTGTCCCATGCAGCTGAAGGGCCAGGTCAATAGAGCTGAAATTGTTTGGCAGATGGCACTTTCACTTCATCGCCTTAATGAACCAGGAGATCACTGAACAACCACAACTGCAAGTCCCAGGATTGTGGCCACTGAACAAAATAGTCATATGGGCATCTTGCTTAATATTGCTTTGCACAATGACTAAGAATTTGGTCCCATTTGTGGTTGTAAGTCAAGGCTGTATTAGAAAGCAACTTAGTATGACAATATTGAAGTACTCTATAAACCCCATTTTACTGTCAGCAATGCAGTAATTTATCTCACCTTGAACATCCAGATGATTTGCCATTACCAGCAATGCCCATTTCAGAGAAGATGACGTTGTATCTGTCCCAGCAACAAAGAGGTCAAAAATGCAATGAGTCAATTGATCTTCATTATAGGTAGAATTGGGATGGTCCTTGCTCTGTGTTTTACAGTAAGCATGGCAAAATGGTATTTATAAACATGTATCTTTCATTGCTCATATTTTTCAAATTTTACTTCTCTAAAATGATTAAGACTGAATTTCATAGTGTCCATGAATACTCTTGTTTCCTTTTGGATATCAAAGATGCCTAATATTAGCTCTTCTACTTTCAATAGCTTCTTGTGTCATGGTTCTGATTAATGAAACACTTCAAAGAACTTTCAGGCATGTTTATCCTAAAGCCTTTATTACAGTGTTACAAATTGACGGCACATCATGGAGGTTTATGCCAGAATCTGTCTTCCTCTTGCTGGCATCTAACTTTTCTTGCTAAACCCCTCCCTTATCTTGCAGTCACGTCACATTATCCAATTAGTGTGAAGGTCAAAGGTTTTCTTCCTCTTTCTTTCCTGGACTTTTTACCCCCCCCCCCTCTAAGCTCTGTATTAACCCAATAAATACCAGACAGTTTTGCATATTGTCAGAGCAAGAATATACAGTATTTGCAGCGTTGACATCTTGTTATTTCTGGCTTCTTAGTTAGCAAGCCATATAGGACAAGTGCTCCTATCACATGATTGCTTACATTATTCCAGGACCTTGGAGAAGGAACTTGGTGAAAGGCTTAATTGTAAATAAGGCAGTGGATAAGATAAGATATAACCTTTATTGTCATTTTTTTACTGTGAGCCTTGCTTCGGATACCATGAAGCCTTCTCCCAGAAGGTAACAACAGGTCATGAAGAGGATGTGTATGGGAACATGAATTGTAGGTGGATCTACAAATGACACCCTCAGTAATACATAGGAAGGGTGATTGGTGGAATCTGCAGCTGGTGGGGAGAGGAGTTAAGATACTGACTAGCCTGGAATCTCTGAAGAGGAGGAAGTGATGGAGAACCCCAAAGTGCTTATTTGGTTGTGCTGTAGATAGTTCAGTTAGTCTGATGAGATTCTTGTGAACAGGTGAACAGCAATAAATATAATGCTGTGATCAATTATCAGCATCATTCTGATTTCTTGCACCTGACTAGTGCAATAATTTCCCATAAATCAATATTCCCATATAATGTAAATACTTACTTTTTCTATTTGAAACAAATAGAAATCAATAAAATCCTGTGGCTCATGCAGATTCTGATTTTCCTGATGATGTTTAACCTGCTTCCTTGAAAAAGAAATAATTCTCTCACATGCAGATTTGACAGTCTGGTGAGGACCTGGCAGATATTCCATGATATGTGGGAAAACTTCATAGAGCTACAGAAAAAAAAAAAAGAAATCTAGTTGCAACTCAGGCAGCTGTTTCATATAGATAGTGAGCCAACTCCTATGGATTACCACTTCAACCATATTTCCCTGAACCTAACTACATGGAATTTAGCCTTTTGGTAGATCTAGTCAATCCACAAGAGAAATCTATTGTCTTGTTTCTTAACAACAGATTATCGCATTCATCAGTTATGTACAATACATGTGCATGTAGCGTTACCTCCTCTGAGGCCGCAAGAAACCAGGCCCTCCCAGCCCCAGCCCCCTTTGTCAGACCCTGCAATGGGGTTCTCTAGGGGTTGATAAGATGTCTCTTCCAGCCAGAGCTCATGCAGAATTAGTAGGTATCAGGCTCTTATCGTCAAAGAGGGGATTCCAGGAATGGAAATAACCAGTCATCCAACAGCCCAAGGCCGGTATAACAGCAAGAATAAAAGATTCCTCAGCAATCGTTCAGAGTCAAGTGGGATGGAGGAAGACCCCCGGCTCCAGATGGTAGTAGAAACAACAACAGTCAGTGTGTTGTAGCAATAGCTCATCCCCCAGGGCAACTCCCCCCCACAATGTCTTAAAACCTGTACCAGCAGCAATAGTCACAGTCCAAATAGCCTCCAGGCTTCGCAGCAGCAGTAGCCACCACCAGTCTCTCCTCTCCTTCTGTTGCTTCTCCTTCAGTCGGGTTTCAGCATCAAAGGCCTCTCCCCCTCCTTTATCTTTATTGTTAAAATCTGAGGCTAGGAGCCTCTGCCAACTCCTCTCTATGCAATCTCTCTCTTGCCTCCGTTAGAGATATCCTCCTTATGAAGGAAGCAGTAAAACTCCTCTCTCTCTCTCCCTCTAGCCTCTGTGTAAGGACCCACCCCACTTTGCAGCTTAAGAGGACAGAACTCTTGGAATAATTCTTCCAACAGGAATCCTTTATTAAGAGAAAATGGTTGCAGGCATTCTAGATAGGACTTGGGGTCCAAGCTCTCCCATTCAAGGTTTTAAGGGGTTCCCCAGTAGCCCCACCCAATCACCCCCTTACATCCAGCGACAGTCTCAGGCATTACATTCCCACCCCCTTTTTCCTTACTGCCGGCTGGATGGAGACCTCAGAGAAAACTACATGAAAGGTAATAGCCCCCTTTGTTATGATTAGGCCTTTTTGGTGCTATCCACATTCAGTCTCTTTGAAGTTTACTGAAGGAAGTGAGAGCCATAAAGCCCCTTTGTTCACCCCCTTCCCTTCATTGTATGACAGAATCCAGAGAAGGCAGAAATGGGGTTTTCTATAATTGATAACTAGAGATGAAATATAATTGGATTCTGACACTCTGTTTAAAATATCCTCGTTACGAGGAAAACAAATAAAACTTCCAGTCCCTTTACCTTCACCTGACGAACTGCAACAAGCCACCCTGCCCTTTCCTTTTCTTCCCTTTTCTATCTTTTCTTCCGCCCATGCTGGCCGCACCCAAAGCCAGCAGCAGCTGTCCCAATCTCTCCCTTCCCAACCAAACTCCTGCAAACACTCTCAGACAGCTTCGCTACATGTACATACTCATGTATGTTGAAATTACACAACTCAGCATTCGGTTTATAGCCCTGACACATTTGGATGGCATCTCCCTGGAGAAAACATTGCCACATGCACACTAGTTTCTTCTGTCAACAATCCTCATGCTGATACATTCTTTCTCATTATCTCCTTTAGTGCAAAACATCCAACTTTTAGCTTAAAGATTAACTAATTTGACAGTGTGCAACGTTTATATTGCATTGAAATTAAAAAATGAATAAGAAAAAGTTGTGAATGCGAATTTCTGTTAATATGGTAAATTATGAATTGACTAATTAGGCTGGGAAGGGAAAAGTCAGAACAGCAGCAAAAGTATTAATACTCACAGCATGACATACGCTGCCGGCAAATTTTAAAATAATCCTGATTGCTTCTATCAACTCCAGGAACTCCTTGTCATCAGTGGAAAACCTATATCCAAAAGCTGCAGCACAGATAGTGTTGCAGAATGAATTTGTGATGGGTATTGCTGGATCAAACGCCTGTCCTGAAAATGAAAGTATCACTATTAGTTTTCATATTAATCCTGTAAATACCCAAAAAAACCCAGATGCTCTGACTGAGCTTGCTTGAAATAAACAAAAAAACCTGTAGTTATTACTTAATGTCTATTATATAGCCTAACTGTATAGTAGATAATAAATATTATATAGCCTAAGTGTTGAGAATGCAGCTTTAATACATTGCAGCAAAACTTGCAAATTTGGAAAAAACTTTGAATAATATCTCCATCAGAAATTCCTTGGCTGTCAATAAGCTTTTTTCAAGAATATTCAGGATTACCTCTTGTTTTGGTTTATCTTTTATGTGCTTGAAGGAGTGATATATCTTAAAAACAGAATATTTAATTATTATTTTTGGACACACTGCTTCTGAACTGAATGCATCTGATCATGAGAGAATATTTTAAGCATCTATAGAACACAGTGCTAGATGAACAACCATAATTTTTCTGGACATAAGGATACATTTGGAATAAGAAAGTGTGTTCTGGACTACACTTAAATAACCATTACATCACAAAACTGTCAGGTTTAAAATATTGGAATCATCTCTTCTAACATGCTTTCTATATTTGTGTTGTTGTTAACTGCGAAGTCGTGTCCAACCCATCGCGACCCCATGGACAACGTTCCTCCAGGTCTTCCTGTCCTCTACCATCTTCTGGAGTCCATTTAAATTCACACCTACTGCTTCAGTGACTCCATCCAGCCATCTCATTCTCTGTCGTCCCCTTCTTCTATTCTATATTTGTATGCACATATAAATTTAAATATTATGATGGAGAGATTAGCATAACACTTATAAATTGAACTGGATAATTTATGTTTCAGCATGTTGCGTGAAACATCAGGTTCATTTATATATTTGAGTGGTATTTTCTTTTTCTTGACTGTGAGAGGGACCTTGGAGTCCTAGTGGACGATCACTTGACCATGAGCCAGCAGTGTGCAGCAGCCACTAAAAAAGCTAATACAATCCTGGGTTGTATAAACAGAGGCATAGAATCAAGATCACACGAAGTATTATTACCACTTTATAAAGTCCTAGTAAGATCACACCTGGAATACTGCAGCCAAAAGATGTTGAGAGTTTGGAAAAAATTCAGAGAAGAGCAACTAAGATGATCAAAAACCTGGAGACCAAAACATACAAAAATGGCTGCGGAACTTGGATTTTGCCAGTCTAAAGAAAATAAGAAATAGGGGACATATGATAGCACTGTTCCAGTATCTGAGGGGCTGCCACAAGGCAGAGGGGGCCAGGTTATTCACCAAAGCACCAGAGGGCAGGACAAGAAGCAATGGTTGGAAACTGACCAAAGGGAGAAGCAACCTGGAATTAAGGAGAAACTTCCTGACAGTGAGGACAGTTAACCAGTGGAACAGATTGCCACCAGAAATCATGGGCGCTCCATCCCGGGAGATTTTTAAGAAGAGACTAGACAGTCACTTGTCTGAGATGGTATAGGTTCTCCTGCTTGAGCAGGGGGATGGACTGGAAGACCTCCAAGGTTCTATTCTATTCTATTCTATTCTATTCTATTCTATTCTATTCTATTCTATTCTATTCTATCCTATCCTATCCTATCCTAGTCTAGTCTAGTCTTTCCCCTCCTCTCTCTCTTTTTGTTTCTTCTCCATCTGTCCCAAATCCTTTGACAAGCCTTGTTATTTCTTTTGCAACCAATAATTTCATAAATGTTACAAGATTTCACGGCTTTACTAGTTCTCAAAATATTACATTACATCCGCTGATGGAAGCTATTTCTTTCCTCAAAATATCAGTCTATGAAACAGGAAAGTTGGAAGGCTTAGGAACACCATAGAAGGTGCTGAGCATAGTCATAAATGAACAGTGACAGAACATTGGAAGATTTTTGCAGATGAGATTCAAACCACCATCACCTCAAATGATCACTTACCCTTTGTACTTGCAAAGAATTCCACCAGGTGCTGAGCCTCCTCTTGGATTTGAGTTTCCAAACCCCTTTTCCCTAATCCCAGCTTCCTCATGGTAATAACACTAAAGCGTCTTTGTTGCATCCAGACATGACCATGTGAGAAGCCAATACCTGAAGCCACCAAAGAAAAATCAGAAATCATTGCTCATTAAAATTAATAGGAAGGTATTAGGGTTGATACCCTAGAAAATACTTTAAATCAAACCCTGTTTGTTGGCCCTATTGGTTTTGAATGGTACAGTATAACAAGGGAGAACATAGTAATATCCTACATCTTTGACCATGGCTTACCTCTGTTTTTGGTAAGAACTGAAAGAAAAGGTGTGTGTGGACGATCAACAAAGGCTTGCGAATTGTCAATCAATCCTTCTTTCACAGCTTTGTATCCCGTGAGGATTACAGCATGTTGATTCCCTATCCATAGAGAATAAATGTTCCCATATTGTTTTGCCAGCTGCAGTTTGGAAAAAAGATAAAAGTCTTATATTATTCTAACAAAGTTTAAGCTTAATAGTAAACCTTCCACTCTGCTCATCTTCCTTTCCTTCTCTTACATCAAAGCTTGGGAAACTTCAGTCCATGGCCCAGTGTGACTCCCAACATTGGTGCTGGATTTTGAAATAGCTAGCGAGACTACAACTTAACAGTTTAGAAATACACTATGCTTCTGAATACTGAATGATTGAATTTCAATTTTTATAGAAGAGGATAGAAAAAAATCAAAATAAGTATCTCCTGAGCGCAGGTGGTTTCTGTTGTGATGATAAACTTAGGGTTAAGACAGAAAGTTTAATTTAGGAGGGAAGCATTCCGATTGGTTGGAGGAGGACTTGGATACAGTGGACTATATGATGCCCAGACCATTGCCTGAAGCACAGAGGGTTCTAAACTATTCATGACTGCAGCTGTCATAAAATGTGCCAAACTCAATAAAATCAATGAGTTGGAAGAGATTTGGAGACCTCCCAGTCCAACTCTAATGCTGATTTTGTGGAAAGCATTTGAAGCTCGGAAGAAACACAACCTTAATAATAATAATAGTAGTAGTAAAGTTGGAAGGGACCTTGGAGGTCATCGAGTCCAACCCCCTGTTCAAGCAGGAAACCCTACACCATTTCGAACAAATGGCTGTCCAGTCTCTTTTTAAAAACTTCCAGTGTTGGAGCATTTACTGCTTCTGGAGGCAAGGAGTTCCACTGATTAATTGTTCTCACTGTCAGGAAGTTTCTCCTTAGTTCTAGGTTGCTTTTCTCCTTGATTAGGTTCCACCTGTTGCTTCTTGTCCTGCCTTCAGGTGCTTTGGAAAATAGCTTGAATTCCCTCTTCTTTATGGCAGCCCCTCAGCTACCTTGGCATGAGCTACTTCACTAGACATAGCAGGTATGAAGAACATCAAGGACAAGGTCTTGCAAAGCCATAGCAATAAAAGCAATGTCCCTCTAGTACAGGGGTGTCAAACTCACAATGTCACATAATGTCTTGTGACTTATCACAACTTTTTTTCCATTGCTAGCAATGGGGTGGGCGCGGTTTCGGCATGACGCATCCGGCCGGTGTGCTGGCTGTTTGACACCCCTGTATGGTTTTGATATTTCAGTTACTTTGTTATCACCATGCTGGTGTGAATCTTTCATGCAAAATTGTTGCAAACTGCACAAGGGTTATTGTATGATATTAAGGACTTCTGGATAGAACCTGCAAAAATGTCCCATTCTTTGAGACAACATGAAACCACAAACAGTTCTTTTTTGAAGAAAGAACTCTCTTGCCTGAAGATGTCCTGGTATACATTTGGAAAATCAACAGTGAGTGGCAAAAATAAATTTTCAGCTTGACTATGAAAAGATAATCACAAACAGCATAAATATATTTATATAGACCCTTCTCTTCATACCAACACTCCTGGAGAACATTTGGGGAAAATAGAAATTTTTTTCTCCGCAATGTCTCTCAGACTTTTTAGCTCTCTACTTAAATACGTTTGCTGCGTTCTTCTCAGTTATTGTCCCACCAATATTAGAAAAAGTGATTCAGGCAAAACTCTAGTCAATAAGGTAATATGTGGCTCAAGGCTCTGTTAATAGGTCTGTGTATGTGTGTTTTTTAATTTTACTGTAGTTGTTCTCAGTTGCCTCAAGTGCCTGAGTGACACTTTTTGGCTGAAAAGTTCTGTGCATGTATCAATAAAATAAAAAAAGAACTGACAAGGATATGAAGATAATGCTTCTGGACTGCACAGAGCCTATTTATTCCAAGACTTAGATCTAGGATTTCAGCTGAGATGGGTATAAAGAGACACCAGAAGCTGAAGCTGCTTCCATTTATCTCCTAGAAGCAACCCTTGGTAGCCCATCTTACCTCCTAAAAAAAGTTGGTGTACCATTGAGATCCCCTCATTTCTTATTTATTTATTTAATCGCATTTGTATAGTTGCTCATCTCACACAATGACTCTGGGCAGTGTGTTAGAGTGTGCACAGTCTTATTGCGTGAGATAACCCTGGAGTAAATACAGTAAACAGTGGTCTATATTAAATGGTGGTTTATCTTACACTATCTACAATATCATATACCAGGAACAATATACATGTATGTGCTAATACATCAGGATCCAACAAACCACAATTACAGCAGGAAATGGAAGAAAAAAGAACACATCAGCAGAGCTTTCCCTTTATACAAATGCTCTTAAAGAAACACAGACCCTGCTGAGTCATTCCCATCATTACATTTTACATTGTTCTGGAACGTGGTGAACCTGACTAGAGCATGTATCTGTATGTTAGATATCTGGCATTTATTGGGTTAAGTGCTGTCTCCCTAAGAGATGGCTTATGGGTAATGTAGTTTTAGCTAGTCAGCTATAGATGTTAGTGGGAAGAGTTTCTAAAGGGCATCACAGGACTTCCTGGACACAAGCCAGAGGGGAATGTTCTTTGTCTGAAATAAGCATGAGCCATCGGAGGTCAGATGGCTCTGCTCCGTCCACTCCGTGTGAGAACTTGGTGTGGAGAAGCTAATAAATTTACCAAATGGAGATCCACAGATTGATTTGTCCAGACAGAATCTACCAATAGCAAGTATTATTTCTGATTGAATAAATATATATCTGTTCTGAAATCATCTTCATTTGAGTTAATCTGTCTGTGATTAAATTAGATTAGGGCATTCTGAATCATGATCAGAACATACATCTTACATTAGATAAGCTGGTTAGCTGTTAAATCATTACCTTGACACAGCGTACATAATAATAATAATCAATACATATATAAACTTTAAAACAATTCATTTAAATTTAAAAAATAAAAATAAGAGCAAGGTTTTTTTTATTTACCCTTAATCATGAAGTCTTTAATATTAACCAGAAGTTTAGAAATGTACCATTCATGGTGCTGGATAATAAGATTGCCCTTGTATACAAAAATGTACCTATTTTCTGAGATCTTTTTTGTAAAAAGTTCAGACCCACTCTCTCCTCCTCCCTCCCTCTTTCCCTCTTTCTCATATACACCTACCAATGCCCATAACACGTCTTTAAGCAAATAACCATGCTCAGACAACACCAAAGACTGCACAGTTTCACTCTGGGCTACCCATAGTCTTTTCTATTTGAATCTTTGCAGTCTCTACAAGATTAGAAACAGCACAGAATGTAGTTAAAAAGATGCCAAGAAATAGCTCATCAAAGGCAAAAAAACATAGGAATTACTTCTTTGCAACATGTTGCATCAGGGGTCCCCAGCCTCTGGTTGCAGACCAGTACCAATCTGCAGCCCTTTGGGAGCCACCTGAGAAACTCCATCTGTGCAAGCAGCAGGTGCACAGGTGAAACCATCACCTCCCTGCAACTGCCACCACTGCTGCCAGTCCATGGAACTGGGAAGGTTGGGGACCACGGTGCTGCATAATCCTGTCTTTCCTATCATAATTCTCTTATGTATCAAGAAAAACATATAAATCAACTGGGTTGGTTTGGTTTGAAGCTGTAGTTCACTGCAAAAATTTCTCTGATTATTTGTAACCTGAGCTGAAGATTGCAATGTCATATTTAATAATTATTTAACAAAGCCATTTAAAATGATGTTTCTAGAATAGACAATTGCAATGCAACTTTAACATAGTTTCTGAGTATGATAATGATGACCTGAGTCACTTATACGACATGATTAACTAGCTCCAGTAAAGGCATAGAACAGGCATGTCAAACGGGCTGGATGCATCACACTGAAACTGGGGTGTCGCACGATGTCACGAGTTTGACATGCCTGGCATAGAAGATTCATTTGTACAACCTCTGAGATTGTTATCTTTGGGTAATGTTTTTGTAGTGACTTATGTTGTGCAAATTCAATCCGGGTGGTTGTTTTTATCATTCAATGTGGAAGTCTCTGTTATACTCTTGGTATTCCTGGGATGCCTCCAAGCCAAGTATTAAGTAAGGTTAATATAGTTTACTGAGTCAGATGAGAACATACATTCTGCTACTTATTGAGCTGAGGTAGCACTCATGACCCAAAGAAAAATAAGTCCCACTGAGTTTCTTAAGGATGGTTTCCACATAATAGTGGCAGCCTAAGTGAGAATTTGAATTCATACATTACATTAAATCATAATGCAATGCATTGCACTTGGGATAGCCCATTAAGCAAAGACTGCTGTTTCTATAGTTATTCAGTAAAACACTAAAACAAATAAGGGCTTAATGCAATATATGAGCCTAGTTAGTTTAGGATCTCTGAAGTTTATACTGTGAAAGTAAGCAAAGCTATGCTTACCATAGATATACCATCGTTTCCCACTGCTTCCTTCTAGATGGGTTGGGACTACCATTTTCAGAATTCCTGAATAACACGGATGAAGAATTTTTTCGACTATATTTCTGAATTCTTGGGAAACTACCAGATTAGATAGCTTGCCAGTAAGACGTGGAAAAAAGAAAAAGTTAAACAAACAGTTCCCCATTAGCCATGCTCAGCTCCAAATATCATGTCCAATTGTGGACCTAATACTTTGAGAAGGATTCATGCAAGAGGTTCAGAGAAGGACAGTGGGGATGGTAATAAGGCCATGAATTAAGGGCAAATCCACATTGCCTTGTTATATTAGGTAAAAAAAGCCCACTACCCATTTACTAAACACAGTTCTGCCTGTATCTTTTTGTTTCTCAGTGTCCTCTCTCAGCTGAGATAGCCTAAGACAACTTAAGGTGTCACATTCTTATGTTTTCCCTAATGTGCCAACTCAGGATACTCTGTGCAAGCAATGGGGGTATTGATGTGCATCAAGGTGGTGGCCTAACATGATGTACTCCACGGTAGCAATATTGTAGCTCCCAGTACAGTCCCAGTACAGAAATGAAGAGCCTCCAAACACTGGTACAAAACTTACACAGCATAACTGGATTGCGCCAGGTTAGAAATATGTAACTGAGTATCTGCTAAAGAGATAGATTTTGTGTTCAGAGGGAAACCATTGAATCCTTCAGGATTCTGCAAATGAGGAGTCACCAAGCCAATTTCTCTTCCCCCATTGTCACCAACTAGTACTAATTACTCAGGTAGGAGTAAAATGATTGGAACATTATGCGCCTAATAAAATAAGGGTGGTGCACTTCCTATAACCAGATCACAATGCAGATCATTGACCAGAGGAACCAATGCACTCTTTTGACTTCATCAGAGTCCAGATGGCAAAAGAATTCTCACATGCTTCAGTTCCAAACATTGCTTCAGGCACTATATCACGTTGTGTGTACGAGGAGTCATTATTATATTAATATTTGCTGGGTTCATTCTTATCCTAGCCCTGGGTAATCCTTGACTAATAGACTATTAGAGAGCTCATAATTTAAAATTGTTCCAGAGAAGACAAAAGTTGTTGGTAAGTTGTTTATTACTCCAAAAGTGGGAGAAAGTACAACAGAAAGATGACAACAGTTCTAGTTTTAGTATTAGAAAATATAAATAGATGCATCACATTCAACTACCCCAATCTGTAATAAGAGATAATGGACCTTTGCTTGTATTCTAAGGACATTTGTGTTTAGGATCCACATTATTAGTTTTTCGTGTTATTTTGTGTATATATATGTGTGATAACATACAATTACCAACGGCTCTAGGTTAACTTATCACATATACATCCAGATAGATTTATTGTTCTTTCTAACATGGGGGAGATAACAAGTTTTTGTACCCTATACCCTAAGAAAAAAGGGTGAGCTGACAAGGAGGAGAAATCTGGTAATGTAAATAAAAGTTACATGGAAAGAAGGAGAAGCAATGTCAGTGCTTTAGATGGCAGACAGTATGGCTTTTAGACAAAATTGGCTGTTGACTGTGAATATTTCTAGGATGGGCTAAGACAAAACTTTTGAGTTGATTGTGAAGAGAGAGTCCAAAGACCACATGGGACAAATGTATCCTGTCCTATTTCTGGGAAGCCAAGAAACAGAGGGACATCATATCCAGCCAACCAGAGAAAACAACTTGCAGCCCAAAGGGGGAAAGGGTCAGCCAATGCAATTTTGCTCTTTATTTATTTCTAAGTACAAACTAGGAATAAAGAATAGAAGTACAAATTGGTTCAGATTTAGTCAATGTTCTAGATTGCATACATGAAAAGATAGACTTTACCAGAAAAAGGAATCCTTGCCTTGATTGTTGAAAAGAAATATTGCTTTACAATTTCTGACAACTAGATCAGTGGTGGGATTCAGCCAGTTCGCACTGGTAGCTCATTTTTTGTTGCCCAGGCCCAGAATGGACTTCCGGAAACGGCATCCACACAGAGAACTGGTTGTTAACATATTTGAATCCCACAACTGAACTATATTACTTGTTGGTTCAATGTTATTTTATGTTTTTAATTGGTGCTTTGCAGCTATTTATCAGTAAGAAAGAAGGGAGAAAAGAGAGAAAAGAATGTGGCATGTTTAGTTAAGATAACTCGATGAAAGCTCTGCTTGGATTGAAAACCTGTTTTGTTTTGCTGGGTTAAGAAATAGCAAAACAACAACAAAAAACAATCACAAGAAGTGAGGTTGCTGCATTTTGAATAAAATCCTGTAAACTGGAAAGCTCTCATGAGAGTGTGCGTGTGTCTGTATGTACTCTTCACCTGAGGGGGTTATTCTGTGTGCCACAATCCATGAAGTGGGAACTGGAAGCAGCTCCATCATCCCTGCCAATCTGGAAGCCATTGGAAATAGTTTCCCCCCCCCTCACTGGGGGCTCAGCACTCAATTGGGGGGACATGGTTTGGCTATTTATCAGTTTGCTTAATTATTTTTTTTACTTTTATTTTTTTACTATTTTAAGACAGTTGCTTTGGATGGATATTGAGAAATTGAGAAATTATTTGGCTGGTTCTCTTTGTTGTATTTATTTGTTAATCACCTAGGATGGTAAATTGGTTAAGCAAGGTGATTTAATATGTAGCTCATGAAGTTCAGATTCCACTTTTGCCCATTCTCTATAATGGTTGGGATCTGTGCACTAAAATATCAAGTTGTCAGATTTTTTAAAACAGATATTACTGCTAATTACCCAGTTTTACTTTATAACAGATCCTGCTGCTGCTGCATAACGCTTTGGTCTCTGTTAACAGTCAAAATCCATAAATGTCTCCCACAACCATTGTAGCATAATTTGTCATAGATTATAACTTGCTTCACTAGATGCATGGAATAGTTTTCTGAGATAGTGTACCAATTGTTGAGGAAATAGAAGAATTGTAAACAAGGATACCAGCAGTATGTGGAATACATGTGATATAAGAATGGTTATTATCTTAATAATAGTGGCAATGCACAAAATGTAATGAACTGATTAATATATATGTGTAGTCTCTGTTGCTGTTGTTGTTGTTGTTGCTGCTGAAATCACAGGTGATAAAACCTAATGATCTTTTAAGCCTCTCTTTAAAATCCTGCTTTTAAAAACTGCCCTAAAATCTGATTGGCCCAGAAGCCAGGCCACTGATGATTTTACAAAGATATCAATCCCTTTAATAAGCTCCTAAGAAAACATAATATCAGGCACCACGCACAAAATGGCATTTCTATTGCTATTACCAGATCCCTTAAAACTTGGAATATAGGAGAGCCTCTTGCATTATCTGTGGCGAAAACAAATCAAATCACATCATTTATTCTCAGGAAGAGATGCTTTCAGTTCTACTGCAGTAGCATATCAATCAAAACCCATGTATTGGGTCCAATAGAATGATAGTATAAAAGAGCAGTGTAGTCAGATATACTTCTGAGCCAATGCATTCGTTTGATTAATTTACACCCCACTTTTATTGTGTACGTCTCAAACCAATGTTTTTATCACAATAAACACGTAAGCTAAGTTTAGCTGAGACAGAAAGTGATTGGTGAAAAGTCATCATTTGTTCTGCTTACTGAATTACCTCATTTTCTTAGAGTTGGATTTATGAAAACATACTAAATCAAAACAATAACAGCAACAAACTAAAGAAAGTTGTGTGAATACACTTCTTAGGATTTTAACTGTTGTAGTTAACCATATGGTGTAAATAAAGTCCTTCACTACAAAGGGGTATTATAGTGAACATCACCAGTAAATATATTTTATTTTCTCTTACTGTAAATAATTCATTTTTATCTCTTATAAAGAAGCTTCAGTTCATAAAAGCAGATCATCACCTTCATCATCATCATCATCATCATCATCTATTTTTTGTTAAAAATACTATATTTCAATTTCTTTATTCAAATCATGAATTTTAAATTAATAGAATACCTGCTATTGACACCATGGCTGGGTTTACAAAAGTTTTTAAGACAAAGATAAAATGGGGCTGGCAGCTTATAACTTAGCAATGCTGTTGTTACTGGAATGGCAAATGAATCCAGAACAAAGCTGTATTCAGACACGAGTATTTGAACATGAAGGATGATTTTCATAGAGAACTCTCTACAATCCAACACCATTAGGGTTGTAATTAAATATACTGTATATAAATTAAAACAATCTCAATCAATATGATATAACCTAGACCAGGGGTCTTCAAACTTGACCCTTTTATGCCTTGTAGACTTCAACTCCCAGAATTCCTCAGCCAGCAGTACTGGCTCAGGAATTCTGGGAGTTGAAGTCCACAAGTCATAATAGGGCCAAGTTTGAAGACCCCTGACCTAGATAATTATGTTGAACCAGATGAAGATATTTTCCTTTTAAATCTTAATTATCTCTAAAGGAAGTGAGAAGCACCCTGTGCTAGACACCCTAATTCCGATAGTCATAACACATAGCCATATTCCATTATTTTTCCATTGTTGTAATTTAACTTTCTTTCAAGTTTTTCTTCCATTTTGTATCCAGTTTTTGATTTGCATCCAGCTTTTGTTTTTGTCCTATTCTGCTATCTAACTCTTATCTAAGTAAATTTCTATAGGTACCATAATATGTGGTGCTGTTTTTTTTTTTAAAAGTTCTGGTTTTTTTCTTATGTAGTTACAGCACAATGGAAATTTTTAATAGTAAACAATTGACTTAAGATTGAAACCATTACAATAAAACCTGTGGTGTGAGTTGCAGTCGTGTGTGTGTGTGTGTGTGTATGTATGTGTGTGTATGTATCTATCTTTCAATTATGTCAGATTTTTGGAACTGGCCTGGACAAATCCTTGCAGTTTTTTTGGCAAGATCTTTCAGAAGTAGTTTGCCATTCCCTCCTTCCTAGGGCTGAGAGTAAATGATTGACCTAAGGTCATCGAAGTGGTTTTATGCCTAAGGTAGGACTAGAACTGACTTCCAGTCAATGTCCCCAGTTTCTAGCTTGATGCCTTAAAAACTTCACTAAATTGGCATTATTGTATTTATATTATATTATATTATATTATATTATATTATATTATATTATATTATATTATATTATATTATTAATTATATTAATATTATATTAACATATCACACTACACCACACTACACTACCATACAGATAGTCCTTGACTTACAACAGTTCATCTAGTGACAATTTGAAGTTACAACATCACTGAAAAATATAACTTATGACCGTTTTTCACTCTTACAACCATTGCAGCAGCCCCGTGGTCATGTGATCAAAATTCAGATTCTTGGCAACTGACTCATATTTATGATGGTTGCAGTGTACCAGAGTCAAGTGATCACCTTTTGCGAACTTCTGACAAGTAAAGTCAGTGGGGAAGCCAGATTTACTTAACAACTGTGTTACTAATTTAACAAATGCAGTGATTCACTTAACAATTGTGACAAGAAAGGTCATAAAACTCACGTAACAAATGTCTCACTTAGCAATGGAAATTTTGGGATCAATTGTGATCATAGGTTTAGGACCTATTCCTATTCCAATTCCAATTCCTATTCTATTCTATTCTATTCTATTCTATTCTATTCTATTCTATTCTATTCTATTCTATTCTATTAACATTACATTATATTACTCAGATTTCATCATTATCTTGTTATAAAGATTTATAACAGCAACATAGAAAGGGGGAAAAAAGAAAAACTTAGCCATTTTCATGAGAAGTCTGCCCATTCAATTATTTATTTGAAGGAAGGATAACATAGCACATTATGCAGACTCAGCCATGTGAAGTTGGAAAGTGAGGGCATCACGTCTCATTCCCTACTTAGTCCAAGAAGAATTTCAATATCCCCAATAGCTGTCCATCTGCTGCTCCAAGAATATCCATTAGAAAGGTCACCATCTCCCTGGGTTCCATTCTCAAACTCCTCTTATTGCTAGGACTAAGACTCTCTTTCTGAATAGTTTTATTTTTTCAGATATCAGGGAAAGCCCAGCCTATGAAATCCACTCTTTCATAAACTGTGTCAGATCAGCTGCTGAATCCAGTCCTCTGCAGAGTGTAGAATCCAGATATACCAGACAGACAGCTCTCTATAATTTTGCTAGGAACATGCCCAGTGAAGACTAGTCCATCTCTTATCTAATTATGCCATCGTGCATTCTCTTCATCTTGCTGTTTTCTAACTTTCAATCTGTCATTTTAGACAGGCTTTTTGAAATGGATAAATATTGAACTGATTGTTTCCGATTCTTTTCCATATGATTTTTCTTATGACTCATTGGTACCTTTAGTACTTTATTATAGAAAGGTACCATCTACATCAGTGTTGGCTGTGGAATTCTGGGAGTTGAAGTCCACGTGCCTTAAAATTGTCAAGGTTGAGAAATACTGATCTACATGGAATCTATGAAAATAATTCTTTCTTTCTAAAGCTTTGCACCTCCTTCTCCTCTGCTTCTTGATGGAGCAAGTATTTAGAAAAACATACCTTTCTGAAAGTCTTCTCCGACAAATGAATCCCAAGCCGCCACAGGCTTCCTATGAAAGGAAGCCGAAAAGGTCCTGGTGGATAGCGTTTATGTTCGTGTAAGTAGAACTTTTTCAAAAAGCTAAGAATCATGTATGGAATCTTAATGATCCAAAATAAAAGTTGTTGCAACATTATTCTGCCTTCTCACTCTTTAATTTTGGATGCCTGCTGTATCACCTTTGGGGAGAAACGTCTTCTCTATCAGTTCCTTGGTTTCTTCTGAGCTATTGTTCCTTCTTTCTCTTTGTTGTTCTGCTACTATCAGCCTTTATATATCTCTACTTATTAAGATACCGTCTGACACCTCAATCAAGAAGCCCAGGAATGTGATTGTCTATGGATGTTTGAGATAAAATTAATTACTAAAGAGGTGAGAGAAACATTTGATGAGATGTTTAATACCAAAGGTCACTCTAACCCAACCCTGGCCATGCAGGTGATCAATTATCAGTCATATTGTTTATGTACAACTAATGAAGGAGAATATTTGTAGCTCAGGGTTGAAATGAGGGGTCCTTGGTGCTCTTTGAGCTTGCTTGTTTTCTTGCAGATGTTTCATTACCCTATCTAGGTCAGGGGTCCCCAACCCTTGATCCATGGACTGGTACATGCCAGCAACCAGTCCGCACAAGCTAGCAAAGCCCCATTCGTGGGGTGCAGGCAACACACAAAACCACGCTCCCTCCAGTCTGCGGAAAAAAACTCTCTCCATGGAACCAGTCCCTGGTGCCAAAAGGTTGGGACCTCTGATTTAGGTAATATCATCAATGCTGGTAGAGTATGGAGTAGAGTTTGCTGTCAATTTATATTCTGGTGTCTTGCCTGTCTGAGTGGGTGGGGGGTGGTCTTAGGGATTCTTTGGCTGAGCTGTTTACTAATGGCTCTGTGCCAGTTTCTTGATTGGGGTATTGCTTACTTGATTTCTGGTCTGAAGTTGACCTTGGAGTTAATCTATGCTGATCTGAGTGCTGATTACTGATAGAGAGATGCTGGAGACTTTTTCTCTTTGGGGCTGGTTGATTGTCTCTTTTGCATAGTTAATGTCTATGTGTTTATTGATGGCTGATTTGTCAGAGTGCCAGGCCTCTTGAAATTTCTTGGCATTTTTGGATTTGGCCTGGTCTAGGATTGTCACATTTTCCCAACTGAAACTATGGTTAAATCTGCCTATATATTGTGTAATTAAATAATTTTTGTCATGCCTTTGACTGCCAGTTGGTGGTCATGGATGCGTTCTGCCTTCTGCCTGTTTGTTCTACATAGTGGTTGCTGCAGTTCTGACATTGCATGTTGTAGATGATTCCTGTTTTTTTCTTCTGGGGTTTCTGGGTCTTTTGGTTTGCATAGGATGTTTGCTTGGTTTGCTTAGGACAAACCAAAAGATCCAGCAACCCCAAAAGAAAAAACAGGAGTCATCTACAACATACAATGTGAGAACTGGTATAGGGTTTCCTGCCTGAGTGAGGGGGTTGGACTAGATGACCTCCAAGATGATTTCCAACTTTACTATTATTATTATTAGCTGCAACAACCACTATGTAGGGCAGTGTTTCCCAAACTTGACAATTTTAAGGCATGTGGACTTCAACTCCCAGAATTCCACAGCCAGCGTTGCTGGCTGTGGAATTCTGGGAGTTGAAGTCCTCATGCCTTAAAATTCTCAAGTTTGGGAAACACTGATGTAGGGCAAAAGATTATAACTTAGCCCAAGGAGCATAACTCTGTATAGAGATGGTTTTGTCTCAGGGTCTACTGACCTCTAAATCCATAGGTACCCCATCCTACTAGAGTTATATCTTAACCTGTTTCTCCCCTACAGCCTCTAGACTTTGAGACAAGATTTTCAGTATTTCTCCAAGATAGCCTTGGATTGAGATGAATAAGAGAATACCATTAGCATATTCATGAGACCAAACTCCAGATTGTCAAATGGCTTCCCCTATTGATGTCTATTGATCAGTGAAGATGGGAAGATCAATATATACAATAATGCTCAAAAGATATTTTAAATAATTATGTGCCATCAAGTTAGCTCTTAGCAACAACATAGATAGACTCCTGGATTGATAATGATGTTATCTGTTCAGTAGTGTCCAACTCTTAGTGATTCTAGGGGGCCAGGTCTCCCCACATGCTCTGGATTATCTATCTGTAACCTGTTCCTTTAGATCAGTGGTTCTCAACCTGTGGGTCGGGACCCCATTTGGGGTCGAACGACCATTTCACGGGGGTCGCCAAACAAGGCTGTCCGCCATTTTTTCCCATTTTCTTTGGCCACGCCCCTGGCACTCGGTGATGTATAAGTGGTTGAGGGTCACCACAACATGGGGAACTATATTATGGGGTCGCGGCATTAGAAAGGTTGAGAACCACTGCTTTAGATGTTCTTAAAATATATATAATTTATCAGTCTGACAAGTAGTGTATAAGCTCAAGTAATAAATCAAATTTCTAACTAAACTATGCCAGTGAGTCTGAAGAATGACACAGTGGCAAACATATCGGAAGAGGTCAATCTACATTCCAACACCAAAACAGAGGTGACTTAAAGAATGTACAAACTGTAATTACAAATAATTTTACATGGTAGCAAAATAATTTTAGGATCATTCAACACTAATTACAGCCCTTCATGGAAAAAAAGGTGCCAGATATTCCAGCTGGCTTTAGAAAAGGCTGAAGAAAATGAAACGGTATTGCTGATGTACTCTAGATCAGTGGTTCTCAACCTTTTTAATGCCGCGACCCCAACCAGTCGTAAGTCGAGGACTACGCAAACGGTGCAGCACCGTTTGCAGACTGGGACTTTTGGCGGGCTCAGGAGGGCAGAGACAGCCTGGACAATTCCTATTGGCTTTGGAAAGCCAATAGAATTAGACTCTATTCAAGAGAGTCTATTCTATTGGCTTTCAAAAGCCAATAGAATAAAAGGGAGTAGCACAGCTAAGGAAAAGAAGGGAAAAAATGGCGGGCTGCGTTGTTTGGCGACCCCCGTGAAGTGGTCGTTCCACCCCAAATGGGGTCCCGACCCACAGGTTGAGAACCACTGCTCTGGATAATTAAAGAACATCAAAGAAATATCAGAAAGAAAATTATTATTGATCATGTCAAGCTGTGGAATGTGCTTGGAAAAATGGGAATCCCAGAATATTTCATTGTCTTCATGAGGAACACATATACTGGCCAGAAATACAGAGAAACTCACTGATTCCAGGTTAGCAAAGGAGACAAAGCTATATACTCTCCTCTTATATATTCCACTTACATGCTGAATATATTAAGAAAAGCTTTATTGGAAGAAGATGAGCATGATTTTAAATTTGGAAGAAGAAATACTTCAAATAATTGAAGTATTTGAAGTATTTTTTTTCTGAGATAAGATGTTGGGAGCTCCACCTTTAGTTTATATATTTTGCTATCAGTCCATCATACTTCTGCAATAACTTAGCTTATCATAGACAAACCAAAACTAAGACTAATGCTTCAAAAACTCCAACTCCAATGTTTATGGTATAAAATTTAAAAATTATGATGCGATGCTGACAAACATGCGGTCTCATTCCTCACCATCTCCATGGAAGTTAACTATAGCCTAGTATGCTGCATTGCAAACTCCAGTAACAAAAACCAAGAAACTCCGTGAAAAAGTGAGATTAAAATTAAATATAAAGATGTCCAAATTAATAACAAGAGTAGAATAACGAGACTTAGAATTCACAATGAAGCTACTAATGAAGTGAGGAATTGTTTCTGCCATTTAGAATTTATTTATTTGTTAAATTCATATGCTGTCCATCTCACCGTTTGCAGTGACTCTATGCAACTTATAGAATGATAAAAAATAATGCAAAATCATTAAAATTAAAAAAAGATTAATTAAAAATTAAAAAACCAAGAGGATAGGCAACATGGGGGTTGGAATTTAATATAATAATAATAATAGTACTGTGGCAAAAAACAAGCAAGGGTAGTACCAATAGTAATAGGCTCCTTGGGTGCAATCCCAGAACAATTGAAGCATCACTTGAACACCACTGGCATTGACAAATTCGCTATTAGTCAATTGCAAAAGGCAGCCTTACTAGGAACTGCTTCCATCCTGTGACGATATCGGTAATACCATCAAACATCTACATCTGCCTATCCCAGGTCCTGGGTAAGGACTCGATAGGTAGACAAAATGCCAAATCCAGTCTGAACATCTGGCTGACTGTGCGATGATCAATAATAATAATAATAATAATTTTCTCTCTACCCTATTAGCCACCCCCATCAAAAAGCACCTCTATCAGGGCCTCAGGCCAGCTGGCATGACAGCTTTTAAGGTCCTCCTGGAAGACCAGTAATGTGGGCCCAACTTCACCTCCAGCAGATGAATATTCCAAGGGGAGGGGCCACTGCAGAAAAGGTCCTCTCTTGGATCCTGCAAGTCAAAATTCTTTGGTGGTATAAGAACAACAAGTTTTTCCCTTGCCAGACAAATATAGATATATCTTTTTGCTACTTCTTTAAATTTTGAAAACAAGAGGAAAAGTTGTTAAATTTAAACTCAACTTGCGGTTTTTATAACTTTGTCAGCTAGAGACTTAAAGATTCACATGCAGTTCCATCTTAAAAGAGTTGAACAGGTCGATTGCACTGATAATGTTTCTAAGGCTAATCTTTTAAACATATTTTAGTTCAGTTTTTGTTGATAGCAATGTTTGCATTCCTTCATTCCAAAATAGCATTACAAACAGTTGTTGCAAACTGCTAAATATCAAATTTGCAACTGATGTTAAAATGGCCTTATGTAATTTAAAGTCATCCTTATCTATTGGTCCTATGTGCTTTTTTCTTGAAAAAACTTTTTAATATTCTAGCCCAGAGGTGTCAAACTAGCAATGTCATGTGACGTGTTGTGACGTATCACAACTTTTTTTTCCACTGCCAGCAATGGGTTAGGGGCAGTTTCGGCATGACGCATCCAGTCCACGGGCTGGCAGTTTGACATCCCTGTTCTAGCCAAACCTTTGTGTTCAATTTTTGAAGTATTGTTATGAACTAATACTTTGCCAAATTTATAGTCATTAGCTATGGTTATTCAATCTTTAAAAATGGTGATCTCAGTTTAGTTGAAAATTAAAGGTCAATCTCTCTTTGTTGCTTTACATGCAAAGTCATGGAATCAGTTATAAACCAACTGATTATTTGCCATATGGAGGAAAACAACATATTAGCCAGCAAACAGTTTGCTTTCAGAAAAAAATTGTTGTGTAATTTACAACTTCTGCATTGTAAAAATATTTGGACTACATGCTTTGATCAAGGCAAAGCTGTAAATGTAATTTATATAGACTTCTGCAGAAAGTTAAAATAGGTAACTCATTGTCTGATCTGGCATCACTTAACAGTGATGTTCCTCAGGACAGTATCCTTGGACCTACTCTTTTCCTGATTTACATACATGACATGTGGTCAATTTAAAAGTAATTGTGTCTTCTTTGCTGAAGATGTAAAATTGTTTAATATTACTGAAAATTCACTTGTTTTACAAAATGACATTGCCCACATCTTTGAATGGTCATCCATTTGACAACTTCAGACGCTCAATTTTACATATTGGAAAACAAAACTAGAATGTAAAATATAAGTTAGGTGGCACTGATCTAATAGATGATCCTTATTTTGTTAAGGACCTGAGTGTACTCATCTCTATCAATTTATGTTCATTGTAACAGCATTGCTAAAACAGCACTAAAAGTTGTGAATTTAATTCTACAAAGTTTTTTTTTCTGGAAACATTGTGTTGGTCATTAGAACTTACAAAATGTATGTTAGGCCAGTCCTAGAATATTGTTCAGGTGTCTGGAATCCTTACCATATATCGGGCATTAATACAATTGAGCGAATTTAAAACTACTTTACAAGAAAAGTCTTGCATTCCTCTGTCCATAATAGACTATCTTATGCTACCAGGCTTGAAATTCTTAGTATGGATAGCTTAGAACTGCGATGGTTGTGGTCAGACCTAGGTATTGCATACAAAAATTGTATATAGTAACACTTTCCCTATAATTGTAAAGTAATGTGTGTGAACAACCACTTTAAACTTATGTAAACTGCTCTAAGCTTGATTATAAAAAATTCAATTTTTGTAACAGAATTGTCAAAGTCTGGAATATCTTACCTGATTCAATTGTCTCAGCCATTAACTTTCATAGTTTAAATTTAATTTAACTTAACTTCTGTGGACCTCACTCCACATCTAAGGGGTCCCTAAGGGGACATGCCTAAGTGCATTAACATATCTATCCTCCCTGTCACAGGGAGGATAGATATGTTAATTTTCTGATTTTGCTTGTTTCGGATTTGTAATTTTTGTTTGACAAATAAAAAATAAATAGTGCATAATTTTTTTTTAAACTGCTAGTGTTTGGAAAAATATATTCATTTTTATCACAGAGATTCTACCAAACAATAGCAATTGCAAGTTCCCATCTCAGTAAATCTTTCTTAATTTTAATATATGATATCACAAATATTAGCTATAATCATACACAAATATTTAACTTTTTATGCAATCTGAAAGCCAGTTTTCCCAATCAATTATTTTATCTTCTGTACTTGTGTTTTTGTTAACTGAAGGAATCAGTGCTCAGTCATATATTCCAAATATGGTGGACCGCCTTCGCAGCGTTTATTCTTTTATAGTTTTCCAAGCAGCAAAAGTTTAACATGGCAATAGCGTAGCATAGCATTTTATTGGTTAAACTCCTTCCCAATCCTTAAGAAGATATCAGCTAGGAGGCCCCAAACAGGGAGCAGTTTGCTGCTACATTCTGTTGGTGTAACCTAGCTGATATCAGGCAGGTGAAGTCATTGCACCAGCCTGGTACATTGCCATGGTGATGTGAAGGGATGAGATCATGTAGAGAGAAGAGGCATGCAGGCTTTGGAGGGGGCAGTTTGCTGCTCCCGACCTCTACCTGGCCCTTATCTCTACAGTTAACATTTAGTTATCTCTTTATTTATTTTATATCCAGGTAATGTAATAAAGTTGCCACTTTATAGGGTCATCTAATGATATAAATACCATAAGCATGCTGCTGAGACCCAGTTATAAACAGGACCTTGGGTTAACCAAGCAAGGTAGAGAAGGTGATATCTGGAGATTGTTGGATGGGGAAAAATAGTTGGGAGTTTAATACTAATAAAACTGATCAGCCCTTTGTTTATGGTCCACCCAGTTCCAAAAACTTCTAAACTGTGTGGGGCTGCACTGTTCAAGAAACAGGTGCCAGTTGTAGTCAGGAAAGCTCTTTCACAGATTATCTAATATGTCAATTGCAGTCCTCCTTGCATTGGGAGGTCCTACCAATCATTACGCATGCCTTAGTCACCTTGTGTATGAATTACTGCATGGGACTCTACGTGGAAATTGATTTGCAACTCTGTCATTCAGATCAAACTATCCCTTTGGTTCAACATCTGATGTGTTTAGACATTGACTCTGTAATCTGCTTTGCTCACAATAGGCAATTCCTTTCGTTGAAGGTATAAGCTTTTCAGTGACTCATTGGTTCCTCCTTAAAACATATTTTGTTAATCGATACATCTGGAAATCTTTTTCTGGGCCAGGTGCACAGCCTTTCATCCAACCCAGTCATCTGGTCAAATGTTTTCCCTCACAATCATTACCTGAAGTCACTCACAAGACATGTAGAGAAGTCAAGACAGCTTTTCCAGCTACTTCCTAATGTTGCCTTTATTCTGGAGAGACATCACTTCTGCATTCATTCTACCCTACAAGATTATGATAAAAATATAAAAAGAGAAAGCCCATACTGCTTGGCCCTCACATGACATCACACTTTATGACTCTGACACTTAGTGACAGAAACTTTGGTCCCAATTGCCACTAAGGGCCAAAAAATACTATATTAATTTTCATTCAATTAATTGTGAGAGTGGGATGACTTAATGAGGCTATAAAAGAATTGGGATCTTCTAAAATTTATTGTTTTTAAAAATATGTATAAAATAACATGCAAATTTATATAAGGGTAAATAGCAGCCTAATGCCCCTTTTAATTCTGTAATTTTTTTTAGCAATATAATGTCAATATTTTCTCATCTTTATAGATTAACACAAAGCTTCCCAATGTTTCTGGCTTTGCGGACTGGTAGGAGAGGGAAGGGATGGTTCTGTGCAAGTGGCCGGCAAGTGTGCGCATGGAGCCCCATTTGCACAAGTGGCATGAACGCATGAGCTGCCGCTCACTTAAATGGAGTGCATGCGCATGCTCACCTGCTGCTCGTGCAAGTGAAGATGAATGTGTACACATGCATGCATTTTCAGGCTGTTTCCGCGGCCCAATTGCAAACCCCTCACAGCCCAGAGGTTGGGGATCCCTGATCTAAACCATCAGGATGGAACAAAGCTAATGACAGTATGGGTATGTCTAGTTTAACGAAGAGAAGGACAAGGGGGGACATGATAGCAGTATTCCAATATCTCAGGGGCTGCCATAAAGAAAAGGGAATTAAGCTATTTTCCAAAGCACCTGAAGGCAGGACAAGAAGCAACGGGTGGAAACTAATCAAGGAGAGAAACAACCTAGAACTAAGGAGAAACTTCCTGACAGTCAGAACAATTAATCAGTGGAACAGCCTGCCTCCAGAAGCAGTAAATGCTCCAACACTGGAAGTTTTTAAGAAGAGACTAGACAGCCATTTGTCTGAAATGGTGTAGGGTTTCCTGCCTGAGCAGGGGGTTGGACTAGATGACCTCCAAGGTCCCTTCCAACTTTACTACTATTACTATTACAGTGAATATAAAAGTGGGGTATATTTGTGAAATACAAACTTTACAACTTCAGTGGAACTAAATATTTGGAACAATTTAGACATCTTGGTTCAGCTTTTGCCAATCCGAAGAATGGACAAAACTGTTTAAAACTGCAGAAAAAAAAAATCCCCTATTTCAAAGTTGCATGCCGAAATTATTATTTCTTTTATTACCTCCAAATAATGTCATTTCTTTTTCTTCTAGTGGGGAGTGAAACATCCTTTCTTCCTCTAAGCAGGAAAGCCACTCACCAATCAAGCCACCGAGGGCTGGGATGAAAGGATGTGGCTTTTCAATTGATATTCCTTTTATTAATCATAATTTCTATCTTTATAATTATATATGAGTATGGTATATAACAGAATGTCAGAATTGGAAGGGACCTGGGGGTTCTTCTAGTCCAGATTTCCCCAATGGCTTTGTAGATCAGCAAGGGTGGGGAGGGGAATGGTTCCACGTGAGTGGCCAGCAAGTGCTGACATCTCCGTTTGCATGAGTGGCAAGCATGCTTGCCTGCCGCTCGCATAAATGGAGAGTGCGCATGCATACTTGCCTGCTGCTTGCGCAAGTGAAGATGCTCGTTCATGTCTGTTTGTTTGCCAGCCGTTTCCGCCAACTGGTTGCAAACCCCTCAAGGCCCACTAGTGGCCCACGGCCCACAGGTTGGGAACCTCTATTCTAGTCCAATCCCCTGCTCAAGCAGGAGACCCTATACCATTTCAGACAAATGGTTGTCCAATCTCTTCTTAAAAATCTCCATTGATGGAGGATCCATAGCATGATATCCTTTCCCAAAACTCCAGTGGGTCAATACAACACTTAACAGGTTTTTACCTATCTCCAACCTTTAAATAGAACAAGTTTGGTGATGTGATGGAATGTACTAAGGATGTGGATTCCTTGGAGGGAGGGAATGCATTCCAAAGGACTAAGAGGTGATTCAATCCAGATATTATATGTGAGAGAAAGAGAGTAAACATAGCATCTTTCTAATAGTATATAGAATATATTGTAGATGCAGAAAGCAGGATGCTTAGTTTTCCAAGATTTTTTTCTATAGGTATGAAACAATAAAAGTTTAGAAGTATCACCAACTGTCATTATTGCTTTTGGGTTTGACACAAACTGGGAGACCATGAGTTCTAGCCCTGCCTTGGGCACAAAGCAAGCAATGTGATCTTGAGCCAGTAACTTTCTCTTAGCCAGTCCATTTGAAGGTCCACCTGGAAGGCAGGGTAGATAATGGATCCCATCTATTAGGGATGTACATTTGGTGAGACCACATAAAAGGCCCTTCTTGGTAGTGGCCCCTTCTCTATCGAACACCATATCCCCAGAAATATGATTGACTCCCACCTTGTTGCTTTCCCAAAAGTTCCTGTTGTTTTGTCAGGACCATGAAATGAAGATGGAGTCAATCAAGTGGTTGATCTGATTATGTTACTGCTGCCATGAGGACGGAATGTGGTTTTTATGTTGTGGAGTTTTAGTATTATAAGCCATATACATTTGTTTAATAAAATAAATAAATACATGCAAAATAAATGCTTACTTTTTCCATTTGAAATAGATAAAAATCAACAAATTCCTGTGGCTCACATAGGTTTTGATTTTTCTTTTGCTGTGTGATCTCCTTCTTTGCAAAAGTAATGATAAACTCTATAGCAAAAAATATTTTTCGGTAAGAGTCTGGGAGATATTTTATGATAAATGGAAATGTTTCATAAATCTACAAGAAAGACAAGCAAATCTTGTAACAAGACCAGAAGGTCAAATGGACCATAAGTCAATTCTCATAAATTATCACCTTCAGCCACATCTGAAATTTGCCTCATATCTGAAATCATTCCTCAATTCTAACTACATGAAATTTTGGATAAAGGATATACTCTTGTTGTTTCCTAATAGCCATTACTGAATGCATAAAATATATAAAATTTCCAGGAGGATAGCAATGGTACACTGAACATGAGTCTGCTTTTGCAGAATTGAAAAAAATGTGATGAAAAAAGGAGCCAGTGAATGAATTGGTTCCTCAAAACTGCTTCCCAGATTAAGGAGAGGATTATCCACAGATTTGTTCCATGGAGAATCTTCCAGTGAAGAGATACTAAAAGGCAATCTCCAGTAGATTTGAGAGCTGGGGGACCTGGGAGAAAATCATTGCCTAAACCATAATTCAGCATCTTCATAGAGACACTAGTTCATCTACCGTGTTTCCCTGAAAGTAAGGCCTACACCAACAATAAGCCTTAGCTTGATTTTGGGGGGTGGGCCTAATATAAGCCCTATCCCAAAAATAAGCCCTAGTTTTGGGGCAAGGCACACACCTAAAAACCAAGCTAGGGCAGATGTGGGGGTGTGGAGCTACCCCACCTGCCCCACACCCACTTACCTTGCAGCCAGGCTTCTCCTTGCCGGCCCACTTCTTCCGAGGCCTCTTCTGCAGCCAGACCTGCATTTCTCATCACAGGGTTTTCTGGAAGGCCTCTGCAGCCAAGAACTAAGCTATGGGTTCAATCCATAGCTGGGTTCTGCAAGACCTCAGCAGCCGAGCACCAGGCTATGGATTGAATCCATAACTTGGTACTTGGCTGCTTAGGCCTTCTGGAAAGGCCTGACTGCAAAATGCAGGCCCGAATGTAGCTGCAGAACTTTGGCCTCAGAAGAAGTGGACCGGCTGGGTGGGGCTGTTGGTGCCGGAGGTAAGATAAGGCCTACTCTGAAAATAAGACCTAGTGCCCCTTTTGGAGGCACAAAACAAAAAAATAAGACCCAGTCTTATTTTCGGGGAAACACGGCATTTCTTCTCTTAACTACTTTCAGAAGCTCTTTATTATTGATTTTGTAGATGTTAAGAACCTTCCAAACAGCAAGTTTTATTTTGTCAGGAGAATCTTCTTTTACCATGGCTAAAAGAAGTTCTATGTAGGTTTAAAGATTAAAAAATAAAACTTTAGCAAATGAAGGCAAATATATGTGTCCCAGGATAACATTCCAGGATCCAATAGGCATGCTGATTTACCACCAGTTTATCAGTACTTAGGCCCCAAGGGTGCATCAAGACAAGGAAACTTTTAATGACTTAATACCCTAATTAACAACTAAAAACTACACACAACCACGAACCATATAAATACAATGCATATTCTGGAAAGAGAGAGGTTCTCTGAGGATGGGCTCCAGCATGAGCCCTAAAGTTTGAAAGAATAAACCTTTGGTCCTGGTGACTGACTCAGATTGGATCCTGCAGTAAAACTTTAATTTTTGGAAAACAATAAAAGGGGGACTAGTATTTTGACTTTCAAAATTTAAGGGGCTAGATGGACCTTAAAGAAGAGGTCCACAATCTTTCTGAGTTGGCGGCCTGGAAGAAAAGGGGCAAATGCCTTCATGCATGCATGCGTGCACACAATGCAAACAGGGCTGCGAACATACATGTGATGTGAACGGGGCCACAATCGCATGTGTGACACTCATGATAACACTAGTGCCCACAACCCTCACAGCAATACTAGCACCTGTGTGACCCTCACAGCAACCCTTATGGGGATGCTAGTGCCCACACAATCCTCACAGTGATACTAACACCTGCACTACCCTACCCTAGTGACCCTTGCGGTGATGCTAGCATGAGTGTGGGGGGTGAGTGTGCATAGACACGCATGCTCACTGGCTAGCCACTCACGTGGCTTGGTGGCCAACAGGCCATGGACCAGCAGTGGGCCACAGCCCCAGGTTGGGGACTTCTGCCTTAAAGAACATTTGCAGTGGGGTGTTTTAAAACTTTATAAAGATTTTAATATTAATTAGAAGAACTCTTTCCATGGGAAAATTTTGTCAATTGGAAATTAAACACATGATAAAACAGAACTTTAATAGAAGGAACCAGAGCGAGCTAAAGATAACAACTCTGTAGGTATGCCACTTCAATCTTGTATCTTCTCCTCCAACATATGCCTCCTATTCTTTTACTTCCTCCAATCCTTCCTCCATGATTTCCAAGTTGCTGATCATCTGTTCCCCTCGGTTCCATTTCTATTAAATCTTGATAAAACTTTAGTGCATTTTCAATGCAAAAATCAATAATCCTTTGAATGGGATATACCGTATTTTCTGGCGTATAAGATGATTGGGCGTATAAGACAACCCCCGACTTTGGAGAAGATTTGCATGGTTAGAAAGTCGTCTTATACGCTGGAAAATACAGTAATTCAAACTGCAACCTCTGAAAATTAAAATTCACATCTTTTCATTTGACCTGATGAAGTGCAGTCTTCACCTGATTTAAATCTGGCAAAAGAAAATATTTCTGTCTTTCTCTTAAAATCCATGTAGAGATTTCTTTGAAAGTATATTGTCATGGTTCTGACAGATATAATAATAATAATAGTAGTAAAGTTGGAAGGGACCTTGGAGGTCATCTAGTCCAACCCCCTGCTCGGGCAGGAAACCCTACACCATTTCGGACAAGTGGCTGTCCAGTCTCTTCTTAAAAACTTCCAGTGTTGGAGCATTTACTGCTTCTGGATGTTCCACTGTTAATTGTTCTAACTGTAGGAAGTTTCTCCTTAGTTCTAGGTTGCTTCTCTCCTTGATTAGTTTCCACCCGTTGCTTCTTGTCCTGCCTTCAGGTGCTTTGGAAAATAGCTTAATTCCCTCTTCTTTATGGCAGCCCCTAGATCACTGCTATCATGTCCCCCCTTGTCCTTCTCTTCGTTAAACTAGACATACCCAATTCTAGCAACCGTTCCTTATATGTTTTAGCCTCCAGTCCCCTAATCATTTTTGTTGCTCTTCTCTGTACTCTTTCTAGAGTCTCAACATCTTTTTTGATCGTGGTGACCAAAACTGGATGCAGTATTCCAAGTGTGGCCTCCAAGGCATTGAAGAGTGGTATTAATACTTCACGTGATCTTGATTCTATCCCTCTGTTAATGCAGCCTAGCACTGTGTTGGCCTTTTTGGCAGCTGCAGCACAATATTTAAGTGATTGTCTACTAGGACTCCGAGGTCCCTCTCACAGTTGAATCTCTTCAAAAGAGCTTTGAGGCATTGTTTTCTTTAAAGAATCTTTTATTCGAGAAACAAAATATCGGCACTACAGAGTTGAAGCCAATTAACTTAAAGGGTGGGCTTTCTGCCCATCTCTCCAGCCCGCCAAATCTCTATCAACTCTGGACCTAATAACCTTGGGTTCCCATGGCTGAGTTATTATTGTTATGACTAGCTGGACTCTCATCCACATTCCCCCTCCCAGCATCAACAAACTCTAAAAGCGATAGAGAAAAAATGGCTACCTTTCCATCTGTTGTCAAAGCAAGAACATCCGATGTTAGCAGCATTGACATATATATGTTTAGGTTTTCAGCTTTTATAGGGTTAGGGTTTTATAGGGTGTCCTTCCTTATCTTTATTTTCATTTTATCTTTTTTTTGTTTGTGTTCCATATGAATCATATTCAATTTATTATCCAGCAATTTTTCAATTTTCTAAAAGTTAACTTCTAAAGATTGTAATAATTTTTTAAATAAAACTTTTATCTCCATGATTACCTGTGTGTTTCCTTTCTATCTTTCAGCCAATTGAATAGCACACTCTATTGACTGAAGAGAATAACAGCAGCTTTTGATTTCTCAAAAAACAAAGGGAGCCAAACACAGAGAGGTCCTCTAATTCAGGGATCCCCAACCTGTGGGCCATGGACCACTACCAGGCCACAGCCACTTGGCCACTGGGCCATGTGAAGAGTTGGCCAGTGCACACGCATATGGGCATGCACTCACCCCTCCTGCACTTTCAAATGACTTGCACTTTCAAATCAATAATTTGGGAGAGAGTTGCAATCTCTTTCCTTACAAGCAAAAGAAATCCTGCACATTACCTGCCCCAGATGGCATAAATGCTTCTTTTGTGACAAAAGTGTCCTTCTTTGTCCAGAAAATGATTGGGGTTGGATTTTTCAAGTGTTTCCCATTGTTCAGAATCAAGGAGAACAGAGCACAGGTTGGTAAAACAGCTGCTCCCTAAAATGAAGAAAGAAAGAAATGGAAACATCTAGATAAGCTGAGTTTGTTTGTTTATATTGTACCATATTTGCCATATAATACTCAGTTTTCCAGGTGCAGCAGGCTCTTTTCAAGCTGTTCACTGTGGTCCTGCACATGCAGAAATATTCTGCTTCTGTCCTCAGAGATGATGATGATGATATGGTGATAATAATAATAATAATAACAACAACCCCCAGTGAAGCACTACCTTGGTTGTGGGGCTTGTGTACTCTGAGGAAGATGAGAGCTATGCCAGAGGTTCAACCATACTGGACAGGTCTCATCAGAAGAGTCAGACAAAGAGTGTCAAACATCCACATCTGCCTATCCCACGTCCTGGGTAAGGACTCGATAGGTAGACAAAATGCCAAATCCAGTCTGAACATCTGGCTGACTGTGCGATGATCCATAATAATAATAAAGTTGGAAGGGACCTTGGAGGTCATCGAGTCCAACCCCCTGCTCAGGCAGGAACCCTATACCATTTCGGAAAAATGGCTGTCCAGTCTCTTCTTAAAAACTTCCAGTGTTGGAGCATTCACCACTTCTGGAGGCAGGTTGTTCCATTGGTTAATTGTTCTAACTGTCAGGAAGTTTCTCCTTAGTTCAGTTATGGCGAACCTTTTAGAGACCGAGTGCCCAAACTGAAATCCAAAACCCACTTATGCATCATCGGGTGCCAGGTGGGTGTGGCCCATTGGCTGGGTGTGACCTATTGGGTGGGCGTGGCTGTGGTGGTAACGGCAGACTGGGTGGGACTAAAAAGTTAAATCAATCAATTCCAACTTTGCAAGATCTTTTTTTTTCCCGTGAGAAGTTGAAATTGACTGAACCTTTTTTTTTTTTGCACACAGCGGCGGAGGCCTAAAGCGAAAAGCTTTTATAAAACCCAGCTGAAGGCCTAGGACTGGGGCGATGGCGCACGTGCCCACAGAGAGGGCTCTGAGTGCCACCTCTGGCACCCGTGCCATAGGTTCGCCACCATTGCCTTAGTTCTAAGTTGCTTCTCTCCTTGATCAGTTTCCATCTGTTGCTTCTTGTCCTGCCTTTAGGCGCCTTGGAGAATAGCTTGACTCCCTCTTCTTTGTGGCAGCCCCTGAGATATTGGAACATGGCTATTATGTCCCCCCTCGTCCTTGTGGCCAAGTGTGGCCTTACCAAGGCATTGTAAAGTGGTATTAATATTTCATGTGATCTTGAAGATCCTCTTGGCATTCTCATCTGTCATCTTCAGTATATCTAAGAGGCAATAATTTATATGGAAAATGTCCTGTACTATGAATCTGCTTCAGGAACATTGGTGTACATTGCTCCTACTCTTGTTTTTTCCAGTGAAGATCCTGATTCCCCCCACACACTTTGACTCCCACCCCTTTCCTACTGAAAGCAGCTGAGAGACAAATTGGGAATATGAATTGTTGAGTCCTTCGCGAAATAGCAAGACACGAGAAGCAGTTGTAGTTCTCAGGAACTCTTTATTCTTTTGTTCAGTTTACAGTTAGAAGACACTGGCAACGCCCAAAACTCTCGGCCTCTTTTATAGGCCTTTCCTGGGTCAATCTGCAACTTTTGGTGCGCCAGCACTTGCGCATGCGCACAAGTACTGGCGACAGCCTGTCTGGTCCCGGGCAGCTTGCACCTGCCCAGGACCGTTTGGAATGCCCCGAGCCTGCTTGCACAGGCTCAGGACATAACACCCCTTCCCCCCGGGTTAAAACTATTAACCATGCCATAGTAACACATAACCTATTGCGAGTGTAGTGCCATACTACCCAATGCCAGGTATTACTTTTGCTTCCATCAGTCTAAGTGCTCTGTTCTCACTGTTAACTCTGTTTTGCCAATAGAGTTACAAAATCCTCCAAGTACTTAGGAGATTTCCTTGCTCTCTGTGACCTCCTAAGTTCTGGGTACTTGCCAAGTGCCCCTTGACTGAGGGGTGATGTGTGCCTGTCCCCCCTATTACACCCTGGTGGTTCCCAAGGACTGTGCTCCAATGCCTGGCCTGCTTGCTTGCCCACCGGGCTCGTCAGGCCAGGGCTTCTTTCTTGGTTTGACCTGGTTGTCCTGCCTAGCTGTAGGCTCTCTGGCCCTTCTAAGTGACTGTCACTGTTGGGCGTTTCTGTAGAACCTCTTAGGTCTGTCCAAGACCTGTCAGGAGGCTGTCTGTCCCCTGCATCCCGTTCTGTGTCCGGGCTTGTGTGGTTTTCAGTACTGTCCCAAAACTCAGTTATCCCTGAGTGAAGTCAGAGGTGTTGTAGTCGGGATTTGGTTCCTCGACCACCTCCCTGTGTGTATGCCCCCTTCTAGGGACAGGGGTAGTGTTGGGCCAACTAGAAGGAGTATGTGCCAGCTCTCTTGCAGGGTATGGATTGTTGGGATGCTCCCGGGTATTCTCTCTGACTGGAGTACTGAGTGATGCGGGTGAGTAGTGATTATGCCCCCGGGGTGACTCCCTGGCTGGAGTAGACATTGATGCCTGGATTCTAGTTGGGCTCCATGACTTCCTGTTGGGAGCACTTGCGGGATCTTGAGATGAGCTGTTTGTAGCTTCCCCATTGATAACGGGCATCAGCCCATGCCCTTCCCCTTGCCCAAAGGGTTCCCCCTCCCCCCCTGGAAAAGACCCAGGAGTCTCAGCGGAAAGGTCCCATCTAGGGCGAAGTTGGTCGATGTGTCGACGCAGGACACGACCGTTGTCCAGGGACACCTCGTAAGACAGAGGACCTGTGACCCTGGATATAGAAGCAGGGACCCATGTATGACCAGGCCCGTAATTACGAGTCCAAACCGGGGCACCCACAAGTAGTTGCCTAGGCGCCCTGGGGTGAGAGACAGAAGGAGGCAGTCTGTCCGGATGCAACCGGTCAAGTTTGGTAGTTAGTTTGCGCCCCCAACGAAGTTCAGCTGGGCTTCTCCCTGTAGAAGTGGACGGTGTGGTGCGATAAGAAAGGAGGAAGTCAGCCAACCTGTGATGCCAGTCTCCATAAATAATTTTCTTCAAGGCGTCCTTGGTGATGCGAACCATGTGTTCAGCCATACCGTTGGTGGACGGGTGGAAGGGTGCAGAGGTGGCATGACGAATCAGGTTAGCCTGCAAGAAAGCTTGAAATTCGGAGGAAGTGAATTGTGGGCCGTTGTCAGACACAATGACGTCTGGGAGCCCGTGTGCAGCAAAAATCCCCCTCAGTACCTGAATGGTCTTTGCAGTGGTGGTGGATGAGACAGGTACAACCTCAAGCCATTTTGAATGGCTGTCAACGAGAACCAAGAAGAATTGACCCTGAAAGGGCCCAGCGTAGTCAATGTGCATCCTAGACCATGGAGACTGTGTTTCCTTCCATCTATGTACCGGAGCTTGGGGCATATCAGGGCGCGAGCATTGACAAAGGTGGCATGCATGCACCTTAGCTTCAATGTCTTTGTCTAGGCCAGGCCACCACAAATGGCTGCGCGCAAGAGCCTTCATTCGTACAATGCCAGGATGACCCTCGTGGAGGGAACCTAAGACCCTAGTCCTCATTGAGGTGGGAATGACAACTCTGCTTCCCCAAAGCAGACAACCCTGAGAGGTGGACAACTCGTTCCTTTTGGACCAGAAACCTGAAACTCAGGACCAGGACAGTGCTCAGGCCATCCAGACAAAACCCAAGAAAGGACAAGTGAAAGTGTGTGATCTGTGCCTGATTCAGCGGCTACATCCCTGGCATTCAGAGGGGACTTGGGCAAGGCTTGGATAGAAAGAAGATTGATAGCTGGCGCGGGGTCAGCTTCTATTACCGGCAGGGGTAATCTACTGAGGCCATCAGCATGGCCCATTTCCTTCCCAGGCTTGTGAAGTATGGAAAAATCATATGCAGACAAAAAGATAGACCACCTGAGCATCCTGGGGGAGATGATTTGGGGGGTTTGCTTACGTGTGGTAAACAGTCCCAGCAAAGGCTTATGGTCAGTGAAGACCGTGAAATGCCTACCATATAAAAAATCATGGAATTTTTTAATCCCAGCAACAACAGCTAGAGCCTCCCTGTCTATTTGAGCATAATTACGCTCAGCAGAAGACAATGTTCTGGAGTAATATGCAACAGGAACCTGAGTTCCATCAGACCTGAGGTGGCTCAGTACAGCTCCTACCCCATAAGGGGAGGCATCACAAGTGATGCACACAGGAAGGGATTCATTGAAATGTGCAAGTACACTGTCAGAAGTGAGTAAGGCCTTGACCTCATTGAAACTAGCCTCATGTATTTGTGACCACTGCCACACTGCCTGTTTATCTAATAGCCTGTGAAGAGGCTCAGCAACACTAGCCTTATGTGGAAGAAAGGAATTGTAGAAGTTCAGAAGGCCCAGAAAAGCCTGTAGTTCGGCCTTAGACTTCGGCCTAGGGGCTTGCATAATGGCTTTTAGTTTGGATTCAGCAGGGTGAATCCCAGCAGCATCAATTTTGAACCCCAGAAAGTCAGTAGAAGGCACCCCAATTTTGCATTTGTCCTTCTTAAGTTTGAGGCCTGTTTTCCTGAACCTTAACAGGACAGCCCTTAGCCTTTCAGCTAAATTGTGTGTGGAGTCTCCTGCAATTAAGACATCATCAAAATAGGGGCAACCCCCTGGTATACCTCGTAGTGTGTTTTCTATTACGATTTGGAAAATCCCTGGAGCGACATTTACTCCAAATTGTAGCCTCTTAACCTTGAAAGCCCCTCTGTGGGTCACAATGGTCTGAGCTATAGCAGCATCATCATCAACAGGCAGCTGTTGATATGCTTGAGCTAGGTCAAGCTTTGCAAAAACACGCCTCCCCCCTTGAGGGAGGCCAGAATATGACTGACCACAGGAACAGGATAGGCATGTTGCTGCAATGCCTTATTCAGAGTGCATTTGTAATCAGCACAGATGCGAATGTCCCCATTTGCCTTGAGAGGCGTGACAATGGGGGGTCTCCCAGGGACTGGAGTCAACAGGTTCCAGAATTCCTTGTTGGATCAGTTTATCCAACTCAGTGTCAATTTTACTCTTTAAAGCAAAAGGGACCCTTCCTGCTTTAATCCTAATGGGAGTGACAGTGGGGTCTAGCTTTAATGACACAGGGGGTCCCTTGAATGTGCCCAGCTGGGGGCTGAAAAAATCTGCAAATTCTTTGCAGACTTCCTGTAGGTCGAGTGTTTGTAGACTGTTGAGCCCTGTGACGTGTATCCCCAAGGCCTCAAACCAATCGAGTCCTATGAGACTCGTTCGTTCACCCCCTACTACTAATAGGTCTAGAGGACCCTCAAAATCCTTATACTGTACGTTAAGGGTGGCCTCCCCCTTAACACACACTCTGGAGTTTTGAAAGTCTGTTAGCACAATGTCAGAAGGCCTCAACTTGGCCTGGGTTCCACTGCCGGAACAAATCTTCCTAAATGTATGCATAGAAATGATCGAAAGTGCAGACCCCGTGTCCAGTTCCATAGTTAATGGAACTCCTTGTAGCTTCACCTTAAGTGACAGCTTTTTCTTAATGGGCTTGTGTGTGCCTGTCCTATAGATGCTTCTTCGCGAAGCGCAAAACCCCACCCTATTCTGGCTGGGAACTCTGGTACCTTTCAGGCGCAATTCTTCCTGAGGTTGTACCTTCTGATGGCCCAGGCACACAGCTGCAATGTGTCCTTGTTTTCCGCACGCCCTGCAGATAGCGGAGCGGAACTTGCAGTCGGTCCTCTTGTGGCGACCTCTACAACCGATGCACTTGGGGAGAGCTGAAGAGCTTCCTTTTTGTTTCCCTTCCTTCGTGGGGTGGAGACGGTCCACTTCGTCGTCTGGATCCTCCTCAGAGTTTCTTTGAACGTCTTCCTGGTGTACGGATGCAGCATCTGGACTGTTCCTGATCGACCGCATGTTCTTGATGGCGCCGCCCGCTGCTTCTTCTGCGGTGACCTCTCTCAAGGCATCTTGGAAGGACAAGTCCTCCTTGGCAAAAAGCCTCTGTTGTAGCTCTCTATGCCTTAGCCCACATACGAATCTGTCCCTCAGTCGTTCTTCGAGGTCTTTGAACTCGCAATGTTTGGCGGCTTTCCTCAGTGCAGCGATGTACTCCTTGGCCGATTCTCCAGGTCGTTGATCCCTCTGCTCGAAGGTGTGGCGCCACGCGATGACGGACATCTTGGGCTGGAAGTGCTCCTTCAATAGCTTTTTTAGATCTGCGTAGCTGACAGAATCTAGAGGAACAGGTGCTGCAAGGTTCTCAGCGATTTCGAATGCGTCTTGACCGCAAACGCACAGCAGGGTGGCAGCCTTTAGACTATCTTCCCTCACTTGGTTCACCTTGAGGTAGTTTTCCACCCTGGCTACGTAGGACTCCCACCTCTCTGGATGTGAGACGTCGAATTCCAAAAGCCTTCCAATTTTTGCCATTTTTGTAGAAGGAAGGGTCTATCAGCCAGCCTACCCCTGAATGCGCACTGGATTGGCGGGTAGCTGCCGAGTCGACGCCATTCCTGCCGCTCAGGACTCACTCGGGTAAGCTTACACCTTTTCTTTTTTGATGTAAGGCATCCCACCCTCGTCGCCAGTGTTGAGTCCTTCGCGAAATAGCAAGACACGAGAAGCAGTTGTAGTTCTCAGGAACTCTTTATTCTTTTGTTCAGCTTACAGTTAGAAGACACCGGCAACGCCCAAAACTCTCGGCCTCTTTTATAGGCCTTTCCCGGGTCAATCTGCAACTTTTGGCGCGCCAGCACTTGCGCATGCGCACAAGTACTGGCGACAGCCTGTCTGGTCCCGGGCAGCTTGCTCCTGCCCGGGACCGTTTGCAATGCCCCAAGCCTGCTTGCACAGGCTCAGGACATAACATGAATGGTCCAGGTTTATACTCCACTGAGAAAGCTTATGCTCCCAAGGACTTGTACTGTATGTTTTCCATTTTTGCTTTACGTGCCCTAAAAACAGCTATATTGTTAGAAGAATGTACCATTTCAATGCTCGTCTTCTGAGCAAATTTAAAAACATTTTCTCCAATAGCAGGAAAAATGCAAAGATTCCCAAAAGAGCAAGGGCTTTTGTGTGAGACTACTGTGGCCAGAAGAGAATAGTAGGTCAGGAAGGAAAACTCAATTCCTAACTAGATGATGTAGCGCACTGTGGCGGATGCAGGACTGGCAGCTAAATACTGGGGAGAAACAGTTATGAGAGGCAATTATAGGTGCTGTAGAATAGGCTCCCAACCAAACTCACTAAAGCAACAACTGAAGTACTACACCCTGGAAAAAAGCCTAGGCTGTGGGAAATAAAAGTGGACCTTTCTAAAGCTTATGCAGGTGTGTCAAAATAAAAGAGAATCAACTCAGTTGTAGAAGCAGGAAGCACTGAGGGTTTGTTAGTCGCAATAGTAAAAGAGGTGCAGGATCCTGAATGGTAGTAAGCAAACTATTGAAAAATATAGCATTGGTTATTTTGATGCAAGGGAAAGAAATTAATTTTAAGTGGTAGGATGCTGTTTCCTATCTCCAATTGAATGGCAACCAGACACCCTAAGCCAGAGGTCACCAACCTTTCTTGGTTGACAGACCAGAGAGAAAGGGAGGTGGAAGCATTTTACACATGCATGTGTGCACGGGGCCGTGAGCATGCACATGATGCAAATGGGGTGGGGCTAACACTTGCGTGATACTTGTTAGTCTTGTCCCATTCTTGCATGGAACAGCATACCATTTCTGCACATGGCACACCCATTTTTGCGCCATGCAGCATGGCAGCGATGGCCCATTTTTGCACCCCACTGTGTGGCAGTGTTCCATTTTTCTTGCCTTGTGGTGCGGCAGCAGCACGTTTTTGCACCCTCTGGCACAGTGGTGTCCCACTTTTGCGCCCTACAGTGTGGCGGCAACCCATTTTTGTGCCCCATGGGGTGGCGGCATCCCATTTTCGCGGCCCAAGGTGCAGCATTCTGTTTTTGCACCCCATGGCTAACGCAAGTGGGGTGTGTGCACGCACATGTGCATGCGCTGGCCAGCAGAGGTTGGGGACCCCTGCCCTAAGCTTAAAAAGTAATTCTCATTCATACCCAGACCTCAACCAGGGATAATAATCAGAAGAGGAAACTGAGGCTAAAGCAATGATTTCCACCCTGAATACTTTTCTATATTACAAGAGGGAGCAAGTGGAAGAACTTTAGATGTGGATGGATGTCAGTCACTGAATCAGATAAAAGAAAAATGCTAGAATAGAATAGAATAGAATAGAATAGAATAGAATAGAATAGAATAGAATAGAATAGAATAGAATAAGAAATGGAATAAGGAATAGAATAGAATAGAATAGAATAGAATAGAATAGAATAGAAATGGAATGGAACGGAATAGAATAGAATAGAACAGAGTAGAATAAGAAATGGAATGGAATAGAATAAGGAATGGAATAGAATAAGAAATGGAATGGAATGGAATAAGAAATGGAATGGAATAGAATAAGAAATGGAATGGAATGGAATAAGAAATGGAATGGAATAGAATAGAATAGAATAGAATAGAATAGAATAGAATAGAGCTGGAAGGGACCTTGGAGGTCTTCTAGTCCAGCCCCCTGCTCAAGCAGGAGGACCTATACCATCTCAGACAGATGATTGTCTAGTCTCCTTTTAACAGCTTCCAGCAATGGAGCGCCCATGATTTCTGGAGGCAAGGCGTCACTATCAGGAAGTTTCTCCTTAATTCCAGGTTGCTTCTCTCTTTGATCAACTTCCAACCATTGTTTCTTGTCCTTCCCTTTGGTGAACAACCTTATCCCCTTATCCTCTTCTTTGTGGCAACCCCTCAGATAATGGAATATTGCTATCGTGTCTCCCCTATTTCTTTTCTTTAGACTGGCCAACCCAAGTTCCGCAGCCGTTCTTCACATATTTTGGTCTCCAGGCCTTTGATCCTCTTAGTTGCTCTTCTCTGAATTTTTTCCAGACTCTCAATATCTTTTTTTTGTGATATGATGACCAAAATTGGCTGCAGTGTTTGAGGTGTGGTCTCACTTAGGGCTTTATAAAGTGGTACTAGTACTTCGCGTGATCTTGATTCTTTGCCTCTGTTTATACAACCCAGGATTGTAATAGCTTTTTGGGTTGCTGCTGCATACGGCTGGCTCATAGTTACGTGATCGTCGACCAGGACTCCAAGGTCCCTCTCACAGCTTTCTGCCTCCAAGCCAGGTCTTGCCCAATCTGTATTTGTTCCTTTGCTTTTCTCCACATTGAAACTCATTTTGTTGGATAGGGCCCATTATTCGAGCTTGTCAAGATCTTTTTGGATCCTGAGTTTGTCTTCTGGGGTGTTGGCTACTCCTGACAGTTTGGTGTCATCTGCAAATTGGATAAGTTCCCTTTCAATTCCTTCATCTAAGTTGTTTATGAAGATATTGAAGAGTACTGGGCCTAAGATGGAATCTTGCAGTACCCCACTGCTTACTTCTCTCCATGTGGATGTAGTGCCATTCTTTTCGTGTCTATTCTTTCCTCTGCACTGAAGGCTTATTCCCAGCTAGAGAAAGGATTAATTGTGAGAGAAATTTCTTCTCACAATAACATTAATCAAATAACTGCTGCAACTCACACCACAGATTTTATTATAATGGTTTCAATATTAAACTAAATACTTACTATTAAAATTGCCATTATGCTGTAACTACATAAGGAAAAAAAAATCCAGAATTTGGAAAAAAAAAAAAAACCAGCACCACATATTATACTACACACAGAAATTTACTTAGGTAAGAGTTAGACAACAACTCTGTTATTCTCTATTCTGTATCTCAGAAAAGAAGAAAAATGAATGTGGAGGTATACTTTTCTGCAAGAATTATTTCATGTAATTGCCATGAAAAGAGATTCTGAATAGGAAATAAGCTAGAGTGTAAAATCCTGAGAGCAACAAAAAGTTATTAGGATTCATTGATGGAACATTGAAAATTAGTGTGCAAAAACAACAAGCTAGCAATACATTCTCTAGATTGTGTGTCTCTGTTTGTTTTGGTTTTGCAATCTCACCTGCCGTGCCAAAGTAATATTTTTAGTTCTTATGCAAGCAGTAATATAAGGATGTCATGAGATCCCGGGCTGCTTGTCTTTCAGATAATATATGTTGTTCAAGATAATATATTATGCTTACTGTTCCTTTAAAAACAAGGTATTGAAAGAACTTATTCTGTCTTAGATTGTATCCAGCATAACTAATCTATTAGTTATGAAAGGTAATGGTGTGGTTAGGTGATCAGTCTCTTCCTAACCCAGCTTATAGGTCAAATAAGAATAAAATTTATTGATGACCTCTGTCCATCTCATGCTTGGAGTACTGCAATGTCCTCTACATGGGGCTACTCTTGAAAAATATTCAGAAGCTTCAGTTCTTGGGGCTCCTAGGGTGGCCCGCTGCTGTTTGGCAAGCTGCATGGCTGTTAATTCAGAGTGGTGCAAATTCATTGCAGAAGTCAAGAGAGAACTAATAAGCTGGTCCAATAATCAAGCAGCAAACACAGGAGCACGAATCACAAGCTAGAATTCCAAGCAGTTGATTCCAGCCAGGCCTGAAGGCAAAGCAGATATATAAATCTGCATTCAGGCAGCTGGCTGCAATTACTCAAGCCTGTAGCTTACCTGTAGTAAATAACTCAGCTCCATAGTAACTTTGTCTGCATCTGTGTGTCTGTAACCTGACACAGAACAAAAGTGGATAATTGAATTACCAACCTGGTTCAAATTCTTTTCTCTTCAAAACAACATACCTTATTAGTGAAAGTTAAAAACTGTGGAAGGCAGTAGAAATTTGCCCTGAAGAATAAAATAGAGTGGGAGTCAGATACTCTAGCAACCAGAATAAATACAATATCTACCAACTGGCTCATATTTCCCTCAGTATCAATAGTGCCCATCTTTTGAGTGAGTTTTAAATGTGTATTTAATTAGGCTTGCCAATGAATGTTGCCATGATTTTTTTGATTGTTGTTTAAAACCCATTGCCTTAGAATGAGTCCTACTGCTTGATTTGGAATCAAATTACCCAAGTGCCCATTTTATGTACAGAATAAAGCAGTTAAATATATTTCCTCTGTTTAATTGCCTTTGCATGCCAGGCACAGTGAAACTCAGGGTTTCCCGAGACAACGCATGGCTAATATTCCTCCTAAAATTAATAATTTTATAAATAATTATATCCCAGTGTGGAAGAAATTTCAAAGCCACAACAGGGATGACCTTGGAGCAACCCACTCTTTGCAGAATACCTTCCTGCTACTTTATTGTCAACATTAACAACCTGTGGATTTGCCTCAGCACTGAATAGAATAAAACACAGCTGGAAGGGACCTTGGAGGTCTTCTAGTCCAGCCCCCTTCTCAAGCAGGAGAACCTATACCATCTCAGACAAGTAGCTATCCAGTCTCTTCTTCTTCAAAACCTCCAGTGATGGAGTGCCCACAATGTCTGAAGGCAAGCTGTTCCACTGGTTAATTGTCCTCACTGTCAGGAGGTTTCTCCTTAATTCCAAGTTGCTTCTCTCTTTGATCAGTTTCCAACCATTGTTTCTTGTCCTGCCCTCTGGTGCTCTGGAGAATAATTTGACCTCCTCTTCTTTGTGGCAGTCCCTCAAATACTGGAATATTGCTATCATGTTCCCCACCCCCAGTCCTTCTTTTCTTTAGACTAGCCAAACCCAAGTCCTGGAGCCGTTCTTCATATATTTTAGTGTCCAGACCCCTGATCATCTTAGTTGCTCTTCTCTGCACTTTTTCCAAACTCTCAACGTCTATTTTGTGATATGTTGACCAAAATTGGTTGCAGTGTTCCAGGTGTGGTCTTACTAAGGTTTTATAAAGCAGTACTAATACTTCACATGATCTTGATTCTATGCCTCTGTTTATACAACCCAGGATTGTATTAGCTTTTTTGGCTGCTGCTGCACATTGCTGGCTCATAGTCAAGTGATCGTCCACTAGGGGTAAGTTGTTTTTGGATGATAAGTTGAAAAGTTTGATTCACTTTTCCAACTCTCCAGCATCTGCACCAATGTTTGTTTGTTTTTTAATCTCTGAGGGAGATGGTTTGTTAGGATGGTGCATGACCACGGACCTCTAACCTATGGGAGTGTTAGGGGTCACTGTGTTAGGGCCTGCTACGTCACATCTCCTGGGTCACCTCTGGGAATGCTGGGAAAACATTATTTTCAGGGGAAAAGTAACCTGGGAGCAAATATATCTCTCATTCCAGACAGATGCTCTTTATTTCATTCCCCTGCTGTTGATTTTTATGGCCAAATGTTTTTTTTTATTCATCCCCTTTTCTTTGTTCCCCTTTTGTGAGGGGCAGAGCAGGCCGAGAGGTCACCTGTTGGCCTTTCCTTCCCTTGGTGTCACCTGGGTGACTAGTGAGGCTCCCAGAGAGCAGGGAAGCTACATATCACCTGCTGTTCCCCAGAGGGCTCGGAGCCCTTTCTTCTTCCCCTCAGCTGTGTCTTCAGCTGAGGAGCTGCTCCCATTTCCTCAGTCCTCTGGGAGGCAGCATGGCCAAGATGGAGGAGGAGAGAAACCCTCTGTCTGGAAAGGCCTCCCTCGTACAACCTGGCCCCTTTTCCTGGGGGAAGAAGCCAGGGGTCCTTATGTCCTCTGGCTCTGATGCACAAGAGGGAAGCTATCTTGCTTCCTTCTGCCAGAAATCCAATAAGAGGGAGGTTTTCTTGGCTCTGATGTTGCTCCCACTTTGGTCTCTGGCCAGAGAAGCAGGATCAGGACTGGCACAGTTGCATTTCACAGTGAGATGCAAACATGGATGCTGCAGCATTAATTCCCTTTCTTAATGTGTTGTCATTCCCCTCATGAAAGAACCCAAAGAAAGTAGGTGATATTAACATTCCCCATTGAAAGTAAAACACCACAAACACAAGAGCCCATTTTTTTCTCTTGTCAGCTTGGTTTCAAGGAGACCAAGCTTATAAAAATACCTCAGCAGCAGGCAGAAGCCTCAGCCTCATAATAAATTAACTAAAGACCTTTATTTGCCTTTGTCAGATTTATACCTGCCTTTTTTGTAAGAGCTTCCTTGGCTGAAAATCCCCCTGGCAGGTGATGCCACAGATGCCTGGTTTCCCCACTCCCAGCTCAGAGAGATGAACCACCCCACATTTCTCCAGGGAGCTTCTGTGACTGAGGGTGGACTCCCCACTCCAGCAGATTCATTATCGTATGGTTCAGTGTATTTTGGAGAGCCAGAAAATGAGTAATGTCAGTAATGAGCTTAATTAGTTATGTTGTGCAGCTGTGTGCTAGCTCAGGCCATTTACTTAGTTTATTATCCAAATCTGCCTGCTGTCATGGTTCTGATAGATGAAGCCCATCAACAGAACTTCAAGGCAAGAATTCTTCCTCAAAGAACATTTTATTCAGGAATCAAAATATCGGCACTATATAGTTGAACCCAAAACTAGTTTCCCTTCCCCTGATACAAAGTAACAAATTGCAATTCCCATCCCTAATAAATAGTCATAAATCACATTCTTCAATTAGCCTGAAACTGCGGGCTTTCTCCCCAGCTCCTCAGCCCGCCAAAACGTTATCAATTCGTCCTTGGGTTCCCACAAATCAGCATGTATTGTTAGGGCTAGCTGAGCTCAAGCATTCATCCCAACCCCCCTTCTGCACCTGATTTCTAAATAGAAGAAAAAGCATGTTAAAAGCAAAGAGAAATGGCTGCGATTTTCATCAGTTGTCAGAGCAGGAAACATCCAATGTTTACAGCATTGACATTTGCTGAATTATAAGCTAACTGAACAGATAGAATTTGCAATGCAACCAGCCACATGCAGTCAAGATTAGCATATTTGCAAATGGATCCACTGAAGGAGGAATCAGTGTTGGTATTTAAATGTCATATAGTTGCCCTGCAGATTATGATCCCACAGGTTGTTGTCAGGTTTGGACCTTTCATTTAGTGATTGCGTGAAGTTGTGACAGTGCCGAATGAATGGTACTTATTATGGGTCATTGAAGCTAAAGCTCTTGCTCTTGCAGTGTCCTGTTTTCACACAATTGTGATTTTCAACATTTTCTGCCAGCTTCCCACAAGCCAATCAATGGGGAAGCTGGTAGGAAATCATATTTATATGATGTAGTCATGAGAAATCATATGTCACAACTGTGTCAACCTGTGACCCCAATTTTGGCTTCAATTCCCAGGGAATACTATGTTCATCTTTTCAATACTGGTGTGACAAAGACTTGAAATAGAAAAAGACAGTAAGATCTATAGAACTCAATAAACATTTAGTCATTTTTCCCTTCTATGGGTTCTGGAGCGAGGAACAGCACAGATCTTAAAAGGAAAGGGATGCAGAGTTATTCCTAGTACTGGTTCTTTACTGAGCTTCTCCACTCCTTCTGGGGGTTGCAACCTAAATGCCCTCAGTAGGCTGGTGAACATAATGAAGACCTGAATCCTTGCAAAGAGTTCCCCCACGCAGCTCCGATCACCTACAGTGAAGATAAAATAAAAACACAAAAACAGTAGTGGCAACCTTTACTGCCTATTCATTGACCATTTACGATATTTAACAACAATCTAAAAAAGGTATCTCAAACTGGTGGAGCAAGGTCTCCTTCATTCACAAAGCCCATACCAATTAACAGAATAGTTATGAGTGAATAGTTATAATAAATTTCATAAAACGAAGATGTATCAGTTCAAACCTAATGCTCACCTAGTCGGAGCTTCTGTTTCTATTGTGGAAATTAGATGTTGATGGGAAGACACCAGCAGGAACTGATTAGTGCAATTCTATATTAATAACCATTTTTGTAGCCACTGTTCTCTTTTTTACTCATTTACTCATTAACATTCATTAGAATAGTTGACATGACAGAACTATCTTAGGCTTAGAGTTTTCCAGGATCTGGTTCCTCTTTCACACCCTGTCAGGAGAAACCCCCTAACCAAGACTAGCACTTCTGCCTGAAGAAAGAGGAAGGAGGCTTTATCCACATTTTAACATGCTTCAGCAGATGCACTGCTTTTTATTTTTCTCAAATCTCTTTCCCAACAAGTTTTAGCAATCCCATATATGGTTTTGTATCTGCACATTTTCTAACAATGAAAAGAAGGGCTACGTGTAAGGAAGCAGTTGTAGGATAGAGTCACCTTGCAGGGGAAATGGGTGGCATAAATAAATAAATATACAAACAAACAAACAAATTTCTAATAATTAAGAGCAGATGGTTGGATTAGCTTCCCTAAAAACAGTAATTCATACATTTTTATTGCTTTACAGAACTCTTTTTATCCCCAATGGGTTGCCATTCTTCCCCACACCTCAGCATACAGGATAAGAAGGATCCCATCTTATATCTATGATTTGAGCAGCTTCCTCTAATTCTTCCTCGGACCTTTCCTCTGACTCAACCCAGTGTCCGCTTCTAAATCAGTGTCTTTGGATATCAGATCCCATCAACCCTTGACTCAGGATGGTGAGGTGTGACAGTGGTGACTGCGGTACATCAGATGCTGCTTCCCCAACTGTAGTAAATATACAAGGGAGCCCTTATTTCTTAATCAACTTACCTTTTTCTCTCTTTTCTTCAAGCTGGGACCATTTTTTTAAAACAAAAATTGAGAGGAAGCATGCAGTCCAGGGCCTCTGCAGAATGATCCTTTGGACCCTCTACGGATGTATTTCTGCCCTTTTTTAACCCTGCCAGATGGTCTGGGGGTGAAGGTGGAGGATCCATAAGATAAGGAGTCCTGGGGCCTCATTTTTTGGAGAGCCTCTCTGGGACCTTCGTCTCATCTTAGGATTACTAACCTCAAAATTTGACCACACAACTCACTGACTGGAGCTAATATAGCTGTGTGCAGTTTTAGTTAGGTTAATCTAACACCAGGAGAATTGCATCACTAAATGTTTCTTTCGGTTTCCATGCTACACAGTTCTCCCCCCCCCCCCATTGATCCAGTTACGTATAGTGGAAAAGAAGCTTCTTAATTTATCTTCCCCCAAATCCCCAGTAGATATAGACTAAATGTTATTTTGCCCTTTAACCTACGCACTTTCAAATGCAATCTCTTTCCTTACAAGCAAAAGAAACCTACACATTTTTTTTCTTTTTGCAAACGAGAAAGAAACCGACATATTACCTGCTCCAAATGGCATAAATGCTTCTTTAATGACAAAATGTCCTTCTTTGTCCAAAAAATGGTTGGGGTTGAATTTTTCAGGCGTCTCCCATTGTTCAGGATCAAGGAGAACAGAGCGCAGGTCTGGTAAAATCATAGCTCCCTAAAATGAAGAAAGAAAGAAATGGAAACATCTGCACCAGTGGCCCCCAACCTTTTGGGCACTAAGGACTGGTTCTGTGAAGAGAGGTTTTTCCATGGATTGGAGGGGGCCTGGTTTCACATGCTGCCTGCATCCCGTAGATGGGACTTTCCTTGTTTGAGTAGCCCTGTTTCTGGCATGCCATGGACTGGTGCTGGTCCATGGACCCCTGATCTAGACAATCTCATTTGTTTCTGGATATTCTATTTCTTTCCCTTGCCTGTTTCAGGTATATATTTAGGTACTAGCTGTACCTGGCCATGCATTGCTGTGGCTCAGTCTGGTTAAATGGAAAAGAAACAAAAGAGAAAGCGCACGTAGTGTGTGTTGCTTTTACGTCCTACAGATGGTGCTGTTTTTGAAAAAAAAAGTTTTTACCTGTCACAGGTGTGACATCTATATAATATAGGTATATAAAAACACACGCATATTCAAATGCAATGTTGTGTCAAAATTTCAAAGCAATTGGTGAAGAACTTTCGGAGATTTAAGATTTTCAACAAATGAATATTTACATTTTTATTTATATAGATATTCAGGTAGTCAATTTTTTTGTAGTGGTTAAGGTGCTAGCCTGGAAAAACCAGGAGACTATGAGTTCTAGTCCCAGTTAAGGCAGGAAAACTGGTTGGATGACTCTCTATCAACCCAAACCATCTCACAGGGTTGTTGTTGTGGGAAAAATAGGAGGAAAGAATATTATGTATTGAGTTATTTATAATGAAGGTGGGATAAAAATCCAATCTAATATTAATAAAATACTTCAAGCACTACCTGTGCTTAATCTGCAGGCTACTTCTGCCACCTCCCTTTTATTTATTAAGTTGTACCCTGCATTTATTATTTTTAGAAATCACTAATCTGTCTTTTTGCTTTGACTCCCATCTCTTCTCTTCATGGAAGCAGCTGAGAGGCAAATGGCGACTGTGAACAAGCCAGGTTATCCTTCATTGAGATAACTCATTTCTCAAAGTCTTGTGTGGTAGTGCTAACTTTCCCAATGAAAGTCACAAACGCAAAGTCTACTTGAGTTCATTCTGAGAAGCCCAGCCTACAGCAAATACAAGCAGTCATTTATGCATATGTGTCAAAACAAAAGAGAGCCAACACAGTTGTAGAAGCAGGAAGCATTGATGGTTTGATACAATAGTGAAAGAAGCGAACAGCAAGCAAACAGCATAAGTTTAAAAAGTAATCCTCATTCACACCTAGACATCAGCTAGAAATAATAATCAGAAGGGGAAACTGAGGCCCAGAAAATGATTTCCACTATGAATGCTATTCTATATTACCAAGAGGGATGTGAATCACTAAATCATGCATATGAAAAAAAACTGCAAAGGAGAAGACTTAAGCATTTAATAAAAATAAGCATTAGAGGACAGGCTGCTTAAAAAATGGCCAGCACCTGCACTTCTGCTGTCCCTTTAAGATCTCTCCCTAGCCAAAATAGCAACTGTTCGCTATAAAAGTTGAGCAGAGAGGCAGGGAAGTGTGGTGTGTTTGTCTGTGGAAATAAAGCAGCCTGAAGTAGCCTAAAACAGGCAGAAAGATATTCTCCAGTAGTAGGACTCACAAGGTGCAAGTTGAGAGCAATAGGAGGATGTGCAGTAGTAGTGGGGAAGAGTGGAGTAGTGAGTAGTGAGTGCTGGCCTTTGAGTGTTTGTCTGTGTATTGCCTAGGACTTATGTTGTTGGGTTGACTGTCTTGTGTTATGGAGCCCACTGAGTTGGGTATACTTAAAAGAACCATGATAATAAGGCATCGAAACTTCTCAGGTGAGCTACTGGAAGAAAGCTTTGAGTTGGAAGTTGGCCTAGTGTGATAAACCAGAAGTCTGACAAAGCCAGCATTCATACATTCTTCCTTGAAAGACATGCTTAGCATAGCAGCAAGTGGATCACTTTGATTCAAACACTGCATTCCAACAAAGTTTTAGCAAAGAGTGGAAGTTCAACAGGGCATCCATATACAGATCCAGCTCTTAAAAGATGATTAGGGGGCTAGAGGCTAAAATGTATGATGTATGATGAATAGTGGCAGAACTGGCTGTGTCTAGTCTAAGAGAGAAGGACTAGATATGACATGATAGCAGTCTTTCAATATTCAAGGGACTGTCAACCTCTTCTTCAAAGCACCCAATGGCAGGACAAGAAACTTATCAAAGAGAGATTCAATCTAGAACTAAGAAATGTCCTGACAGTGAGAACAATTGAACAGTTAAATTATTGTTTTCACTGGGGGTTTTGGGATATCCATCAGGTTTTTAAGAAGAGATTGGATAGTCATTTATCCAGAATGATACAGGGTCTCCTGTCCGAGGAGGGGAATTGGAAGAGAAGACCTCTAATGTCCCTTCCAACTCTGTTATTCTGTACTGTTATACTTGGAATTCAGAAAGATTCATACCTTGGGAATGAGAAATCCATTGAGGTAAACATCCTTCACACATTTTCTTGGTATTCCAAAGAATGTGATGTATTTGCTTCGTATAATCTCATGAATCACAGCATTGGTGTAGGGCAGATTCTTCCGATCTCCATAACAGATGGAGTGAGATGGATCCAAACTGTTTCTATCTCCTTGTAGACCTTGTCTGAGAAAAAGGGTAAGAAAGTAACTGTTATTGAAGAACTTTTAAGTTATCTCAGAAAATAAGATGAATGTGGAGAGATACTTTTCCACCTGAATTATTTCATGTGGTTGCCCTTTAAGAGATTTTGAATAGTAAGTCAGCTGGAGTATAAAATTCTGAGAGCAGGAAAGGATTATTTGCACTCATTGATGGAACTGAAAATAAATGTGTAAAAACTACCACCACCACCACCATCTAGCAGTCCACTCTCTGGATTGGCTGCCTCCCAGAGGTCTGGATGTATCTCACTCTGAGGAAAGCTCTAAATAATTTGGTTTTTCTTCAGATCATATAAATCCTAACCTCTAATGAAGTTTGTTTTGTGTCTGCAGACCTTACATCTGCCATTCCTTCAGTCCTTCATGAAAACAGCAATACAAGGATGTTTGAGGTCCTGGTTGTTTGTCTTTTAGATTTCTTTTTCTTGCTCAAGACAGTATATTATGCTTACTGCCCCTTTAAAAACAGGGTATTGAAAGAGCTGCTTCTGTCCTAGATCACTGCATCAGACTGTGAATTGAATTGAAAATTAACAACAACAACAGTTGATGACCTGTTGAGAAGAGCTTGAAGTTGAAATCACCTCTATTATTCATACTTTTAATGGTGCCACTAATAAGCATTTTGAACAAAAGAAACTGTGGTTATGGATTGGTTAAAAAGGGTTGAACATTTCCCATTTGCTCTATATCAGGGATGTCAAACTCACAATGTCATGTGATGCATGATGATGTATCGTGACTTTTTCCCCATTGCCGGAGCTGGGGTGGATGCGGTTTCGGCATGCCGGTGGTTTGACACCCCTGCCCTACATGGATGATTTAAAACTGTTTGGAAATGAACTTGATAATGAAGAGTTGATAAAAGCAGTAACATCAGAAGAGTATTTAGGAATTTTGTTAAGTCTCTGACTTCTTGCACAACCCAGTCAAGGAAGTTGCTTCAACACAATACATAAAACAACAGAAACTCCAGAATCTCTTGCGATCAAAGCTAAGTGGAGGAAATATTATAAATTAATCCCTGGGCAGTGCCTGTAATATGATACTCAGATGGAATAATTGACTGAATTCAGCTAAAACATCATAATTTCGATCAAGAGATTAGAAAACTAATAATTATGTACCATGCTCTGCACCCACAAAGTGATATTGATCAATTGTACTTGCCTAGATCTCAGGGTGGCAGAGGACTCTTACAGGTTAAACAAACTGTGGAAGAGGAAAAAACATGGCTTAAATGACTACATTAAAAAAGCAAAAGAACCTCAGCTGAAGGAGGTGATTAAGGGAAACCTCTTGACAATAGTGAGCTTGGAAGCAGAATATCGAAAGAAAACAATTGAGCATCTAGTTTCTAACAGGAAAAAGAAGTCTAAGCACAGTCAATACCTGAAGGACATTGAAGGAAAGATAGATACAAAGCTAACATGGGGATAGTTGAGATAGGGGTGCTGAAGAAAGAAACTGAAAGCTTCATTTTAATTGCCTAAGAACTAATTAGCCCTGCGGACCAATTCCAAATTCAACATGTCAATAATGAGAGCAAATATCGTTTATGCAACAAGGCAGATGAAAGAGTGGATCACTTTATCACTGGCTGGAGCAAAATCTCACAAACTGATTATTTACAACAGCAGGATCGAATTGCCGAAATCATACACTGGAAGCTTTGCCAGCAATTTGGATTCGAATGCAGCAAAAATTACTGGGAACACCAAGTTGACAAAGTTCTTGAAAATGAACAGGTCAAGATCTTGTAGGACTTTTGAATCCAAACAGATGGACCTTCTGATTCACAACATGCCTGACATCACTATTGTGGAAAAGAAAAAAAGTCTGTTTCATTGATATTGCAATACCAGGTGATGCACGAATTGAAGAGAAACAACTAGAAAAAAGAAGGAAATACCACAATCTGCAAATTGAAATTGAACGATTGTTCTTACTTGGAACTGCCTATATACTCAGACATCACCTTAACAGCTTTTAGATCCTTGATTAGGACTTCAACTGTTAAGTTTTTACTAGTCCCAGACTGTGAATCAAATTGAAGATTAAATCAATAATAATAATAATAATAATAATAATAATAATAATAGTAGTAGTAGTAGTAGTAGTAGTAATAGTAGTAGTAGTAGTAATTGTAGTAGTAGTATGTAGTAGTATGTGGCAGTGCCTGGAGACAGAGAATAGAAGAGAAAGAAGTGGAGAAAATAAAAAAATACAAAGACCTACAAATAGAAATAGAATGACTATGGCAAAGGCAAACAAGGGTAGTACCAATAATAATATGTGCCTTGGGTGCAATCCCAAATCAATTGGAGCACCACTTGAACAGAATTGGCATTGACAAATTCACCATCAGTCAATTGCAAAATGCGGCCTTACTAGGAACAGCTTCCGTCCTGCGATGATATCTGTAATACCATCAATTCAAACATCCACATCTGCCTATTCCAGGTTCTTGGTAAAAACTTGATAGGTAGACAAAAATGCCAAATCCAGTCTGAACATCTGGCTGACTTTGCAATGAATAATAATAATAATAATAATAATAATAATGACATTCAACAAAAGACCAAGGATGCTACATTGGTTATTAAATAACAGCAGTTTAGAACAGTTTACTATGAATCTGCTTCAGTTTTCCAAGCTTTTTACTATTCTCAGGATGATCAGTATGTTCCTGCTGCAATACAGATAGTCCCTATCCACAACTGGCACCAAAATTTCCATTGTTAAGAAAGTTGATTTTTAAGTGATTTTCACTCAATTTTCTAATCTTTTTTGCCATTGTTGTTAAGCAAATAATTGCAGTTGTTATCAGAAACCACCAACACATTAACATAGCCACATGGCATCCAACAGTACACAAATCAACTAAAACACTCATAAACATATTAAGTAAACTAAAAGTTCCAGCAGCCCAAGGGAAAAAAACTGGAGTAATCTACCACATACAGTGTAAAGATGTAACAGTCACTATGTAGGAAAAACAGGCAGAAGATTAGCAGAATGCATCCATGAACATCAACTAGCAGTCAGAAGATATAATTAAAACTCCTTAATTTCACAACACAGGAAATTAAAACTCCTTAATTTCACATCACAACTGAAAGCAGAGACTTTGGGGGGGGGGGATTGGGGAAAAACATGGAACTTTGTTTTTATATATGAAAGCTGCAACAAGATCAAAGGTACAATTTAAATTTTGACAATTTAAATGATCACATCATCATCATCGTCATCATCATCATAATGTTGGAAGGGACCTTGAAGTTCATCTAGTTGAACCCCCTGCTCAGGCAGGAAACCCTATACCATTTCAGACAAATGGTTGTCCAGTCTCTTCTTAAAAACTTCCAGTGTTGGAGCATCCACAACTTCTGGAGGGAAGCTGTTCCACTGATTAATTTTTCTAATAGTCAGGAAGTTTCTCCTTCGTTCTAGGTTGCTTCTCTCCTTGATTAGTTTCCATCCATTGCTTCTTATCCTGCCTTCAGGTGCTTTGGAGAATAGCTTGATTCCTTCTTCTTTGTGGCAACCCCTGAGATTTTGGAAGACTGCTGTCATGTCACCCCTGGTCCTTCTCTTCATTCTTGATGCAGTTATATCTTTGATCTTGTTGTGACAATTTAATTTGTTAAAATAATTCAAATTTATTCACAGGTTAAAAGGAAAATACTTTGCCTCTTTACGTTTCCTCAGATAGTCATTGAATCTTGCCTTCTGGAACTAAATCATGATACATACCGTCCGCCATTTTTTCCAGTTGGCAGAGCAGGGCTATTTTGAAGCTTAGGCTGCAACTAGATGCACAGATGTTCTCTCACTGAAAATAATGATGTACATTGATCAGGTTTATTCAGACATTTGGAGCTGCTTTAGATGATTTTGTCAGAAGAATGACTGCTGATCAACAAATTTGTAAGGTGTGACTAGGAAGATTGCACTTTCATCCGTACATAGCAGAATTTCAGTTCTGTGCCTGGGTTATGTGCTGGATGTCTTGATCAGCTAACTTTGAAAAAAACAAAAACAAACATAAATTCAATTTATTATCCCAGCTAGCCTTCACATTCTTACAGGTTCAAAAATTCACTCTCAGCTCTTTTGGACTAATTGGTAATGGCTTAATTCAGACACAGAGAATTTCCTGCACAATTACTTGAAAAGCCTACAAATGGAAATAATTGCAAAGTAACATCCTTCAAATCAGGTAACATCTTGATTTGTAAAATTCCCCAGTAGCATCAGTGACCATCCTGAATGCTTGCAGCTGTTACAGCTTCCATGCCCATCCAATCATCTTAGAAATAAAGTATCTGCAAACCATAATCCTTACATCTCCTAGGAGCTTTGGACAATTCCTTTTTTTTCTCTCAACAATGTCAGCAGTGTAAAAAAAAATTGCAATGTTGCAGTCTTCTCTCCCTTCCTCACCACTGTCTGAGCCTCCTTCCTTGCTAGAAAAAACATGTGGATGTTAATCTTTGAAGAGAAGGAAGTGGCTGCTTTGCTGCCTCATCAGGCATGTAACTATAGCATTGATTAGCTACCAGGAGCTGAGATCCCAGCTAAACAAAATTCAACAATATAATGTCAAGTTTGCATTAAATAAAAATCAGGGAAAAATCACCTCAGTGAGAAATCCTCCTTCTTGGGTCTTTCTAAAATATTCACATATTATGCATTTGATTAATTGGAGTATTTTGGGACTGAGCTTGGTTGTTTTGTTGAAGATTTTTCATTACCCAACCAGATAACATCAAGAGTGCATTCGTTGCAGATCCTTAATGTGGTATTGTAAATGCTACCCATTTGGTTAATTTATGTTTCAACTTGTAGATTACACAACCCCCAAAAAGGCTGAGCAGGTGCACAATTATGCAATGTACCTAGTTAAGCTCACTACTGATATTATCCATTTTCTGGCTTTCCGAAATCCACTGAGCCATAAGATAATGAATGTGAAGGTGTGGCGACCCCACCCTCAGCCACAGAAGCTCCTTGCAGCCGCTCCCTCTGAGCCCCAGAGTCAGGGTGGTATGGCGGTGAAGATGTGGGAATGGGAATGGAGTGATCAGGGATCTGGGGCATCACCTGCCAGGGGAACTTTCGGCCACTGCCATCCTCTCTGCCCAGTCTACCTCGGAAGGTTATTGCTGTGATTAAAACGAAGAGAGGATCCCCAGGGAACCTCCTAGAAAAAAAATCTGACAAAGATAAATGAACGTTTTTAACCAAGTCATTATGAGGCTGAGGCTTCTTCCTGCTGCTGAGGCATTTTGACAGGATTGGGCTCCTCAGAACAGACTAACAGAAGGGGGAAAGGGGCTCTTAAGTTTGTGGTATTTGTCTTTCAATGGGGAGCGTGATTATCACCTACTTTCTTTGGATTCCTTTGTGGGCTGAATGACAACACATTAATAAGGGAACTTAAAGCTGCAGCACTGATGTTTGTATCTCAGTAGGAAATCCAAGTTGCTGGTCCTGATCCAAAAAGCCAGAGTGGGAGCAAGACCAAAGTCATGAAAACCACCCTCTTGTTGGATCTGAGGCAGTAGGAAACAAGACGGCCTCCCTCTGGTGCCTCAGAAGCCAGAGGAAGATCAGGGCCCTCAATGTCTTCCCCCAGTAAAGTGGGACAGGTTGTACAACGGAGGCCTTTCCAGCAAGAGGGTTTCTTTCCTCCTCCATCTTGCCTGTGCTGCCTCTCAGAGACACTGAGGAAATGGAAGCAGCTCCTCACCTCAGCTGGAGATATTGCTGAGGGGGAAATGGCAGGAAGAAGAAAGCTCTCTGGGGAATAATAATAACAGTAGTAGTAGTAGTAGTAGTAGTAGTAGTAGTAGTAATAATAAAAAAGTCTGGATAGTGGACGTGGCAGTGCCTGGAGATAGCAGAATAGAAGAGAAAGAGCTGGAGAAGATAACAAAATACAAAGACCTACAAATAGAAATAGAAAGACTGTGGCAAAAGCAAGCAAGGGTAGTACCAATAGTCATAGGCTCCTTGGGTGCAATCCCAAAACAACTGGAGCACCACTTGAACACCATTGGCATTGACAAATTCGCTATTAGTCAATTGCAAAAGGCGGCCTTATTAGGAACTGCTTCCATCCTGCGACGATATCTGTAATACCATCAAACATCCACATCTGCCTATCCCAGGTCCTGGGTAAGGACTCGATAGGTAGACAAAATGCCAAATCCAGTCTGAACATCTGACTGACTGTGCGATGATCCATAATAATAATAATAATAATAATAATAATAATAATCATGGTGGAAGTGACCTTGGAGGTCATCTAGTCCAACCCCCTGCTCAGGCAGGAAATGGCGGGAGACACACAACATTCCTGCTCTCTGGGAGCCTCACTTGTCATTCAAGCGATCCTGAAAGAGGGAAAGGCCACCGACCTCTTGGCTTTCTCTGTCCTTCACAAAAGGAGTGGAAAGACAAAAGGAAAAAAAAGATAATGTTCACATATTGCTATGTGAAACAGAATGTCAGAGTACACTTTTTAGCTTAGAAAAGAGCTTGTAGGTGCAACAACTAAAGGCCCAAATACCACCTCCCATGCCCTAGATGCCTTAAACAAGGAAATAAGGCAAGTCAGAGAAGCAACCCTCGAGAATAGAGCAGCTATTGATATTTATTGTTAAGGCACAATCATGGCTGTGAAGAATTCCATGGGCTTTGCTGTTTCAACCTATCTGACCAATCTGGACTAATTGAACAAGATATCAAACATTTAAAAGAACTAGCACAGAACATTGGACATAACCAATCATCCTGGGACCTTTCCTGGCTCTTCTCATGGTTACCATACTTTCATTGGTTGAAAATTCTCATCGCAAGCATAATCACAGTAATAATAGTAATAGTAATAATAATAATAATAATAACCATAACAATAATAGTAACCATAACAATAACAATAAAGTTGGAAGGGACCTTGGAGGTCATCTAGTCCAACCCCCTGCTCAGGAAGGAAACCCTATACCATTTCAGACAAATGGCCGTCCAGTCTCTTCTTAAAACCTTCCAGTGTTGGAGCATTCACAGCTTCTGGAGGCAGGTTGTTCTACTGGTTAATTGTTCTAACTGTCAGGAAGTTTCTCCTCAGTTCTTGGTTGCTTCTCTCCTTGATTAGTTTCTGTTCTGGAAGATGGTATGGAGAGAGCATCATTTTTTCACCTATGGGAATAAACAGAGATGTATTATCCAGGAGAAACAACCAACATAAATGCAAGTAATTTCTCTGAATAAATATGTTCTTGTTATGAAATCATTTCCATTGAGTTTATCTATCTGATCTGATTTATAAGGCGTTTTAACTCAGGATCAGATTAGTGAAAAAATGCTCAGAGTTCATATCAGCTTTATAAAGGCAAATAGTAATTTGATGTGGCTAATTTCCTTCAATCACCTGCAACAGTAATTTGATGGGGCTAATCTCCCATTAAACGCCTACAAAGTAAATTCAAGGTATCTTCGCATTTGATTCTGAACTAAAGAAAAGTAAAAGTTATAAAGTGCTTTGTGTCTTGTTTGGATACTTCTGCTAAATTACCTTTGGATCTGTTTACAAGCCAATGTTTAAAGCAAAGAGATATTGTGATGTCCATCTCACTAAGTAAAAGAAGAAAAATCTGCACTCTCATTGTAAGGATTCTCTGTATGTAAAGGCTGAGTCGCCCCCCTCCTCCTTTCTTTGCCAGCAACTTCAAATAGCTTAGGGCAATGAGAGGATTGTTTCAAAAGATTGTCTGTGAATCTATTTCCGTTTACAAAAGAGCTGTGTGTGTTATAACTGCTTCAGTAAGCCTTGAAGAACTTTGTCATTAGTAGTGAATTTCAGCTAGCTTGTTTTGGGATGCCTTGGAATGCGTGAGACTGACCTTTTTAAACAAACATAGCAGGCTGAAAAGGTTTCTTTGCTGGCAAATTCAAACCTTAGCAAATCTCTGTTGCCTTTGTTTAATGCTCAGAAAGAGTATTCTCCCCCTTTCTGGCCCCAACAGCAGGCAATAAAACCATTTGTCGCCTTAGCAACCCAGCCCTGCAGAGAGAGAAGCTAAACTCCCCCTCCCCTTGGAATTTCAACTATGTCAATGGAAAAACAGTGTTCAGAGGTTCCAATAGCAATGCAGTAGCATCCCCTGGTGGCCAATTTATACATGACACCTTCCTTATGCAATTCTCTTGCAATTTATATGCTAGATTACAGCAACTTGATAATTAATTCAGGACATAGCAGGCTTATACCAAGCCAAGCTAAGAGCACCCCCTAGAGGAGAAAGAAGGTACTTCACTGCACACACTTCTAACTACGCAGAGTGAATCTGATAGTTAAAAAGCAAGTTATCTAAATTCATCCCAAGCTACCTACACCCCCTAAAGGGCACAGAGTGAACGTCTCCAAAAGTAATCACTCACTCAAGCTGACGACCAAGAAGTTCTAGCTTGAGGGAAATTAAGGAGAAGAACAGGCAGCAATTATTCTTGCTTATTATCACAGAGCTGATGACCAAGTAGTTCCAGCCTGCAACTTAACGACCAGGTGGGAGTTTGTAGGAGCTAGTGAAAGCTCTGCATTCTCTCAGTGGCCACTAGCAATAACGTGGTAATAAGAAGAATTTTGGCTGGCTTCTCTCCAGTGCTTCCTAGTGGCTAAAGGAGGAACTACATGCAAGCCTTTAATCACATATCGAGAAGCCCTCTAGTGGACAAAGGGTGAACTTCGAAGGAAGAGCACCCTGGTAGCTGACCCACAGGGAGTGACCCCTAGTGGTGAAAAGGTGAATTACGCTGAAGTACCCACAAATGCAGAAGAACGCACCCAGTGGCGTCTCCACCCACAGACAGCTCCCCAGCAGCTGATCTGCAAGTAGCGACCCCTAGTGGTCAAAGAGAGACGTTCATCAGATTTGCTTCAAAATAGGTAGGAAGTGTACTGAACCTATCCTGGCCATGGCAAAGTGTCCCACTGATTTAGAAGAAGGGGTTCAACCAACTAACCTAGTTGAGACACCCCAACCAGCCAGCCAAGGAGAAATGCTGCAAACAACCAACCTTGATCTGCACACAGAGGCTGATGCTCAAGTTTCAGTGAGGCCAAAGACATCTCAGGTTCCCTATGACCTGAGACAACAAAGAAAGTCTACAGAAGCTATGCGGTCATATTTGATGAAAATATGGCAGTCGTTCTACGACTGCCATGAGAAAGCCTGGGAGAGATTACGGAGACTCTACCAAACAGGGGTTTCCTCCCGAATGCGCGCCCTTATTAGAAGAGGATAAATAAGATGATTTCCGAAAATGCACAGACTCCACACGCCGTCTCGAAGAGATTCAGACAGAACTAGGAGACCCAGCAGTTGATAACGAGATGCAAAGACTCAAGCTAAAAAAACAAGGAACGTAAAAGGCTTCTGTTGAATATAAACCACCTCCTGGGGACCAAACCCTACCTGAAAGACATACCAGCTGAGAGGGCCGACTCAGTGCCACGGGCAATTAGCCCCAACAAGAAGTTTTCTGAAGAAAAATGCCAGTCATCTGTGCCACGTCTCCCTGCTCTTGGAAACAATATTTATGAGGTCCACCTGAAAGCCACTGATTATATTCCAGATGACCTCAAGACAGTACCAACCCAGCCTGCACTCTAAGTTCTTCTTCAAGATTTCTTTGTCGCTGTATTTTAGTTTTATTTTCCCTAGCCATATAAGCAATTGCGACACCTCTCATGTAGGCTTCAGCTGTGTCCCATAAGTTTTGCGAATTTGTGTCTTTCTTTTTATTCATCTGGAAGAATAGGCCCATTTGCTCTTCTAATTTCAATTTCAATTCTTTGTGGTTTAAAATTGCTCTTTTTAGAGTCCACCTCCTCGTGTTCTTTTGCCCTCCCCATTTAATTCTAATTGGACTGTGGTCAGCTCACGAATTTGTATCAATTATAACATCTTCCACTTCCGAATTCAGGTCTGTTGACAACCATGCCATATCTATCCTGGACCATGAGAGGTATATTGCTTTTTCCCTGTATCCCTCTCCCTCCAAATATCCTGAATGTTGAACTCCTCAGCTGTAGCCACGTGAGCTGATCCTGGGCTCTCAGCAGAGCCCCAGCAACACCACAGTTCCAGCTGATTCTCCTCCAGGCCTCTCTGGCACTGCCGCTGCTTCAGCTCATCCCTTTTACACTTTTCTTTACTCTTTTTTTACAGTACTTTTCAACCCGTGGTACGCATACCAACTGCCAGGTGCCAAAGTACCATCAGTGGTATGTGTATCACATGTTGAAAAGTCCTGTTGTAGAATGGCTCTTGTTTTTTTTTTCTGGGGCTGCTAAGGGTTTTGGTTTGCTTAGGATGTTTGGAAGGGCTTTAGTTGGCTTGTGTGCTATGCTGACTCCATATGGCTGTAGTAGTCTGTTGGTGGTTTCTGAGATATTCTTGATGTATGGCAGTGTAATTCTTTTTAGGGTTTGTGTTGGTTGTGCTGTATTGGGTTGAGTGGTCAGGGACTTTTTGACAAAGTTGCATAGGTATCCATTTTGTTGGAATGTGTTGTATAGATGCTCCATTTCCTTTTTCTGCTATTCACGGTTGCTGCAGTGTGTTTGGGCTCATTTAAATAAAGTCTTTATGCAGCTTCTTTTGTGAGAGATTGGATTATTGCTTTGGTAGTGGAGCACCTGGTTAGTATAGTTCTGTAGATTTAAATGGATGGGTAACCCAATTTTCACTTATTGGCATTAGTTCTGATTTGGACCAGTTTATAGATATCCTCTTATCTTTTTAAAAGCATCTAACTTTTGGATCAACAGTGGGAAAGTGGCATGAGGTTTACAGATAAACAAAAGAATGTTTTCTGCAAATGAAACCAATTTGTGTTCACTGAGATATGTCACCATTTGTCTGAAATAGTATAGGGTTTCCTGCCTAAGCAGGGGGTTGGACTAGAAGACCTCCAAGGTCCTGTCCAATCTGTTATTCTATTCTATTCTAAAAATGTATTACTCTATAGATCTCAAATAGCACAAGTCAAGGATTCCACACAGATATTAAAAAGCAAAGTGGACACCGTTGCCTAGTTCTTCTGAATAGTGAAAAATAGAAAATATGCCATTAGCCTTCACTTTAGATGTGGGAGACTCATATAATATCTTAATCCATTTTATGAATTCCAAAAGGAAATCCAAATCTCTTTAGTAGAGCAAAAATGTACTCTTTATATATTTTATCAAAGGTTTTTTCAGCATTTAATGATAAGATTACAAGTTGATCTTTATTTTTATTCAAGTCTGTTAGATCTGCAACTACCATAATCTCTTGTTGTCTCTGCTTGCCTAGTTTTTATAAACCCTCCTTGATCATTCTTAATAACAAATGGTATCATTTGCTGTGATTTGTGTGCTAGCACTGTTAGTATTTGGTATCAATATTAATGAATGAGATTAGATAATAATTAACGCACTGGGTGTGATCTTTACCTGCTGTTGGTATACCTGTAATGTAATATAAGCCTGATTAAATAACTAATTAAAAATGCCTTATCACATATCTCTTAAATATGAGTTTTAGGGGTTTGAATAATATTTTTAAAAAGCAAAAGGTTTTATTAATTATTATAATAATTATGAATAATTTATTAAACGGTATTAATTAATTATGTGCCATCAAGTCGCAGCTGTTGCCACACATACAGTATTTAAGCGATCATCAACTAGGACTCCAAGGTCCATCTCACAGTTGCTATTTTTGAGCCAGGTTTTCCCTAATCTGTATTTGTACCTTTGATTTTTCCTGCCTAGGTGTAAAACCTTGAATTTCTCCACATTTCTCCAAATTTCACGTTGTTGGATAGGGCCCTTTATTCAAGTCTGTCATCTCAGCCAATTCCATTCACCAACATCCATTCTTCCATTGTAGGAATTTGTAAGTCATTCCATCTCTGTGCATACAAAAATCTCACAGCAATTTTTTTATTATTTGTTTGTTTGTTTGTTTGCATCCCAAATAAGAAGCCTAAAAGGCCAGGGTCACAACTATATTTTGCAGATGCAAATGATGTTGCCACCCTGAGGAAGAAAATCCCTCTCTATCACAAGCAATAATCATTTAATTCCTCTCCATAAGCAAAAGAGAAACAAGAAAAAAAAGAAAGGGATGGGTTTTTAGTAGGTTTAAGAAGGTATGTATTCTTTTATAATCTTCTTTTATAATAATCTCTTGAAAGCTATTTAAAATGCTGAAGCTATGTGGTTGCCACCTTAATGATGTTCCAGAAGGCTTTGAAGATTTGGTTCTTCTTCCAGACCCTTAAGTATAAAGTCGTCCTTCTCTTTCTCCAGGAATTGCCTATGATCCCATGAGCAATAGCAATAGGAGACTTTTGACAAGCCCTAGTTACCTCATTAGCCCCTTTTCCAGGGCTTACGCAGGTATGAGAGAGCTAGATGTGGCTGCCAAGTATGGATGGGAATCCTGAGAGATGCCAGAAGGAGTCATTCAGCAAAATCTGAAGAGCGAAACTCGAAGGGGTTCAAACTACAAACTACAAACATGTTGAAAAGGAAGAGATCATAACAGGTAATAAACAAGACCCTCGTTTTGTTTGCCCATATTATGGGGTCCTGATACGAGGGACAGCACAAATCTTGTAGGGAGAGGGATGCACAGTTGCCCCTACTATTAATTTTTCACTGAGTTTTCCCACACCTTCTGGTGGCTGGAACCTAAATGCCCTCAGCAACCTGGTAAAGATGTCGAATAGCTCCATCTTTGCAAGGAGTTCTCCCAAGCAGACACGAGCTCCTACACAAAAATGAAGGAAAAATAAGAAATTGGTAATCTATTATTCATTACCCATCGATCCCACTTTGCAATGATTGTGTGAAGGGAATTTGGGCTGGTGGGTGTAGCCATCCTCCTTCAAAATGCCAGGGCAGCGTATACTAAAATGCTAAGCTTGGTTAGAGTTCAATGTGATTGGTGTTCCTGTGGTTTATCTCACTCTATGAACTTAGCCCTACCCCAAAAATAAGCCCTAGTTTTGGGGCGAGGTGCAGACCTAAAAATCAAGCTAGGGCGGGGGTGTGGAGCCACCCTACAGGCCCCACACCTTCCTACCTTGCAACCAGGCCTCTCCTCACCAGCCAACTTCTTATTCTGCGGCCTCTTCTGCAGCCAGGTCTGCATTTCACAGTCACAGGCCTTTCCGGAAGGCCTGTGCAGCCAAGAACCGAGCTATGGATTCAATCCATAGCTTGGTTCTGCAAGACCTCTGAATCCATAGCTCGGTACTCGGTTGCTTAGGCCTTCTGGAAAGCCCTGACTACAGCTGCAGAATGAAGCTGCTCCAAAAAAGTGGACCAGCTGGGTCGCGCTGTCAGTGCTGGAGGTGAGTAAGGCATTCCCCCCCCCAAAATAAGACCTGGCGCCTCTTTTGTAGACAAAAATAAATAAATAAATAAGAGCCGGTCTTATTTTCGGGGAAACACGGTAGTATTTTTGGTCGTATTTTAACTATTTTATTTTTATACTTTGATGTTGAGAGCTACCCAGAAAGTTTCATTGTAGGTGACCAAAAATGTTTGAAGATTACAATGTGCCAGGAGGGGAGGACAACTCAAAAGCTATAGAGATAGAGTGCCCACAAGGTCTGCTAAAGGATGTTTGCCTTGTTCTTAGGAGAAATGTGGGTTATATAGCCCCATGGTCAGCAATGCCCACAAGACCTGACACTGTCTGGAGTTAGTTTATCTGTCAGCATTACTGAGCGTCCTTAGGGTAAATCTATGACCGTGATGTTCTCCAGATCAATTAACTTTTTCTGGAGTCCAATGACACACTAATCTTTCCCTCCTTTGATCCAACTGCATATTGTGGAAAAACAGTTTTTCATTTTAATTTTACATTGGTCAAATGGACCAAATGTCATGGAGCAAATATTTTTTGGCTTTTTTTTCACCCCTTCCTAAAATAAGTATCATTTGCTAATCATAATTGCCTTTTTTTTTTTACACATTACCTGCTCCAAATGGAAGAAATGCTTCTTTTATCACAAAATGTCCTTCCTTGTCCAAAAAATGATTTGGGTTGAATTCTTCAGGGGCCTCCCAGTGTTCAGGATCGAAAAGAACAGAACGTAAGTCTGCAAAAATAATAGCTCCCTATAAGAAAGAAACAGACTGATGTAAACATCCGGATAAGCATGGTGCTGGGTTTTTTTTTTACTTATTTATTTATTTTAAAATTTTGGTCGCCCTTTTTACCATGGGTAACTCTACTTGTTTCTGGATAGCCTTTTTCTTGCATTGTTCAAATATATTTAAAAAGTAATTTAATTTGGAAGACACTATCAGGTTTAACCAAATTGGAATTAATATATGGAATGTGAATTTAGACTTAACTCCTCATTAACAGGCATCTATGCTAAATGGAAATTTTTAATTTTAAATAGTCTTTTAACACAAGGTATGTTTAAAAAATTATCATCTATCATTTATATGAAATTCATTCAATTTTTCATACTACCATCTTTCTCCCAAGTTTTAAAGCTGATTTCCTCATAAAGCCAAGTTATGGGAAAAGGGTCAAATAGCTTTCTAACTGATGTAATTGTTTCTAATTGGTGTAAATATCAGCTGCAAATGAAGCCAATTTGTGTTCAACTGAATTATGTACTGAGCTGAAAATATCCGCCAGGCTATCCCACCTCCTTTACATGGACAGTCTGAAACCGTATGGAAAAAACACTATCTGAAATAATTGCTTAAGTATGGTGTGTATATATAGCCAAGGTTTTGCAATGGAGTTGGAATTGAACAAACGTGCTACCCTCATCATCAACAGGAGAAAACAGTGAAAACTGAAGGAATCAAGATGTCCTATGGAAATAACATCAAGGATCTGGATGAAGAAGAATGCTACAAATACTTAAGCATCCTTCAAGCAGACATCAAGCACATTGAAATTAAGAAGAAGGTTGGAAGTAAATACAATACACAAAAACACATCCCTTGCAACAATTTTGTGGTGAGTTATACTTGCTAAAGTGGAATACTTCATTTCGTCAAGTTGCCCAGCCTGCATTCGCCTCTACACTGCAAATGTGGCTTTTTAATTGCACATTTTCAGAGCTCACACATTGTTTTAAAGGGAGCTCTGTCGAAGAAATCCTTCATCAGGGTGGAACCCTTAAACTGAAGCTCCAGTAATTCCAAAGAGTCTATAAGCCATACCTTGGGAATGAGAAAGCCATTTGAATAGATATCCTGCACACTTTGTCTAGGTAATCCAAAAAACATGATATATTTGCTTCGCATGATTTCATGAATCACAGCATTGGTGTACGGCAGTTTATTCCGATCTTCGTAACAGATGGTGTGAGATAAACTGAAAACTTCTTCCATTTCCTCGTATACTTTATCTAAGGAAAAGAGTGAAAATAGGAGGTTCGTTTCTGACTCTGATTTTTTATCTCTGTACGTTTCATTTTATCTCCCTGTTGACTAAAGGAAAATTTTATCACACAAAGGCTAGTTTTGCCTTGACAAATAACATTGAATGCTTCTGCTTGTATTATTTGTAACTTAGTGGTCTTATTTACAAATCTTATTCCTTTCTCCCTAAAATTAAATTAACAAATGTCATGTCATTTGCAAGTTTAATAAATTTCCTTCTAGTTGGGTATTATTTTCTGTCTATTTCTAGATTATATTACAATTTTATGCATATGTCCAATTTTTCTATTATTATTATTTCAATATTTACAATTTTTATCCATAATTATTAAGTTCTCTTCTAGGAGATTGATGTCTGATTCTGTCTCTACCCTTCATGTGTAGGTATGTTCAGGGTTGCTGCAGTGTGTTTGTGCTTGTCTAAATAGTGTCCATACACAGTTTCTCTTGTGGGGGATTGAATTGTTATTTTGGTAGTGGAGCACATGGTTGGTATAGGTCAGGGGTAGGCAACCTTGGCACTTTTATGACTCTTGGACTTCAACTCCCAGAATTCCTGAGCCAGCCATGCTCAGCAAAATACCTCTGAAAGGGAAGGAGGGGGATTTCTGTCCCACTCTTATACTAATGGAAGCAGTGAATTAATCTTTTTATGATAAAATTATATGGAAATAAAATAAATAGAAAACCTGAAATTTAAAACTTAAATCTGGACAAATCTAAAATTGTTGAATGGTTAAGACTCTTATTCTAAAGACAATTATTCATTTTGGAAGTTGAAAAACAAATAGATGCTGACACCTGGTGGTAGATGAAGACTATGACAGCTATGACTTTCATATAAGATTTGGCAAAACCTGGGAAAAGCTAATCTGCGTTTGTGACCTTCAAAGCTTTAACAACAAAGAACAGCTGTGACAAAAAAAGACAATAATCTGGGCTGTAAACAAAGAGAGAATTATAAATTTCAGGGGGAAAAAAATCTTTTTTGAACTATTTGGATTACAAATATCTATTTAACCGAGACTCTTAAGCTATTTGCAGAGAAAAGAAAAGAAGAGAAAAACTCAAATTCTTGGTCATCATGGATCAGAGACATATAGAAAGAACATATCAAGAAAATATAGATATTCCACAGGAGGAGATATATAATATACTGCAACTAATTCAAACAACAATGATTTTAAACCACAAAGAATTTCAAAATAACTTTCAAAATATAAATCAATCTATTTCCAAGTTAACTCTACAACAAAAAAATTCCCAGAAAACAACAACAGAGAAGGAGCAGATAGATAAGTGGATACAAAATTGAAAATAGAGACTTAAAGATGTAACTTAACAAAACAAGGAAACATGATTTAATCCTAGTGGGAAAAAATTCACAAGAATTGGAAAAAATAACTTACCCCTTAAGACTACAAAATAAATCTGAGAACAAGAAAATAGATTGGATAAAATGGACTGTAGAGATGTCAAGAACATCAGAGAGAAAAGAAATGATACAAGAAGCGGAGAGAAAGAAAAGAAAAAGATTTTCAACAAACATGGAAAGACAGAAGCCCCGTACAAAGACACTTCATCTGATTTATTTTGTATATCTACAGTAACATTTATGAACATATGGAAAGACCTTTCAACTCAGCAAAATACATTGTTCAAGAAAGATACTGGGCAAAGGAAAAAGACTAAAGTGGAAATCAAGAAAATAGATGATGGGACCTACCAGAGAGAATACTTTAAAAAGAAACATTTGTTTGAATATGGTTAAAGAAATAGAAAAGATTTGGAATATATATGTCACTCTAACAGGGATGAATCCCTTAAATAATATGGTATGCTTTTTTCCCTTTTTTATTCTATTTCTTGATATGAGTAATATAAAAAAGTTGAAATGGCTTAGATAAAGGAAATGTTTTAGATATTTAAATGTGATAGAATTTAAGAAAATTATAATGGATAAAAAATGTTTTGAATAAGAGTTAAAGGACTAGATGTATTAAATAGAATATTTAAAGATTAAATATATTTTTAATTATGGTTAAAAAGAATAAGAAATGTAGGAAACAAATACTGTATATATTAGCTTTGGAGGGATATATATTTTAAGTAGTATGCTATTTTTTATGTTTCTTTACTCATGCTCTCCTTTCTTTTTTTCACTTTTTTATCTATTCCTTAGGAAATGTAAAAGTGCTGAGATAGTTCATATGAAAAAATAGACTTAAATTTTTAAATGTAATCAATTTTTGAGAACATCTTAACCAGTAAGAATAATTTCAATTTTGTGGGAGAAACAAATTTAAATAAGGACTGTAACAGGATCTATGATAAGTCAACCAGAATGATTGGATAGAAAAGCAATATTATATTGATGTGATTATTATTTTTAGGAATATTGGGAAAAAATATATATTTAATTGTTATCTATCAAACAATAAAAATTGTATTAACTCAATGTTTGCAAAAGAGGACATGTTGGGGAAAAGAGGAAATCAACTAAAACCATTATGTGGATTATGGATTATAGAAATCATTTGTTACTGATTGTTTTACAAATGTAAACCCAAACAACACACTGTTCACCAATTATTAAGTGATTTATGTTTTTAAAAATCAATAAAATATATTACTAAAAAAAAAAAGCAATAGCAATAGCATGTAGACTTATATCCCACTTCACAGTGCTTGACAGCCCTCTCTAAGGAGTTTACAGAGTCACCATATTGCCCTCAACAATCTTGGTCCTCATTTTGCCGACCTCAGAACAATGGAATTCTGAGTCAACCTTAAGGCGGTCAGGATCGAACTGCTGGCAGAGGAATGCAGAGTTAGCATGAGTTTTGCATTCTTAGCACTGCGCCACCATGTGTTATTTTCTTATTCCCTTGTGAATTTTATTTCTTTGAAGATGTCAGAAAACTTGACACCCAACACTTAAGGAAGATCTTAAGATCATTAACATCCCATGGAATGATGCCAAAGATGTTGCAAATGATCAAAACCTCTAGAAAACACTTGCCGCCCAACGTGCTCTGTACAGGACTTAATGATGGTGATTGTGTGAATTCTGAAAGCGATGATCCCATGGGTGTATCTTTGATTTGGTGATACATTTGTCCATTAAACTGAAAATATGTGGTCAAGCAAAGGTTGATGAGATAATCAAATACCCCAAGATTGAAATACCCAGAATCATAGACCTCAGTCTCTTCCTCACAGGTGTGTTAAAATCCTACTTTTGTCACTTTGAGGTGTGCTACAAAGTCTCCTAGGCAACTGAAATGCTCTGGTACTATTTTGGCCTTGTTTTGGGTGCTGACATCAAAATTCTGTCCATTAATTACTTTGTGGCAAAGTTTGCCGTATTTGCCCTATGTCGAAGCTGTTGGTTCAGAGATTCGGGTTTGTTGCAGTGTCTGTTTCCCATATTAGCATCCTTGTCCTGTTGCTTCTTGCTGCTGATCAGAATCTGCTTCAAGCTGCATGGTTTTCTGTATGCAAGCATAAGCCTGCCACCTAGTGCATGACAAAAGGCAGGATCATTATCCGGTATGGGCTGTAGCTTATTTCTATTGTATTTGATTGGTTTCTGCTGTGAGCTGTGGGTGACAAGCAGTGGTGTTCCATTGTTCTGTTTCTGTGGTCTGTTTTTCAATAGGTCTTCCCTGGAAATGGATCTGGCAGATTAATATAAAATCAAATTCTTTCATCATTTTACTGATTGGGGAGTAGGAAGAGCAAATATCCAAGCCTCAATTTTCCCATGTGTTGTTAGCCCTGCTGCTATGATCTATTCTTGCCCATTCTACTAACAGGTTATTGGTGGTCTGTGTCATATGCTGGTGGGTAAGATCTGCTGTTTGGGCATTCAGAGCTGTGTGGTGGTGCAGTGGGTAGAATGTAGTATTGCAGGCTAACTCTCTCTGCCGACTGCCAGGAGTTCGATCCTGACCAGCTCAAGATTGACTCAGCCTTCCATCCTTCCGAGGTCAGTCAAATGAGGACCCAGATTGTTGGGGGTAATATACTGACTCTGTAAACTGTTTAGAGAGGACTATATAGCACTGTGAAGCGGTATATACTGTGTTTTCCCGAAAGTAAGGCCTACCCAAAAAATAAGCCCTAGCTTGATTTTGGGGGTAGGCCTAATATAAGCCCTACCCCATAAATAAGCCCTAGTTTTGGAGCGAAGCATACACTTAAAAATCAAGCTAGAGCAGGGGTGAGGGGGGTGGATCTGCCCTATGCACCCTGCACCCACTTATCTCACAGCCAGGCCTCTCCTCACTGGCCCACTCCTTCGGTGGCGTCTTCTGCAGTCAGGCCTGCATTTCTCAGTCACAGGCCTTTCCGGAATGCCTGTGCAGCAAAGAACCGAGCTATGGATTCAATCTATAGCTTGGTTCTGCAAGTCCTCTGCAGCCAAGGACAGAGCTATGGATTGAATTCATAGCTCGGCACTCGGCTGCATAGGCCTTCCGGAAAGGCCTGACTGCAAAATGCAGGCTGGAATGCAGCTGCAGAATGAAGCTGCTCCATCGGGCCCCAGAAAAAGTGGACCTACTGGGCAGGGCTGTCGGAGCTGGAGGTGAGTGATATCCCCCAAAAATAAGACCTGGTGTCTCTTTTGGAGGCAAAAAAAAAAAGACCCGGTCTTATTTTTGGGGATACACAGTAAGTCGAAGTGCTATGGCTATTGCTATTCATGAAGAAGAAGAGTTATTCGAAATGGAAGTTTGCCTACATGCAAATCCCTTGAGAAAGAAGGATGCTGTGTTACATTCTACTACTAATAATCCCAGTTTTTTGTCAGCACTGTATCACTTTATCCCACCTTGGATATCCAGATGATTTGCCATAGCCAGCAATGCCCATTTCAGAAAACCTGAAGTTGTATCTGTCCCACCAATAAATAAGTCAATAATGCAGTGAACCAAGTTGTCTTCATTATAGGTAGAATCGGGATCGTCCTTGCTCTAGGATTAACGATAAGAGAGATGAAATGGCATTTTCCCATTATTTCCAATATTTCCACAACTTCTTATCTCCCTGTTCTGTTCCATTGGCCATCTTGTCTGGGGAGAAGGGCACTGTAGCCCAAACCATCAGGATGGCATGAGATTGAAGAGGGTGGAGATAAAATTGGGACGAGTTCTATACAGGTATTCCTCAATCTATGACCACAGTTGAGCCCCAAATTTCTGTTGCTAAGTGAGACATTTGTTAATTGAATTTTGCCCCATTTAATGACCTTCCTTGCCACATTTGTTAAGTAAATTACTTCAGTTGTTAATTTAGTCATATGGTTCTTAAGTGAATCTAGCTTCCCCATTGACTTTGCTGGTCAGAAGGTCGCAAAAGTTGATCACATGACCCCAGGACACAACAACGGTCATAAATATGAGTCAGTTGCCCAGTGTGTGAATTTTGATCACGTGACCATGGGGATACTGCAGTGGTCCTAAGTCTGAACAATGGTCCTAAGTCACTTTTTTCAGTGCTGTTGTAACTTGGAACAATTATTAGTGTCACTAAACAACTGTTGTAAGTCAAGGACTATCTGTAGTGAGGACTTCAGGAAAGAAACTATTAGGAGCAATTGGGATACTATTGCTGAGCTTTCCCCGACTTGATGAGCTGACAATACCATGCAAATGGTTTTGGCAAGATGATAATTAGAAGGAAACAAAAATATTTTTAAGGCTCCATGTGAAAATTGTAATCTAGGAGAGTGAAAGATAAGACATCTGGCTTAGATTTTACTTCAGTAGCAGCCTAATCATTATGTCACAAATAAAAATGGTAATTTGGTTTAGTAATTGTCCAGGTGAGGGGTCCTTGGTGTTCTCTGAGCTTGCTTGTTTTCTTGCAGACGTTTCATTACCCTAGCTAGGTAACATCATCAGTGCTAGTAGAATATAAAATGAGTGCAAACCACATTCCTCCTAGCACTGATGATGTTACCTAGTTGGGTAATGAAATGTCTGGAAGAAAACAAGCAAGCTCAGAGAACACCAAGGACCCCTCATGTCAACCCTGAGTTATAAGCATTCTCCTTCATTAGTTATCCAGGTCCTTAATCTTAGTGGTTGTGCAGGAAGGAGCATATAGAATCTATCAAAACCGTTTACAGTGTGCACCTTCCCTATGTCTGTGGGCACATGATATCAAATAAAATCTCTCTCTTTCTCTTAAGGGAAGGTAGACACTATATCCCATTCTGATACTTTCAAGTAGTATTAGTCACTCAGGGAATTTTATCAATGATTCTGGAATAGATGGGAGTTATGCATTGATTCATCTTCCAGCAGTAATTCCAGACAAAGCAAATGTGTACTTTCTCCATTTGAAATAAGTAGAAATCAATGAAATCCTGTGGTTCATGCTGGCTTTGATTCTCCTTATGCTGTGCGATCTCCTTCCTCGCAAATGAAGCCATCATCTCCAGAAAAGAAAAGGCAGTCTGGTGAGGACCAGGCAGATGCTTCATGATATATGGAAAAGCTTCATAGAGCTACCAATGAGAGAGAGAGAGAGAGAGAGAGAGAGAGAGAGAGAGAGAGAGAGAGAGAGAGAGAGAGAGAGAGAGAGAGAGAGAGAGAGAGAGAGAGAGAGAGCAAATTCAGTTACAATACAAAAAGATCTTTTTGGACCATGGACTGAGGGACAGGAAAGGAAACTCAGTTACATATGAATCTTTGTTAAAGTCCATACATCCATTCTTTTGGAAAATTCTGAATCAACACTGATTTGAAGTTACAAAAAAGTAGAGAGGAGAGGAGAGGAGAGGAGAGGAGAGGAGAGGAGAGGAGAGGGGAGGGACATGAAGGAAACTGAGTTACATATGAATTTTTGTTAAAGTCCATACATCCATTCTTTTGGAAAATTCTGAATCAACACTGATTTGAAGTTACAAAAAAGTGGAGAGGAGGAGCTTCCGGTTTGAGGCGACGGCGATGGCGGCTAGCTTTTAGCCGTCCAGCTGGGGAAGTGTCAGAGCCGCGGAGCGCAGCGTGCATCAGCTGGCCCGCGGCTCGGAAATCCCTTCCCGGGCAAAGGGAAGGGACAGAGAGTGCAGGGATAGAGGTAGAACCCCTGAACCCCCTCTGGATTTGTTTCTAGAGGGGGTGAAAGGAGTGTTCCCTCGGAGCTCCTGCTGATCTCCGCCTCCCAGCTGTTTTTGCTTCCTAGGAAGCAAAAGAAACCGCCGCTTCTATCTCCGTGTTTATAGCATTCTGGTGAGTAATTTTTAAACGGACGGAGCAGTTTAAAGGATTTTTTGTTATAATTTAGGTGTTTAATTTTTTTATTTTTTGATTTCTACTATTATTCCTCCTTTTTTTTTTTGTTATATTAGTGAAAGGATTTAAGATGGCGCTTTGAAAGTGTCGGAGTTTTTTTTTCCTTTCTCTTTTGTTTTACTTTCCCTTTTTAAGGATTGGTTTTTGCTTTTACTTTTGTTTTTGGTTTAGAATTTTTTCTTTTGAATTGTTTGCTCTTTTACTTTTTATTTTTTGGATTAACTCTGGACTTTCAAGGACTATATTTTGTCTCTTTTTAAAAAAAATTTTTTCTTTTTTTTTCCCTCCTCCCTTTCTGGCTGGAGGGGAAAGGGAAGTGACAATTGTGCTTTTTAAAATGGCTTCAAAGAGGCAGCAGCCTTCCTCAATATCGAAGGTTATTTCTTCTCCTATAACTTCCACTGCACAGTTACAACAACAATCTAAACACGTACCACCGGCTCAGCCACCACCTTCCCCTCCTCTATCTGGACTTTCAGCACAAGAGGTTAGAGGCATAATGGGAGAGATTGTAGTTCAAATGAGAGAGGAAATGAATCAATTTGTCTCACAGATTAAATCAGAAATTAAATCTGATCTCAAAGAAGAGATAACGGGGATAAAGACTAAATTGCAAGAAAACAATAATGAATTACGACAAGATATACTGGCAGCTGTTTCAGGTTTGGCTACTGTGGTGGTTAAGCTCGATGCAAGGCTTGAGGAAGTGGAAGACAAAGTTGACTCTTTGGATGACAAAATTCAAGATGTGGAAAGGAAGGTGGACTCCTCACAAGAAGATATTTTGATGTTTCAGTACAGACAAATGGAGTATGCCCTGAGGATCAGAGGCCTCAAGGAAGATGTGAATCAAGATTTGGTGGAGGTGGTCCTTACTGATCTGGCGCTGGCCTTGGATATGGATAAAGGAGAATTACAGAGAGAAGTGGAAAAAATTTATAGGCTCAACTCCTGGATTGCTAAGCAGAAGAACTTGCCTAGAGATGTGGTGATTTATTTTACAAAGAAGTCCCTGCGGAATGAGATTATACAAGCTTTTTACAATAAAAGATTTCAGATTGCTGCCCAAGATGTCATCATTTTAAAGGAAATCCCATCCAAAATTTTAAGAAGCAGGAAAGACTTTGCTTTTTTAACCAATGAGCTTAAAGCTAGATCGATGCCATTTAGATGGGAAATTCCGATGGGTATTGTTTTGAGCCATGCTGGGACACGCTACAGATTGAACACAGTTGATAAAGCTAGAGACTTTTATACTTCGGTCCTGGGTGCAGGCTCAACTTCATCGGGTCGGAAATCTTTGAGTGGCAAGGAAGTTGAGCAGCAATCTGAGGCATTAGATTTGGTTTCCGCTGGGATGATAGAAGCTGTAAAGCAACGCCAGACGGAGGTTAAAGAGCAGAGGATGACCCGTGCAGCCTATAAGCGTAAAGAGAAGGAGCAACGTAAAAAAGAGCCTAAAGAGAGTTCTCCTGGAAGTGCATCACCGCCGGTGGGAGGAGCAAGACCCAAGAGTTATGCAACACACGCAGCTCTTTCAGAGTTTGATGGTGTCTTCTCCAGGCTGCGTGCCAAGGGAGATGGCAAAGTTTTTGACCTGGAATGTTAATGGATTGAATTCTCCTCAGAAACGCAAAAAAATCTTTTATTATTTGAAGCAACATACTAATGATGTTATTTGCTTACAGGAAACTCATATTTTACTTAAAGATCAGAAATATTTAGTTAATGCTCGTTTGGGATCTCATTTTATATCTTCTGCTCCTGGGAAGAAAGGGGGAGTTGTTATATATGTTAAACAAAACCTACCAGCTTGTCTGGTAGAATCAGATCCCCAGGGGAGATATGTGATGATTGAACTTGGTATTTATGGTAAGAAAATACTTATAGTTGGACTTTACGCTCCAAATCAACAACAGGAACAATTTTATAAGCAGTTACATCAAAAAATAACATTGTTTGATTATAGATCAGTGGTATTAATGGGTGATTGGAATGGTGTCCTAGATACACAAAGGGACAAGAAAGGTTCCTCTCCTTTTCTCAAACAAGCAAGGCTACCTAAAGCCTTTTTTGATATGAAAGAAGACTGGGAATTAAGGGATTACTGGCGGGAACGTAACCAAGAGGAGAGAGACTTTACTTTTTTTTCTGATAGACACCAATCTTTTTCAAGAATTGACTTTTTCTTGATTACCACGGACTTGTATAATAAAGTAAAGAATGTAAAGATTTTTCCTAGATCACTGACGGATCATAGTCCAGTTTGGATGGAGCTGATTCAAGAGAAAGAGGAAAGAAGATCCTGGAGAGTTAATGAAAATTTGTTTAGACAAGAGAAGAATGTTCAAAAATTAAAGGAGTCTTTAAAGGACTATTTTGCTTTGAATATGTACAAGGGGACTTCAATGTCAATGGTATGGGATGCAGGTAAAGCATTTATGCGCGGTGTTTTGATAAAAATGAATAATTTTTATAAGCGAAATCAGATTCAGAAACGTAGAGAACTTGAGGATGAAATTAAATTAAAAGAAAGGGCTTTGATTCTAAATCCTTCTGATGAAAGTACTAAAGAATCTGTAAAGTTATTAAGGTCACAATTTAATATGTTGATAGCAGATCAAGCTGCAACCAACTTATTATTTATGAAACAAAATACATTTTGTAATGCTAATAAGCCGGGGAGATGGTTGGCTTATCAATTAAGAAAGAAACAGAGACAGAGAATAATAGAGAAAATAAATTACAAGGGTAAACTAGTTTCTCAGAAGGAATTAATTAAAAAATCTTTTTTGGATTATTATCAAAACTTATATAAATCTACTAATGTACAATTGTTAGATATAAATAAATATTTAGCTGAGGCAAGTTTTCCTAAATTGACTGAGGATCAGAAAGATGAAATTAATGGCTTAATTACTAAGGAGGAAATTGCCTCAGCAATTCAACAATTGAAATTAGGGAAAGCACCGGGTACGGATGGGTTAACAGCTGTTTATTATAAAGCTTTAATGGAGGAGATGATCCAACCATTAAATGATCTTTTTAATGGTATCTTACAGGGCTTAGAGATTCCTCCTTCATGGCGTAGTGCTTTTATATCATTGATTCCAAAGGAGGATCAAGATCTTACTTTACCAAAAAATTATAGGCCTATATCTCTTTTAAACGTGGATTATAAGATATTTGTAAAAATTTTGGTAAATAGGCTTATGAGGGTGGTGCATCATCTTGTGCATAAAGATCAATCAGGGTTTATAACAGGAAGGTATATGAAAAACAATGTTAGACAAATTATTAATTTATTAGAATACTTAGATAAGAACAACCAAGTTTCTGCAGGGCTCATATTTTTAGATGCTGAAAAAGCATTTGACCAATTGAATTGGCATTTTATGCTAAGAGTAATGGAAGAAATGAATTTTGGTGAAAACATATTACAAGCCCTTAAGGTAATATATCAAAAACAAACAGCACAACTTATTGTTAATGGAGGTCTTTCGGAGGTTTTCACAATAGAGAAAGGTACTAGACAGGGGTGTCCTTTATCGCCATTGTTGTTTGTTTTAACATTGGAAATATTATTGATCAAAATTCGAGAGTCTCAGGAAATTAAAGGAATATATGTTAATAAAAAAGAATATAAGTTAAGAGCCTTTGCGGATGACTTGGTTGTTACTTTGTCGCAACCTGATTATTCGGTAGTAAACTTATTACAGTTGATTCATCATTATGGCTTGGTCTCGGGTTTCAAGATTAATGTAAATAAGACCAAAATTTTACCTAAAAATATGTCTAGTCAGGAGAAGCAGATTTTGACTAACCTGACGGGTTTTGAGATTGTTAATAAGGTAAAATATTTGGGGGTGATGTTGTCTGTTTCTAATGTAAAATTATTTAAAAATAATTATGAAAGGTTGTGGGTCAGGGTACAGAAGGACTTGAAGAACTGGGAAAAGTTGCAATTATCCCTCATGGGAAGAATTGCAGTGATAAAAATGAATATTTTACCCAAGTTTCTTTTTCTGTTTCAAATGTTACCAATTTTGAAAAATGAGATTAATTTAAATGAGTGGCAGAAGGGTCTTAATAAATTTATCTGGGCAGGGAAAAAGCCAAGGGTTAAGTTTAAAATTATGCAAGACTTCCGTGAGAGGGGTGGACTTAAGGTACCAAATTTGAAATTATATTATGATGCGGTGGTTTTAACACTAATCAGTGATTGGGTAAATTTGACAAACTCTGAGATACTTTATCTAGAGGGATGGGACTTACTTTATGGGTGGCATGCCTATTTAATATTCAATAAAAAAATGGATTGGACTTTTAAATCTCATATCTTAAGAATCTCTTTACTTAGGATTTGGAGAAAATATTATAAAAGTGATTTCAAAGTACCATTATGGGCTATACCTTGGCATGCGATAGAAGCAATAAAAAGAGGGGTTAAAATGGATATGGTGTCCTACAGACAGTTACTTAAATGGGATGGACAAAACTGGCAATTAAAATCACGGGAAGAGTTAGCACAAGAAAACTTTATTTATTCTTGGTTCCAATATAGGCAATTATTAGACAGATGGAAGATGGATTGTAAGGTGGGTTTTCTTAGAGAAGATGAAAATCTTATTAAGCAAGTGAAGGATTCAAGACAAACCCACATTAAGAGAATTTATGCGGTTTTAGTTGAATTGGATTCAGAAACGGAACTAATTAAAGATTGTATGATAAGATGGGCGCAGAATTTTGGTGAGCCAGTTTCATTGGACACCTGGGAAAAAATTTGGGTGAGAAATGTCAAATTTACACAAGCACAGAATTTAAGGGAGAATTTTTATAAAATGTTTTATAGATGGCACCTTGATCCACAAAAAATGTCTTATATGTACCCTGACGTGCAACCCAAATGTTGGAGATGTGGTTATAAGGAGGCTTCCTATTATCATATTTGGTGGTCATGCAGAGAGATAAAAGCATTTTGGATCAAAGTATGGTGGAATATCCAGAGAATTTTTAGAAGGAGGGTAAAATTTACTCCGCAATTATTTTTGTTAGGTATTGTTACAGATTGTGATACAAAGGAGGTTGTATTGATGTTAAATTTGATTACAGCCGCTAGGCTGTTAGTAGGACAATATTGGAAGAAGGAATCCTTGCCTACATTGCAGGAATGGTTTCTTAAAGTAGCTTATCTGGCGGAAATGGCAAAGATTTCGGCTTTCTTAAAGCAACAAACGCAAGAGAAGTTTCTTGCTGTTTGGGACAAATGGATAAAATTTATACAATTTAGATTGGGTATACAAAAATATTATATAGTTTTTTCATAAGTTTTATTTTTATATATATTATAGATAATCTTTTTATATATATAAATATAAAGTTTTTAATTTAATTTTTATTTTTACTTTTTAAGCCTATATTCTGCTCTGGGAAGCTCAGGGGGGGGGAAGGGAGGGGGGGGAGTTTTTGGGAGGGGTGGGGTTTTTTTTTTTTATATATATGTATTGTTTAGTTTTATTTTTTTGTATATGTTGTCTCTTGTTTTGTATTCTTTTTTCTTTTTTGTAAAATTTATAAAACTTTTAATAAAAAAAAAAAAGTGGAGAGGAGAGGAGAGAAGAGGGGAGGAGAGGAGAGGACACGGAAGGAAACTCAGTTACATATGAATTTTTGTTAAAGTCCATACATCCATTCTTTTGGAAAATTCTGAACTGACAGACGCATTTGGGAAAGAGAAGATTAAAAATGAAAAACAAGGTAAGTAATACTTACAAGGTAATGGAAGCTGTTTCCAAATCTTACAATAAATGAACTAGCTTCTGTCAACTCCAGGAAGTCCTTGTCTTCCGTGGAAAACCGATGTCCAAATGTTGCAGCACAGATCACGTTTGCAAATGATTTCGTGATGGATAGCGATGGGTCAAATGGCTGGCCTGAAAACAAAAGGATAGGAATTAATATTCACATGTGTTCTGTTTTTCTTTGCGGTAGGTACCAAAACTGGAAGGCCTGGCAGAAATTATTAGACCTGAAGAAGAGAAACTGTGATCCTTATTTATTTTAATTAGATAAACTGACTTTCTGTTGAAAGATCAAAAGATATGAACTTTAGCATTGCCAAGATAATTGGATGTCAGGCTTAAGCCCCAGTGAGATCCACTTGAGCCCAGTTCTTTATTTGCTTACTCCGATGAACAGATTTTTGCCAGACTAAAGCTACAACCTTCTAACCTATTGTTGTTAATTGCGAAGTCGTGTCCGACCCATCGCGACCCCATGGACAACGTTCCTCCAGGTCTTCCTGTCCTCTACCATCTTCTGGAGTCCATTTAAATCTAACCTATTGGATATATCCTAAGAGATTCTAGGGTTTGGCTACTCTGAACCTTTTCCTCCTGTGCATCCAGTTCAGGACTGTGCAGTCTGTTGACTGGAATGTGCTGCCTCTCTCTGCGAAGATGCAGTGCTATTGTCGATATTGCTCCAGCCAACTATCTCCTTCAGCTGCATATTCCATCATCCTGGAAAAACGATTTACAAAACTTTAATGTCCTTAATTGATATTCTTGGCCACCAGTATCCCCAATAGCCTGTGCCTGTCTTCAACAGTGAAGGGACACAGGGCAGAAAACATCCTGCAGCCAAGAAGGCTCCACACGCATTTGCACCACTCAGGTGACCCTGAGGACACAGGTAAACCTCCAGGTGGCCTCAACGACTCTCTAAAAGAATACAAACGATAGCTGTCTACAAGGAGTATAAATCCTTCCATTCCTCACCATCCAGTCAGAGCTAAAGAAGCTTCTTGGATGAGAAGCGAAACGTCTTCAAAGAAAAATAAGAAAATCCAGTTGCCTCCTGAAAAAGCACCTTTGGGACAAGTATGACCTGGATGACTGAGAATCTCCATAGACATGCTTCTTAAGGGTGTCTCACCCCTTCAATAGAAGGGCTAACCAAAGGGTGGGAATATGTTTCAATGTCTAGAATAACTTCCTGCCTTGAAGACAAACCTGACACAGATTTCATGTCAAACTGGGAACCATTGTTAAATAATATTGTAACATAGGGCATGGTACTGCATCCAAAGACTCCATAGTCTTTCAATTTTATAAGACAGCTAAATCAGAATACATGTCTTAGTGATATGAACTGAACTTACTGTAACGTTCATTTCCATTCAGTGATTTATATTGTGTTGGCCATGATTGTTGTTACTTGTTTTTAGGTTAAGTTAATCCCTTGTTATGACACTTGTATCTAGTTGTCCACAACTAATGATAGTTTAGAAAATTATAATCTTTGTGATGGGTTTAAGTGCTTGACTTATTTATCTGAAATATATGCACACACATACACACAAAATTATACATTTCAAAACTAAAAAAGTAAGATTAACCTCACAATATCCTCTGGATACCACAAAATGAGCAGCCATTTCTTTATTCAAGGACCTGGGAAATGAGCAGAATAGAAACAGAAAGTGTTCTTTACAGCAGGGCTTTTCAGCTGGTGGCACGTGTATCACCAATGGTACATTGGCACCTGGCAGGTGGTACGCAACCCTGCCCAGACTAGACAAGTGTAGCAGGGGAGGGAACGAGCCAAAGCGGCACAGTGCAGGACTTGCTGTGAGACAGAGTCCTCGGGAGCTACAGGGTTGCTGGAGTAAGACAAAGGCCCCAGGATCGGCACTTCTGGCACACCCAGAAGAGAAAGGAGGAGGGGGACGGAGACAGGAAAGGCTACAAAAGAAGGCAGTTTTGGTGGGAGCCGGGGAGAGAAAATAAGATGTTGGGAAAAGAGTCAGAAGAGAAAAGACTTTTGTCAGAGAAGTGGTGTGCGTGTGAAAGAGAGGAAAGGCTTTTGGGGGAAAGTGTTTGTGTGAGAGGCAGAGAGGAAAGGCTTTTGGGGGAAGTGTGTGAGAGGCAGAGAGGAAAGGCTTTTGGGGGGAAGTGTTTGTGTGAGAGGCAGAGAGCAAAGGCTTTTGGGGGGAAGTGTGTGAGGCAGAGAGGGAAGGCTTTTGGGGGAGTGTGTGTGTAAGAGACAGATAGGAAAGACTTTTTGGGGAAGTGTGTATGAGGTAGAGAGGAAAGGCTTTTGGGGAAAGAGTGTGAGAGGCAGAGGAAAGGCTTTTGGAGGGAAGTGTGTGAGAGGCAGAGAGGAAAGGCTTTTGGGGGGAAGTGTTTGTGTGAGAGGCAGAGAGCAAAGGCTTTTGGGGGGAAGTGTGTGAGGCAGAGAGGGGAGGCTTTTGGGGGGAGTGTGTGTGTAAGAGACAGATAGGAAAGACTTGGGGGAAGTGTGTATGAGGTAGAGAGGAAAGGCTTTTGGGGGAAGTGTGTATGAGGTAGAGAGGAAAGGCTTTTGGGGGAAGAGTGTGAGAGGCAGAGGAAAGGCTTTTGGAGGGAAGTGTGTGAGAGACAGAGAGGAAAGGCTTTTGGGGGGAAGTGTGTGAGAGGCAGAGAGGAAAGGCTTTTGGGGGGAAGTGTGTGTAAGAGGCAGAAAGGAAAGTCTTTGGGGGGTGTGAGACAGAGAGGAAGACTTTTGGGGGAAGTGTGTGTGTGAGAGAGAGAAGGAGCATGGTTTTTGTGAGCAAAGGTGAGGAGAAAGAGAGAGGAGAGGGAGAGCAGAAATAGAGCCAACCAGCCATCTGACCATCAAGGTGCATATTAATATTAATATTGAGAAATTCATCATACATTTGTCAGTGTAAAGGGGAAGTGATTCAGCAAAGTAACCACCACCAAAGAAATTAATACCGGTACATTTTTCCTTTTTTTTTTTTTTACAGTTTGTAACATTTTATTAGACTATAGAGTAAAATACAAAAATACAAAAGCAAATAGTAGGACACAGTGGGAGGAAAAAGGGAGAAATGAGGCGGAGAAGGGGAAAAAAAGAAAAGAAAAGGCCTTGACTTCCAACTACCTCTTTTGTAGTAGAAGGAAGCATTAACATTGAACCTCAATCTCAACAAATGAATCTAACCAGTAAAACCCAAACTCCTCACCCCTTTTTTTTTTAGTCATCAAGTTTTTGACATCTTGCTAAGTGCTGGTGGTACTCGAATACTGTCATGTCCTAAATGTGGTACAATCTATGAAAAGGTTGAAAAGCCTGCTTTACAGCACAGAAGGTACTGTAAAGCAGGGGTGTCAAACTCGCAACATCACCTGACGTGTTGCGATGTATTGCGACTTTTTTGCCATTGCCTGCAATGGGGTGGGCGTGGTTTCGCTATGATGCATCTGGCCCGCGGGCCAGCTGTTTGACACCCCTGTACTAAAGGGACTTAAAATACAGAGAAAGTGGGGAGGTGGGGAAAAGGAATAGATTCAGGAAAATAGAGAGCAATCACCTTGACATCAGTAGCTGGCAAAGTTTACAAGAAACCAGCAGTGTATGTAAAAACAGGTCACACAACAATGAAACAGATCATACTTTTGGGTAGAAAATGACTACATTAGTGAACCAAGGGAATATATAGGAACGTAGAATAATTAAACTCCAGATGTGTTTGAATATTAGTAGTTCGGGTTGGTAGTTGGGCTGTTCATTTGATCTCCGAGCTTGGCGATTTGGCTGCAAACGTTTCATCTCCATTCGGGGGGAACATCTTTCAGACTCAGAAACATCCAGACAAATAACACCCACACTAATTTAAATCACACTAAAAGGTATTTAAAGGCCAGTGCTCTGACAGACAAGCACAATTCAAAGCACACTGAAGATGTCCCCCCAAATGGAGATGAAACGTTTGCAACCAAATTGCCATGTTCGGAGATCAAACCAACAGCCTCACTTAAACTTTAATAAGGTGTTTGGAACAATGGGGGAGGAGATTATTCCCACTAGCAGATGGATTCACAGCGAGCTGAACAATTATAGCCAATGCATTGTCCTCAATATTTTTGTTTCAACATGGAGGAAGATATCCAGTAGGTTATCTAAAGCAGGGCTTTTCAACCTTTTCACCCATTGTACCACTTTTAGGATATGGCAACATCTGAGTACTACCAGTCGCCTAGCAAGGTGTCAAAAACTTGATGACCCCCCCCCAAAAAAGGAAAAAAGTGATAAAGCACAGGTAGTCCTCGACCATGAAACTTATTAAGCTGTGAGATAGCCTGCCTCCTAGAATCATGGATGCTCCATCAGGGGACATTTTCACTGAAATATTGGATAGAGAATACTTAAAAAAAAAACATTTGTTTGAATATGGTTAAAGAAATAGAAAGGTTTTGGAATATATATGTCATTCTAAGAGGGATGAATTCCCTAAAGAATATAGTATGCTTTTTTTCCCCTTTTTGTTCTCTTTCTTGATATGAGTAATATAAAAAAGTTGAAACGGCTTAGATAAAGGAAATGTTTTAGATACTTAAATGTGATTGAATTTAAGAAAATTATAATGGATAAAAATGTTTTGAATAAGAGTTAAAGGCCTAGAAGACTAAATGTATTAAATGGAATGTTTAAAGGTTAAACATATGTTTAATTATGGTTAAAAAGAATAAGAAATCTAGGAAATAAATATATATTAGCTTAGGAGAGATATGTATTTTAAGTAGTATGTTATTTTTTATGTTTCTTTACTCCTGCTCTCTTTTCTTTTTTTCCATTGTTTTATCTATTCCTTAAGAAATGTAAAAGTGCTGAGATAGTTCCTATGAAAAAATAGATTTAAATTTTTAAATGTAATTAATTTTTGATAACATCTTAACCAATAAGAATACCTAGAATTTGGTGGGAGAAACAAACTAAAACAAACTAAAATAAGGAGCGTTAACAGGATCTATCATAAGACAACCAGAATGATTGGATAGAAAAGAAATATTATATTGTTGTGATTATTATTTTTAGGAATATTGGGGAAAAAAATTATATATTTAATTGTTACCTATCAAAACAATAAGAATTGTATTAACTCAATGTTTGCAAAAGAGGATATTTTGGGAAAAGAGGAAATCAACTGAAACCATTATGTGGATTATGGATTATAGAAATAAATTGTTAATGATTGTTTTACAAATGTAACCCAGACAACTGTTCACCAATTATTAAGTGGTTTATGTTTTATTTAAAAAAAATCAATAAAATATATTACCAAAAAAAAAAAGAATCATGGATGCTCCATCAGGGGACATTTTCACTGAAATATTGGATAGTCATTTGTCTGAGATGGAACTAGGATAACGGAATAACAGAATAATAGAGTTGGATGGGACCTTGGAGGTCTTCTAGTCCAACCCCTTGCTCAAGCAGGAAACCCTATACCATTTCAGATAAATCGTTGTCCAAACTCTTCTTGAAAACTTCCAGTGTTGGAGCATCCACAACTTCTGAAGGCAAGTCATTCCATGATTAATTGTTCTAACTGTCAGGAAATTTCTCTGTAGTTTTAGGTTGCTTCTCTCCTTGATTAGCTTCCATCCATTGTTTCTTGTCCTGCTTTGGAGAATAGGTTGTCCTCTTCTTTGTGTCAGGCCCTTAGATATTAGAACACTGCTATCATATCACCCTAGTCCTTCTTTTCATTAAATTAGACATGCCCAATTCCTGAAACCGTTCTTCATATGTTTTAGCCTTCAGTCCCCTAATCATCTTTGATTAGAGGACTGAAGGATTCCTGCCATAGGTATGATGTTCTTTTAGAAATCCTCCATAGTCCACTCCAACCTTATGATCCTATGACTCAATGATTTAGCAGGTAAGTAACACTACTGAAAGATTTCTGTGCCGTTATACTCAAGCCAACATCATCTCAGTCTGTCACATACCCTTTGTCTCTGCAAAGAATTCTACAAGCTCTTGGGCCTCCTCTTGGATTTGAGATTCCATGCCTTTTTTCCCTAGTCCCAATTTCCTCATGGTGATAACGCCAAACCGTCTTTGTTGTTTCCAGGTGTGACCGTTTGAACATGCAATACCTGAGGTAATTGAAAAAAGCAGTGTTCACATGAGTAGAAAATTAATCAGAGTGACAGATTTCAACACGTATGTGCAATTTATGCTTCTACATTAAAGAACCCAAACAATTCTACACAATTTTTCATACTGAATAGTACTCTGTGTCTCAAATCCTCAATCCTAATGTTAAATCTGTACTATTAATGACATTGAAAGCCTCAACTGATACAGAGGATGTGATGCAACACTTTGGGAGACTTCCTAGCACCCTTTTAACCTCATGGTGACTACTGAAGTCCCACATCCTTACTCTTTCTTAAGGCTTCTCCTTACATCTCATATAATGTATTACAGAAGCTTCTGAGATGAAAACCATAATGTTAATTTAGATGTGTGGCTGCCTATTTTTTCTACAGTCACGTCAAACCTGCTGAATGGATGTTGCAACATATTCCTTGCCTGTAATATGTACAGGATGTTGGTTCTTCTATAGCAGCCTTCTCTGCTATGGCAATGTCTCTCTAAAACATCCTTCTTGTAGAGATGGGGGCCAGGTAGAGGTCGTGTGCAGCAAACTGCCCCCTCCAAAGCCTGTGTGCCTCTTCTCTCTACATTATCTCATCCCTACACATCACCATGGCAATGTGGGAAAGTACCCCAGGCTGGTACAATGACCTCACCTGCCTGATATCAGCTAGCTTACACCAACAGGATGTTACAGCCAACTGCTCCCTGTTTTGGGCCTCTGGCTTCTATATTCTTAAGGATTGGTAAGGAGTTTAACCAATAAAATGCTATTGCCATGTTAAACTTTTGCTGCTTGTAAAACTGTATAAAAAGAATAAACGCTGTGAAGACGGGCAGCCATTTTTGCACCCTGCAATGACTGAGCACTGATTACTTCACCTTCTCTCATTTCCAGATACTTTAATCCAAACCTTCCTACTATTGTCATATGGATTTTGAGGGGGGGTATGACAACGTAGCATCAATAACTATCCACAGTTTTGATTGTGACTTACCCTTTTCTTTTGTTGCAGCTGAAATGTAAGGTGTGATCAGGCGATCAACAAAAGCTTCAGAATGGTCTATTAGTACTTCTTTCACAGCTTGGTATCCACAGAGAACTATACAGTGATAACTCCCTCCCCACAAGGAATAAATGTTCCCGTATTCCTTTGCCAGCTGCAACAGAGAAGGGAAATGTCATATATTAATACACATAATTGCAGGTGAACCTGAAACTCCCATTCCAATTGCTTATTTCTTGCTCTCTCAGAAATCCTTTGACTTTTGATTCCTTTGTTTCCTAAGTAGGAGCAACCTGAAAGGCATCAGGAACATATATCATATTCCAAATTGCCTGGTAAAGGGAAGAAAGGTAAGTTGGAGTTGCTGTCTCAACTCTGTGCTTTGTTGCACTCCCAAACAGATCAACACACAGCCTTTTATTTGTGCATAAATGGGGTGTGTGACAAGAGACTGTTCTTTCTATAATCATCTCTTACAAGCTATCTGGAAAAAAATATCTTCTCTTCAATTGTGCCTGATTTTCTGAAACTGCCTGAACAAGTGCCTGCAGTTTGTTTGGAAAGGTTTTTCAGAAGTGGCTTCCCACTGCCTCCCTCCTAGGACCAGAACTCAAAACCTCCCATTTCTAGCTTGATGTCTTAACTGATACACCAAACTGGCTCTGATGTGGAAAATGCCAAATATGTTGAGACATTACCTAGAGCTGCCACTGTCACTGACGGGGCAAATAAGAACAACCTGAGACACAAACTTTAGTTATGTTTTTCCTTCCCCAAGAAATGATTCCTAGCAAAACTCTTCTCAACACGGGAATTTTAAGATTGGTGCTGGAAGCTCCCTGGGTGTGAAGCAAATAGGCAGGGACCCAATTCTTAACAATGGTTCTTGAATTGTGGCTTGTCCTCCCAGAATAGATTGGCTGGCTATCACTGTGGTTCTTCTTATTGTTGTTAGTTGCGAAGTTGTGTCCGACCCATCGTGACCCCATGGACAACGTTCCTCCAGGCCTTCCTGTCCTCTACCATCTTCTGGAGTCCATTGAAGCTCACGCCTCCTGCTTCAGTGACTCCATCCAGCCACCTCATCCTCTGTCATCCTCTTCTCCTATTGCCCTCCATCTTTTCCAGCATTAGGCTCTTCTCCAGTGAGTCCTTCCTTCGCATTAGGTGACCAAAGTACTTGAGTTTCAACTTCAGGATCTGGCCTTCTAAAGAGCAGTCAGCACTATGCTTCTGCTTAAGTAATATATTTGCAGTGTTATCATAGCACATACTATAGGAGAAGATTTAGAAATTCATTTGTACCAGAGACCAGCACACACAGATCCACTCAAGTACAACCTGTGTGCTTTGATATTAAAGGTGAGAAACAAGTGTCATGAGGCAGGGATGCAACCAATGTTGCAGGTACAAAAGATTGTGCAATCATGAGGAAGAAGATCATGCAAGCAATAATTATTTGATTCTTATTCATAGGCAAAAGAGAGCAAGATCAAAAGAAAGAGATGGGTTTTTAGTAGGTGTACGAGGGTGTGACAGGAGACCGTATTCTTTTACAGCAATCTTTTAAAAGCTATTCGTAATGCTGAAACACAGATAAGTTTAATAGGTCATCAAAATTTAAAATTGCAAGAGGAAATAGCTGTAAGAAGAAATAGCTGCAAGAGAAAAGAGCTAGCTTAAAGGTAAAAGAAAACAAATTGAAAAACAGAAAAGACAAAACTAAATGAACTGAATAGCAGGAAAGAACCTATTGTTCTAAGAATCCATAAAATAACCAGGAACTCGAAAACAAGCTAAAAGAGCATACTTAACATGCTATTGAATATTATCGGACCCACCTTGCAGATATTGTCTACTCATTGAAATGTACATGCAATGTATGATTTAATACATTGGGGGAAGGTAGCAGGAAATATGTAGAAGGCAGTTGGAGAGAATGTAACCTCATAGTACCTCAGCCAATGGGGAACAAGGGGGGATAAGCGGCAGTGTAGGAATGTATAAAAATGTTGATTTGAGATGGTGAACTTTGGAGAGAACCAAGCTTTGATAGTGTCTCCCTGCTTATTGCAACAAATGAAAGAAAAGGTCTTCACTGTGTCTTGGCTGGTTATTGGTCAGGCAAGTTTGCCACTGGTTGTGAAGGAAAGTAGCCAGGAGCATATAACCCTTTAAGAACACTACACCAAGCAATGGCTGAAAGGGATGGGACAAATCATAACAACAAAATTGATACACGAACTTCAGGTATGTTTTTGTGACTTCTTCTTCCCTCCCAAATATTAATTCTGAGATAGGATCCAGAAATTCATTTCTCCGGTGAGGCTGAAAATTGGCACTGGAGGCTTCCTGGGTATCCCAGCACTGGATTAAAGGCAAATATGCAGGGGCTCAATTCTTAGTAATGCACTGTCCTCGCAGAAGAGATGGGATGGTTCCTATCTTTGCTTGCTGTTTAATGAATCATCAAAGTATTTATTTCACCAAGTCTATTGTTCTCCCGTGTTTTATGAATGTTTTGCTCCAGGTAAACAGGGCTCTCCAGGATGCCAAAGATGCTTTTTCAGGAGGCAACTAGACTTTCTCGTTTCTCTTTGAAGATGTTTCACTTCTCATCCAAGAAGCTTCTTCAGCTCTGACTGGATGACTGGATGTCAGATCTGAAGAAGCTTCTTGAATGACCATCCAGTCAGAGCTGAAGAGGCTTCTTGAATGACCATCCAGTCAGAGCTGAAGAAGCTTCTGTCAGCTTTCCTACCAGATCCTTGCAGGAAAAGGAAGACACAGGAACACCTTCATCTAACAAACTCCAGTTTACTTGAGGTAAAGCGATGACGTTCACACAGACCTTAGCAATCAGGTTCTATGCTTTACAAAGTTTGCGCTGGGAGCAACTGCCTCCCAGCTCTGTTTAAATACACTCTTGTAATTATTACCACACACTTCACCAACTACTACCTTAGTTACTACCCCACCCTTCACCAATTACTACCCCACCCTTCACCAATTAATCCTAAGCCACATACCCCTTACCGCTCTGCCTAACAACCTACAACCCCACCCTCGCATCTCCCAACCAGCACTCGGCAGCAATCAGGGAAATCTCATCAACCTCGGAAGCTTCTCAGGGATGGCCTTGACTATTATGTCCAATTGCCGGCTACCACCTTTCAGGTCTGCACCAGCTCGCCGCTCATCAGCCATTCGGCAGCTCGGCCTTCTTCTGCGCGGGTGCGGCTTGCCGCTCGTCCGCTATTCAGCGGTTTGGCCTTCTGCGCATGCGCGGCAGCGTCTCTGCGCATGCGCACCGTCAATAGTGTCCGGAGGCGTCCCTTTGCTGCTCCAGAGTTCAGAGCAGCCGCCGGAGGATCTGCAGCTCACTCTTACGTCCGTGAGCTGTGCTGGTTCTGCTCTTCCATAACCAGGCTGTCCCCCCGCTTTTTGTGTATCGAGCCCGGGAGGGCTTGACAGCTTCTTGAATGACCATCCAGTCAGGGTTGAAGAAGCTTCTTGAATGACCATCCAGTCAGAGTTGAAGAAGCTTCTTGAATGACCATCCAGTCAGAGCTGAAGAAGCTTCTTCGATGAGAACCAAAATGTCTTCAAAGAAAAACAAGAAAGTCCAGTTGCCTCATGAAAAAGCATCTTTGGGATAACTGTGACCTGGATGACTGGATGTCTCCATAGGCTCTCCAGGATGGCCCAGCAGGTATCATGCTAGAGAAATGCAACTGATCTAAAAGTTGGTTCTCCAGGTTGGGACATAGCGAAAGGCTGGACAAAGCAAAAATCCTCAGGATCCCCTGCCTGAGCCCATTCTCTATGTGGGTTTCTGAGATCAGGATTTCCTGATACCAAAAGGACTCCAGGTCAAACATCAGAGGATTCTTCTTAGACTTCAGAACTCTCTTTCCAATTACGTAAAGGAGAATCAAAATAGTAATTTGTCCTGTAGCCATAGGACATTATACTTTCTGACTTTTTTCACTTGCTTTAATTGACCAAGGGCAGCCAGTGAGAAAATACTGAAGATTTACATAGAAGAGATGGAAAATATTTCCTTATAAAATTCCATGAGGAATTTCTACTAAATCTGCGTAATGAACTGTGTAACGAAATACTTTTGGAGACTAAAATTCCAAAATTCATGGACTGAAGCTGATATTACCTTAATACCCAAAGAAGACACTGACCTTACACAGATAAAAAACTATAGACCAATATCACTATTAACTGTGGATTTTAAAATTATTGCTTCGATAATGGCAGAAAAAATTAAGAAATTCTTGACTGAATTTATACACACAGATCAAAATGGCTTTCTACTTAAAAGACAGATAAAAAATAACTTAAGAATGATTTTGGGTGTTTTAGAGTACTATGAAAACTACCCAGGGAAATAGATGTCATTAATATTTCTTCATGCGCAAAAAGCTTTTGACAATCTAAACTGGCAATTTATGTTCCAGCAGTTGGTGGAAATGGACTTTGGGAAAAAAATTATAAATGCAATTGAAACAATCTACCATAAACAAACAGCTAGAATAATTTTAAATGGAGATTATACAGAAAACTTTGATATCAAAAAAGGTACAAGACAGGGTTGTCCATTATGTCCATTGTTATTTATACTAACATTGGAAGTATTGACTAGAAATATTAGACAAGATATAGAAATTAAAGGATGGAGATAAAAGATCAAAAATATAAGTTACAAGCCTTTGCGGATAACCTGGTTTTTATTATGGAAGAACCACTTAAAACAACTACCAAATTGTTGGAGAAAATAGAAAAGTTTGGAGAAGTGGCAGGGTTGAAAATAAATAAAGAAAAACTAAAGTATTAACAAAGAACTTAACAGAAGTATTAACAGAAGTATTAACTTAACAAAGTACTTAACAGAATTTAACTAAAGTATTAACAAAGAACTTAACAGACAAACAGAAAAGTCAACTTACAAAAAAGACAAACTTGCAAATAGTTAAAAAAGTTAAGTACCTAGGAATCTACTTAACAGCAAGATGTATAACATCAAAAGAAGACAACTATGAAAGATTGTTAAAACAAATAAAATTGGATTTGGAAAAGTGGAAAAAATCTTCAATTGTCATTGTTAGGAAGAATAGCTACAGTGAAAATGAGTATTTTACCAAAAATACTCTTCTTATTCCAAACGATTCCTGTAAAATTGGGGAAAGCCTTTTTTGATGACCTAAATACAATTACCATTTTTTTGCCTAATGTGTACTTGTATCTTTAGTTTTTCTTGCCTAGATGTAAAACCTTGCTTTTCTCCACATTAAATTTCATGTTGTTGGATAGGGCCCATTGTTCAAGTCTGTCAAGATCTTTTTGGATCCTGAGCTTCTCTTAGAGCAGTGGTTCTCAACCTTTCTAATGCCGTGACCCCATAATACAGTTCCCTATGTTGTGGTGACCCCCAACCACTTATACATCACCGGGTGCCAGGGGCGTGGCCAAAGAAAAAGGGGAAAAAATGGCGGACAGCCTTGTTTGGCAACCCCAAATTGGGTCCCGACCCACAGGTTGAGAACCACTGTCTTAGGGGATGTTGGCTATTCCTGCCAGCTTAGTGTCATCTGCAGGTTTGATGAAGTTCCCTTCTATTCCCTCATCCATATGAAGCTATTGAAGAGTACTGGGCCTAAGTTCAGGCAAGATATTTTCCTAACCATCAATCCAAGCGTCGCTTGGTATGCAGCCCCCTCCTTCCTCCAGTTGGGTGACCTTAAGGCAGCATCTCAAGCAGTGGTGGGATTCAAATATGTGAACAACCGGTTCTCTGTGTGGATGCTGCTTCCGGAAGTCATTCTGGGCCTGGGGAACAAAAAATTAGCTACCAGTTCTACCAAACTGGTGCGAACTGGCTGAATCCCACCACTGATCTCAAGGGGATACAGCGTTTACTTTCATTTCTCAAAGTGTTCGCTCTCCCCACTGTTCATGGTTATCACTGCATAGCAGCGAAACACAAGCAAGCATAAGGTGGCACCTGACACCTTGCTTCTTATTGGATTAAATAGTGCAAAAGACGTACCTTTCTGAAAGTCATCTCTGTTACGGCAGTATCAAATCGCCGCCACATGCTTCCGACCACAGGAAGTGGGAAAGGCCCCGGTGGGTAGCGTTTGCGTGACCAGATCTGTTTCAGATAGGAAAGAATCTGGCGTGGAATCCAGAGCATCAGAAAGAACAGTAGCTTCAACATCCTCCTGCCTTCTCACTCTCCAGCCCTATCATCTGTTGTAGGACTTGTAGCTGGTATGTTTTTCTCTGTTGGGTTTCAATTTAAGAGGTGGTTGATATTTATGCTACCACACCTTTCTGCATCCTCCCCTAATTATGTCTGAGACAAACAGTTCTGGAACATGATTTTCTTTGCTTTATCAAGCAAATAGGACACGGTGTGCTAAACTAGGATTAATTTTAAGGCGTAATCTTAAAAGTCATAATTGCCTTATATCAATTTCGCAGAGGGGTTTTTAATTAGGGATGTATTATATTACAGATCCTTTTTATGTCCAGAATCTTCCAGAGATTCTCATCCCAATGCAAAGACATCTTGATTCAATACGACGATTTTTATTTTTATTTAAAAAAAAAATAACTATTGCAACTGGATTTCTGCCACCAACTCCTAATAAATTTGTCTTTGCATTAATTTAGTACTTCAATCAATCAGAATAGAGCTAGAAGGGACTAATCCCATGCTCAAGCGGGAGACCCTATGCCATTTCACAGAGGTGGCTATCCAGTCTTTTTTTAAAAGCCTCCAGTGATGAAGCACCTACAACTTCTGGTAGCAAGCTGTTCCAACGGTTAATTGCCTCACTATTAGGAGGTTTCTCCTTAATTCCAGGTTGCTTCTCTCCTTGATTAGTTTCCATCCATTGTTTTTTTCTCTTGCCTTCTGGTGCTTTAGAAAATAGGATGACCCCCTCTTCTTTGTGGCAGCCCCTCAAATTCTGAAATACTGCTATCATGTCACTCCCTAGTCCTTCTTTTCTCTAGACTGGCTATACCCAAATCCTGCAGCCGTTCTTCATATATTTTTGTCTCCAGGCCCTTAATCATCTTAGTTGCTCTTCTTTGCACTTTTTCCAAAGTCTCAACATCTTTTTTGTAATGTGGTGACCAAAACTGCATGCGGTATTCCAGATATGGTCTTACTAAGGTTTTATAAAATGGTACTTATACTTCATGTGATTTTGATTTTTATGCCTCTGTTTATCCAACCAAGGATTGTATTAGCTTTTTTGGCTGCTGCCACACACAGCTGTTCCCACACATGTTTAAGTGATGGTCAACTAGGACTCCAAGGTCCCTCTCATAGTTACTGTTTTATAACCAGGTTTCACCTAATTTGTATTTGTACCTTTTGTTTTTCCTGCCTAGTTGTAAAACCTTGAATTTCTCCACATTTCTCCAAATTTCACGTTGTTGGATAGGGCCCTTTATTCAAGTCTGTCATCTCAGCCAATTCCATTCACCAACATCCATTCTTCCATTGTGGGAATTTGTAAGTCATTCCATCTCTGTGCATACAAAAGTCTCACAGCAATTTTATTATTATTTATTTATTTGCATCCCAAATAAGAAGCCTAAAAGGCCAGGATCACAACTATATTTTGCAGATGCAAATGATGTTGCCACCCTGAGGAAGAAAATCCCTCTCTATCACAAGCAATAATCATTTAATTCCTCTCCATAAGCAAAAGAGAAACAAGAAAAAAAAGAAAGGGATGGGTTTTTAGTAGGTTTAAGAAGGTATGTATTCTTTTATAATCTTCTTTTATAATAATCTCTTGAAAGCTATTTAGAATGCTGAAGCACAGATGTTGTGAAAACATCACAATAAGCAATGACTGCATATAGATAAAAGAAAATTGACACACCAACTTCAGGTATGTATTTATGATGTCCTCTTCCATTCCCAATATGGTGGCCCAGTGACTCAGTGGTTAAGACACTGGACTGACAGAAAGCTAGCAGTCCAGGTTTAAGACCCGAGCACCACATGACAGGCTGAGCTCCCATCGCCATCCCATCCCCTGCCAACCTAGCAGTGTGAAAACATGAAAATGCAAGTAGATAAATAGGTACCACTTCGATGTAAAGAACAACACTCTGTGATGTCATGTTGAGCCACATGACCACGGAGATGTCTTTGGAGGCTCCCTGAATATACAGCACCATGAAAGACCAGCTGGATTATTTTGGGCCAGTCGTTTACTCTCAGCGTAATCCACATTGCAGGGTTGTTGTGGTGGGAAAAATAGGAGATGGAAGGTATGCTGGATATGTTCACTGCTTTGAGTTATTTGTAAAAATAGCAAAGGCGAGGTACAAATAAATAAGGGGCCCAATGACTCATCTGTTAAAGACACTGAGCTTGTCAGCTGGAAAGCTGACAGCCTGAATTCGAGAGCCAAGCACCACTCAACAGGGTGAGCTGCTGTCCCTTGCTCAACACTGCTCACCTAGCAGTTCAAAAGCATGCAAATGCAAGTAGATAAATGGGTAACAATTTATTCGGGAAGATTACAGCGTTCCATGTGTCTTAGTGTATAGCCATGCTGGCCACATAATCATAGTGTCATGGTTCCGAAAGATGAAACTCTTCAAAGAACTTTGAGGCATTGTTTACTTTAAAGAATCTTTAATTGAGCAGCATAGCTTCAGCACATACATAATTGAAGCCAAAATCTGACTTCCCCTCCCTTCAGCACATAGATCAAAGCACAATCTCCTCCTACAACTAACAGTCATAGATCACGTTCTCCAATTAGTTTGAAACGCTGGCTTTCCGCCCAGTCTTCTCTCCTGCCATTCTTTATCAGCTCTTGTTACAATATTGTATGTCTTAACTAACTCCCATCACATTCGTCCCCCTCCCCCAGATCATCTAATTCTAAGAGTACAGTGTAAGAAAGAAACAGGCTGCATCTCCATCTGTTCTCAAAGCAAGAACATCCAATGTTAGCAGCATTGACACATAGAAAGTTTTTGAACAACACTAGCTCCCTCAGCTAAGAAAACGAGATCAGCAACAACCATAGTTAGAAATGACTGGCACGGGAAACCCTTACCTTTACAAATAAAAAATAAATAAAATGAAATAATAAAATAAAAAATAAAAAATAAAATAAAAGGAGAGGAGAGGAGAGGGGATTGTAATGTAATCTAATATTAATCTGGAAATTATATTCTAATGTAAGGCCTGGCCAAAGGGTAAGGTTTAATGACTCATATCTGAAGAAACCTCTCTATATATTTTATTTATATTATATATTATATGGTGTGGTATATATCTATATATCTATATCTATCTATGTAGGTCTTTGTTTATTTGGGTTTTCTCCCGCGTAAAATTGGAAGTGTCTTGGCGACGTTTCGACGAAGTCCCATTCGTCATCTTCAGGCTGGTGTTTTCAGCTTCGTGCTCCTCGAAGCACGAAGCTGAAAACACCAGCCTGAAGATGACGAATGGGACTTCGTCGAAACGTCGCCAAGACACTTCCAATTTTACGCGGGAGAAAACCCGAATAACCAAAGACCTACATACAAATACCCGCGAAAACCTCAGAAAACAAATATCTATCTATCTAACTATATTTAATAGATTTGATAAAAATATGGAATTGATATAACTTAAATGAGGAATCCTTGGTGCTCTCTGAGCTTGCTTGTTTTCTTGCACATGTTTCATTACCCAACTAGGGAATATTGTCAGTGCTAGTAAGGAGTGGAGTTTGCTGAGTTAATATTCTGGTGTCTTGCCTGTCTGGGTGAGTGGAGGCAGCCTTAGGGATTATTTGGTTGGGCTGTTTACTAATAGCTCTGTGCCAATTTCTTGATTGGGGTATTACTTACTTGATTTTTGGTCTGAAGTTGGACTTTGAGTTAATCTGTGCTGATCTGAATGCTGATTCCTGGTGGAGAGATGCTGGAGCCTTTTTCTCTTTGGGGCTGGTTGATTGTCTCTTTTGCATAGTCTATAGATGTTGTTAATGTCTATGCGTCTATTGATGGCTGATTTGTCAGAGTGCCAGGCTTCTAGAAATTCCCTGGCGTTTTTGGGCTTGGCCCAGTCTAGGATGGTCACATGTTCCCAATTGAAATTATCATTAAATCTATCTATATGTGATGAAATTAAAGAATTTTTGTCAGGCCTTCTGATTGCCAGTTGGTGTTCATGGATGCGTTCTGCCAGTCTTCTGCCTGTTTGTCCTCCATAGCAGCTGCTGCAGTTCTGACATTGTACGTTGTAGAATGGCTCCTGTTTTTTTCTTCTGGGATTGCTGAGTGTTTTGGTTTGCTTAGGATGTTTGGAAGGGCTTTAGTTGGCTTGTGTGCTACGCTGACTCCATATGGCTGTAGTAGTCTGTTGGTGGTTTCTGAGATATTTTTGACGTATGGCAGTGTAATTCTTTTTAGGGTTTGTGTTGGTTGTGCTGTATTGGGTTGAGTGGTCAGGGACTTTTTGATAAAGTTGCATGGGTATCCATTTTGTTGGAATGTGTTGTATAGATGCTCCATTTTCTTTTTCTGCTATTCACGGTTGCTACAGTGTGTTTGGGCTCGTTTAAATAAAGTCTTTATGCAGCTTCTTTTGTGGGAGATTGGATTATTGCTTTGGTAGTGGAGCACCTGGTTAGTATGGGTGGTTTTTCTGTAGATTTAAATGGATGGGTAACCCAATTTTCACTTATTGGCATCAGTTCTGATTTGGACCAGTTTATAGATATCCTCTTATCTTTTTCAAAGCACCTAATTTTTGGATCAACAGTGGGAAAGTGGTATGAGGTATACAAATAAACAAAAGAATGTTTTCTGCAAGTGAAACCAATTTGTGTTCACTGAGATATGTCACCATTTGTCTGAAATAGTATAGGGTTTCCTGCCTAAGCAGGGGGTTGGACTAGAAGACCTCCAAGGTCCCGTCCAATTCTGTTATTCTATTCTATTCTAAAAATGTATTATTCTGTAGATCTCAAATAGCACAAGCTAAGGATTCTACACAGATATTAAAAAGCAACGTGGACATCGTTGTCTAGTTCTTCCGAATAGTGAAAAATAGAAAACATGCCATTAACCTTCACTTTAAATGTGGGAGACTCATATAATATCTTAATCCATTTTATGAATTCCAAAAGGAAATCCAAATCTCTTTAGTAGAGCAAAAATGTGCTCTTTATATATTTTATCAAAGGCTTTTTCAGCATTTAATGATAAGATTACAAGTTGATCTTTATTTTTATTCAAGTCTGTTGGATCTGTAACTAATCTAATGTTGTCTCTGCTTGCCTAGTTTTTATAAACCCTCCTTGATCATTCTTAATAACAAATGGTACCACTTGCTGTGATTTGTGTGCTAGCACTGTTAGTATTTGGTATCAATATTAATTAATGAGATTGGATAATAATTAAATCACTGGATGTGATCTTTACCTGCTGTTGGTATGCCTGTAATGTACTATAAGCCTGATTAAATAACTAATTAAAAATGCTTTATCTAATATCTCTTAAATATGAGTTTTAGGGGTTTGAATAATATTTTTAAAAAGCAAAAGGTTTTATTAATTATTATTATAATAATTATGAATAATTTATTAAACGGTATTAATTAATTATGTACCATCAAGTCATGTATTGGTCAACATGTGTGGGGTGAAAGACTACAATATAGGTTTATCTTAACCTTTCCTGCCTCTCCTTTGGTGAGGGACAGAGAAAGCCAAGAGGTCATTCTTGTGGCCTTTCCCTCCTTCGGGATCAGTTGGATGACCAGTGAGGCTCCCAGAGAGCAGGGATGCTGCGCGTCCCCCGCCATCCCCAGAGGCCTTTCTTTTTCCCGCCATTTTCCCCTCAGCAATGTCTCTGGCTTAAGAACTGCTCCCGTTTCCTCAGCCTCTCTGAGAGGCAGCAAAGGCAAGATGGAGGATAAGAGAAGCCCTCTGGCTGGAAAGGCCTCCCTTGCCCAGCCCGGCCCCCTTTCCTGGGGGAAGACATTGAGGGCCCTGATCAACTTCTGGCTTCTGAGGCATTAGAGGGAGGCCATTTTGCTTCCTTCTGCCAAGAATACAGCAAGAGGGAGGTTTCTATGGCTCTGGAGTGGCTCCCACTGTAGCACTTGGCCAGAGATGCAGGTTCAGGATCAGGACCAGGACAATTGTGTTTTTCAGTGACATACATGTTGAGTCCTTGGCGCAAAGCAGACACGAGAAGCAGTTGGAGTTCTCAGTTTTCTTTATTCTGCGTTCAGCTTACAAGTAGATGGCTTCTTAGCTTCCCAAACGCTCGCAGCCTCTTATATAGGCAACTCCCAGGTAAATGTGTTACTTTTCCCGCGCCAGCACCCGCGCATGCGCACAGCGCTGGCGACAGCCTGTCTGGTCCCGGGCAGCCTTGCACCTGCCCGGGACTGCCTGCAAACGCCCGAGCCGTTTGCAAGGCTTGGGACATAACACCCCTTTCCCCCGGGCTGAAACTACTACCAACATATAAGCATTTGTTCTATACAGCGTTCCGCTCCCCAGTGCTTCCACTGTTTGCTGGCTTTTGCTTTGCCAGCAATGTTATATAATCCTCTAGGTACTTAGGAGATTTCTTTGCTCTCTGTGACCTTCTCAGCTCTGGGTTACTAGTAGGAGTTCCCTGACTGGAGGGAGATGTGAGCCTGTTCTCCTTATTTTGTCTTGGTGCCTTCCAAGAGCTGTGCCCTGATGCCTGGCCTGCTTGCTCGCCCACCGGGCTCGTCAGGCCAGGGCTTCTGTCACTTTGTGACCTGGTTGACCTGCCTAGCTGTAGACCCTCGGGCCCCCTGAAGTGATAGCCACTGCTGGGCGTCTCTGTTGAACCTCCTAGGTCCGTCCAAGACCTGTCAGGAGGCTGTCCATTCCCTGAACCCCGTTCTGTGTCCGGGCTTGTGTGGGTTTCTGTACCTTCCCAAAACTCAGTTATTCCCTGATTTGGGCTAGAGGTGTTGTAGTCGGGACTTGGTTCCTCGACCACCTCCCTGTATGTTTGACCCCCTGTAGGATTTGGGGTAAGGTCAGGCCAACCTTGGGGATTGTGTGCCAGCTCTCTTGCGGGGAATGATTTGTTGGGATGCCCCCGGGTATCCTCCGTGACTGGAGTGCTGTGTGATGTGTGTGGAAAGTGAGTATGCCCCCGGGGTGACTCCCTGGCTGGAGTAGGCGTGGATGCCTGGTAGTTGGTAGGCTCATAGAATTCTTGTTCGGAGCTCTCGCGGAACCCTGGGATGGGCCGTTTGTGGCTCCATCAGTGGAGATGGGCAGCAGCTCGTGCCCTTCCCTTTGCTCCAAAGGGTCCCCCTCCCCCCCTGGAAAAGACCCAGGAGTCTCAGCTGGAAGATGCCGCCTAGGGCGGAGTTGGTCGATGTGCCTGCGCAGGACACGACCGTTGTCCAGAGCTACCTCGTAGGATAGGGGAACCGTGACCCTGGAGACAGAAGCGGGGACCCATGTATAACCAGGCCCGTAATTGCGAGTCCAGACCGGGGCACCCTCAAGTAGTTGTCTAGGTGTCCTAGGATGTGAGGTAGATGAAGGCAATCTGTCCGGATGCAACCGGTCAAGTTTAGTAGTAAGTTGACGCCCCCAACGAAGTTCAGCTGGACTTCTCCCCGTAGAAGTGGACGGTGTGGTGCGATAAGAAAGGAGAAAGTCAGCCAACCTGTGATGCCAGTCCCCGTAGGTGAGTCTTTTCAAGGCGTCCTTTGTGATGCGCACCATGCGTTCAGCCATACCGTTGGTGGACGGGTGGAAAGGCGCAGACGTGGCATGACGAATCATGTTAGCCTGTAAAAAAGCTTGGAATTCGGAGGAAGTGAATTGAGGGCCGTTGTCGGACACAATGACATCTGGCAGCCCGTGTGCAGCAAAAATCCCCCTCAGTACCTGAATAGTCTTTGCAGTGGTGGTGGATGAGACAGGTACAACCTCAAGCCATTTCGAGTGGCTGTCAACAAGGACCAAGAAGAACTGGCCCTGAAAGGGCCCAGCGTAGTCAATGTGCACCCTAGACCATGGGGACTGTGTTTCCTCCCATCTGTGCACAGGAGCTTGGGGCATCTCTGGGCGAGATCGTTGGCACAGGTGGCATGCATGCACCTTAGCCTCAATATTTTTATCTAAACCAGGCCACCATAAGTGGCTGCGTGCAAGAGCCTTCATACGAACAATGCCAGGATGACCCTCGTGGAGGGATTCCAAGACCCTAGTCCTCATTGAGGTGGGAATGACAACTCTGTTTCCCCAAAGCAAACAACCCTGAGAAAGGGACAGCTCGTTCCTTTTGGACCAGAAACTCTGAAACTCAGGACTAGGGCAGTGCTCAGGCCAACCAGACAAAACCCAGGAACGGACACGTGAAAGTGTGTGATCTGTACCTGTTTCAGCGGCAACATCCCTGGCACTAAGAGGGAGCTCGGGCAAGGCTTGGATTGATAGAATGTTGACAGCTGGCGCAGGGTCAGCTTCTACTACTGGCAGAGGCAATCTACTGAGGCCATCAGCATGGCCCATTTCTTTCCCAGGCTTGTGGAGTAAAGAAAAATCATATGCAGACAAAAAAATAGACCACCTAAGCATTCTAGGGGAAATGATTTGGGGAGTCTGCTTACGTGTGGTAAACAGTCCCAGCAGAGGCTTATGGTCAGTGAAGACCGTGAAATGCCTGCCATATAGAAAATCATGGAATTTTTTAATTCCCGCAACAACAGCCAGAACCTCCCTGTCTATCTGAGCGTAGTTGCGCTCGGCAGAAGACAATGTTCTTGAATAATATGCAACAGGAACCTGAGTTCCATCAGACCTGAGGTGGCTCAGGACAGCTCCAACCCCGTAAGGGGACGCATCACACGTGATGCACACAGGAAGAGACTCATTGAAATGTGCAAGTACACTGTTAGAAGTGAGCAAGGCCTTGACTTCGTTAAAGCAGGCCTCATGCGTCTGTGACCACCGCCACACTGCTTGCTTGTCTAGTAGCCTGTGAAGAGGCTCAGCTACACTAGCTTTATGTGGAAGAAAAGAATTGTAGAAATTCAGGAGACCCAGGAAGGCCTGAAGTTCGGCCTTGGACTTTGGCCTAGGTGCTTCTAAAATGGCAGTTAGTTTGGATTCAGCAGGGTGAATTCCAGCAGCATCAATTTTGAAGCCCAGAAATTCAGTAGAAGGCACCCCCAATTTTGCATTTGTCTTTTTTGAGCCTGAGGCCTGTTTTCCTGAACCTTAACAGAACAGCCCTTAGCCTTTCAGCTAGAATGTGTGTGGAGTCTCCTGCAATTAAGACATCATCAAAGTAGGGGCAAACCCCCGGTATGCCCCGCAGTGTGTTTTCCATTACGCTTTGGAAAATCCCAGGAGCGACATTCACTCCAAACTGTAGCCTTTTTACCTTAAAGGCTCCCCTGTGGGTCACAATAGTCTGAGCTATAGCAGCATCATCATCAACAGGCAGCTGTTGATACGCTTGAGCTAGGTCAAGCTTTGCAAAAACGCCCCCCCCCCCTTGAGGGAGGCCAGAATATGACTGACCACAGGAACAGGATAGGCATGTTGCTGCAATGCCTTATTCAGAGTGCATTTGTAGTCAGCACAAATGCGAATGTCCCCATTTGCCTTTAGAGGCGTGACAATGGGGGTCTCCCAAGGACTGGAATCAACAGGTTCTAGGATTCTCTGTTGAATCAGTTTGTCTAACTCAGTGTCAATTTTACTCTTTAAAGCAAAAGGGACCTTCTTGCTTTAATTCTAATGGGAGTGACAGTGGGGTCTAGCTTTAAGGACACAGGGGGTCCTTTGAATGTGCCCAGCTGGGGGCTGAAAACATCTGCAAATTCTTTGCAGACTTCCTGTAGGTCGAGTGTTTGTAAGCTGTTGAGTCCTGTGACGTGTATCCCCAGGGCCTCAAACCAATCGAGTCCTATGAGACTCGTTCGTTCACCCCCTACTACTAATACGTCTAGTGGACCTTCAAAACTCTTGTATTGCACGTTAAGGGTGGCCTCCCCCTTAACACACACTCTTGAATTTTGAAAATCTGTTAACACAATGTCAGAAGGCCTTAACTTGGCCTGAGTTCCACTACCGGAACAAATCTTCCTAAATGTATGCAAGGAGATAATTGAAAAGGCAGACCCTGTGTCTAGTTCCATAGATAATGGAACCCCTTGTAGCTTCACCTTGAGTGACAGCTTTTTCTTAATTGGCTTGTGTGTGCCTGTCCTAAGGATGCTTCTTCGCAAAGCGCAAAACCCTACCCTATTCTGGCTGGGGAATCTGGTACCTTTCAGGCGCGGTTCTTCCTGAGGTTGTACCTTTCGTCGGCCCAGACACACAGCTGCAATGTGTCCTTGTTTGCCGCATGCCCGGCAGGTAGCGGAGCGGAACTTGCAGTCGGTTCTCCTGTGGCGACCTCCACAGCCGATGCACTTGAGCGGAGCTGAAGAGCTTCCCTTCTGTTTTTCTTCCTTCGTGGGGTGGAGACGGTCGACTTCCTCGTCCGGATCCTCCTCGGAGTTTCTTTGGACGTCTTCCTGGTGCACGGATGCAACCTCTGGACTGTTTCTGATCGGCCGCATGTTCTTGACAGCGCCGCCTGCTGCTTCTTCTGCGGTGACTTCCCTTAAGGCATCTTGGTAGGACAATTCTTCTTTAGCGAAAAGTCTCTGTTGTAGATCTCGATGCCTTAACCCGCACACGAATCGGTCCCTCAATCGTTCTTCGAGGTCTTTGAACTCGCAGTGCTTGGCGGCCTTACGTAATGCGGCGATGTATTCTTTGGCCGACTCACCGGGCCGTTGATCCCTCTGCTCGAAGGTGTGGCACCATGCGATGACGGACATCTTGGGGTGGAAGTGCTCCTTCAGTAGCTTCTTCAGATCTGCGTAGCTGACAGACTCTACTGGAACAGGTGCTGCAAGGTTTTCTGCGATGTCGAAGGCGTCTTGACCGCAAACACAAAGCAGGGTGGTAGCCTTCAAGCTCTCTTCCCTCACTTGGTTTGCCTTGAAGTAGTTCTCCACCCTGGCTACGTAGGACTCCCACCGTTCTGGATGTGAGACGTCGAACTCCGAAAGCCTTCCGATTTTCGCCATCTTCAGGAGACGGGTCTATCAGCCAGCCTACCCCCGAATGCGCACTGGATTGGCGGGCAGCTGCCGAGTCGACGCCGTTCCGCCGCTCAGGACTCACTTGGGTAAGCTTACACTTCTTCCTTTCCAGGCGGTGTAAGGCAATCCCACCTTCGTCGCCAGTGTTGAGTCCTTGGCGCAAAGCAGACACGAGAAGCAGTTGGAGTTCTCAGTTTTCTTTATTCTGCGTTCAGCTTACAAGTAGATGGCTTCTTAGCTTCCCAAACGCTCGCAGCCTCTTATATAGGCAACTCCCAGGTAAATGTGTTACTTTTCCCGCGCCAGCACCCGCGCATGCGCACGGCGCTGGCGACAGCCTGTCTGGTCCCGGGCAGCCTTGCACCTGCCCGGGACTGCCTGCAAACGCCCGAGCCGTTTGCAAGGCTCGGGACATAACAATACACTAACTCTAGCATGTTGTAACGTGCTCATCCCAGCAGTTCTTCAGGAGTAATAAAAAGTCCTATATGAGATTGTGTCCCTGTGGACAAGGCACCACTGAAACTACAACTCGTGTCCTACTGTATTGCACCATCTATAAGGACTCACAGATTCATTTTATAATACCTTAATTGACAAAATATCCTGGAAATTCCAGTGTTTTATTACTACTACTATCTGATCAGTATGATGCAATTTTTTTATTGTAGCTATATTTTTTATTGCTATATTGTCCATAAAATTAGGCAAACCTTGGTTACCCATTGATGCTTTCACCATCAATTGTAACACATCCTGTCATTCTGTCCTGTTCTGCTCTGTTTTCATTTTGTTCAGTGTTTCACTTTTATTCCGGTCTGTGATCATAATAAAGATTGGTGATGAATAAGATATGTCATGTGGATGTAGCCATGCCCAATACATTTTCTAATTTTGTACAATCTAAAATATACTGAATCGTTCATTAACCAAGCAGCTTAAGTTCACAGAAACATAATGAGATGTACAGAAATTAATTAATAAAGGGAAATATTTGTAGCTCGGGGTTGAAATGAGGGGTCCCTGGTGTTCCCTGAGCTTGGCTCTTTTCTTGCAAAACCAAACTTAGAGAGCACCAAGGACCCCTCAGAAAATAACAAATGTTAATACTAATATTTGCTGATGAAACTGCTAAGTTCTCACGTATCATAACAAAAGAAGAATTAATAATAGGTATTTAGAAATCCTATAGCTTTCTTGCAAAATTTCAGGATTTTGTTTTATTTATTTATATCCCACCTTTATTATTTTTATAAGCCACTCTAGGGGGAGAACATAAAACTAATACCCCTTCTTCCTGCTATTTTCCCCACAAAATCAACCCTGTGAAGAGAACTGGCCCAAGGTCACCTAATTGGCTTAAGTCTGCAATTACAATTAATGCTGAGAATGAGATTTTTATCATTTGAGATCTCCTAAAGTTTCTGTTGTTTTAAAACGTGAAGAAGCAACTAAAACCACAAGTGGTAACATTATGAGATGTGCACATTTATTCATATAGAGAAACCAGAAAGTTGAACTCAATGAATTCTGGGTCAGGTTATTAAATGGACCACCTGGTTTCCAAGATTTCTGACCAGCCAGAACAGGCCAACAATGTTGGGACACTCTTTTTAATTAAGGAATGCCGTAAGGGATCCAGAAAGTATGCCTTCTTTCTTGTGGAACCTGTCCTCATGAATAAGGTTCCTTCTGAGAGCTGTGTGGTTCTCAACCTAATTGCATTCCAGAAGACTTTGAAGACCTAGCTGTTTTCCCAGACATTTAAGTATACAGTTCCCACTTGCTTTCTCCAGGATATGTCCAGGAGCCTTTTGCAATAGGACACTTCATTCACTTCAGTCTGGGAGGAGTCATTCAGCAAGATCTGAAGAGGCAACCTTGAAGGTGATCAAACTGCAAACATGTTGAACACGGCAGAGATCATAACATGTAACAAACAAGACCCTCTTTTTTGTATTACATTTGTGATACAGTTGTGATTACAGTTTGCCTGGGTGCAAAGGGTAGCAGCAAAAATCAGAGCATCTTCTTTCTGCTTTGTGCTTCAGTTCATGCCAAAAAAAGGTGGGGTAGGTGTCATTGTAATTGTAATTGTTCTGTAAAAGTTATGGTGTTAATATAAATGAACCTTTCTGTTGTGTCCTGAGCCTGAAAAAGCAGGTTCAGGACGTTACTTTGGTCCAAAAGCTGCCCAAAAGCTGCCCAGGACCAGACTGAGTGGCTCCAGTCTTGCGCACATGCGCAAGGCACAAAAGCGCTCCACTTTATGTTGCCATTGTGTCCGGGGCTCTGGGCAGATAAAGAGAGGCCTGCATGCCGTTGCTCGTTGTTGTGGTTTTGCTGTTAAACAAATAAGGAGCTGTTAGCTGCACAATGAGTCTTCATCATTCGCCCATGATCAAAGGACTTAACACTTTCCTTCAGTATAAGTATAAAAGGAGGGTCATTCTGACTGAAAGTGTAGGAAAGCCGTTTAGATTTTTAAAAAGAGAGCACCACTGTATGCAGTGTCAAACTGATTATCAGATGAGAGTTTTCCATAAGCAGTTGTGAGCAAGGATCACAGCCAATCGTTGTGAAAGCTGGAATGTAATAAAGTAATAAATTAAAATGGGCTGGAGCAGGGATTCTGAAAATAGATTGAAGAAATATGGGGCTACTTTAAATGGCAGCAATATTTAAGAACTGTAGCCCTTTGGGTTACCAATAGTTCACTTAGTGACCAATCAAAGTTATAATGGCACCGAAAAAAGTGACCTGTGATCATTTTTCACACTTCTGACCACTGCAGCATCCCCACAGTCACATGATCAAAATTCAGATGCAACTTTGATGTTGGATTTAGATGATTAGAATGACTTTGCTACTTTGCAAAGGAAGGACCACTTCTTTGACAACTGACTCATATTTATGACGGTTGCAGTGCCACGGGGTTATGTAATTCCCTTTGGCAACCGTCTGTCAAACTAAGTCAGTGGGGAAGCCTGATTCACTTAACAACCATGTTACTAATTTAACAACTGTAGTGATTCACTTAACAGCTGTGGCAAGAAAGGTCGTAAAATGGCCCATTTGACGACATTAACAAATGTCTCACTTAACAATGGAAATTCTGGGCTCAGTTATGGTCGTAACTCAAGGACTTCCTGTATAAATCTGACATAAGACAATCCCATGAATTTGGTCAGAAGTGCAAAGCTTTCGCCAGGAACTGCCTAATATCCCATGAGCCCTTGCAATAGGGCTTTTCCTGCAAGGTTTCCTTATGCCATTAGCTCCTTCTCCATTGCTCAGGTAGACACCAGTAACAACTACAGCAGTCAGTGTGAGAGACCTAGGTTTCTGCTTCTAGAGATGGATGGACCAATCCTGAGAGACACTGGGGGGGAGGGTGTTATTTAGCAAGATCCAAAGATTGATTCATCAATTGATTCATTCGGCAAGACCTTAAAGGTGATCCATCTACAAACATATTGAACAAAGGAGAGATTGTAGCATTAACAAATGAGTCGCTCTTGATAATTGCCCATATTATGCTATCCTGATACGGGGGACAGCACAAATCTTATAAGGAGAGGGATGCACAGAGACCCCGATTATAGATTTTTCACTGAGCTTTTCCACTCCTTCTGGTGGCTCCAACCTAAATTGCCTCAACAGCCTGGTAAAAATGTTGAAGAATTCAGTCTTGGCCAGGAGTTCCCCCAAACAGGCACGAGCTCCTATAGACAAAAAAGAAATGAAGGAAAAATAAATCAGCGATAATCCATTTTCATAATCCATAATCCATTAACTATTTGCTCCCCTTTGCAATGATTGTGTGGGTTTGAGCTGATGGGTGAAGTTCTCCTCTATCAAAATGTCAGGGAAGAATCCACAGCGTTTCTTAAGTGCTGAAAGGCTAGGCTTGGTTAGAGTACAAGTGTTTCTGTGGTTTATCCCAATATACGAACGTAGCCAAAAGGGTAATTTGTGTTTTTAAAAGATCAAATGAATCCAGGAACACAGGTTAATTCACTAACCAAGACAATCACATTATGTTTATACAACAAAGATATTCCTCCTTTTCCTTGCAGAACTGGATCAACTATCGTGACAATTCATTTTTGTTATCACGGTTGACTCGCTACACAGCCCTGCTTGAAACCAGACAACAGTAACAGGAGAGGGGAAGGAAGGCATTGCAATTAAGGGAGCGAACCCCTGAATGCAAGGGTGCTGCCTGGAAGTGTGACACAGACCCAAACCCCAAGATCATTGACTGCAAACATTTGAGGCAGACAAGCCATTTCCAAAATAACGCAAGTGCAACTGATTAGTGAACAAAGAAAAATGGGAGGTTTGGGGACAAAAGAAAAAGTTCTCCTATACCGTTTGCACATGTGTTTTCATCTATACTTCCAACAAAAGGCCACCATCCAATGAGGGAGCAAAGGATTTTAGAAATGAACCACTGGCTTAAAAACTGGTATCGTCAACAGAACTTCAGCTTCCTAGACCAGACATGTCAAACACAAGGCCTGGGGGCCAGATGCAGCCCACAAAGCCATCCTGGAAACAGTGAGGGAGCAGCCCCTGCTGCCTTGGCCCTGGCCCAGGCCAGCCAAGAGCCAATGTACAATTTTGTGGTGGCCATCTTGGCACTTGCCCCAGTGGACCATGCCTTGGCACTTGCCCCGGTCCCACCCCCTTCTGCCAGAGACCCTCAGATCTGTCCCACTCCTGCCCAGGCCCCCATAGGCACCCTTGATGCGAATGATGTAGAACTGGGCATGCCCACCCAGTAGGCCACACCCACTCCATCCATGCCCACCCCGTAGGCTGCACCCACTCTGGCCACACCCACCTGCCCCCCCCCAAGGCAACTGCAATGCTGATGCGGCCCTCAGTGAAATTGAGTTTGACACCCCTGTTCTAGACCATGGTCTGTATTACCTACATGAAGGGCTACTGGCAAAGGATGAACTGAACCTCACAAGAACTGGAAAGAATATATTCAGAAAACGGCTGGCTCATCTTTTCAAAAGAGCTTTAAACTAAAATTGAGGTGGAAGGGGAGCCAATCTTCAAGAACCTAATTCCAAGCAAAAAACCATTAGATAACCAATTACATAAGAAGGTAGGGAGTAAAGAGAAAGAAGAAATTAAAAAAAGAAAAACACAATGAAGTAGAGAGTGATGGAAAGGATGGAAATCCTAGTTACAAAGTAGGAGATATAAGAAACATACCAAAGACCCCAAACGGACTCAAATGCCTACACACTAACGCTCAAAGTTTAGGGAACAAATAGGGAAAACTGGACGTATTAGTTCATGAAGGCAGATGCGATATAGTTGCCATTACTGAAACCTGGCGGGATGAAACTCATGTGCTGATGGAAGGATACAAACTATTCAAAAGAAACAGACCTAAAAAAAGAGGAGGCGGAGTTGTGTTATATATAAAAGATAACTATATTTCTACAGAAATGCACAAAACAAGGATGAAAACCTCCTAGAATCCAAAAGGAGGGGGGGGGATGACATTGCTATAGGAGTATACCACAGGCCATCCAATCAAGCAGAAGAAATAAATGAAATCTTTGCTAATCAATTAACAAATGTATGTAGGAAACATACCACAGTAGTAATGGGAGACTTTAACTACCCTGGTATCGACAGGGTGAAAAACACTGCAGCAAGTGTGAGATCAAACAGATTCCTAACCAATTTAGCTGACAACTTTAGCATCCAAAAGGTGGAGGAGGGAACTAGATGTAAAACTATACTGGACTTAATTCTTACTAATAGACAAGAAGTGATAGAACGAGTTGAAGTTGCCAGAACCTAGGGTGAGAGTGACCATGTCATACTGGAGTTCAATATAATGCAAACACAAGCAATGAACAGTGATGGCAAACCTTTTAGAGACTGAGTGCCCAAAAACCACCCTGCCCCCCGCCTCGGCCCCACTGTGCCCCCCTCTCTGTCCACCCACAGGGCCATTCACCACAGATCGCCCAGGAAGCCTTGCAGTGCCATGGCGGCCGCACCCCGCAGCATCGTCTGCACATGATGGAGTGCAAGGGCGGAGTCTTGCCCTTGCTGCCTTTCTGCCATGTGCTTGGCTGTGCTGCTTTGCGTGGGCCGTGCCTGGGGGAGCCTCTCCTCCGGGCAGGCTGCTTGTGAGGAAGGGGTTGCAGGGAAAGGCGGGGCCGGGACAACGGCGCATGTGCCCACAGAGAGAGCTCCGAGTGCCGCCTCTGGCACGCGTGCCATAGGTTCGCCACCACTGGAATAGAATATAATCCAACCAGAGGCACATTCCTTTCTCACCCCAAAGTAGCATCAAGGGGGAGACAGTTCAAAGAGCAAGTATGCAGTAATAGCGGAAAAGATACTGTTATGGTTCCGGCTAATGAAACACTTCAAAGAACTTCCAGGCATTGATTTTCCTAAAAGTCATTTATTGTTACAAAATGTCGGCACAGGCATAATGGAGGCTTTATGCTAAGATCTAAGTTCTCTTCCTCTGAGCAGTTAAATTATCAGCATGTTCCCTCCCTAAATTAGCTGTCATATATCACATTATCCAATTAGTGTGAAGGTCAAAGGTTTCCTTCCTCTTTCTTTCCCCGGGCTTTGCCCCGACCCCCTTCTGCTCTGTATTAACCCCAAAAATACCAGACAGTTCTGCATATTGTCAAAGCAAGGATATACAATATTTGCAGCATTGAGAGATACATTCTAGCAAAACAGAGAAACAAAGAGACAGCCAGGAGCATCCTCCCCCTCCCCTTCAGGAGAATGGCAGAACCCTTAGCAAGGAATAGAAAGAAATAAAATAAAATTCCCCCCCCCCCAATATAAAATGGGTTCTGACACCTGGTTTGTATAAACAGAGGCACAGAATCAAGACCATGCAAATTATTAGTACCACTTTACAAATCCTTATTAAGACCACATCTGGAATACTGCATCCAGTTTTGGTCACCACCTTACCAAAAAGATGCTGAGACTTTGGAAAAAGTGCAGAGAAGAAGAATTACGATGATGAAGGGCCTGGAGACAAAAGCACATGAGGAAGGGCTGCAGGATTTGAGTTTGGCCAGTCTGGAGAAAAGAAGGACGAGGGGGACACGATAGCAGTATTCCAGTATTTGAGGGGCTGCCCCAAAGAAGAGGGGGTCAACTTATTTTCCAAAGCACCAGAAGGCAAAACAAGAAACAATGGATGGAAACTAATCAAGGAGAGAAGCAACATGGAATTATCCTACCGTGTTTTCCCGAAAGTAAGACCTACCCCGAAAATAAGCCCTAGCTTGATTTTTGGGGTGGGCCTAATATAAGCTCTACCCCCAAAATAAGCCCTAGTTTGGGGCAAGGTGCATGCCTAAAAATCAAGCTAGGGCAAGGTGGGGGGTGGAGCTGTCCCACGTGTCCTTGTACCCACTTACTGTTGCAGCCAGGCTGTCCATGAATTGACACCTGCCTTGCCAGTGTCTTCTTCGTGGTAACTTATACGGTGCCCCTCCGGCCAGCATTTCACCATCAGAGGCCTGCCACTCACTTAAATGGAGTGCGCACATGCACTCGCCAGCTATTTCTGTGACCCAGTTGCAAACCCCTCATGGCCATGCCCCACAGATTGATCCAATATCTAAGGGGCTGCCACAAAGAAGAGGGCGAGTCAGTCTATTCTCCTGAAGGCAGGACAAGAAGCAATGGATGGAAACTAACTAAGGAGAGAAGCAACCTAGAACCTAGTAAAAATTTCCTGACAGTGAGAACAATTAATCAGTAGATTAGCTTGTCTCCAGAAGTTCTGGGTGCTCCAACACTGGGTGTTTTTAAGAATAAATTGAACAACTCTTTGTCTGAAATGGTATAGGATTTCCTACCTGAACAGGGGCTTGGACTAGAAGACCCCCAAGTTGCTTTCCATCTCTGTTATTCTGTTGTGTTGCTGCAGTGTATTTCATTGTATGAACCTAACCTATTGATTAAATCATGTTTCAAACTATCATGAAGATATTTTGACTTTTTGTCTAGGGAAGGACAATCCCATCAAGAATTAAAGATGGTCCAGTCCTGGTAACTTCGGTCTCTGTATTAACCAACCATTCCTTCTTGTTTTGCTTGAGTCTCAGCCTATTTTTCTTATTCAAGCCACACTCAGAGATGACAGTGTGACTTTCACCACATCTTCTAACCCAGTGTTTCTCAACCTGTCTGTGGAATTCTGGGAGTTGAAGTCCACATGCCTTAAAATTGTCAAGGTTGAGAAACACTGTATCTAACCAGATTGAGAGGAGATAAATGATTGATATCGTTGGCTTGTTTATAATGCAGTGTTTTCATGGGGAACGATAGCTCTTTTATGACTTGTGGACTTCAACTCCCAGAATTCCATGCCTTCATATTTCATACAAAATTCGTCTTCCCCTAAAACCTCTTATCTTACTTTACATGATTAGACTGGCTATGATTAGGAATATTATAATCAGCTCAGCATTTCCATTGCAGACTCTCCCTTTTCTTGATTTCGGCTGCCATCTGCTGGTAACTGCTTATAACTACAATTCCCTTTTTCCTCCTACTATAACTCCTTTTTTGTTTTATTTTGTCAACCACTTTATAATGGCTGCACATAAAGCTGGAGGAGATGTAGGAAGAAGACTATCCATTGAGCAAATTCCTGAAAAGAAAGAGAAACTGCCAACTATAGTTACCTTAATTACATCAATGTTTGAAAAACTAGGATCTAGGTTGGCCCATTCCCTGGATTCTAAACTGGATGCTAATTTTTTGTCCTTTGGAAGAAAGATTGAAAAAAAAATTGTACAAGATGGATAATTTTGTAAAACAAATGTCATAAAAGGGGAAACAGAGAAATAAAATTTAAAAAACTAATAAAGATTAGAAATTCTAGAGAATAAATGAGGAATAAGAGATATGGAGCTCGAAAGAGGATTGGATAATTTAGCTTTGATTGAACTTTGGGAGAAGCAGTCTCCCAAAGCTATCCCAGAAATATACACAAATTACATGGTTTAGGCCAAGGGTAGGCAACCTTTATTTATTTATTTATTTATGAGACTTATATACCGCTTTAAGTGCAAGCACTCTCTAAGCGGTGTACACCAGTAAGCAATGTATATATATATATATATATATATATATATATCTATATATATATATATATATATATATATATATATGTAGGTCTTTGGTTGTTCGGGTTTTCTCCCACGTAAAATTGGAAGTGTCTTGGCGACGTTTCGACGAAGTCCCATTCGTCATCTTCAGGCTGGTGCTTTCAGCTTCGTGCCTCGAGCAGCAATTCGTGCTTTCAGCACGAAGCTGAAAGCACCAGCCTGAAGATGACGAATGGGACTTCGTCGAAACGTCGCCAAGACACTTCCAATTTTACGTGGGAGAAAACCCGAACAACCAAAGACCTACATACAAATACCCGCGAAAACCTCAGAAAATATATATATATATATTTACATTGCCCCCAACAATCTGGGTCCTCATTTTACCTACCCCGGAAGGATGGAAGGCTGAGTCAACCTTGAGCCGGTGAGATTTGAACCGCTGACCTGCTGAACACAGTCAGCTAAAGTGGCCTGCAGTACTGCACTCTAACTGCTGCGCCACCTCAGCTCTCCACAAGCAGGGGTCTTCAAACTTGGCCCTTTTATGACTCGTGGACTTCAACTCCCAGAATTCCTGAGCCAGCATGGCTCAGCTTGGAAACCTCTCCCGTTCCCCTCAGCATGGCTGGCTCAGGAATTCTGGGAGTTGAAGTCCACGAGTCATAAAAGGGCCAAGTTTGAAGACCCCTGCTTGTGGACTTCAACTCCCAGAATTCATCAGCCAGGTATGCTGGTTCAGGAATTCTGGGAGTTGAAGTCCACGAGTCATGAAAGAGCCAAGGTTGCCTACCCCTAGTTTAGGTTGTGTCAGATCTCTTAGATTTGCAAAATGACTTTGAAGGGCAAATTGGCAATACATTGAATCAAGATGTTTCAGTACACTTTGTAAGAAAAACAGTAAGAGACCAATAGCAGAAAGAGTATAGGGTTTCCTGCTTGAGCAGGGGGTTCGACTAGATGATCTCCAAGGTCTCTTCCAACTCTGTTATTTTGTTATTCTGTTATTTCAACACAAACTGAAAATTGCTAATGTAAAAATAAGCATTTTAACAAAGATCCCTACCAGAATTTTACATAAAAGAAAAGACTATTCATTTTTGACTGAAACACTGAAAACAAAAAAAGAGAGACGAGATCACTTTTATTTTTCAGCAAAGAAGATTTCAATTGAATGTTTAAAGGACCAGTGAAAATAGAACTACAAGATGCTCAAAAGGAAAATACAGAGAAAATTGATAAACAAATTGACCAAAAAACCCCCCATAGATAATGAAAAAGACAATTTGGAATTGGGTGCTACAAGCACAGATTTTTCAAAAACTATTTACTTAAACTTGGAATGTAAATATCTAATGTGCAAATTCCATAAACAAAAGGGGAAAAAAGGATTTCATTATCTGAAAAACAGTTAAAACAAGATATAATTTCCTTACAAGAAGCATGCATTAGAAATAAAGACATGAAATATTTGATTTGTAAAAACTTGGGAGATGAATTCATTTTGGCAGGATAAAACAAACAACAAACAATGGACTTGTTCTATATGTTAATCCCTAATTAAAACCACAAATACAAATAGCTGATCAGGTTGGAAGATTTATAGAAAGGAAAACAACTACAAGGATTTAAAACTTTGTTTTAACAGAAGCTTTTAACAGAATATTCTGTTAAAACTTTTGTTTTGGGACTTTATGCCCCAAATAAAATTAAAGATATTTTTTAATAAACAACTTATGGAACAAAACCTTTCGTATTAGAATTGCTGCCTGATGGGTGACAGGAACGGTGTTGTCCCTCTGTAATTAAATAGAACATCTGAGAAGAAAATAATCCCACTCAGGGAAAATTATCAAAGACTTTTTTTAATGAATATTTCAACTCTAGTAGATCTATGGACACAAAAATATTAATTCTGTAGATTATACTTATTTTTCAAAAAGATATCAATTGTTCTCACAAATAGATACGATATAGATTTTGAAAAACATGATTAATAGAACTGTGGGGATACTAGACTTTTTCTGATCATAACCTAGAGAACTAGGTTTTTTAAAATTATTACCCAACTTTCAGATGGAGATTAATTGAAATATTTTTACAGAAAGACTGGAAAGTTAAGGACTGTGAAAAGAAATTAACAGATTTTTTTTTAGATTTAATCTAAGTGAGCAGAAGGATATGGGGCCTGATGGGGTGAGAAGCAGTTCCCAGGCCTGCAAGGACCAAGTGGGGGGGGAGAAGATAGGTGGGGGGGTCACTGAGGTCAGTCATAAGGGTGAACAACTGTGGGGGCATTGCAGTAGTCATAACTTTGGAACCAGGTCATAACTAGCACTTGGACAGGCCTATAGGAGATGACCAGGCTCAGCCTGAGGGCAGGGTCAAACACATCATCAGTCTGGAGACCCTACACCTCCAAAAGAAATCTAAATCAAACCCCCCCCCCCGAAGTCTGTAGACTCTTACCTGGTGCCAATTCGCATTGATTGTTAGTAGTTCGGATTCCTGACTATAGGTTGTATGGAATAAACTTTCAATACTTTTGAACTCTCAACTTCCGGTGGATTTTGCGTGCGTGATGGCGGCTACTTTGTAGCCGTCCTCCTGGGTAAGTGTAAGAACCGCTATGAACAGCAGACACCAGCTGTTCAGCGGTTCAAAATCCCCCTCCCGGGCAAAGGGGGGGGGGGTAGAGAGTGTCTGAATAGTGGTAGAGCCTCTTTCGCACCCCCCAAGTTTTTTTTTTGGGGGGGGTGAAAGGAGTGCTCCCACGGAGTTCAGACTTGTCTCCGCTTCCCAGCTGTTTTTGTCCTCAGGGACAAAACGAGCCGCTGCAAACACCTCCGTGCTTAAAGAGAACTGGTGAGTTTTTTTTTTAAATGGACAGAGCTGAGTAGAGGATTTAGTTTTTGCTTTCTTTGACTTATTTGGATTTTAAGTTTTAAGATTTGTTTCTATTTTTATTCTCTCTTTTTATTTTTTTTCTTTGTTGAAAGGGAAAGTAAAATGGCGATCGGCAAAATCCTCGGTGTTTTTTTTTCTGGAAGTTAGAATGCTGACCGGCAGGCTTTTTGGTGTTTGTCTTTCTTTCCTTTCCCTTTCTCTTTTTATTTCCTTATGATTGGAATGGTTGTTTTTGGTATCTCTAAGTATTTTTTTTGGAACGGACTTTTTTTATTTAATTATTTTTTTTTTTTTCTTCTCCCTTTTTTTTTCCTTTGAACTCCCTTTTTTTTTTATTGTAATGACCCTTTTTTGAAGGACTTTTTTTTTGTTTAATTTTTTGTAATTTTTAAGAAGGAGTAAAACTTTTTTTTAATTCTTTTTCTCTTCCTTTTTTTCCCTTTTTTCTTTTTATTATAATGACCTTCTTTGGAGGGAGTTATGAGTTTTGAAGGAATTTTTATAATTTCTTAAGAAGGACTAAAGGTTTTTCTTTAAGATGGCTCCAAAGCGTCCAGGGATTTCTACAGGTTCTAAATCAACAGTTTCACCCTCTTCTGGGGGTCAGCTAATAACTATGAAGGATTTGCAAGACATGATGGGAGATGTTATAATTCAAATTAGGGCAGAAATGAAAAAGATTTTAGAGGAAAACAATAAGATCTTGAGACCAGATTTTGTTTTGGCTTTAGAAGGTGTTGCTTCTGTTCTTGAAAAGGTGAACTCCCATGTGGAAGAGGTAGCTGAAAAAGTGGACATAATGGAGGGGAAAAATGAAAGTATGGAAAAAGAAATGGAAAATGAGATTCTTATGCTTCAATATGGACAAATGGAATATGCCTTAAGAATTAGAGGCCTGGGAGAGTCTTTGCAAGGAGATCTGAAGGAGATGGTTGCAAAGGACTTTGCATTGATTTAGAATAAAGAAAAAGAGGGAATACTTAATGAAATTGAAAAATTATTTAGGGTTAACTCTGTGGTGGCAGCACAGAAGAATCTGCCAAGAGATGTGGTAATTTACTTTGGTAAAAGATCTTTACGCAATGAAATTGTGCAAGCCTATTATAAGAAGAGATTTCAAATTGCCTCACAAGATGTTATAATTTTTAAAGAGATCCCATCTAAAATTTTAAGAAGAAGAAAGGAGTTTGCTTTTTTAGCAAATGAACTTAAAAAGAGAAAAATTTCATTCAGATGGGATGTTCCGATTGGAAGGGTGGTGAATTACCTGGGGACATGTTATAGACTTAATACTGTTTTTCAAGCAAAAGATTTTTATACTTCGGTCCTGGGGGTATGTGCATCGCCATCAATTAAGTTTAAAGCTTTGGAAGAAAAGAATGTAGACTCACAGTTTGAAGAGCCTATATTTATGAAAACTGGAGAATCTTTGTGTGAGAGGCCTCAACAAGTCCAGGTTGAGGAGCAGAAGACAACTTGTGCAGTATATAATCCCAAAGAAAAGCAGCAACAGAAGAAGGTTAAGGAAGTTTCATATTTAGTGGTTTCTGAATCTCTGGGAGATGTTAGACATACAAAGTCTTTGGAGCAATCTTTAAGGGTGGAATTGTTGCCTGAAATGGAAACTGGGAAATCTCAGTCTGAGGGGCATCAACAAGAGAGGAATGGGCAGAGGATAACTTGTACAACTTACAATTGTAAAGATCAATACAAGGAGGAATTTAAGGAACCCTTATTGGCTTCGGAGTCGATGGGAGATTCAGGAATTTTGGAGCAGTCTCCTAAGGCAGAACTTGCAGCATTTCTTACGAGTTTGATACAAGAATGGAGAAGGGAAAAGGAAGAATGGAAGAATGGAGAATGGAAAAAACTGGAATGTGAATAATTAATAATACTAATATAATTGAGATTGATAAGGATGTAGTTTTTTATGGAGGGAATTAGTTATTGGTGAAGATTGAAATGTTTAATGTGTTTATTAACTTTGTTGTTTTAAGTTTTGAACCTTTAATGATAATATTGTTTAAATTTGTGTTGTGAAGGGATTATAATTTGCTTATTTTAGTGAGTGGATTCTAATGTTTTAAATTTTAAAAATTTGTGGTTTTGGAGGGAGTTTATATAGAGTGATGATTGTAGTTAGATTTGTTTAGGATTTAAAAGTGTTTTTAGTTTTTAAATATTATTATTAATATTTTTAAGACAAAATAATTTGTTTAATTAAATGTGCTTAGATTTGTTTAGGACTTATAGGTTTTTTAAGTTTTTGTTTTTTTTTTTTTCTTTTTGGATAGGAGAGAAGATTATGAAGATTGAAGGAAATATGTACTTACTTTAAGTTCTTTAAGAGTATTTAGCTTTAATGGTATAACAAAGATTTGTATGTTTATTTTTTCGTTTTAGGATAAAGAAAGAGGGATAAATTAGATTTTATATTATAGATATAGATATTCAAAGAAAGTAATGTTTAAATTTGTGTTTTTGGAGGGAGCTTATATAGACTGATGATTGTATTTAAATTTGTTTAGGTTTTAAAAGTGTTTTAAGTTTTTTTTTTTTTTTAATTAAGCCTGTACTCAGCTCTGGGAAGTCCAGGGGAGGGTTTGGGAGGTTGGGAAGGGGGGGGGGGTGAGGTAGGGGGGGGTATGGGAAGGGGATTTGTTTTTGTAAAATGTAAAAATTTTCAATAAAAAAAAAAAAAAAAAAAAAAATACTTTTGAACTCTGTCCTGACCTCCTGTTTTTTGTGCTTGACATGGCCACCCTAAATTCAAACGGTCGCGAAGTGACCAAGTTATAAGTCGAGGACCACCATCCCTTCCCACTACAGCCCTCTTCGTAAATTAAGCATCATGTGGCAATCACAATGGCTGTTCTGTGAATTACCTGCTCCGAAGGGAAGAAATGCTTCTTTTTCTACAAAATGTCCTTCCTTGTCCAAGAAATGATTTGGATTGAACTTTTCAGGTGTTTCCCAGTGTTCAGGATCCAAAAGGACAGACCGTAAATCTGGGAAAATGACAGCACCCTGTAAAGAACAAAGTAAACATATTGAAACATCTGGACAAGCCCAGTTATTTCTGTCCATCCCGTTTCTGTTCCTTGTACTATTTAACTTGATATGAGCCGAGGTGGCGCAGCGGTTAGAGTGCAGTACTGCAGGCCACTTTAGCTGACTGTGTTCAGCAGGTCAGCGGTTCAAATCTCACCGGCTCAAGGTTGACTCAGCCTTCCATCCTTCCAGGGTAGGTAAAATGAGGACCCAGATTGTTGGGGGCAATGTAAATATATATATATACATTGCTTACTGGTGTACACCGCTTAGAGAGTGTTTACACTTAAAGCGGTATATAAGTCTCATAAATAAATAAATAAATAAATAAATAAATAAATAAATAAATAAATATACATTTAATTTTGAAGACACTAGCAGATAATAACAGATTTTGGAATTAATGGAACCTGTTCAGATTTATCCCCTTTTTTAGCAGATGCATCTACTAAATCCAGATTCAGTGGAAACAAGTTAAACAGTTTACATTATTATTATGTAACTATGCAGAAGAGATAAATATAAATTTAGCAAATGTAGCTGGTTAATTAAGCATACATTATTGCAACTCTGGATTTTATTGCTGTTGTTGTTCATTTCTATTTTAAATCCAAATCTGTTTTTTTTTTCCGATGTGATTTTCTTTGCCCTTAGAATTACAGTATTTATATCAACATTTAATTTATAATGATATTCATTTAAGTATTTGTACTTGCTTAAGTATATATATTTATTTAATTATATATTTATACCCTTTAACTTTCTTTCTCCGAACTAGGGAAAGATTTTTGAAGCTTTTCATTAAGGCTGATAATATTTTGCTTTTGTTCTGGAGGATAGTAACTTATTCTGCTTTTACCCACTGAAATAAATATTGCAGCAGTATCTCTCTACATGAAGAAGATAAGAGGGGAATCAGAAGAGTCAACAGGCTTGTATAAATATTTATAGAAGTATATATCAAGAAGGTTAGATAAATAGAACTATTAATGTAAGAGAAAATTAATCTGATTGTATATAATACAGATAGGGAAATTTGGAGAGAGGAGTTGCTCGGACATTACCCCTGAATTGTATCTGAAGAGGGATGAGAGGGAAGAAAGGAGAGGAGAGAGAAAAGAGTAAAGGAGGGGAGAAGGAAGTAGGAAGGTTGGAGGAGAAGAGGAGAAGGGGGGAGAAAGGGGAGGAGAGTGGTGAAGGAGAGAGAAGAGGAGAGGAAGCAGAGGGAAGTAGGGAAGAGAAGAAAGGGAGAAAGAAGGTAGAGAAGAAGGAGTGTGGATACGGTGAAAGGGGAAACGGGCGAGCAACACCAAAAGTCATGTGTATGTATTTATTTCCTTTTATTAAAAGTATCTTATATATGAATGTAAAAAGAATGTATGTTAACATCTGATAAATATCACGGTATATGTATGGGGGAGAGTTTGGAAAAATAAAAAATAAAATAAAATAAAAAAGAAGAGTCAACAGGCTGACTTTATCTGATGTTCCCAAAAAGTTAGATCTCTTTTTCATTTTATTATTATTATTATTTGACAAAATAAAGGAGTTGGAAGGGATCTTGGAGGTCTTCTAGTCCATCCCCTTGCTCAGGCAGAAAACCCCATATCATTTCAGACAAATGGTTATCCCAATCTCTTCTTAAAAGCCTCCAGTATTGGAGCACCCACAACTTGTGGAAGCAGGCTGTTCCACTGGTTAATTGTCCTCACTCCTAGGAAGTTTCTCCTTAATTCCAGGTTGCTTATCTCCTTGATTAGTTTCCATCCATTGCTGCCTTCAGGTGCTTTGGAGAATAGGATTGAGCCCCTCTTCTTTGTGGCAGCCCCTTAGATTTCAAGTGGGGTCTTACCAAGGCATTATAAAATGACATTAACAATTATTATTTATTTTATTTAAATCTGCTAAAAAAACAATGTGCCTTCAGTCCTCCATGGCTTTGGATCCAAGCTATCTGAAGAACCACCTCCCCTCAGTGACTCATGATATTGACTCATCTCTAACTGCCTGGATTCATACAATGCACTAAGCCCAAAGTAAATAAATCAGAAAATGGGAGCTCAGTCATAGAGTTCTTGCATAGAAATGGAGCCTATACATGGCAGATCCAGTAATTCAGAAGATCTAAAATCTATACCTTGAGGTTTTGTGCATAGCGCATGGCCATGGGATAGCGGAGCTCTGCTTCCCACCGCCAGTTTTTCCCTGCCAGGGGGACCCTAAATGGGTCTGAAGTTGCCCCAAAGAGGTAACCATGAAGGAGGGTCACTCCATTGATCACAAAACGGCGACAGTCATTTCATTCAATCCGGGGGAAGCCCTCTGACCCGAGAGGAGAAAGGCTAGCTGTACATCAGTGTCTAGCCCACACTACATGCAGCCAAAGTCCAAGAGCACGAACCAGAATGTCGGTGAACAACGTGCTTGGAACTGATGAGAGCATCAATCTTCTCTCTTCTATCTTTTAACCGAATCCTTGGGAAAGACCCCCAAAACAAGAAAACCTCCCCACTCTCTCATAGATGGAAGCAGCAAATTAATACTAAGGGGGAAAGAAATATATTGAAATTAAATTTAAAATACTACAGTCTGGACAAATCTAGAAACTAAAAAAAAAGTGTTAAGACTATACCCTAAAGGGTTTTGATGAAATTATAAAAATATATATAACAATAATAACTTTTTGTCTGAAAAAAACTAGAAAATAAATAACTACTGACACCTAGTGGAGAATCAGAATCAAAGCTAGAAAATAAACAACTACTGACACCTAGTGGAAAATCAGAGCATAGAAAACTAAAAATAATGACTCAGAAACAAAGAATAATCTGTTACCTTGAATTTTAAATAAGACAGCTGGGAACAGAAAGAGCTGGGCCAGCTATAAGATTAAAAAGTGTCTCAAAAAAAATAAAATAAAATCTATACCTTGGGAATGAGAAAACCATTCAGATAAATGTCCTGTACACATTGTCTGGGAAGCCCAAATAGGAAGGCATATTTTTTTCGTATGATCTCATGAATCACAGCATTGGTGTAGGGCAGTTTCTTCTGGTCATTGTAACAGATTGAGAGCGAAGAACCAAAAACTTCATCCACCTCCTTGTGAACTTTATCTGAGAAAAAAGAATTTTATTGCACACTATTCAATTTATTTCCCAAAAGAAATAATAAGAACATTGAGAGATATTAATCCATATAGGACTTGGTAGGATTGCCAGTAAGCGTAACAGCAACCCTGAATATTAACTGACCTATAGTGTAAAATAAAGGATCCAACAATTGAATTGACCCCTGACTTAGAGACAAAACAAGTCTTGGACTTTGGTTCTGTTTCATTTTAGCTTCCTTTGAGATGATAAAGATAGATAGATAATAGAGAGATACAGAGAGATAGATGAGAGATAGATGATAGCTAGCTGGCTGACTGACTAGATAGATGATAGATATAGATAGATAGATGATAGATAGATAGATAGATAGATAGATAGATAGATAGATAGATAGATAGATAGATAGATAGATAGATTAGTAATCATATCTTTTTGTTTCTCTGTTCTAGCCAATCATAACATTTGTTCAATATCTCATAGAATTCTGTTGCCTCCTTGTCTTTTAGTGCTAGCGTAAGTTTATTCATTTAGTCCTTCTCTTCATTAGACAAAACATATCCAGTTCCTGCAGCCAGTCTTTATATGTTTTATAACATGTTTTATACAGTAAAGGAGTATTTTATTACACAAAGTACAATTTTGTCTTGACAATTTAATAGGCTAGGCTAGGCTAGGCTAGGCTAGGCTAGGCTAGGCTAGGCTAGAATAGAATAGAATAGAATAGAATAGAATAGAATAGAATAGAATAGAATAGAATAGAATAGAATAGAATAGAATAGAATAGAATAGAATAGAATAATAACTTTATTGTTGCTTTGAATGTACACTAATTGGCATACATCAAAATGAAATTCCGTTGCATTCAGCTCTCAAAGGGTCACCGCCTCCGATATACACTACATAAATATGCCCCAAAATAAATACAGAATTATACATATGCCCACATATATTATATGACATAGAGAAATATTGTATACATTTAAATCTATGTAACTGTTGTCAGATGATGCAACAATCAGCCTTAAAATTGATGATGACGATATTGAAAAGATGAGTAGCTCCCGCCTTTTAGGATCAACTATCAACACTAAACGAACCAGTGATCAAGTGGCTAAGAAATACGCCACAGATTAGCATTTGGTAAAATAACAATTAAGGCCTTGAGAAGGGATTCAGACGGTGGTATCCTCTGTCTCTACAAAGATCAGAAACATGGAAGCAATATTTTTTCCTGTAACACTTTATGGAAATGAAAGTTAAGCTTTGAGAAAATATTAAAATCGTATTCATGCTTTTGATCGGTGGTGGGATTCAGTCGGTTCGCACCACTTCGGCAGAACCGGTAGCTAATTTTTTTGTGGCCCAGGTCCAGAATGGACTTCTGGAAGTGGCATCCACAACAGTGTGCAATTTGTCTTACCTTGGATATCCAAATTATTTGCCACGAGAAGCATTGCCCATTCCAAGGAGGCATATGTTGTGTCTGTCCCAGCAATAAAGAGGTCAGCAATGCACTGAGCCAAGTTATCTTCATTATAAGTAGAACGGAGATCATCCTTCCTCTACGGTTATTAATAAGAAAAAGGAGATGTCATTTATAGGCATTTTCCTACAGCTAACGAAACTATTCCAAACTAATCTGTTCCCGTACTAGTCTATGAGCCATTTTGCTGAGGAGAATGAGGCAATAGTCAGGCTGTCAGAAGGTCTCAAAGGGTAAATATAAGTAGGACATAATTATTGAATAAATGCTCCAGAGCAGTGTTTCTCAACCTTGGCCCCATAAAGATGGGTGGACTTCAACGCCCAGAATTCCCCAGGAAGAAAAAATGGAGTTGAAGTCCACGCATCTTCAAAGGGCCAAGGTTGAGAAACACTGCTCAAGCTGGCTGAGGAATTCTGGGAATTGAAGTCCACAAGTCTTAAAGTTGTCAAGATTGAGGACCCCTGCTCTAGAGGACACCAGTGGAGAAATAGCAACTGATTCAAAGAAGACCAAACAAAGTTGAAGGAAGTCTACTCAACACAGATAGCCTTCTACCTGTAACTGTTTGTTTAGTGATCATTCAAGGTTGTGACACTGGAAAAAGTAACTTATAACCAGTCCTCGTGCTTATGACCGTCATAGCATCCCCATGGTCACATGATCAAAATTCAAGTGCTTGACAACTGGCATGTATTGAAAAATGGTTTCAGTGTCCTGGGGTCCAAGCTCAGAGAGCACCAAAGACCCCTCTTTTATGTCATTGCAAAGACCATCTTCACAGACTCATTTTCAATCCCTTTTTAAATGGGATTTTCTAGTTCTACACCCATTGCACATCAAGTTATTAATTTCACTGAAATTGTCTACCAAGGTCCTAAGGCAGTGGTTCTCAACCTGTGGGTCGGGACCCCATTTGGGGTCGAACGAACATTTCACGGGGGTCACCAAACCACGCTGTCCGCCATTTTTTCCCTTTTCCCTAGCTGTCCTACTCCCTCTTATTGGTGGCCACACCCATTTGGGGGTCACCACGACATGGGGAACTGTATTATGGGGTCACGGCATTAGAAAGGTTGAGAACCACTGTCCTAAGGTCTCTTTTGTCCTCAGTTCCAAATAATTCAGATGACACTCATACCTATGAGTAGGGAGGAGGTGTTCCAACATGCTTGTTTTCCCCTTTTAATGACCCTGTAATCCCTTGCATTCCCTAATTGGGAAAAGCTACCTTAACTGCTCTTTCTTAGAACTTTTTGGATCATTAGTTTTGTGTATTGATTGATGGAACTTTCTCTCTTTTTTTTTTTACTTTCTCCCTAAGTAAAGGGTGAGGGTAGAAACAGTGTCCCCTGGTGGATATTTTTGCAATTTCTTCCCTTTGTTTTCCTGCCACATTATTTCTTTTTGCTACACTATCTCTGTTGATATAGCTGTGGTGTTTGGCTCAATGCCAAGACACTTGGCTGACTGCCCAGACATCTCTACTTTGTTTGAAGATTACTAAGAGAGACTGCTCTCTATTTTATGTTTTTGTTTTTCTGTCCTTGCTTGGTGTTTTGGTGTTTGATTCCCTTTTTGGATTGATTTTATTCTCTTTAAAATAAGGGAACTATAGAAGTTTTTTTTTCTTTTTATGTCTACATGGGATTATAAATCACATATTCTTTTTTTCTTTTTTGTCTTTTTTGTTCTTCTTTTGTATTTGTTACTCTTTTTATGTCAGCCCTGTTGTGTGGATATAAACATATTTTTTTTATTTTTCTATTTGCTTCCTTCTTTTTTCTTTTTCTTTTTCTTTCTTCCTTTTTTATTTTTGCCCAGAGATCTGCTATCCCTTTTTATATTATTTCCTACTTTTTGATGTTACTACTGCTGGATATTTTTAATTTTGCTTTTATTTTTTTTATTTTTTTTTCTGAGGGTTCCAGATTACATATATATACTGCTCAAAAAAATAAAGGGAACACAAACGTATAGAATCCTATATGTTTGTGTTCCCTTTATTTTTGTAAGCAGTATATTTTTGGGTTTTTTTTTTCCTCTCCTCTCTTTTGAGCTTTTTGGTGGATTATAATTGGCCATCGGGCCCTACCTTGGATTACAATTAATTGGGCCATCAGGCTTGATGTTGGATTATAAATAAATACAACAAATACAACAACTAAAATGAGTGTTTCAAATTTGGCGAAAGGGGCGAGGAAGGGATCCTCTGCTCCCGCATCAACCTCAATTAGTCCAGCACTTCAAAAATTGATTACAACTTTTTTACAGCTCGACACGCAGCAGAAGGATACGCAAGCCATTCTCCAGGCAATTATGGATTCTAAAATGGAAATTAAAAAGGATTTTGAAGACTCTAAAATGGAAATAGAAAAGGATCTCGAAGACTTGAAAAATGATTTGCTTAAGATGGATCAAAAAATGGAATCCTTTCAACAGGCAATGTCAGACACTCAACAACGAATGCAAAATATTGAAGACAAGTCAGTGGTGGTAGAGCAGAAATTAGAGGCTCTCCAAGATAAAAACCAGAGATTGGCACAATCCAACGCAGAGCTGGAAGAAAGCATGGCAATGATGGAGCTAGAACGCACATCATACTTTCTAAGATTCCAAAACATGATAGAAGAGTGATGAGAACTTATTACTATTGATGACTGAATTATTGGCGGACTTGCTTGGAATGGAAATGGATCAAATTAAAAGAGAAGTTGATCAAGTCTATAGAGTGAATTCAAACTATGCAAGAAGAAATAGAGTGCCCAGGGAAGTTCATGTTAGATTTAGCAAAAGAGCACTTCGGGATGAGATCCTGAGACTAGTGAGGGACCAACCTCTGAAATATAAAGATAAAGATTTGGTAGTTCTCAAACAGATCCCAAGAAGAATTAGAGAAACTCGAAGAGAATACCAATTCTTAACGAGGAAATTGATCAGTAAAGGAGTGGACTTCAGATGGTTGGTCTCGGAAGGATTATTAATTTTTTGGGACACAAAAAGATATAGATTGAACACCCCACAACAAGCAGAGGATTTCTTTAATAATCATAGAGACTTCTTGGAGAGAGGTGAGGCGGAACCCAAGAAACCAGAGGAAACGACTGCAGGAACACTGAAACAAACAGAGGAAGATGCGCCTACAAAGACTCAACCAGAGGAAGATGTGAGGCCTAAAGATCAGAGACAGATAAGCTCTCTTAGAAAATTGAGATCTCGACACAATTGAAACTATGGAGGAAATTGGAATTCTTTCAATAAATATAAATGGTCTTAACTCCCCATCAAAAAGGAGTAAAATATTTCATAGGCTACAAAAGTTAAAAATGGATATAATTTGTCTCCAGGAGACACACATTAAGTTACAACATTTTAGAATATTTGAACAATTAAAACTTGGCAAACTTTATTTTTCCCTGGCATCACAAAAGAAAAGAGGGATAGCTCTAGATATAAAAGAAAAGATGAATCCAAAACAAATTTATGCTGATGAAGAGGGGAAAATACTGATGGTTGAGATTACATGGAATCAAAAACAAAGATTGATGGTTGCAATATATGCTCCCAATGAGAAACAAGATCAAGTCTCTCAGCAGTTATATGATAAACTTGTGGACTTAAACTACTATAGCTTGTGTATACTTGGAGACTTTAACACAATTGTTGATCCAATACGAGACTATAAAAGTCACAAACAGGGGGAAAAAGGAAGTAATGTCTTACCTAAATCCTTTCTAAGAATGAAAGATGAACTCTGTATACAGGACATTTGGAGAGAGATGCACCCGGAAAAAGCATAATACACCTTTTATTTTAACAGACATGAATCGTGGTCAAGAATTGACATGATATGGACTTCTTTGGATTTAAAGGCCATGATACAAGAAATTGAAATAGAATCTAACATTTGGGCAGACCATAATTCAATGAAAATGACCTGGAAAGGACAAGAAAAGACCAAGATGGTCCTTGAATGAATCAATATTGAAAGAAAAGGAGTTTTTACAATTTGCAATAAAAGAAATGGAATTCTTTTTTTAAAATCAATAAAAAAGAAGAAACCTCTATTCAAATTGTATGGGACATGGCAAAAGCATATTTTAGAGGTTTGGCCATAACTTATCTTGCTAAAAAGAATAAGGAAAAGAAACTTGTTCAACATAGATTGAAAGAACAACTCAGTATGTTGGAAGCTGAATTACAATCAGACCCTCAAAAGAAAAAGTTGAAAATACAAATGGAACTATTAAAACATAAGTTAAACTTACTTAAGGCAAATACAATGGCACAACAGATTAAAAGGTCCAAACAGAACTTTTTTGAAAATGCCAATAAACCTGAGAGATGGCTTGCATATGGATTAAAAAAAGAAAGAGAAAAAAGATTAATAAGTAAGCTATGGGATACAGACGGTGACCTACAATGTCACAATGACTTAATGAAAAAAATTACGAAGGAGTATTATGAGACACTGTATAAGGAGGAGACGGTTTCTAAAGATGTAATTCAGGCTTATTTAAAAGAAGCAAATCTCCCAAAGGTTCCTGAGAATATGCGTCAGAGGCTAAACGAGAATGTTTCAATGATGGAGATTACAGAGGCAATAGAAAAGCAAAAGAAAGATAAAACACCAGGACCTGATGGTCTTCCTGATGAATTTTACATAGCGTTACAAGATACTATAACTCCAACCTTGAAAGACTTATGTAATGAAGTGTTTATACATACAAAAATACCGGACTCGTGGACTGAAGCTAACATTTCTTTGATACCTAAAGAAGATACTGATCATACACTAATTAAAAATTACAGACCAATATTGTTACTAAATGTGGATTACAAAATCTTTGCTGAAATAATGGCAGAAAGAATGAAAAATTTATTGAATGAATTTATACACCCAAACCAAAATGTTTTCCTACCAAAAAGACAGATAAAGAACAATTTAAGGATTATTTTAAATGTTTTGAAGTACTATGAAATTCATCCAGGGAACCAGATGGCACTTATATTCCTTGATGCACAAAAAGCCTTTGACAACTTAAATTGGCAATTTATGTTTCAACAACTTCAAGAAATGAACTTTGGTGAAAATTTTAACAAAGCAATTCAAGCAATTTATAAGAAACAAACAGCAAGAATACTTTTAAATAGAGATTATACAGATGGATTTGAGATTTAAAAAGGCACTAGACAGGGATGCCCGTTGTCTCCTCTGTTGTTTATTCTTACATTAGAGGTTCTGGCAAGAAATATCAGACAAGATACAGAAATTAAAGGTCTGGAGATTAAGACCAGAAATATAAACTACAAGCCTTTGCGGATGACTTGGTCTTCATTCTAGAGGAGCCATTGCAAACAGCTGATAAACTTCTGCAGAAAATTGAGAAATTTGGAGAAGTGGCTGGTCTGAAAATAAACAGGGAAAAGACTAAAGTAATAAAAAAAATCTAACAGACAAACAGAAAACTCAACTCGCTAAAATGACAAATCTTCAAATAGTTAAAAAAGTTAAATATTTGGGTATTTATTTAACGGTGAAATATACTACACTAAAAGAAGATAATTATGAGAGATTAATGAAACAAATAAAAATAGACTTGGAAAGATGGGGAAATCTTCAATTATCACTTTTAGGAAGAATAGCGACGGTTAAGATGATCATTTTACCAAAGCTAATTTTCTTATTTCAAACAGTGCCTATTAAACTTACTAAGAATTTTTTTGATGATTTAAATGCAATGATTCTAAGATTTATATGGCAAAAAAAGAAAGCAAGAATCAAATGTAAATTGTTACAAGAATTTAAGGATAGAAGAGGCTTTGGACTTCCAGATTGGAGACTTTACTATCAAGTGGCTATTTTGCTTTGGCTTAAAGAATGGATTGTATTGAGAAATAAAAGATTGCTTTACTTAGAGGGACATGACCTTCAGCTAGCTTGGCATGCTTTTATATGGTACGAGAAGTCTAAAGCACATAAGTACTTTCAAAATCATGCAATAAGAAACGTACTACTTTCAGAATGGGAGAAAATTAAACATAAAATATACATGAAAATACCTGAGTGGCTTTCAACAATGGAAGCATTTGCTTATCCAAATCTGATTAACTATGACAAACGGTTAGTTATAAAGACATTTTAGACAAAGAGGGAAAACTTAAGGACAGGCAAACTTTACAAGTACAAGGTATTGACTTGACATGGTGGTCCTACTTGCAAATTCAAACAAGATACGAAAAAGATATAAAATCAACAGGTTTTTTACAAAGAACAGACCTCATTTGATAAAATTTTGTTAAAAACAGATGAGAATTTGATTAGAAAACTCTATAAATTTCTTTTAAACTGGAAGATGGAAGAAGAACAAGTGAAAGAAATAATGATAGTATGGGCAAAGAACTTTGGATATTCTATAGATTTGGAAGATTGGCAAAAACTTTGGGATAAAAATATTAAGCTTACAAAAGCGGTAGCATATAAAGAAAACTTATATAAGATGTTTTATAGATGGCATATGATACCAGTTTGCTTAGCGAAAATGTTTAAAAATGTTTCAGATATCTGCTGGAAATGTAAACAACAGCCAGGCACTTATTACCATGCCTGGTGGACATGCCCTATCGCTAAGAAATATTGGTCTAAGATCCATAGATGGTTGGAAAAGAAGATGAAACTACAGATAGAATTTAAACCAGAATTGTTTTTGTTAGGAATATTAAGACCTAATTATGGCAAAGAGAATGACTACTTGATATTGCATGTTTTAACTGCTGCAAGGATAGTATTTGCCCAATTTTGGAAAAATGAGAATTTACCATCTGACCAGATTATTATTACCAAAATTTTAAAGTGTGCAGAAATGGATAGACTAACATTATAAATGAAAGAAAAAGATGATTCAATTTATTTTAGAACTTGGGAAAAATTTTATCAGTGGTTAGAGACACGTTAGAACTTGAAGGATTCAATATTTTAGAATAGCTGACTGATTTTTAATCCAGTTCTAACTAACATTTTGATGATATGATTACTTTTCCTGATTTACTGATTTTCATTTGTTACTTTTGATTGTTAGGATTTTTTTGAGATTTTATTAGTAGTGTTTACTTAATAGATCAACATATTTGTTTACTAATTGTTTTTAATATGTTACAGTCTAAGCTTTGTTAAAAATGGTTGAATATGATATTTACTCATTATTACAATCCGGATGGTTGCTTGTTTGTTGAAATATGTGATTGTGCCTATCCTTATTTTATCCTAATTCCTTATTTCCTCCCCCTCCCCCTTTCCTTCTACCCCTCCCTTTACCATACCTGTATTGTTCCTATTTTTCCTCTCTTATATAAACTTAATAAAATTTTGATTAAAAAAAAAAGCTATGGCAAATCTAGACAGCATACTAAAAAGCCGAGACATCACCCTGCCAACAAAAGTGTGTATAGTCAAGATCGTGGTTTTCCCAGTTGCAATGTATGGCTGTGAAAGTTGGACCATAAGAAAGGCTGAGTGCCAAAGAATTGAGGCCTTTGAACTATGGAGCTGGAGAAGACTCCTGCGAGTCCCCTGGACTTCAAGGCGATCAAACCGGTCAGTCCTAGAGGAGATCAACCTTGATTGCTCTTTAGAAGGCCAGATCCTGAAGTTGAAACTCAAGTACTCTGGCCACCTAATGAGAAGGAAGGATTCACTGGAGAAGAACCTAATGCTCTTAGATGGCGGGCAATAGAAGAAGGGGACGACAGAGAATGAGATGGCTGGAGGGAGTCCCTGAAGCAGTAGGTGTGAGCTTAAATGGACTCCAGAAGATGGTACAGGACAGGAAGGCCTGGAGGAACGTTGTTCATGGGGTTGCGATGGGTCGGTCATGACTTTGCAACTAACAACAACAACAAATTTTACCATTCAGTTGTTCATTCATTCACTTTAAAGATACTATCTTAACACCCTTTACAATTACTTCCAGTTTTAACGTCCTGAAGACCATTTGTAGCTTTGGCCAGCTCAGTGCTGCTCCATATTTATGACGGTGGCAGTGTCCCAAGGTCATGTGATCATCTTTTGTGACAAGCAAAGTCAATGGGGAAGCCAGATTCGCTTAACAACCGTGCTAATACCTTAATACCTGCACTGATTCACTTAGCAACTAGGGCAGGGGTGTCAAACTCAATTTCACTGAGGGCCGCATCAGCACTGTGGTTGCCCTTGTGGGGCCAGGTGTGTGTGGCCAGAGTGGGTGTGGCCTACTGGGAGGGCGTGGCCAGTTCTACACCATTTGTGTCAAGGGTGCCTGTGGGGGCCTGGGCAGGAGTGGGACAGATCTGAGGGTCTATGGCAGAAGAGGATGGAACTGGGGCAAGTGCCAAGGCATGGTCCACTGGGGCAAGTGCCAAGGCATGGTCCACTGGGGCAAGTGCCAAGATGGCCACCACAAAATTGTACATTGGCTCCTGGCTGGCCTGGGCCAGGGCCAAGGCAGTGGGGGCCATTCCCTCACTGTTTCCAGGATGTCTTCACGGGCCACATGAAATCACTTCGCGGGCCGCATCTGGCCCCCAGGCCTTGTGTTTGACATGTCTGAACGAGGGCAAGAAAGGTCACTTAACAACTGTTTCACCTAGCCACAGAAATTTTAGGCTCAATTGTGGTCTAGTCAAGGCACACCTGTGAGGAGCCCATAGAAGATATGCTGTACAATGAATAGGAGCTATGCACCAATGCTTACTTTCTCCATTTGAAATAGATAGGAGTCAGTGAAATCCTGTAGTGCATGCAAGTTCTGGTTCTCCTTATGCTGGGTGATCTCCTTCCTCGCAACCGAAACTATTCTCTCCAGAGCAGATAGGGCAGTCTGGTGAGGGCCTGGCAGGTGCTTCATGATATTTGAGAAATTTTCATAAAGCTATAAAAGAGAAAGGAAGTAAGAGAGAGAGAGAGACCCAAGGGTGTTTTTTCAGGTGGCAACTGGACTTTCTTGTTTTTCTTTGAAGACATTTCGCTTCTCATCCCAGAAGCTTCTTCAGCTCTGACTGGAGGGTGGGGAATGGAAGGAGCTGAAGAAGCTTCTTAGATAAGAAATTAAACGTCTTCAAAGAAAAACAAGAGAGCCCAGTTGCCTCCTGGAAAAGCACCTTTGGGGCAACCGTGACCTGAATGACTGAGAATCTCCATAGGCATTCAGCTATGCCCTTTGGGAGGAACACCCTTCCAATGGTGCAGGAGCATGAACGGATCTCCAGGAAACATTGCAGGCTACAGGAATTATTTGCGCTTCAGTTTGAGATGCAGACAACACGGATTCCTCCCCAACAGCCCGTGCCTGTCTTCAACCGTGAAGGGATTCAGGGCAGAAAACATCCTGCAGCCAAGAAGGCTCCACACACCCGTTTGCACCACTCAGATGACCTTGAGGACACAGGTAAACCTCCAAGTGGCCTCAACGACTCTCTAAAAGAAGGCAAACGACCAGCTCTCTGCAAGGAGTATAAATCCTTCCCTTCGCCACCATCCAGTCAGAGCTTGAAGAAGCTTCTTGGATGAGAAGCGAAACGTCTTCAAAGAAAAAACAAGAAAGTCCAGTTGCCTCCTGAAAAATGTCTTTTGGAAGGTTGCACCTGTGTCAGGGGAATACAAAGAAACAGGCAACAAAAACACAACTCTTCGGATTACGTGGCCAAGCCTTAAGGATCAACTCATTTCAAAGTGTACAATATTAATGCTGTGTTGTCATTCAAGAATGGCCAACCTATTTAACTTCTTTTAAACACCACCAATCCATTGTTCTAGAAAAATCCCCAAATTAAGCAACTCAGATGGGAAGCAGAAGGAGAAGCAAAGTTGCCACCACTTACTAGGTAAAAGATACTGCTTCCAAATTTTAAGGAAATCGAAATGGCTTCCATCAACTCCAGGAAGTCCTTATCGTCAGTGGAAAAGCGACGTCCGAAAGCTACAGCACAAATCACACTGCAGACTGATCTCACGATGGGTAGCGATGGGTCAAATGGCTGCCCTGGAAACAAGAGAATTTGTATTTATAGTCGCATTAATTCTGCCTTTCCTGGTTATATGAAAAAATTGGATGGCTGGTAAATCTTATTAAAAAAACAGATAGCCTTCAACTTACGACCACAATTGAGTCCCAGATTTCTGTTGCTAAGCGAGACATTTGTTAGATGGGTTTTGCCCCATTTTACAACTTTTCTTGCCACCTTTGTTGAGGGAATCAATGCGGCTGTTAAGTTAGTAAGAGGGTTGTTAAGTGAATCCAGCTTCCCCATTGACTTTGTGTCAATTGTCCTTCGTCTGCTGAAAACAAACTCCAGGAATGCAGGAACAAAGTGACCAACAGGATTTTAATGCATGCAAAATTAAAGTCAGCATTGGGAGTGGTTTGCTCCCAGTGCCTTACGTAGAAGTGCCTCGCCCTCCAACCCCACCCCAATCAGCAAGCCAGCATCCGGTCTGTGCAGGTAAAAGCTGCAGGTCAATTTCCAACACCCCGCTTTCAGACGCATCACTGCAGCCATTCCTCCGTCGGATGCCGTCTCCAGGTCACATGGCCTCCGCAGGACCAGTCGTCCTACTCAGCAGCGTTCACTGTCCAGCTACCTTGCCCAGCAGCCGGCTTTCTTCCCCCGGCTGCCGGAATTGCTCCGCAGCATGTGAGAGCGCCGGGCGGCTTTTCCAAAGCTCAGCTACTTCGCGTGGTAGCCGGCGTTCTCCCCGGCCACCGGCAGTGCATCAGGTGGCATCAGGCGATGTCTCCAACACCCAGCTGTTGGGCACAGTAGACGGCTTCCTCCCCGGCTTCCGGCAACAAGGGAGAGGCAGTCGCGGTGAGAGGCAGCCCCTCCAACACCCAGCTGGCCTGTCTCCGTTGCCCAGCTGATCTTCAGGATTCGGGCGGCACACGGGGTTGGCTGCAGGCAGCGCACAGATGTCGTCCGCTTGGTTTTGGCTGGCTGCTGTGTTCCTCCCCCCCCCACACCGGTACATGACGAGCCCAGGGGCTTGACACTTTGCTTGTAAGAAGGTCACTGGAGGGGATCACATGATTCTGGGATGCTGCAACCGTCATAAATATGAGTCAGTCATATTTATGACATGAATGACATCATGAATTTTTATGATGTGACCCCGGGGGATGCTACAACGGTCATAAGTGTGAAAAATGATCATGTCACTTTTTTTCATGCCGTTGTAACTTTGAATGATCACTAAATGAACGGTTGTTAAGTCGGGGACTGTCTAAAAGGAAGAAAAGTTGGGATCCTTATTTATAATTTTTACTAGACAAGTTAAACTTCCTGTTGAGAATACATGAACTCTAGCCTAACTAGCATAACTGGAAAACCTTATCAATGTTCTTAACGAGGAATTCTATCTGATATTTCTTGGTTACCGATATTCTTTCCTCAAGCACTTTAGACCGGGGTTCTTCAGACTTGGCCCTTTTATGACTTGTGGACTTCAACTCCCAGAATTCCTCAGCCAGGCACACGTGCCTGGCTGAGGAATTCTGGGAGTTGAAGTCTACAAGTCATAAAAAGGCCACGTTTGAAGAACCCTCTTTAGATTCTACCTCTCCTTTAGATTTTGTTTTAATGCCTTGAATAGTTAGGCAACATAGTTATCAGAATGAATATGGTTTTGGTTACTTCGATGCTAAGCTATATAAAAATGCATTTAAATAGTCAGCATAGAAGGTGTTTGAGGTGTCTGTGATATTTCTAAAGAACCTCTAGCGTTTCTATGTCTAAGAAATTGATGTTGAATGTTTGAAATCATATTTGGAACACACCCATGAATAGGAACACCCCACAGTACAAAAATCAGCAGGGAATAACAATTTATACAATGTTAGCAGCAGCTTTGCCTGCGTACTTTTCCTTATTGTGTGCATCAGCTGTATGACTGGATTTACACAAGTTAGACTGCATAAAGCGGAACTCGCAAGTTCGTGTTTCAGCATGTGGGGAAAACAGGCTACATATATGTTTGCATATCTGTTCTTTTTACTAGTTACAAAGTCGTGTCCGACCCATCATGACCCCATGGACAACGTTCCTCCAGGCCTTCCTATCCTCTACCATCTTCTGGAGTCCATTTAAGCTGACGCCTCTTTTTTTTTGTAAGAAATTTTATTCATTTTTCAATTTAGTATTTAGGAAGCAGCGCGGTGATAGGATAGTCAATAGTCCAATAACAAAATCTTGCATACATATCTCATATTACATCATTAAAAGCTCCCTCTCTATTTCCCTTAATTATTGTATCAAATTCAAGTTAATACATTTCTAATTATAGCTCAGTCAGTCAATACATTTGTCAATATAGTTTTGCTTATACATATCCAAGTCCTGTTTTTAAATTTTTCCTAATTCCAATTAACCATATTCCAATTTGGCCTTCAATAACCGTAATTTTTAAACTTCAGGAAGCCCAAATTTCCCTAATTTCATTTCAAAATAGTTATGTCTAAAATACACATATTATTCAGATAATTACATTTTCAAAAGTATATTCTATTTCTCGTCCTAGTAGCTCATCATTTACTAATAAACTATCTTTCATTGTCACAAATCCCTTTCCATATTACATTTCAAAACTATAATCTAATAACTAATTTTCATTTCCTTTATAAGTCTAAATCCTGGATACTAGATCAATCAATATCTCTAAAAATCTCCTTAGTCCATTAGGTAAAATTTTAAGCTGTTCTATCGTCAATCAGGAGAAAAAGAAACAGGGAAGTCCCATTTTTGAATCTGACTCTAGCTTTCTTTTTGTGCCAAACAGGTTTCCATACTAATGCCCCCAAATCCTCAAATGGGTCTCCCTTCATTCCTACACATGTTGTTTGAATCAAGGGAGACCATCCAGATATCAATTTTTCAAAGGAACTGGTCCCTTTGTAGTCATTGAATTGTTGCCCTAATAGTTCAGATCTCCCTGTTTGATTTAGGATGTATGTCATCAATTCAGTCAGGTCTTGTTCTTTTTCTTTTTGTGCCAAACAGGTTTCCATACTAATGCCCCCAAATCCTCAAATGGGTCTCCCTTCATTCCTACACATGTTGTTTGAATCAAGGGAGACCATCCAGATATCAATTTTTCAAAGGAACTGGTCCCTTTGTAGTCATTGAATTGTTGCCCTAATAGTTCAGATCTCCCTGTTTGATTTAGGATGTATGTCATCAATTCAGTCAGGTCTTGTTCTTTTTCCAGTTCCATCTGGCTAGAGTAAAAGGTCATATCCAGTGTTATGGTTGTTGTTTGATTGTCAAAGTTGTCTAAGGTCTCCATATATTGTGTTTCCATCTTAATGTTGGTTCCTTCAGTTCCTGTTGCTTTTTGAATTACAAGTACTTTAGTTGAAATCAAGATTTACTTGTGAAAATTCTCCTTAGGTTGTATTTGTTGTTGTGTAGAATCTTCTTTGATATTAATTGGTTCCTCTTCAGTTGTTTTTTTGGTTTCTAGATTCATCAGTTAAAGTCTGGGTTTCATTTTGTGATTTTAAGATGACATCTTTGAATTTCACTCTGGAATTCATTAGCTCAGTGACTTCAAGGATTTTTTCGAGTATAAACTTATAATTAAGTTGTGGGTAGAATTCCTCCATTTCTGTGGTGATTACAAATAAACTTTTAGTGGAGGCTGTTGTAAGAGTCAACAAATGTCCACCTCCATTATTCCTAGAGGTTATTTTCACCACCCAGCTGTTTCAGGTTCTTATCTTTTTTAGATAGTGTGAAGGCCAATTCTAAAGAATAAACAGGCCTGACAGTCAAAAAAGTTCAGTTGCTGTACCAGGTTTTGCCACAAGATGTCAGCGATAGACTTAAAATCTTTTTCCAGAGAGCGATTAACTTTTTATGCAATTAATTTTTTTTTCCAAAGTTAAAAAAATAGATGAGATGCTAGATCCCTGTAGCAGGAACTTTTTGGGGCCCCAAAGTGTCCAAAAAATACAAATCCAGTTATTTAGTCATTTAGATTAGTTGTTATTTTTTTCAAGGCTTAATTTCCCAAAGTGAGTAAACGCCGCTGTGTTAGAAGTGAGGAAGAGATTTCAGGAAGCTTTCACAGGAAGGTAGTTGGAGTAAGAGAAAGGGAAGAAAGAGTCTCACCCAGATCTTCCGCGTTGCTTCATTGTGCTTAGTGATGAGTTTGGCTTTCGGCAGGCACAGCTTAGTGATCGGCAATGTTAATGGCCGATCTTTCCTCTGACGGTCCGAAGGAACTGCCTCGGATCAAACGGAAGGGCTGCCACCCTTCCGTAATCTATCAAGGGTCTTCCTCATGGTTGTCACCCCTTCAAGGTGACTTATGACCCTTTTCAGGATCGCCTGATGAAGGGAAACCGGGCGGCGGAGAGAACATTCTCCCTGTGCACCTGCCAGCACTGTGATCCGGAACTGGAAGCCATGCCTACTGCTTCAGTGACTCCATCCAGCCACCTCATTCTCTGTCGTCCCCTTCTTCTACTGCCCTCAATCTTTCTGCATATCTGTATGTGTGTTCTTTCTTATTTTATTTCTCTCTCTGCCTCTGTCTCTTCTAGAAAAGAAACATTGATCGCTGCTATATTTTGCCATCTGGATTTGCACAAATCTTTTTCACGCTTATGGGGATATCCACACTTCCAAATTGCCCTGTCTTAAAAACTGAAGGTCACCATTAGTTTCAGGAGGGTTAACATGTATGTCCTGCTGTTCTCACCACCAACACACTGTGAATGGGGTTTCCAGCCATCTTTTTCTATTGTAAGTTAACGGAATCTTTAGAATAATAGAATGGAATGGAATGGAATGGAATGGAATAGAAACAGGAAGAAGACTAGACTAGACTAGACTAGACTAGACTAGACTAGACTAGACTAGAATAGACTAGAATAGAATAGAATAGAATAGAATAGAATAGAATAGAATGGGACCTTGGAGGTCTTCTAGTCCAGCCCTCCACTCAACCAGAAGAACCTATACCAGTGATGGCGAACCTTTTAGAGACCAAGTGCCCAAACTGCAACCCAAAACCCATTTATGCATTGTCAGGTGCCAGGTGGGTGTAGTCCATTGGCTGGGTGTGGTCCATTGGGTGGGCGTGGCTGTGGTGGTAACGGCAGACTGGGTGGGACTAAAAAGTTCAACCAATCAGTTCCAACTTTGCAAGATCTTTTTTTCCCCCGCGAGAAGTTGAAATTGACTGATTGATTGAACCTTTTTTTTTGTACACGGCGGCAGAGGCCTAAAGCGAAAAGGTTTCATAAAACCCAGCTGAAGGCCTAGGACTGGGGCAATGGCGCACGTGCCCACAGAAAGGGCTCTGAGTGCCGCCTCTGGCACCCGTGCCATAGGTTCGCCACCACTGACCTATACCATCTCAGACAAGTCACTGCCCAGTCTCTTCTTAAAAACCTCCAGTGATGGAGCACCCACGATTTCTGAAGACAAGCTGTTTCACTGGTTAATTATCCTCACTATCAGGAAGTTTCTCCTTAATTCCAGGTTGCTCCTCTCTTTGATCAGTTTCCATAGAATCATATAATCACAGGGCTGCAAGGGACCTTGGAGGTCTTCTGGTTCAAACCCCTGCCCAAGAGGGTCCTTACACCATCTAGTTTTGGTCTCCACACTATAAAAAAGATGTTGAGACTCTAGTGCAGAGAAGAGCAACAAATATAATTAGGGGACTGAAGGCGGAAACATACGAAGAACCGTTGCTCGAATTGGGTTTGTCTAGTCCAGTGGTTCTCAACCTTTTTAATGCCGCGACCCCCAACCGGTCGTAAGTCGAGGACTACACAACTGGTCGTAAGTCGAGGACTACACAACTGGTCGTAAGTCGAGGACTACTCAACTGGTGCAGCACCGTTCGCAGAATGGGACTTTTGGCGGGCTCAGCAGGGCAGAGACAGCCTGGACAATTCCTATTGGCTTTTGAAAGCCAATAGAATTAGACTCTATTCAAGAGAGTCTATTCTATTGGCTTTCAAAAGCCAATAGAATAAAAGGGAGTAGCACAGCTAAGGAAAAGGGGGGGAAAATGGCGGACTGCGTTGTTTGGCGACCCCCGTGAAATGGTCGTTCGACTCCAAATGGGGTCGCGACCCACAGGTTGAGAACCACTGGTCTAGTCTAATGAAAAGAAGGACCGAAGTGACATGATAGCAGCTTTCCAATATTTGAGGGGCTGTCACAGAGAGGAGGGAGGTCCAAAGCACCTGAAGGACAGACAAGGAATAATGGATGGAAAGTGATCAAGGAGAGATTCAATCTAGAAATCAGGAGACATTTTCTGACAGTCAGAACAATCAACCAGTGGAACAGAAGTTGCCTTCAGAAGTTGTGGGAGCTTCATCAGTGGAGGCTTTCAAGAAGAGACTGGACTGCCATCTGTCAAAAATGGTCTAGGGTCTCCTGCTTGGGCAGGGGGTTGGACAAGATGACCTACAACAGGGATGGCGAACCTTTTAGAGACCGAGTGCCCAAGCTTCAACCCAAAACCCACTTATGTATTGTCGGGTGCCGAGTGGCCATGGCCGCCAGGTGGGCATGGCTACAGTGGTCATGGCAGATGGGTGGACGTGGCCAGGGTGGGCAGGGCCAACTCGATGTTGCTCCTGGGGAGGGACACCTGTGGGAGCCGGACAGGGTTGGGGGGAGATCCAGAGGTCTCTGGCGGGTGGGGCGGTGGGCAGGAGGCTGGTTCTGTGGGGTGAGGCGAGGCAGGGGCCAGGGGGCTGCTACCTGACACCATCGGCCCCCGCACACAAAGGCCAGCAAGCGTATGGGTGCTGGGATGCATCCGGCCACGTGGGACCTCGGCAAGTTAGCGGGTGACTGGTTGAAGAAGATGGTTGCCATCTCCGGGGCATGGCGCGTGTGCCCACAGAGAGGGCTCCAAGTGCCGCCTCTGGCACCTGTGCCATAGGTTTGCCACCACTGACCTACAAGATCCCTTCCAACTTTGTCACAATTATTATTCTATTTGTATTCTGTTTGTACTTAGCTAAACCGTGAACTTTGATTGGCTATTATGCAGAGGGAAGTGTTACCCCTCGCCTTATTTGTCCAAAGGTTCCTCAAGGCAAGCTTCTGCTATAAAGAGCCCCTATTTTGAAATATCTCTACTATTCCACCTTTTCATTGTTTTTTTGGGGGGGGGAGAAAAGAATTGGTGCAACCCTGGACATTAAAACATGGAAAAAAGATTTTAAAAATGTAATGGGTGGTCCAACACTGCAGGTTTTAAAGAAGAGATTGGACAACCATTTGTCTGAAATGGTAATAGGGTTTACTGCTTGAGCAGGGGGTTGGACTAGAAGACCTCCAAGGTCCCTTCCTATTTTGTTATTCTGTCTGTGCTGTTATATTCAAGCCAACATCGTCTCAGATTGTCACATACCTTTTGTCTCTGCAAAGAATTCCACAAGCTGTTGGGCTTCTTCTTGGATTTGAGATTCTATGCCTTTATTCCCCAGTCCCAACTTCCTCATGGTGACAATGCCAAACCGTCTTTGCTGCTCCCAGGTGTGACCATTTGAAAAGACAATGCCTGAAGTCACCAAGAGAGGCAGAGAAATTAGTGTTCACAAAAATATAATATTAATCAGATTGATAGTCTTTAAAATGTACCTTGGTACCAGTGGTGGGATTCAGCCAGTTCATACCAGTTTGGCAGAACCGGTAGCTAATTTTGTGTTGCCCAGGCCCAGAATGGACTTCCACACAGAGAATCGGTTGTTCACATATTTAAATCTCATCACTGCTTGGTACTCAACTGCTTTGAAACTCATTGAATTTGCTACTCAATGCATTTTGCATAGTTTGTCTGGTACTCAATGCACAAGCTAGTACTTATCAGTGTCAGCTGTCTTGTGACTCCCTACATTGCCCCTTATGGGAAAAATTTGTTTAGTCCTCATCATTTTTGGTATTCCTTATGGGAAAATTTTGTTTGGTATTCATTGTTCCTCTTGGACCAATTCACGATGAGTACCGACATACCACTATATATGCAATTCAGCCTCTTGCATTGAATGATCCAACCTCTTCCATCCACCTTTTTACATCGAATAGTAGTCGGTGTCTCAAACCCACAATCGTAATGGATAATTTAGACCAGGGGTCTTCAAACGTGGCCTTTTATGACTTGTGGACTTCAACTCCCAGAATTCCTCAGCCAGAATTCTGGGAGTTGAAGTCCACAAGTCATAAAAGGGCCAAGTTTGAAGACCCCTGATTTAGACTCTCAGTAATACAGAAAGCCTCAGCCGATACAGAGGAAATGATGCTACAGAAGTTCAGGCTTCCCTGTGGGAGAGTTCAGAACCCCCTTTTAACCTCATTGGTGGCTACTGAAATCCCACATCCTTCCTTTTTCTTGAAGCTTCCTCCTTACATCTCCTATAGTTTATGATGGGAACTTCTTAAATGGAAGCCCTAATTCAAATATCTGGTTGCCTATATTGCTGTTTTTCTTGCACCATTTTTGAATATGATCTTCTCTAGCTTGGTTTGGTCCATTAAAAGATGCCCATTTGATTATCCTTCTTCTCATGGGAACCATCAAATCACCTCCCTTCATCTTTCGGGAGTCTTGCAAAATCTGATAAACAGATGATATAACTGTCAACGCAGCTGACATCGGATGTTTTACATTGACAACAGATGGAAATGTAGTCATCTTTTACCCTTTTGCTTTTAGAGTTAGATGATGCTGGGAGGGGGAGGCTGTGAATGAGTCTAGCTAGACATAACAACACTAAACTTAGCCTGAGAATCAAGGTTATTGAGCCCAGAGCTGATAAAGAATTGGCGGGCTAGAGAATTGGAGAGGAAGCCCACATTTCAAGCTAATTGGGGAATGTGATTTATGACTGTTAGTTGGAGGAGAGAATTGTGCTTTGCTACTTTGTGCCAAGGGGAGTGGAATTCAGTTTTTTGGCTTCAATTATGTAATGCCGATATTATGCTTTTCAAATAAAAAACTCTTTAAGGTAAACAATGCCTCGAAGTTCTTTTGAAGAGTTTCATCTGTCAGAACCATGACACACAGTTGGTTTAAACTACAATAGAAACTACTACCAACATACTATTAGTTCCCAACTAAAAGGGATCAGCAGTTGCTTCTATTTTAATCAGCAGTTGTTTCTATCTTAATCAAAAATATGACAGATATGTGTCAACCTCACCAAATTGACCAGACCAGGAAAGCCACTCCAGATGATGTTTAGAATAGAATAGAGCTGGAAGGGACCTTGGAGGTCTTCTAGTCCAGCCCCCTGCTCAAGCAGGAGAACCTATACCATCTCAGACAAATGACTGTTCAGCCTCTTTTTTAAAATCTCCAGTAATGAAGTGCCCACATTTTCTGGGGACAAGCTATTCCTGATTGAGATTAGCTATACAAACAGAACATTTAAAGTCTGAATGTGCTGTTCTTCCTCCCCCATAAATGAATCAGGGAGGTGTCTGTCGAAGCTACTTCCAAATGTAATTGTGTTTCTCTTGAGTTAAAAGGAAGACTCAGTTCCTTTTGCCTAGGTCAGTGTTTCTCAACCTTGACAATTTTAAGGCATGTGGACTTCAACTCCCAGAATTCCACAGCCAGCATTGCTGGCTGTGGAATTCTGGGAGTTGAAGTCCACATGCCTTAAAATTGTCAAGGTTGAAAAACACTGGCCTAGGTTATGGTTCTTGCCTGTTGCTATCTAGGTCAGCTTCCTGACACTTTGCCATATGATTGATTAGCATGACCCATTTCCTAATTCTTGTTTAAGTAGCTATCACTCTAAGGAAGGATGAGAATTTTTTTTAAAGAGCAGTAGCAACCAATCCGAAGACTCACCCCAGAGGATATTCAAAATATGGAGGGTAATAAAACATTTTAACTACTGTTTTGGCCAATTGGAATATGGGAAAAGGATATATAATAGTATATGATTTATTATAGAGATAAAAATTATGATTAATAAAGAGAAGCATCAATTGACAGGTCACATCCTTTTCTTCCAGAGCTCAGTGGCTTGAATGGTGAATGGTTTTCCTGCTTGCAGGAACAAAGGATGTTTCACTAAAAGAAAAAGGTTAATAGGTTTGAGTTGACGCTATTTTGAGGTAATAAAATAACAATAATAATATGATAAGTAAGACAAAAAAAGTCTGGATAGTGGACTTGGCAGCTTGGAGACAGCAGAATATAGGTAGTCCTCAACATACAACCACAACAGATGGAAATGTAGCCATCTTTTTCCCTTTTGCTTTTAGAGTTAGATGATGCTGGGGGGGAGGCTGTGAATGAGAGTCTAGCTAGACATAACAATACTAAACTTAGTGTGAGACTCAAGGTTATTGAGCCCAGAGCTGATAAAGAATTGGCGGGTTGGAGAATTGGAGAGGAAGCCCACGTTTCAAGCTAATTGGGGAATGTGATTTATGATTGTTAGTTGGAGGAGGGAATTGTGCTTTGATACTATGTGTCCAGGGGAGCAGAATTCAGTTTTTGGCTTTGATTATGAAGTGCTGATATTATGTTTCATCTGTTGGAACCATGACAATAACACTCTTTGCTTCATAAGATAGTTGACAGATCCAGGCTAATGGGTAATTCTAGGGTTGTGGGCAGATAGAATGGTTAGACAAAACTTCTCTAATTGCCATATATTTTAATCCAGACTTCAAACTGCTAGCCACATTGATTTTCACTGGTCTAGCAAGACAGTACCCAATAACTTTTTCAGCTATGACTTACCCCTTTTTTGAGTGGAAGCTAAAATGAAAGGTGTGACCGGGCGATCAGCAAAAGCTTCTGAATGGTCAATTAGTCCTTCTTTCACAGCTTGATATCCAGAGAGGATTATGATATGATAAGGGCCGCCCCACAGAGAATAGATGTTCCCATATTGCTTTGCAAGCTGCAGTATGGAGCATGGAAGAAAAATGATAGTTACAATATATTATGTTGTCCTTGTTTCATACTTTGCCACTACAGCTTGGAAAACTAATTCACCACATTATGTAACTCACCAAGACAATTTTTGTATCTTTAACTTTAACCGGCGTATAGCATTCACAGTAAAACAGAAGTAGTACCGTGTTTCCCCAAAAGTAAGGCCTACACCAACAGTAAGCCCTAGCTTGATTTTGGAGGGTGGGCCTAATATAAGCCCTATCCCAAAAATAAGCCCTAGTTTTGTGGCAAGGCACACACCTAAAAACCAAGCTAGGGTGGGGGTGGGGGTGTGGAGCTGCCCCACCTGCCCCACACCCACTTACCTTGTAGCCAGGCCTCTCCTTGCCAGGCCACATCTTTTTCTGAGGCCTCTTCTGCAGCCAGGCCTGCATTTCTCAGTCACAGACCTTTCCGGAAGGCCTCTGCAACCAAGAACCAAGCTATGGGTTCAATCCATAGCTCAGTTCTGCAAGACCTCAACAGCTGAGCATCAAGCTATGGATTCAATCCATAGTTCAGTACTCGGCTTCTGGAAAGGCCTGACTGCAAAATGCAGGCCCGAATGCAGCTGCAGAACTTCGGCCCCAGAAGAAGTAGACCAGCTGGGTGGGGCTGTCGGTGCTGGAGGTGAGGTAAGGCCTACCCCGAAAATAAGACCTGGTGCCTCTTTTGGAAGGAAAAAAATAAGACCCAGTCTTATTTCCGGGTAGTACCAACAGCAGCAGCAGCAATAATAAACTATTAGTGAAATGGCCGCCCCGAAAAAGGTGAAATGTTGGGACCATGGTATTCTCCCAAATCAGCTTCTTTGATACCATGGACCATGGTATTCTCTTGAAGCAGCTTCAGGGGCTGGAAGTGGGAGCGTGGTTTTGCAGTGGTTCTCCTTTCTCTATGGCCGGTAGTATTGGTGGAAAGAAAGAGGTAGGGTTCTGGACCCCTCGACCTCACTCAAGCCTGGGTATCTCTCCTCTCCTCTTAAAATTTACATGAAACCTCTGGGTAAGACCATTTATCAGAATGGCGTACGGTGTCATCAGTATGCTGAAGATCCCAGTTGTTCAGAACTTCTCCACTCTGGCCAGGCAGATGCTATCATGGTGCATGTTTTACAAATATAGCTTGAAGGGTTTGCTTATCCTAATTCATTGTGTTGTACGAAGGTAATCTTTATTTCTTTGTTCCCCTCCTTTCTAGGGAGGAGCAGATGAATTACACAAAACCATTAATCACAGAGGATCATTTTGAGAGGCAGTAATCTGATAATCCTGGTTGTATGATAAAGAGAAGAAACATACAGAAGTTGGAGTTGATCTTAATTATTAAAAGGGACATGCAAATAACAAACCAGAAGAGTGAGTTGGATAACTTTCCTTTACAAAAGAGGTCTTTTAAAGCATGAAAGGATGTTTATGGGACCGGACAAAGGAAAAAGGAAAATAAATCAATGTTTAGTTGAACTTTCTACTGCATTCCTGACAAGAGCATTTTTGTGAGGGATGAGTTTTGACGTAAATCAATGGAAACAAAATGCTTGTGGATGTGATGGTGTTGGTGTGGGGGTGAGAGGAAAGGTGGGTTGCATTGTTTGGGAAACTAAAGCAGCCTGATGCAGCTTTGGCTGCAAGTAGAAGAGTTATTGCAGGATCCAATCTAGGGGAATGGAATGGAATAGAATAGAATAGAATCTGGAAGGGACCTTGGAGGTCTTCTAGTCCAGCCCCCTGCTCAAGCAGGAGAACCTATATCATTTCAGACAAATAACTGTCTAGCCTCTTTTTAAAAATCTCCAGTGATGGAACACCCACAATTTCTGGAGGCAAGCTGTTCCACTGGTTAATTGTCCTCACTGTCAGGAAGTTTCTCCTTAATTCCAGGTTGCTTCTCTCTTTGATCAGTTTCCAACCATTGTTTCTTGTTCTGCTCTCTGGTGCTTTGGAGAATAATGTGACCCTCCCCCTTCTTTGTGGGAGCCCCTCAAATATTGGAATACTACTATCATGTCTCCCCTATTTCTTCTTTTCTTTAGACTAGCCAAACCCAAATCCTGCAGCCGTTCTTCGTATATTTTAGTCTCCAGACCTTGGATCATCTTAGTTGCTTTCTCTGATTTTTTTTCCAAACTATCAACATCTTTTTTTGTGATATGGTGACCAAAATTGGCTTCAGTATTCAAGGTGTGGTCTTACTAGGGTTTTATAAAGCAGTACTAATACTTCACATGATCTTGATTCTATGCTTCCATTTGTGCAACCCAGGATTATATTAGCTTTGGGGGCTGTTGCTGCACACGGCTGGCTCATAGTCAGGTGATCGTCCACTAGGACTCCAAAGTCCCGCTCACAGACTGTTTTTAAACCAGGTCTCGCCTAATCTGTACTTGTACCTTTGGTTTTTCTTGCCTAAATGTAAAACTTTGCTTTTCTCCACATTGAAACTCATTTTGTTGGATAGGGCCCATTGTTCAAGTTTGTCAAGATCTTTTTGGATCCTGAGTTTGTCTTCTGGAGTGTTGGATACTCTTGCCAGTTTAGTGTCATCTGCAAATTTAATGAGTTCCCCTTCAATTCCCTGATCTAAGTCATTTATGAAGAGACTGAAAATTACTGGGCCTAAGACATAACCTTTTTTACTTCTCTGCATGTGAACGTAGTGCCATTGAGGACTACTTGTTTACAGTTTGCCAGTTTACAAATCCATCTGGTGGTGATGTTGTCTATTCCAAATTGTTCTAGCTTACCAAGGAATAGGTTGTGGTCTACTTTATCAAATGCTTCACTGAAATCTAAGTATACTACATCCACAACATTTCACTGGTCTACTAGTTTAGTCACTTTATCAAAGAATGAAATAACATTATTTATAATAATAATGATGATGACGATAAAGTTGGAAGGGACCTTGGAGATCATCTAGTCCAACCCTCTGCTCAGGCAGGAAACCCTATATTATTTCGGACAAATGGCTGTCCAGTCTCTTCTTAAAAACCTCCAGTGTTGGAGCATTCACTGCTTCTGGAGGCAGGTTGTTCCACTGGTTAATTGTTCTAACTGTCAGGAAGTTTCTCCTTAGTTCTAGGTTGCTTCTCTCCTTGCTCAGTTTCCACCCGTTGCTTCTTGTCCTGCCTTCAGGGGCCTTGGAAAATAGCTTGACACCCTCTTCTTTGTGGCAGCCCCTGAGATATTGGAAGACTGCTCATCCCTCCCCCCTCGTCCTTCTCTTCATTAAACTAGACATACCCAATTCCAGCAACCGTTCCTCATATGTTTTAGCCTCCAGTCCCCTAATCCTCTTTGTTGCTCTTCTCTGTACTCTTTCTAGAGTCTCAACTTCTTTTTTACATCGTGGTGACCAAAACTGGATGCAGTATTCCAAGTGTGAAAGAGTTATTGTTCTCCAGAACTAGAACTCATGAAGAGATGTAGTGGAGGGACAGCAGTTGCATTAGAATCAGAGAAGAGTGGTATAGTAAACAATGAGTACTGGCCTTTGAGTACTTGTAGGTGTGTTGCCTCTCTGCAGTTTTGGAGCCCACTGACCTGGGTATACGGAAATAAACCCACAGCAACAACAACAAAAACCTAGTGAGCAATAAACTATGAAAACAGTAATAATTGCCAGGTTCACATAAATACCCTTAATATAGTTTATTAAAGCACAATAGATGCATTCACACAACTTAAGGCACCAGCTTACTTTTTACTGTGTTTTGTCATGTTAAAGTCTGCTCTACCACATTGTTTAAATGCACAATTGTTAAGCAGGCTCTGGGCATTGTGTGAACACAGCTCCTGGGTAATACATTAAAAGTGAGCCCTTGAATTGGTCCTGCTTCGGAAGAGACAAAATTATGCTTTCCAAGTGATTCCCTAAGTGTTAAGTAGCGTTCAACTGGATCCACCTGGGATTTTTTTTATTTTTACTATTGTTGAGAAGCCATGTAGTGTAATGGTTAAGATACTTAATTAGCAGCAGAAAGACCTACATGACGCACAGCTTTGGACGTTCAACAAGTGACTTGTCCCAATCACTCTTTCTCTACCCCAACAACTTTTGGGGGGGTCAAAACAAAAGACTCAAGCTGTGTTCAGACATCCCCTGGCTTCTCATTGGATAAAATGACACAAAAAGGTGTACCTTTGTGAACGTCGTCTCTGAAATGCCAGTCCCCAGCAGCCGCCACATACTTCCGACCACAGGAAGTGGGAAAGGCCCCGGCGGGTAGCGTTTGCGTGACCAGATCTGTTTCAGATAGGAAAGAATCTGGCGTGGAATCCAAAGGATCAGAAGGAACAGTAGCTTCAACATCCTCCTGCCTTCTCACTCTCCAGCCTGATCATCTGTCGTGGGACTTGTGCTTTGAGGACTCTGCTTCCTTCAGAGATGTTTGCTGTTTTGAAGTCTTTGCTACCACACCCTTTTATATTCTGTCCTACTTATGCATCTCTTGAAATCAGGACCAGCCTGTTTTTGAAAGCACTGATCCATGGATGTCCAAGCTATTATTTTAAATAACTTCTGCAGGTCTTTATTCCCTTCCCTATTATTAAATTTTAGTACATTGGCCTTTACATTTAAAGACTCCTAATAACTTTGCCATTCTCAACTTTGAGATTAAGATGCGTCAATGGGTTAGCAGTAGTGAATAGCTTTGAGATAGTCTAATTCCAAAATGTAACATGTTCTAACCCAGTGGTTCTCAGCCTTCCTAATGCCGCGACCCTTTAATACAGTTCCTCGTGTTGTGGTGATCCCCAACCATAAAATTATTTTCGTTGCTACTTCATAACTGTAATTTTGCTACTGTTATGAGTCATAATGTAAATATCTGATATGCAGGATGTATTTTCACCGTTACAAATTATACTGTTATAATTTCAGTATAATAGTTATACTGAAGGTCTGTGTTTACAGTAGCTGAAGCAGATTGGATTAAAACAGAATGGCTGCATTTGTGTAACTTATGCAGCTTGATTGTTGTTCGTCCATCGATTTCGATGAAGACCTTGACATCTTGTGGGTTATGGGCCATCAACGATGTGTCCATAGGTGGCTAATAAGACCGATGTTAGCACGGAATGTTCTGCCACATACTGAACAAAGAAATGTAGACACTGTTACTTCAGCATTTGCAGTTCTGGCTTTGCGGAGTGCTCGCTTTTCTTGTGCCGAGATAGTCCTTCTGTGTTCATATGTTTGGCAACCATGGTACACCAAGGTGCGCTATGTCGGTTGATCATGCGCCAGAAGTTCCCAAGAGATGGTGTTAATATCCTTGATTACTTTAAACTTGATGTCAATGTTGCTTTTTGTGTGTGCAGTCTTAGTGAATTATGGAAATATAGCCGCTTTATTCTTCTAGTATTATGTGATTCAGAAAATGTATCACTTTAGCTGCTCCAGCTAGTCCAGCGGTAGGCAACCTTGGCTCTTTTATGACTCGTGGACTTCCATTCCCAGAATTCCTGAGCCAGCCATGCTGAGGGGAAAGGGAGAGGTTTCCAAGCTGAGCCATGGTGGCTCAGGAATTCTGGAAGTCCATGAGTCATCAAAGAGCCAAGGTTGCCTACCCCTTAGCTAGTCAGTGGTTCCTCTTCTTTTCTCTCCCCAGATCCCCACCCCAGCTCAGTCAGTAGCTCAGTTCTGGAGCTGTGCCTACCAGAATCTTAGGAGAGATTTTTAGAAGGAGGTCTTGTCCACTGAGGCAGAGGCAGCAGAAGGGAAATCCATTCCTTCCTCCCACCCCACTGCTGGTTCCACTGAGCAATAATCAACTGCTTTTGGTGCAGCAGCCAGGGCAGGAAGAATGGGGGGCATTTCTGCAGCAACTGCAAGAAAAGGCTCCTTGGAGCTTCTTGATTCTACACTAGGAGCAGATTCATTTTGTCCCCCCCCCCCCTTCCCGGCTTTCCAGAGGCACACTAGGAAACAGAGAAAAGGCAAGCAGGAGGGGAAAGGGAAATACGTGCTGCAGACCAAAACATCCACCCAAAGCAGCGTTTATCTCCAAAGCCCCCCCCCTTTGATTTCTTCCCTTTTCACTGCCTGGACCACTTTTCCTTCTCCCACCTGTAATGAAATGGCGCTCCCTTCCCCTGCATCCCACAAGTAGGAAGCCATCAAGGGGGGGGTGAAGGGATTGAGCAGGATGAATCAAAAAGTATGTGCTGTCTTTCGGAGGACTGCAGGGATCACAGAGGAGGAGAGGATAAGGGGGGGAAATCAGTTGCCGTGGGAAGAGAGGAAAAAGCTCTGAGCGAGCAAAGTTGTCTTTAGCCATCGAGGAAAAGTGGAGGGCATCAACCGCACCGCAGGGCAAGAAGTAAAGGAAGAGAGGAGGGGGCTCAGAGATGGGGGGATGCGCGCACAGGGTGGTAAGGGGATAGGAGGAAGCCGGGCTTTGATAACTGGCCACTTGCCGGAAATCATAAATCCCTCTGAGGGAGCGATGTTTCCCTGAGCCAGAATGAAACCGAACGTCCTTCAGAGAACTCAGGGCCTGCCTGAATGAAGATCAACGGCTTTCCCTTCCGCTTGGCTCTGCTAGGCCCGCACGGAATCTGGGGCTCTCTGACAGGGCAGGACTCGGCAGGGGGAGGTGGGGGAACAGCGGGCAGGAGAATCGGTGGCAGAAGGGGAAGGGCTGTTCTGCAGGGCTGCCTCTCACCTCTTCAGGCGAAGACTACTGGAGCTGCGGCTGCTTTGGCTGCCTACCAGGCGGGTGGTCTCGGAAGGGTCGCAAACTCCTCCCCCTGCAGGCAGTCCTCTGCTCCCCCCCAGACTTGCCGTTCCCATCTAGCGTAGGTGATTCCCATTAAGCCCGCCAGAACTAGTGATCGGGGCAGTGGAGGAAGTTTCTGACTCTGGTTAGCATCACTCAGTGCTTCCTGCACCCGGGAAGCGTTCAAACTAAGCCGACCTTCCGTAGTTTGTGGGCAAAGCAGAGCAATATGGTGCCGACTCCTCTGCAGAATACGAGGAGAGACCAGCTCGACTGCGAAAAGGCTTCCCTGGAAAAAGCACTCCTGTTCGTTTCAGCTGAAGGACATCCGGAACCGCACAGAGAGCCTTTAAAGCCATTCCCCGATCCCGAGGTGGATGCAGCTGTCGAGATGCAAAAGAACACCACCGCGTATCTTAGACTAAGTTCCTAAGACCATCGGAAATATGTGTTTTCCAATGGTCTTAGGCAACCCCTGTTAAAGGTTGAGAACCGCTGTTCTAAACTGAGATCTTTTATACTTCCTGATTATGAACCTGCCCAGGGCAATCTGAGTTACTTGGAATAACAGAATAATAGTTAGAAGGGAACTTGGAGATCTTCTAGTCCAACCCCCTACTCAAGGCAGGAGACCTTATACCACAGGTCGGCAACCCACGGCTCTGGAGCCGCATGTGGCTCTTTCAGCTTTCTTCTGTGGTTCCAGTCCTCCTCTGCCATTTGCAGAGAGAGAGAGGCAGAGAGAGACAGAGAGAAGCACTTGCGCTTTGCTTCCCCCCCCTCAGGGCTCCTGATTGGCCCTGCACCTGGATGCCCTACCCCCTGGGAGAAGTGTGGCCAGAAAGTCCTTTCCTGGGCTGGTCCCATCCGAGGCACACATGGCTGGGGAGCCGTGCGGGGCAGCCCTGGGATCCCCCCTGGGACCGTCCCGCCGGAGCCTCTTCTGAGCAGGCCAGCCAACCCGCAAGCTGCGGCCCCAAGGGAGCACAGCTCCTGTCATCCCCAGCTGGTGCGACTGTTGGTTCCGCTGGCCGGGAAGGTGCGCTGGAGTCCCGGCTGCCGGCCCACTCCTCTCCCATCGCCCGGAAGAGGTAAACTGTCAAGCCCTGTGGGCTCAACATGAACGGGAGGGGGGAGGGAGGCAACAATACCCTGGGAAACCAGGAAGCCAGCACCACTGCCAAACAGCTGATCGTAACAACGTCGAATGCCGAATGTTTGGGAGACCCCTCAGGTGGCCACCAGACAGTTGTTCGGCACAGGAAACCCCGGCAGAGGCTGGAAGCGGAGACGATGGCTGGGGAGATGCCGGGGATGGTCCTATCTGCCCTATGAAGCCGCCAAACAGCTGAGCGGCCTGGCCACACCCTTCTCCCCATCTCCTGAGTACCCCATTTTTTTCTGATTGCTGTACGTTTCTGTCTTTCACCCAAAGTCCTGCACAAAGAGGAACGAAGGAAAACAGAACAAAGATAGCTGCTTGCTGTAATATTTTATTGGTAACGTATTCTTCAAGGAATGAAACAGAAACAAAAAAAACAGAATGAAATCACCCAATAGAAGGAAACCACATCTTGGTCTGGCATGGCTATCCAGTAAGACTCTCCCCGCTGTGGCTGGGGGAGACTTTTCATTTTAAACAAGGAAATTTTACTAAAGTAAACGGTGAGACTGTGATTTTATTATTACATAAACACATATATTATTGCTAGCATGCCGTCTATATCTATGCATTAATCCTGCTGTCTTTATTTTATCTAATTATCCTTCCCCCCCCCCTTTGGTTCAATCACGTTCAATTCTCTGAGACAGCCTGAACAAGTCCCTGCAGTTTTCTTGGCAAAGGTTCTTCAGAAATGGTTTCCATTCCCTCCTTCCTAGGACGGAGAGTAAGTGATTGATCCAAGGTCATCCAGCTGGCTTTATGCCTAAGGCAGGACTAAAACTCATGGTCTCCCACTTTCAGCAGCCTGATGCCTTAATCACTTCGTCAAACTGACTCTCCAGTTACCTTAATATCTTACTCCTAAATAAAATGTTCTTAATGCTAAACTTGCATTGAATTATTGTTTTATATATTAGCCTCTACACCTACATTATAGCTTCAAAGTCCTATTTCACCACAGTCGTATTTGTTGGTTTATTTAACAAATGTATATAACCACCCAAGTTATACACAGTGATTCTGGGGGGCATCATACAACATGAGTAGTTAATAAAAGCTAATCATAATATTCTACTCTATATCGCTACAATATGATTTCATAGCCACTCCATTTCTTTGGTGCTAAACTCTATACCAGGGGTAGGCAACCTTGGCTCTTTTATGACTCGTGGACTTCAACTCCCAGAATTCCTGAGCCAGCCATGCTGAGGGGAAAGGGAGAGGTTTCCAAGCTGAGCCATGCTGCCTCAGGAATTCTGGGAGTTGTAGTTCGCGAGTCATAAGAGAGCCGAGGTTGCCTACCCCTTGCTCTATACCATGTTGTGTTCCCATTGCTTCTCTTTAAGGGTGTGAATCGCTGTGTGTCAACCTTGGAGGCTGTAAGAGGCATAGACTTCAGTTCCCAGAATTCCACAGCTGGGATTGACGGCTAAGGGAATTCTGGGAGTTGAAGTCCATACATCTTAAAGCTGCCAAGGTTGAGAAACACCGCTCTACATTCTTATTCAGCAGATTTCAAATGGGGGTTTCTGCTCCATTGCAGCCTTCAGTGGGCATCTGCCCCTTTTGTAGTTTCTATGTTTCTCTGCTGAACTACATTACAGGTAGTCCTTGACTTACGACCACAATTGAGCCTAAAATTTTTGTTGCTAAGTGTGACAGTTGTTAAGTGAAGCACTGTAATTGTTAAGTTAGTAACACGGTTGTTAAGTGAATCTGGGTCTCCCCATTGACTTTGCTTGTCAGAAGGTCAACAACCCCGGGGACACTGCAACCATCATAAATATGAGTCAGTTGCCAAGCATCTGAATTTTGATCACGTGACCACAGGAATGCTGTAAAGATTGTAAGTGTGAAAAATGATTGTAAGTCCCCTTTTTCAGTGCCGTTGTAACTTCGAATAGTCACTAAATGAACTGTTGTAAGTCGAGGACTACCTATATTTTGGATTCAAAGGTTGTAAGTCACGTTGATTGTTGACCTGCTTAAAAAGGTGTGGTGTAATAAGAATAACAAATAAAGAAAATGTTCTGGTCATTTTCTAAAATTCTGCTTCAGGATCAAATCAATGGCAGAATCAAAATTTTATGCAATTCAGATGGGAAAAAGGATGATCTCTACAAATGATAACCAGTGCAATGGCTAAAATATATAAACTTCTCTGATACTCTGAAAAAAAGGACAAGTGAAAGAAGGTATGATTAAAGGAGTTAAGCACTGTGGGATTAATATGCTGGTGGAACAATGGGAAAATATATGGCTGAAAAAAACAGAACCTGACATAATTTAATAGAGAACGTCTTATAAAATGATGTGCTATTGGTATGTGCTTCCAGAAAAATTATCTAGAATATGTAAAGGTGCTTCAACTTTATGGTGGAAATGTGGAAAACATGAAAGGGTCATTTTATCGTGCCTGGATGGGCTTGCAAGAAATCCAGAAAATGTTGGCTTCAAATACATACAGTGATATAAAGAATTCTGAAGATTAATATTCAGTTGAAACCAGAACTTTAACCGATAGATAATTAAAGAGAATTAGGAAAGATTGTTTTTATATATAATAACTGCTGCAAAATGATATGCACAAAAGTAGAAAGTTTTTGAAATACAAAGACTACTCTAAAAATCCGAGCCCTGGGTACATTTATTTGTAAAAACAACATACTGATCTCCGGGACAGAGAATTTTATTATGCACTAAGCTTTCATTAGCCACTGCTAACATTATCAAAGTGTAAACTAACATTGGAGAGACATTTTTTTTTATAGCCAGGAGTTATATGACAAGAGTATGCAGCCTATAAAGTAGGCAGCTGGAAGTAGAGCAATGTGATGACCCAGGGCCCCGAACGGAGGCAAAGCAGTCGGCTGGTAAAAGAAACAGTCCTTTAATCACTGCCAATGTTCCCCAAAAGCTCCCACATATGCTGGCAAGAGTTCAGCCGAAGCGCACGCGCGCACGCACACACACCCACACACACACACACACACACATTCCTTTCAGCTGCCTCTGGCTAAAGGCAATTTCAATACAGCTGGAGAAGTTTACAATGTCCTCAAGGCAAGGCCGATAACAAGAAAACAAAACAGAAATGTAATGAGTCCTTTTAACTCTCAGCTTGTCTGCAGACTGCAAGGAGAGACTCAGAAATGCAGTCTGTGGTCATAAAGCAGGAAACCAACCGGTCCGAAATTCAAAGTGTCCAGGTTAAACAAAGACAAGAGCACAATTCACCACCATCTCAAGTTACCATGTTTGTTCTTGGCAAACACCCCACCCCACAGCATCTCCTTAAATCTTAATCCCCAGGTGTGCCTTGTGGAGTGGGGCGGGCCGCTCTCCTCCGGAGCAATTGAGCCTGCCTACATTGTTCTCTCCTACTCATTGCTCTCCTTGCTCTAGGGCAGGGGTAGGCAACCTTGGCTCTTTTGTGACTCGTGGACTTCTTGGAACCTCTCCCTTTCCCCTCAGCATGGCTGGCTCAGGAATTCTGGGAGTTGAAGTCCACGAGTTATAAAAGAGCCAAGGTTGCCTACCCCTGCTATAGGATCAGGTGAGGGGGCTTGCTCCTCGCCTGAACTCTGCCTCCCCTGTTCCAATCCTGAAGGGCCCTGGCCTGCCTCAGCCTGCTCTTCCCCACAGTCCTTTGAAGCCACAAACATCTCTCCCTGGGCCTCAACAGGGTCCTGTGCCAGCTCCATTTCCTCCTCCGATTCAGGCTCCGACGGAAGCATGACGAGCAATGCGAGCTAGGCAGACATTGGCTAACACAGCTGAATTGAGGTTGATACATCTAATCACATGGGCGGTGAACTGACGGACCTATTACAGGCTTGATGACCAAATCACCAATACTTAAAGGACTATAAAAAAAACAATGTCTCTCCAATGTTAGCTTACACTTTGATAATGTTAGCAGTGGCTAACGAAAGCTTAGTGCATAATAAAATTCTCTGTCCCGGAGATCAGTATGTCTTTTTTACAGATAGATAGATATATCTTTAGAAGAATTGATTTTACTAGGTGAACCCCTAATACTTATACCAAGTCTGCAGCTGAAAATAATTAAGCTGTAGTCCCTTGATCATTTGTTCATATCTTTCTCATCTAAATCATCTAACCATTTCTAGTTTCCTGCTGCTTACCTGTTCATTTATCAATGATACTTTCATTTCGATCTCTACTTGCTTCTTTCTAGGATTCCATAACCCATAACCTAATGATCTTTTGGCTGATTTCACACACCACATTGAAACCGATTATTGAATAAAACCGTGTTTCTGTATCTGTATAATACTTCAAACATACACTCCCCAAATAAAGTGGTTCACTACACAAAAAAAAGTGGGTTACGTCACAAAAACATAACCAAGATTAAAAACTAAAGATGGATGCACCCACTTCCATCCTAGGTCCACCACAGGCCCGCTATAAGTGCAACTTTTTGTACTCAATGCAGCCTGAAACCTGACCGAAATGGGAGTGGATAATCAGCTTAAAGGGTGCTCTGCAGCTGTAGATTGACCCAGTGGTGGGATTCAGCCGGTTCGCACCTCTTCAGCAGAACCGGTAGCTAATTTTTTGTTGCCCAGGCCCAGAGTAGACTTCTGGAAGTGGCATCCACATAGAGAACATATTTGAATCCCACCACTGGACTGACGCCTTTTTCAATAACCTTTCCCCCCAAAAAACAAAGATTGGAAACAGGGCAGCAGTTATCTAAAATTGCTTGGTCAAAGGACAGCTTCTTGAATATAGGGTGTATCGCTCCTGCCTTGAAAGAGGAGGCACTAGATTTTATGCTGCCAAAACCTGAGCGCCAACAGACTAAGGGAGTCTATTGCCAGCACAGCAACAGAATCCAGTGACACAGGTAGGGATAATGCCAAGCAACCTGGAAGTCAGTACAACACCAACCGCCTCAAGTGTTCCCCTAATAGACTGTGTTTTAGGGGGGTCATTGGTGCTCTCTGAGCTTGCTTGTTTTCCCGCAGATGTTTCATGACCCTGTCTAGGGAACATCAGTGCTAGTAAGGAGTGAAGTTTGCTGAGTTTATATTCTGGTGTCTTGCCTGTCTGGGTGGATGGGGGGGCAGCCTTAGGGATTCTTCAGTTGAGCTGTTTACTAATGGCTCTGTGGCAGTTTCTTCCGTGGGGTATTGCTTACTTGATGGTTGGTCTGAAGGTGACCTTGGAGTTATTCTATGCTGATCTGAGTACTGATTCCTGGTGGAGAAGCGCTGGAGACTTTTTCCCTTTTGAGCTGACCTGCCCAAGCTCAGAGAGCACCAAGGACTCCTCATTTCAACCCACAGCTACAAATATTCTCCTTCACTGAAACTGTGTTTTTTCCAGTTCTTGCTATTTTTCTAGCCTACTCTTCCTATTTGGAGGAATCATCTTCAATTCCGAGTCCTTCGTTTTAGATAAATATGGTAACGTGCATGTGAAGACTTCATAGACATATGTATCACTGAGCAAAACTATGGAAAGGAGACCTGAAGAGTAACTGATAAAATTAAGCCACAAAATTAAGCTCTGCCAGGGCACTGGAGATTAACGAGAAACTGCACAGATCTTCAACGGGGCAAGTTGCGGCCCAGCCCCTAATACATGCTCCATGTTAAATTCTTTTAGTCCTTCTGGATGATGGAAGGCAAATGCTTTCATAAGGTTGGTAAAGAAAACAAAGAGCTCCATCTGAGCCAAAGTCTTCCCCAAGCATTCACGGGACCCTAAAAAAAATAATAATAAAGAGATGTTCAGGAGATGACTTGAACCACTACCAAAGCCGAATGGCGTTATAACCTAGATGCAGATTGGCAAGCATTTTTAAAATAGCATTTAGCAGGAGTAATAGCACTTATATATCGCTTCACGGCGCTTGACAGCAATCTATAAGCAGTATACAGAGTAAGCCTCTTGCCCTCCAGCAATCTGAGTGTCATGGTTCCAACAGATGAAACTCTTCAAAAGAACTTTGAGGCATTGTTTACCTTAAAGAATCTTTATTTTGAGTAGCATAACATCAGCACTGCATAATCAAAGCCAAAAACTGAATTCCCCTCCCCTGAGCACATAGTATCAAAGCACAATTCCCTCCTCCAATTAACTGTCATAAATCACATTCCCCAATTAGCTTGAAACACGGGCTTCCTCTCCAGTTCTCCAGGCTACCAATTCCTTATCAGCTCTGGTTACAATAACCTTGATTCTCACACTAGTTTTAGTGTTGTCATGTCTAGCTGAACTCTCATTCACATCCCAGCATCGTTTAAAAGCAAAAGGTAAAAAATGGCTACTTTTCCATCTGTTGTCAATGCAAAAACATCCGATGTTAGCAGCGTTGACGCTGGGTCCTCATTTTACCGACCTCAGAAGGATGGAAGGCTGAGTCAACCTTGATCCAGTCAGGATTGAACTGCTGGCAGTCAGCAGAATTAGCCTGCAATACTACATTCTAACCACTGTGCCACCAGTGGTCAGAATGCTAGGGAAACTCTGTTCTCAGTCACAGAATGAGCAGGTAAAAAAAATTAATTGGGCAAAGTTCCATGCAATACCATTTATCCTTAGCGTGAAGCCAGCCCATTATGATTGTATGTCACGCTGCTCCTAAAATGGATTTGGTCATATGACTGACCCCATTTAATGACTTTTGTAGCAGTCGTTAAGTAAGTAAATCACTGTGGTCATTAAGTGAACTCACGGCCATTAAAGCTTTTAGCTTTGGAAATCCATTACAGAACCTTTGCAAAAAGCTAAGGGTCGGCCAAGTGCCAAAACCATGGCACAAAGCTATTGCTAAAGTTTGAAGATAGGCCAGTTATATTGTCAGCGTAATTACCTGCCCCAAAGGTAAAGAATTCTTCTCTGAATACAAATTTGTCATCTTTATCCAAAAAGTGGCTAGGGTTGAACTTCTGCGGTGTCTCCCAGCATTTGGGATCAAGCAGAACAGAGCAGAGATCAGGGAACACCAAGGTACCCTACAAAAGGAGAAAAGAGAAAGTCTTATTTCATAACTGCTGTTTTCGCAAAGACTGCTAAGCCTGATAGTAATAGTAGTAAAGTTGGAAGGAACCTTGGAGGTCATCTAATCCAACCCCCTGCTCAGGCAGGAAACCCTACACCATTTTGGACAAATGGCTGTCCAGTCTCTTCTTAAAAACTTCCAGTGTTGGAGCATTCACTGCTTCTGGAGGCAAGCTGTTCCACTGGTTAATTGTTCTAAATGTCGGGAAGTTTCTCCTTAGTTCTAGGTTGCTTCTCTCCTTGATGAGTTTCCACCCGTTGCTTCTTGTCCTGCCTTCAGGTGCTCTGGAAAATAGCTTGACTCCCTCTTCTTTGGGGCAGCCCCTGAGATATTGGAACCCTGCTATCATGTCCCCCCTCGTCCTTCTCTTTGTTAAACTAGACATACCCAATTCTAGCAACCATTCCTTATATGTTTTAGCCTCCAGTCCCCTATTCATCTTTGTTGCTCTTCTCTGTACTCTTTCTAGGTCTCAACATCTTTTGGTGACCAAACTAGATGCAGTATTCCAAGTGTGGCCTTACCAAGGCACTGAAGAGTGATGATCCAGTTAATTTATTTCCTGAGTGTGTGTTTGTGTGTGAGTAGGTGGATGGGTAGTTTGCCATTGTTTCTTTCCTGGGGCTGGGAAAGAGGGACTGGCCTAAAGTCACCCAACTGCTTCATGCCCGAGGCAGGACTACAAGTCACACTCTTAACCATTATATCAAAGTGGCTCTTTTTCTGAGTTATGCATGACTTGCAGCCTACTCAATAGATAGGGTTTGCACTGCACACTAAGCCACAAGTAAACAAAACCAAGTGTAACTGGCATCTCATCACAGCCAACTCACCACAATCAACTTGCCGCGGCTAACTTGCCATGGCCAATTCACCACTAATATTTTTTTTTAAATGGTGGAACAGAATCATCAAAGAAAGGATGCAAAAGGAAGGACAAAATGAAATGTGAATGACAAAAAATTAAAATATTTTTTTTTAAAATAATTAAATTGCATTGTTAAATTGTCCCACAGCAAGTTGTCCCACAGTGACTTGGCTAGGGTGAGTTGGCCACAACGAGTTGGCTCTGGTGAATTGTCCCATTTCCGCCTCAGGATGCCCTTGGCTGAGGCACTTAGTAGCACTTAGACTTATATACCGCTCCGCAGTGCGTTGCAGGTCTCTCTAAGCCAGTGGTTCTCAACCTGTGGGTCGGGACCCCATTTGGGGTCGAACGACCATTTCATGGGGGTCGCCAAACCACGCTGTCCACCATTTTTTTCCCTTTTCCTTAGCTGTCCTACTCCCTCTTATTGGTGGCCACATCTACTTGGGGGTCACCACAACATGGGGAACTGTATTATAGGGTCACGGCATTAGAAAGGTTGAGAACCACTGCTCTAAGCAGTTTACAAATATCAGCCTATTGACCCCAACAATCTGAGGCCTCATTTTACCCACCTGGGAAGGAGGGAAGGCTGAGTCAACCTTGAGCTGGTCAGGATCGAACTCCTGGCTGTGAGTAGAGTTAGCCTGCAATGCCACATTCTAACCCCTGCACCGTCAGGTCTTTAAAGCTGTCCTTAGCCATTCTAGTTTCAAAGAAGTGTTTTTCCCTCTCTTTTTTTTTTTGCCAACAGGACTTTTGCCAAGGGTGCGACCTTGCATGATTCACTGGCCCCTTCATTACTGACCCAAGAAAAGTTTGAGATCCCCTCTTATTGGCCACTTCCTGCACTTATGACCTCCCCTTCCATTTTGGCTTGGGCTGAAGTGAAGAGCTGGTAGCTGGCCTCTACAGGGATATCTGCCCATATTGTCCATAGAATTTATCAGCTCTTATCTGAGCCCATTATGACACGGATTCAAAACACCACTGGTCCAGTTTCCTTGTTTTTTGTTTTTAAGCCTGGGCTTAGTGCTCTCTTGAAAAACTGTGCTGCACAAAAGATGAAGTGCACTTGGGGAAGGTGTGTGTTGCTAATGCTGCCCCCCCCACACACACACAGAGAGGTTTCTATTGCTTTGGCTGACAATGTAGGGGTTTGGGGTTTTTTTGCATTGCTGTACTATTATTCTGTACCTTTGTAATATAAACATCAAGTATGGACATATCAGTTGTGCACAATCTAAAGAGAGTGAAAAATATGACATTGCTGAGACGCTGGGTTTCGTGAATGACGGCATAGGAATAAGGCAGCTTCTTCCGATCTTCAAAACAGATTACTTGGTGGGGATCCAGTGCTTTTTCGATCTCCTTCTGTACTTTCTCTAAGGATAAAACAAATGCATTCTGATTGACAAGCAAGAAAATAACCTCTATAGGGAAAGCTCAAGGAATTCAGTCTCAACTTAGTTAAAGCTTGGGTTAAATTACTAGCTAATTGTGTAAGAGCTATAACTAAAGAGAAAATTTAGTGCTATTATGAATACTTAGATAAATGGAATGGAATAGAGGTAGTCTTTGCTTAACAACCAACTCGGGGTGACAGGATAGCAGTGTTCCAATAGTTGAGGGGCTGCCACAAAGAAGAAGGGGTCAACTTATTCTCCAAAGCGCCTGAAGGCAGGACAAGAAGCAATGGATGGAAACTAATCAAGGAGAGAACCAGCCTGGAACTAAGGAGAAATTTCCTGACAATAAGAACAATTAATTAGTGGAACGACTTGACTCCAGAAGTTGTGGGTGCTCCAATAAATACTGGACAACCATTTGTCTGAAATGTTATAGGGTTTCCTGCTTGAGCAGGGGGTTGGACTAGTTCAGAGGTAGGCAACCTTGGCTCTTTTATGACTGGTGGACTTCAACTCCCAGAATTCCTGAACCAACCATGCTGAGGGGAAAGGGAGAGTTTCCAAGCTGAGCCATGCTGGCTCAGGAATTCTGGGAGTTGAAGTCCACGAATCATAAAAGAGCCAAGGTTGCCTACCCCCGGACTAGTCACTAGAAGGCCTCCAAGGGCACCTCCAACTCTGTTATTTTGTTGTTATAATTATTCCATTATTATTATTATCAGGGCTTTTTTGTCACAGAACGCACCGGGACAGAGTTCCGGCACCTTTTCTTGACGGATTTTCCAGACTTGCATTCTTTTCCTATTGTTTCCCTTCCTATCCTCGTTTGTTTTGGAAAATGCCCCGCTGGCGGTACGGTGCGAGCAGGGTCCCCTCCGCGCTATCTGCCTCCTCCAGGAGGAGTCATGAGGCGCCGGAGCACCACAGCCAGAGCGTGGCTTGATTGGCTGGGTCGGACCATGTGGTGTGGAAGCCGATGGTGGCGGTAGGAGACACATAAACATGGAGGCCATCTTTCACGAGAGGGCGAGCGAGCCTTTTGCCTTCCCCTACAGAAGGTAGGGTGCGTGTGAGGTTAAAAAGAGGCGAAGCGAGAGGAAAGAAAGGCGGCTGGCATGGAAGTTTGCCCGACAGCGAAACTTTGCTGTTTCGGTTCCTTGGGTAGTTCAAAGGCTGGGATGTCTACAATATCTTTTTAATCTTTTATACTTTATATTCAAACTGCAGAGGGGAAGAATAAGAATAAAGCTAATGTCTTGTGATTCGGAGGTTTTATTATTATTAATAATAATATATATTAATTATGTATTGGTCAGATGTATAAAGGTAGACTACAGTATGAGGTTTAATCAGATCTATTTATTAAATTGGGTTTAACTTAAAGGTAAATTAAAAGTAATCTGTTCACTGACAAAGTTTCAACTTTCATTTGTTTCAAGTCAATATCCATATTAAACTCCAAATGTAAATGTTTCCACCTTGTTCGACAGCTTCTTAAAAATAATTCAATCTTTTACAAGCAACCAAATTTTGTTTTATTGGGCCAATTTCACTCCACGTAGAAAGCTGACATTTCCACTCATTAAACTAAATGGGTATGCCAGTGGTAAATGTCCCAAAAGATTAATAAAATGCCTTCTTGTAATTTAAAGCCACACAGTGCATGGTAACATTAATAGTATTAACTTACCTTGAACAAAATAATAGTCTTTTAGATACACTAAAAATTGAAGGGGTTTTTTTTCAACTACAAAGGTAAACCTTGTAGGATAGGCAAGGCGGGTTGTATGATGTGTGTGAGTTCCGGCACCTTTTTTTTATTACAAAAAAGCACTGAATATTACCATTCATTCAGCACCGGGACAGAATCTCAACAGCCTCCCTTGGTAAGTTGGAATTGGAAGATCTAAAGGTAGACATTGAAAAAAAGGGAGGAGAGACTAGAATTCTCACCACAAGTTTTTCTCACCTTGAATGTTGGGGTGAACTGCCATAAAAAACAGAGCCCAAGAAAGGATGACAGCTATTGTGTCTGTGCCTGTGAGGAACAAGTCGACGATAACTTGAACCAAATTCTCTTCATGAAAAGGCGATGTGGGGTCTGCTTTCTCCTATGGATCAGATGAACAAAGCAAAACCGAAGTCCAAGATATTCAGAGTTATGGAGCCTTCATTCCAACCACTGTACTGCACTGCCACTGTATTATACCCCAAGTCTATCCATAAGGTGAGGAACAGGAGCTTCCATAGCGCTATTGTGTCCCATCTGCATGCAGAATGGGACAATTATCCCAGAGTCGTGGTGGGCGCAGGGGTTCAAATGAAGTACTGCAGGCTAATTCTGCCAACTGCCAGCAGTTCGATTCTCACCGGCTCAGGGTTGACTCAGCCTTCCATCTTTCCAAGGTCGGTAAAACGAGAAGCCAGATTGTTGGGGGCAAGAGGCTGACTTTGTAAACTGCTTAGAGAGGGCTGTAAAGCACTGTGAAGCAATATATAAGTCTAAGTGCTATTGCTATTATTGGCAGGCACGTGGCTGTGCCTACTTCACCATGGGCCCCCCGCCACCACCGACTTTCCTAAAGCACCAGAAGGCAGGACAAGAAACAATGGATGGAAAATAATCAAGGAGAGAAGCGACCTGGAATTAAGGAGAAACTTCCTAACAGTGAGGACAATTAACCAGTGGAACCACTTGCCACCAGAAGCTGTGGGTGCTTCATCACTGGAGGTTTTTAAGAAGAGACTGGACAGCCACCTATCTGAAAGGTTATCAGATCTCCTGCTTGAGGAAGAGGTTGGACTAGAAGACCTCCAAGGTCCCTTCCAGCTCTATTCTGATTGATTGGCAAGCCGAGCCAGCAAGACTGCACCCAATGGGAAGGCAGAGGCCGATCCTTTGGTGCGCAGATTGGCTGCTGGAATGTGCCCCAACGCACTGTGAATTGGCTAGGGATAAGTGAAGAAGTGAAACATTTTCATGGGGGGGAAAAAAACCAAGAAAGTCCAGTTGCCTTTTGGAAAAGCACCTTTGGGATGGGCCATATACATTAACTATTTAATTCAGTTCAGTTTGGCTTACCCCGAAATTATGTTTATTTATTTATTTATTTATTTATTTATTTTATTTTATTTAAATTTATAGACCGCCCCACTCCCGCAGGACTCTGGGTGGCTAACAATAAAAACACCATAAGACATAACAAAACAAACAGTATAAGAACATTCATCCAGGGGTCAGATTTTATAAACCCCAGGCCTGCCGGAAAAGCCAGGTCTTAAGCAGCTTGCGGAAAACCAACAGGGTGGGAGCGGTCCTAATCTCCAGGGGGAGCTGGTTCCAAGACGTGGGCGCCATCACAGAGAAAGCCCTCCCCCGCGGCCCCGCCAAATGGCACTGCTTGGCTGATGGGACCCGAAGGAGGCCCAGCCTGTGGGATCTAACCGGACGAAGGGAACTATGAGGTAGTCGGCGGTCTCGCAAATAGCCTGGCCCTGAGCCATATAGGGCTTTAAAGGTAATAACCAACACCTTGAATTGGACCCGGAGACCAATAGGCAACCAGTGTAGCTCGCGGAGGATAGGTGTAACGTGGGTGTACCGAGGAACACCCACTATCACTCGCGCGGCTGCATTCTGGACCAACTGTAGTTTCCAAATACTTTTCAAGGGTAGCCCCATGTAGAGCGCAATGTTTAGCCAAATGTTGGGTTTTATCCCGCTCTTTCTGTTCTACATTGGAAAGAGGTTTTGTATCCCTGCCCTATTGGGCTAATGTACCTAGCAGTCGATGTTTGGGGCTTGGTGAATCAAAAACTAGGCAGGTTTTGCACATTAAAACCTGGAAACTTACATGATCCATGTGAGCTAAATAGAAGTCAACAAAGCTTTGTGGTTCATGAGATGCCTGAGAAGTCTTGGAGTTTCTCATTTTCTTCTCGATATAATCAATCATAAATTCACAGGAGGAAACTGCCTTCTTGTGAGGCCCAGGGAGGTATTTCACAAATGAAGGGAAGATGTTATATATCTGGAGGAAGAGAAACAATATTAATTATAATTATCAGTAACCTTGATAGCTTGGATATGTAATATATCAGCCACTATGTGGTGCTCCCTGTGCTTGGTTTATTTGCTTGTAGATGTTTTATCTGAAACGTTATTTGCTTGTAGATGTTTTATCTGAAACGTTATTTGCTTGTAGATGTTTTATCTGAAACGTTTCAGATAAAACATCTACAAGCAAATAAACCAAGCACCACATGGTGGCTTATATATTCCTGACAGTGAAAACAATTAACCAGTGGAACAACCTGCCTCCAGAAGCGGTGAATGCTCCAACACTGTAAGTTTTTAAGAAGAGACTGGACAGCCATTTGTCCGAAATGGTATAGGGTTTCCTGCCTGAGGCAGGGGGTTGGACTCGATGACCTCCAAGATCCCTTCCAACTTTACTATTGTTGTTGTTGTTGTTACTATTATTATTACTATTTTCCTTCCAACTCTATTATTCATCACCCAACACCATGATAAATATTGCCGCTTTTATAAGGCCTTAGTTGGACCACACTTGGAATACTGCATCCAATTTTGATCACCACAATATAAAAAAAGATGTTGAGACTTTGGAAAGAGTGCAGAGAAGAGCAACAAAGATGATTTGGGGTGGGGTGGGGTGGGGGGACTGAAGGCTAAAACATATGAAGAAAGGAATTGGATATGTCTAGTCTAGTGAAAAAAGGGCCAGGGGTGACACGATATCAGTGTTCCAATATCTGACGGGCTGCCACAAAGAAGAAAGGGGTCAAGCTCTTCTCCAAAGCACCTGAAGGCAGGACAAGAAGCAAAAGATGGAAATTAATCAAGGAGAGAAGCAATCTAGAATTAAGGAGAAATTTCCCCACAGTTAGAACAATAAACCAGTGGAACTGCTTGCCTTCAGAAGTTGTGGGTGCTCCGACATTGGGGGCTTTTAAGAAGAGACTGGATAGCCATTTATCTAAAATTGTATAGGGTCTCCTGATTGAGCAAGGGGTTGGACTAGAAGACCTCCAAGATCCCTTCCAACTCTGTTATTCTGTATTCTGTGTGATTTTCCCTCTGCATTGTAAGACATATTTATATCTGTTTATAGAGATAGCATTGGACAAGGTAGATCAATAAAGTATTCCAGGAAATTATATAAGGCAATGCATTCTAATGCAGTAATAGGAAAGAGAAGCTTGTGTTTACTTTTTTTTTTTTTTACTTACCATCTCTCCAAAAGTGCCTCTGCATTTAGTAATATTTTTTATGTGTTCAACAAGCTTTTGGAAAGTGTCATCCTCTGTGAGAAGGGGTTGTCCAAAAACTGCTGTGTGGATTATTTTGGAGGCTGAATGCATGCTGGGTGGGAAAGGATCCAACGGGTGACCTGTACCCAGAAGTTAACAATCTGTTACAAACACAACAAAGCTGATAGAAGGAAAGAATAGTTTGTAAAGCAAAATGCCTGCCATTGCTAAATAAAGAAACAGTAGACAGGTCAGCCAGAGAAAAACTGCCTGTCAGCTGCCACCTTACGCCTGCTTGTGGTTCGCTGCCATGTGGTGCCACGAACTCTGGGCACCACATGGCAGAGTTTGCCACAAACTCTGGGAAGGATGAATGAGGGAGGGTGTGCTTGGGGAAAATGAAAGTAACTGCCTTATCTCCCCGAGATGCTGCTTCAAGGTCACCCAGCTGGGAGAAGAAGGCAGCTGCATATCAACCAACATTTGAATTGATTGTTTGGAAAACATATTGCCTGAACCTGATTGGTTATGGGAGAATCAGCAATGGGAGGCAGTTAATTTGGGGATTTTGGCATGCAATTCTCAGTATTGGCTATGCTTGACTGCGATAGACTTCTAATAAAACTATACCTTTTCCAGTGCGTGGAGCCAAGGATCGTTTTTACTTCGAAGTTTAAGTCGTGGCGGGTCTGACATTGCCTCCCTAACCTTTCAGCCCTCAGGTACATACCCTTGGTCTGGGCAAAAGTCTTCACAAGCTGACAAGCCTCCTCTTGTATATGATGTTCCAAACCCTTTTTCATTTGTCCCAATTTCTGGAGGGTAGAATTTCCAAACTGTCTCTGCTTCTTCCAAATTTTTCCATTGGAAAACATAATGCCTACAACAAATAAGAACCATGAATGCGCTTTACTACAATGTATTGTTTTTTATGAGAGACATATTCCATCTTACATTCGGGAGATATGGTTGTCTCTATGGAGATTCTCAGTCATCCGGGTCAGAGTTATCCCAATGATGCTTTTTCACTAGGCAAGTGGACTTTCTTGTTTTTCTTTTGAATACGTTTTGCTTCTCATCCAAGAAGCTTCTTCAGCACTGAGAGAAATATGGTTGTGTACATCAGGGGTCCCCAACCTCCAATCTATGGACCAGTACTGGGCCGTGGCATGCCAGCAACTGGTCTGCACAAACAAGCAAAGCCCCATCCGCAGGATGCAAGCAGCACACAAAACCATGCCCCTTCTGGTCCACGGAAAAACCTCTCTCCATGGAACCAGTCACTGATGCCCAAAAGCTTGGGGACTGGCATACGTCACACCGTCTCCTCCATTTTTTCCCATAGCAACAAGCATGTAAGGTAGGTTGGGCAGAGAGTGATTGGCCCAAAATCACCCAGTGAGATTCAGTGGCTGAGGGTAGGTGAGAATCTGGATCTCCCAGGTCCTTTTCAAACACTTTAAGCACAACATCATAATGGATCTCAGCGATGGCTGATTTAAAGCGGGATCTGAGATCTGGATTCCAAAGCTGTTTGACCTATCCATCATCAAAATCCCTATCTCCCCAAACCATTGAACCCAGCCTACCTTAATCTTTCACCAACTATCATTAAACATTCACATAAAGTCACTCTCGTGTTAGCTTGGTGGCAATAAAAAATAAAGATCTATCCCAAAATAAAATGACTGAAAGGAACATGCACGAATTTTCTGTCTACTTACCCTTTCCATTTTCCATAATTTTTGAAAAAGGAAATATTGGTCGCCCACACAGTGCTTCGGACTGGTCAATTAATCCATTTTTTATAGCTCTGAATCCGGTTAACACAACTACAGGTGTGTGTCCTATCCAAAAGGTGAAGATGTTCCCATAAGTGTCTGTAAGCTGTATATGGGGTCAACAAAGTCAGGGCAAGAAAAGAGATAAACATTATGTGAAAAATATTGTGGCATTTCAGATATCTGTGGTTGTTAATTTCTTTGTTTAAAACTAATTTATTGAGTATTACAGAGGAAATTAATACAAATAAAAATAAAAGAATAGAGAGAAAAAAATAAAAAATAAGAATAAAAAGAATGAAATATTGTAAAATTGAGGGAAAAAATAAGACTATAAAAAGCAAGAAAAAGAGATATAAAGAAGTAACTTATCCTTTCATCTAACAAATATAAATTTTTTTAATAACTTATCACTTTACCTTAAAATACAACAAACAAACCCTTCATTCATAACACATATCTATAAATAAATCCTTAAAACCTAATCATTCAGTCCTGGTCTACAAAAGTCCATTAGAGGTTACCAGAAATAAAACCTACTTATTTTAGCATTGATCAAATAAAATAAATTTATATTCCTTCTTTAACTTTTAATAATCTTGACCTTTAATCTCTTCAAATAATGTTCTTATGATCACCCGATCAAAAATCCAAAAGCCTGGCAACCGACAGGCACCCAGGACGGACGACCGATTTGCACGTCAGGACCGCTACGGACCTCTACCAGAATTTCCTCTGGCTTCGCCCTGCCCAGGCATAGTTCACCATCTTGGCTGGCTGGGGGATTCTGAGAGTTGAAGTCCACCCGTCTTCAAGTTGCTGAGATTGACAAACACTCCCTGATTTTATTTTTATTAATTTTTTTTAGAAACACAAATGCTTAATATTTTATCAGCAACGTAGAGCCTGGGTTCCAACACTGAACTTCCTAATACATGTTAAATTTCTTTCTCTCCACCTCGTTTTTCTAGCCACTAATAAAAGGTGTTTTATTAAAAACACTCCCTGATTTTTGAGGTCAGAGCTGAGGATGGAGCACCAACTGCTTAAGGTTTATCTAGCCCATCCTCCAGAACTGTGACTTCCCACTTACACAAATATCTGAATAAATCCTATTTCTAACAGAGAATGCCAAAGAACCCTTTGTCTTTTTTTTTTAAAAAAGCCACATTTTCACCATTTAGGCACCATAAATCCACCTTTTAAGGAAGCGTCTGAGATCCCACTCATCCTGTTATCTCTTTTCTATTCCAAGAATATACAGTATTTGCAGCGTTGACAAATGTCTTGGAATTTGATTCCTTTCTTTTTCTACATACCATCAGCAATACCTGGGAGCAAGAAGTACCAAAGCATTTTAGTTTGCAGAAGACTGGCTGTCGGTGTTTGTGTGTGTATTTGCCAAATGTCATAACAGTAATAATATAATAATAGCTGACAATGCTGCAGATGCCAAAACAGTGTTGGTACTTAAAGGTAAAATTTTTATTTACTTTATTTATTTATATCTCATACTAGGTAATCCCTGAGTTATGAGCGTTCACTTAATGCTTGTTCGAAGTTACACGATAAGCGCCTCCAGTTGTTGTTAATTGCGAAGTCGTGTCCGACCCATCACGACTTCTAAACAGAAGAAAAAGCATGTTAAAAGCAAAGTAAAAATGGCTGCAATTTCCATCAGTTGTCAGAGCAGGAACATCCAGCTCTGACAAGAGGAAGAACTGATGATTCAAAAGTACTGACATGGAAGGTTAGTTGGCAAAGGAAGAAAGCCAGAGTAAGGCTGAAAGAAACCAGGGTTTTGATTTATTAGAGGAGATTTCATATTACTGATTAGTTGAATATGGTGGAAAATAGATATTTTTTTAGAAAATAAAGTAACATTATAATTGAATAGGTAAGATGTGTAATAAGACTAATAGACGTTTTGGTTTAATATGGTGGAAAATAGATAATTTTTAGAAAACAGAACAAGATTACATGCAAATTGATAAGATGTGTATTTAGGATATTAGATTTTATTATAAAAAGGGGAAGGTAGAAGCTGAGATAAGGGAAACTTTGGTTACCTAAAGCTTGGAAATTATAAATACCAAATGTTAATTTGAATATTGATGGAAAACTAAAGTTTGGGGAAAAAGCAATAACAGGACATTGATTGTATATGAATACAAACACAATTAAGATATGTATAAGCTAAAAATTATTGATAAATGTAACAAAGATGTGATGACCAGGACTTAGGGGACAGTATCAGTTGTGAATACGTGCAGATGGCCCTGCTCTCTCTGGCCACTTGCAGAATCCTGGATGCAGGGTCATGAAAGGACAGCAAGGAAAACACCCAATGTCCTAACCCACCCGGGAACATATGGTGCCTTGAGGAAACACCCAAACCACACAAAAGGGAACATATTAGCTACTTCTGCTTTCTTCCTTCTCATCTACAGTGTGCCATCCTTAAAGGGCGAAGTCTCTATCCTATGTGTGTCAGCTTTGCTGGGTGAATTGCTTAAGTAATCAAAGTAGGTGTAAAAATAAGGCTTTTTCGATATTTGGGGCTTTTCTCTCTCTTTAGAGAAGCCCGTCTTTGCTCAGCTGAATAAACACGTAACTCTTGAAGGCAACCTCTGGTTTCCTGTATGTTTTATCAAGCAAAACCTCAGAACCTGCATATCAGATGGTTTTATTTCGTTGATAATAATAAAAACTGTATTAGCCTAATATGAGAAAGTAGATATTAAGGGGAAAAGAGAGGAAATATCTGATGTTGTAACTTAAGATTTGTGCAAAAGATCTATGTATGTTATTGCATTATTGATTAACCCAGTCACCCCATTGCTTTTTAAATGTTTAACTGTAAAATTAGAAAACTAATAAAATATTATAAAAAAAATAAAATAAAGCAGAGAGGCCAACCGGCAAAAGGGAATTCAGGAGGGTGGCCAGCTGAATCCAGCAGTGGCCAGAACGGTCCCTGGTCCACCATTTTAAGGCCAGATTGGATCATAATTTATACCAAGCGTGCACTTACAGGGGAGTCCCTAATCTGCTACATGAATGGTACCATTGGGCTATAAACCTGGACATCAAGCTGAACCGCTACAAAAACCCTCCTATGCCAGGAGCCAGACCAAAACCAGACCAGGGGAGGCATCAGGCTCAACAACGAACCCTACTTGTTGCAATCACCGGAGTCCCTAGAACACCTGCACGACCTCCAATCAAGTGCTTCAGATGTGGTCAGCCAGGGCACCAAGCAGCAGACTGTCCAGTTCCTAAGAGTGCACCAGTTGCTTCAGCTAAACCTAAGAGGGGATCCCCACCAATGCGTGAATAGTCAAATTGGATCAGCCAAGAGAAAGCTGTGCAGATCACCTCCCCTTCCCAAGAGAAAACCAAGGTCCTGATTGAGAGCTTGCCTTCGCCTGCTCCTTGCGACAGTGATGACGAAGGAGACGACAACCCGATGGTGAGTCAGCCGGTCCCACCTTTTGCGTTTTCTGTGAAGCTTCTAGTCCCTAAGGCAGGAGCGCAAATGGATTTACATGTTTTAATTGACTCTGGTTGCACCCGATGCTTAATCAACCTCCCCACAGTGCTTACATTAGGCATTCGGGCCAGGTTATTGCCCACAGCCGTGAGATTCGAACAGGCGGACGGATCCCTGATAGGTGGGGCCCCAGCAACTCACTTAACCGAACCAGTGTGCCTAGAACTAGGGGACCATTGGGAGTTTATCTGTTTTGTGGTGGTTCCAAAGATGACTGAGGCTGTAATTTGGGGGCTAGCCTGGCTGGATAAATGGCAACCCATGATACATTGACAAGAACCTGGCTAGAGGATTCATTCAGCCAGCAGAATCCCAAGTAGCTGCCCCTATACTGTTCAAGGGGGAAAAAACGATGGATTGCTGAGATTATGCATTGAATTCAAAGGATTAAATGGTGTTAGTGTGGAGAATATGGACCCCTTCCCTTAACGAAGGGCATGTTAGCCCATCTAGCCAGAGGAAAGATTTTTTTACCAAATTGGATCTAAGGGAAGCGTTTTATCGAGTGAGAACTGAAGCTTTTGGGAAGAATCCACCCAGTTTTTCACGTCAGTCTATTAAAGTCTTTCAGGGAGTCATCTTTAAGACCTCCTCCCAAACTGTCCCCTTGTAGTAGAAGGAGAGACTCATTATGAAATAAAACAATGCAAAGAAGAAGTCAGGAAAGCAAAGGCGCAGAACGAACAAAGACTCGCAACAGTAATCAAGGGCAACAAAAAAAGGTTTCTTCCAACATATTAACAACAAGAAAAAAGTCAAGGAAACTGTAGGCCCACTAAAGAGAGAAGATGGCAAGGAAATAACAGGCTGCTTAACTCAAAAAGAAACTATACCCCAACATACCAAAAAAAAAAAAAAAACCCACTGCAAAAGACACACTAGAAACAAAAATTAAAATAAGCAAGAAAATGGTAAGAGAAGTCCTACACCACCTAGACAAGTAGAAATCACGGAGACCCAATAGATTACATCCCAGAGTTCTGAAAGAGCTGGCAGATGTTATTTTAGAACCGCTGCACCACACCTTTCACAAATCCTGGAGCACAGAGAAATACCCGGGGATTGAAAAGGGGCTAATGTGGTCCCCATCTTCAAGAAAGGGGGGAAAAACAGAGCCAGGAAACTACAGACCAATCAGCTTAACATCAATACCTGGGAAAATCCTAAAAAAGATAATCAAAAAACCAGATCTGCGAACAACTAGAAGCGAACAAAGTCATAACTAGTAGACAGCACGGTTTTGTTAAAAATGGATCATGCCAAACCAATCCTATCTCATTCTTCGATAAAGTGACTGAACTAGTAGACCAGATGTAGTATACTTAGATTTCAGTAAGGCATTTGACGAAGTAGACTATAACCTACTAATTGACAAGCTAGAAAAAGGTGGAATAGACCAGGGCTTTTCAACCGGCGGTACGGTACCACTGGTGGTACATTGGCACCTGGCAGCCTTGCCCAGCCTAGCTAAGTATAGCGGGGGAGGCAATGAGCCAAAGCAGCGCAGTGCAGGACTTGCCATGAGAGAATCCTCAGGAGCTGCAGGGTGGCTGGGGTGAGGCAAAGGCCCCAGGATCGGTACTTCCAGCTTACCCAGAAGAGAAAGAAGGAGGAAGGGGGCAGACAGAGGAGAGGCTATAAAAGGATGCAATTTGGGCAGAAGAGGGAGAGAAAAAAAAAAGACACAGTCTTGGGAGGAAGAGGAATCAGCTGGAACTGCGCCAAAGGGAAAAGAAGTGGGGGGGGGAGAGAAGAGAGGAGTTCAAACAGGCTGACCAGGAGCCGATCTACAACTTCGTGGCAGCTATCCATGCTGGGCGCACACACAGATGGCAGAGACAAACAGTCAAGAAATGCAGCAGGGGAGGGATTACCCTCCATGAGGAATGAAGAAAGGCAGCATCGGTTGGAGGTGAGGCATGGAGGGAAGAAGGAGATGGCAATGAGAAAGAGGGAGGGAGAGCAGGAGGGAAGGAGGGAAATGGAAAGGAGGAAGAAGGAAGGAAGTGTTGGAAGAAAAAGCGGGGTACTTGCTTTCCAGCCGGGAATCTATACCTTTAAGAGAAAAAAAAAATGAAACGCCGCCGTTTGAAATAGGCAAGAGGAAGCCAGCTGCTCTGGCTGCTTGAGAGGAGACGTTTATTGGCAGACGCGAAGTGCCATTTCAGCAGTTTGGTTCTGGATCAGCTGAACAACAAACCGGGAGAGTGGAAGGATTCTTATGTAATTTTGTGAGTTTGAAGTTCTGGGATTTGTGCAGTGTGGGCTTTGTGTTCTTAAGGAGTGTTTGGCCATTTCTATTGTGGCTGATGGCTGATGTACCATGTTGGATTTTGGGTTCTAATTCTATTACTCTGCTATTGTTAGCTGTAAGTTTTGCTGCAAGCGATTTTGAAGTATTTTTTGTCCTGAATGGATTTTGCCTGTAGCATTCGTTTACTTATGAATGGAGCCATTTGGGGAGACTGCCTTAGCTGGCAGCCAGTACTTGCTACATTTGTTTTTGTTTTTGTTTTTTCTTAAGTGTCAGCTGCTGGCTCCTTAACTTTCCTTTCTAGCCAGTAGCTAATTCTTAAAGGGGAATGTGCCTTTTTAAGCTAGTTCCCTCATCTGATTGTCTTTTCTGTCTCTGGAGGCTTTTTCTTGTTTGATAAATATATGGAAGAGGGGGGAGGTTCAAATTCTTCCTTCAGAAGGAAGGAGATGGGAATGAGAAAGAGGGAGCCAGGAAAGGAGGGAAACAGAAAGGAAGAGAGGAAGGAGGGAGATTGGGATGAAACAGAGGGAGGGTCTGAAGGAAGTCCCGCCTTAGCACTTGGCCACCAGCAGCCCTGCCATTGACTTTGCTTGTCAAAAGGTTGCAAAAGGGGATGACATGACCCTGGGACACTGTGACCATCATAAATATGAATCAGTTGCCAAGCATCCAAATATAAATCAATGACCCTGGGGATGCTGCAACAGTCATAAGTGTGAAAAATGGCCATAAGTCACTTCAGTGCCATTGTAACTTTGAACAGTCACTAAGCAAATTGTTGTAAGTCGAGGACTACCTGTACTTTATCACTTTTTTTCTTTTCTTTTCCTTTTTTGGTCATCAAGTTTTTCACACCTTGCTAGGTGATACTCGAATATTGCCATATCCTAAAAGTGGTACAATCGGTGAAAAGGTTGAAAAGCTCTGGAATAGACAACATCACCACCAGATGGATCTGTAACTAGCTGACAAACCGCACTCAATGAGTAATCCTCAATGGCACTACATCCACATGGAGAGAAGTAAGCAGTGGAGTACCACAAGCTTCTGTCTTAGGCCCAGTATTCTTCAACAACTTCATAAATGACTTAGATAAGGGAATTGAAGGGGAATTCATCAAATTTGCAGATGGCACTAAACTGTCAGAAATAGCCAACACCCCAGAAGACAAACTCAGGATCCAAAAAGATCTTGACAAACTTGAACAATGGGTCCTATCCAACAAAATGAGTTTCAACGTGGAGAAAAGCAAAGTCCTACACTTAAGCAGGAAAAACCAAAGGCATGAATAGAGATTGGGCAAGACCTGGCTTAAAAACAGTAACTGTGAGAGAGACCTTGGAGTCCTAGTGGACGATCACTTGACTATCAGCCAGCAGTGTGCAGCAGCAGCCAAAAAAGCTAATACAATCCTGGGTTGCACAAACAGAGGCATAGAATCAAGATCATGCAAAGTACTAGTATCGCTTTACAAAGCCCTAGTAAGACTACACCTGGAATATTGCTGCCAATTTTGGTCACCATATCACAAAAAAGATGTTGAGAGTTTGGAAAAAATTCAGAGAAGAGCAACTAAGATGATCAAAGGCCTGGAGGCTAAAACATATGAAGAGTAGCTGCGGGACTTGGGTTTGGCTAGTCTAAAGAAAAGAAGAAATAGGGGAGACATGATAGCAGCGTTCCAGTATCTGAGGGGCTGCCACAAGGCAGAAGGGGTCAGGTTGTTCACCAGAGCACCAGAGGGAAGGACAAGAAACAATGGTTGGAAACTGATCAAGGACAGAAGCAACCTGGAGAAAATTCCTGACAGTGAGGAGGACAATCAATCAGTGGAACAGCTTACCCCCAGAAATTGTGGGCACCCCATCACAGGAGATCTTTAAGAAGAGACTAGACCAGACATGTCAAACTCGCGATGTCACGTGACATTGCACAATGTATCGGGACTGTTTTGCCATTGCCGGCAATGGGGTGGCGTGGCTTCCGTGTGACATGTCCGACCCATAGGCCAGCAGTTTGATACCCCTGGACTAGACAATCACACTTGTCTGAGACAGTGTAGATTCTCCTGCTTAAGCAGGGGGCTGGACTACAAGGCCTCCAAGGTCCCTTCCAGCTCTATTCTATAATATAATAAATCTATAATAATAAAGTAGTGCAATGGAAGTGATATCCCTGAAAAGTACTGATATAAAAGCTCAAAGGTTCATACGCAGGTTTTTTGATAAACATCCAAATAAGCCTCGGGGACACTCCTAATTTTAATTCTTTCTAAATTGCAGGATTTCTCTTTCTTCTAGAGCAGACATGTCAAACACAAGGCCCACGGGCCGGATGTGGCCTGCCAAGGGCCCAAATTTGGCCCCTGGAGCTGTTCACAGAAATGGCAAGGAACCTGCTGCCCCAGCCCCAGCCCTGGCCCACCCCCTGCTGCCCTGCCCCAGCCCCAGCCCCAGCCCTGGCCCACCCCAACCCGGCTGGGTAATCTCCCGGCGCACACACCGGAAATGGTGAGCGTTCGGAGGCTGGTGGTGCGCAGGAGCAGCTGCAGCTCATTTGCCTCACCCCGCCCTACCCAGCCTCGCCCCACCCCTCCCAGCCTCGCCCGTCACGCTTTCACTGGGATCACCCCACCCCCGAGTGGGAGAGCCGTGGCCGGCAGCTTCCTTCCTGAGCATGAAGGAAACAGAGTGGGAGCTTCAGGATTCTGCCTGCCAGCGTGCAATAGGAGGGGGACACGGCAGGTGAACGGCAGCAGTTTTCGGTTTCTGGAATGGGGGGGGGTCGAAAGCAAAACTGCCCTTTTGGCAGGTGTAGAGTCAACCCCGGCGTGGAGGCAACGGAGGGGAGGGTGGACTGAAAGGGAAGCCACTGCTCCACACAGTTTTTTTTTTAAGCTGCCAGAGGCTCCGGGCAGAAGTTTCCCATTTTGACCACTTCTCCTATCGTTTCCTCTTGCTCCATGGCTCTCAGCTCACCTCTCCCAGAACCTGCACACGTGTTTGTGTGAGTGTGTGTGGGGGGGGGGGTCTCACCTCCTGCAGCCCCACACTTTGACATCAGGAGGAAAAGAACGGGAGAGGAATGCTTCTTGCAGCCTGCCACGAGGCTGGGGGGGTTGGGAGCTGAGAGGGGGGGCAGGGTATGATGCAATCGGCAGCACGTTGAGAAAAAGAAACAAGTACTCAAAAAAAACCCCAACTTTCATTAGTCTGCAGCCTGCCATCGCATAGAGGGCTCGGGGCTGCAAGGGATGAGACACACACTCACACACCTTCGTGTGTGCTCACACACATACACACACACACACACACACACGTACTGTGTGTGTGAGTGTGTGTGTGTGTGAGAGAGAGAGAGAGAGAGAGGTGTGAGCTAAGCCATGCAGAGGCAATGACGGGGAGGGGAAGCCTTTGCCCATCGCTGGCTGCCTGTTGCCACCTCTGCCTGAAGCCTCTGGAAGCTTAAAAAAAAAGCAAGGAGAGAAGGGAAGGAAGGAAGGAAGGAAGGAAGGAAGGAAGGAAGGAAGGAAGGGGAAGGAAGGAAGGAAGGAAGGAAGGAAGGAGTCAGGGAGAACGAGAGGGAGGGAGAGGCATTTTGGTTGGAAATGCCTCAAGTTCAAAGGAGAAAGCTATTTTGTGTTCTGTTTTGTGACAGACAGAACTTTGTTGGCAATCCAAGTTAACACTGGTATTCTTGAATTGTGAGCTGTTAGGAAAGTATCCCCTCCTTATATGTTGCAAACAGCCATTTCCAGTGGGGAAAGCAGAGTGGGGAAAATATTTTCCTCTGGTATATTTCCAGTCTGAATTAGACCGAGGCAGGCTCCCTACAGGAGAGCCCTTTTAAGGATTATGTATTAATAGAAAAACGACTATTATAAAAGATAAAGCTGTCCCAACATAAAAAAAAAACAGAGGAGCTCTGATTAAATGTCACAGTCACCATTTTGACAGTTTTGCTGTGCTGTTGTCTGCGGACACCCCCACTAAAAGCAAGCAGGAGATAAGCTGAGCCTGCTTTGTTCTCCGTCTTTTAAGTGGCCACAAACTACTAGCCAAAGTGGCATTTGATCACAAGGCAAGAAGGCATGGAGAACTGTTGCATTTGAGCATCCAAGAAGGGACAGGAAAGGAGAAAAGAAAGAGGAAAGACAAAGAAAAAAGAAGGAAAGAGGGGGGAGGAAGAAGGGAGAAAGGAGAATAGAGAGGGAAGGAAAAAGAAGAAAAGGGAAGAAGGGAGGGAGGGGATTACAATGAGAGGGAGGGTCTGAGGGAAGTGCTGTCTTAGCATTTGGCCACCAGCAACCCTGCTGCCCTTTTGCCACCCCCTTGTCCCCTCATCTTGATCTCTCCTGGTGGTCTCCCATCCTATTGCTGAGGATACTTTAATTACAAAGCCAGGTTTCCTCATATGGAGAGGGAGGGGCCTCCCTCTGACCCACATACTTTGCCCTCCCACACATATCATGGCCAAGGAGAGCAAGAACAGCAGCAATAGCTTCGAGGAGGAGATAAGCGCAGCAGGGCGCCTTCTTGGGATAGCAGGGCTGGGTTGGGCTGTGGGGTCCCAGTGTCCTGGGAGCTCGAGGACTAGGCTGGATCCCTCCAGTCCCGCCCAGACCACACAGGTGCCCCCCCAACACAAGCAATGTTGAGCTGGCCACACCTACCCTGACCACACACACCCTGACCACACATCCCCCCCCCCGAGGTCAACCACAACCCTGATGTGGCCCTCAGTGAAATTGAGTTTGACACCCCTGTTCTAGAGGATCTGAACGTCAACTCTGCAATGAAATCAGCTGAAGCCATTTTCATTTCGTTTTCGGTTGCCACTGATTTGGGAGGAGGGAAATGAGCGTTCTTGTCTTAGCCATAACAATACATTGTTCTGTGCAGTGGTGGGATTCAAATACCTGAACAACCTTTTCAATTATGTGATGCAAGCCTGGGCCTCCGATGCCTAGAACGGACCTCCGGAAGTGGCATCATGCACTTCCAGTGGGCCGTTCTAGGCCTGGGAGATCTCTGACGCCTAGACTGGACTTCCAGAAGCCAGCTGGTTCTCCGAATTCAGGTAAATTTAGCTACCGGTTCTCCCGAACTTGTACGAACTGGCTGAACCCCACCACTGGTTCTGTGGGAACCAAGGTTGTTGCTAGCTGTATTTTGGCAGATAATATTTTCACTAGAAAGCCCACGCAAGTAGTTAATTGGAAAATGTGATTTATGACATACTACAGGGGTGGGAAGTTTCACTTGCAACTTTGTAACCTTGGGGGGACAGTTTCAGTCTTGAGTTTACTTTTGAACATGCCGATATTATGTAGCCAAATAAATACGTTCTTTATGTAGCCAAATAAATACCAGTTCTTTTTACTGGTCTCATCTATCGGAATCGTGATACTACCTGTATTTAGAAACTCGAGTGACCTTGGGAGGTGTACAGATAGACAATGTCTGATGTTAACTCTGTTCATCAAAGCATTCATCACAAAGGCAGTTTGCAAAATATGAGAGGTGCGGTCAGGAGATCTGTTGGTAAATGTCAGGATTGAGAAAGAGCCTAACTTTGGTTGAGCAAACCGGTTCCACAGCCATTGAGGGCTTCAACCCTAGCCCTGCCTCTTGAAAAGTCACATCTACCATGTCCATGTCCCCATATGGCAGCCAACTGAAGTGGAGAGATTGCAAGGAAGAAGAAAGTGGTGAGGAAAGAGCTGGGAATCTCTTATAAACAACATCCCCCTGGACAAACACAAGGTTACAAAGTTGCAAGTGAAACTTCCCACCCCTGTAGTATGTCATAAATCACATTTCCCAATTAACTACTTGCGTGGGCTTTCCAGTGAAAATATTACCTGTCAAAATACAGCTAGCAATGACCAACAGCTAGCAAAATACAGCTAGCAATGACCGCAGGGATGCTGTGATGATTGTAAGTGAGAAAAATAGTCATAAGTCACTTTTTTCAGAGCCATTGTAGCTTTGAATAGTCACCTAATGAATGGTTGTAAGTTGAGAATTACCTGTAATCAAATGGTCTGCCTGGCAAAATTCTAAACCACAGGAATTAATTAAATCTAGCTTATTATGCTAATGCATTTCTCCTTCGTTGTCATTTGACCTGGCTAAACATTTTGTGTGAATTTAATGCTTGCAACCAGACCTCTGTCCCGGCTTCAGTTGAGTTGACTTCAGCTTTGCTCCGGCAGAGATTACATCCAGAATCAGCATCTGTGCTATCTTTGGTCTCTCACCTCTCAGCCATGTACATATTTAACATTTAATTTTATATAAATATTTAAATATTAAATATTTTATTTAATTTTAATTTAATTCGATGGGCAATTCAGAATAATAAAAGGAACTTTTTTTGTTTCTCTCAAACTAACTTGGCAGCATATAATGTATATATATCTGCTTTTGCAAATACAAAAAAATCCAACTATTATTGTGGGATCAACCAAGAATAAAATATACCGTAAATGCCGGTGTATAAGACGACTTCCGCGAGCGCTGAAATTGGCGCCAAAGATGGGGGTCTTCTTATACGCCGAGTCGTCTTATACGCCGGAAATACTGGTAGTTTCCGGCGTATAAGACGACGTTCTAGGAATGCGGCCCGGCTATAAAGATGGGGGTCGTCTTATACGCCGGGTCGCCTAATACGCCGGCATATATGGTAATATAAGCTTTGGCCCCCATTTCTATTCAGCATCTCACACCAGACATCTTTCTCAATGCCCATTTTCTCCTCTCCTTTGTGCTCTCTCCCTTACTCTTTTCTCTCTACCAGGGGTAGTCAACCTTGGCTCTTTTATGACTCGTGGACTTCAATTCCCAGAATTCCTGAGCCAGCTTAGCTCAGGAATTCTGGGAGTTGAAGTCCACGAGTCATAAAAGAGCCAAGGTTAACTACCCCTGCTCTACACCAACGACTGCATCTCAAAGGATTCCTCCGTTAAAGTTTGCAGATGATACATAGTCATTGGTCTCATTCGAGATGATGAAGAATCTGCATATAGACAGGAAATTGAACAACTGGCCCTGTGACGTGGCTGGAACAATCTTGAACTGAACACACTGAAAACTGTAGAGATGATGTTAAAGAAACAGCTGCAAGATTATTGGTGGGGCAAAATTGGAAGAAAAACTCTTTGCCTACTATGGAAGAATGGATACTTAAGGTGTCTAACTTAGCAGAAATGGCGAAAATTTCTGCTTATTTGAAGGACCATTCACAAGAAAAATACATTTCGGTTTGGAGAAGATGAATTGATTATATTCAAAAGAAATATGAGACTGAAAAGTATTATCTTGTTTATGAGTAGATTTTAGGTTATTGTTAATAGTTTAATATGATTGAATTTATACTATTTTTAGTGTTATGGTTTAACTGTATTATTATTTTTATTTTTAATTTGTTAATATTTGTTTTGAAAAAGGAGTTAAAGTATGTTATGGATTTGATTGTTAGTAGAGTTGGATAATGTTAGTTAGATTATGACTGTTTATTTGTAACCCTGTAATCAGCTCTGGGAGGTGGGTGGGTGGGAGGGTTTTGGGTTATATATTGTAAAAAAAAATTAAAACTTTTAATTAAAAAAAACTGTAGAGATGATAGATTTTAGGAGAAGCCCATCTATTCTATCACCTCTTACAATACTAGACAACACAGTATCAACAACTTAGGCCTTCAAATTTCTAGGTTCTGTATCGCACGACTTAAAATGGACATCCAACATCAAAAATATTATCAAAAAAGCACAGCAAAGAATGTTCTTCCTGAGCCAACTCAGAAAGCTCAGACTGGCCCAAGGAGCTGCTGATACAGTTCTACAAAGTAATTGTTGAGTCTGTCATTTGCACCTCTAAAGCTCTCTGGTTTGGCACAGCAACCAAACAGGACAGGTACAGACTTCAACGGATAGTTAGGACTGCAGAAAAAACAATTGCAACCAGCCAGACCTACATACTGCACGAGCCAGAAAGAGGGCTGAGAAAATATCTACAGACCCTTCACATCCTGGACATAAACTGTTTCAACTTCTTCCCTCAAGACGACGCTATAGGACATTGCACACCAAAACAACCAGAAAAAAAAGAGAGTTCCCCCCCCCCATGCTATCACTCTGCTAAACAACTAATTCCCACAACACTGTCTTACTCCCTGGGATGTCAAACTACCTACTGTGTTTCCCCAAAAATATGACCTAGCCATAAAATAAGACTTAGTTTATTTGGGGGGGGGCTAATATAACCCCTACACCCAAAAGTAAGCCCTACGTAAGTTCCCACTCTGGCCCAACATAGGTTTTTGGGCAGACTGGATCGCGTGCCTCACCCCTGCCTTATCTGCTGCTGGTGCCACCACTGCAAATTCAATTTTGCAGCTTGGTTAAAATGTTCAGCTGCGGTGGGCCACAGTTCCCATCAGCTTCAGGAAGCATGGGCAATGGAAACCTTAGGCCAGGCTCCTTGCAGCTGAAGCAATTTGGCTTGCCCCAGGTCAGGCTGGCCGTCGCAGGAGGCATGGCCCGTCCCCATCCTTCAGCTCTGCTGCACATGCGGGACGAGCCTCCCACGATGGCTAACCTGACCCTGGGCGAGCCGGATTGCTTACAGGGAGAGGCTGCGCATTGCAGGAGGACGACTGCAAAGAGCGTACATGGATCCCTGCAGCTCCAGGAGGCTCCAAGCATTGCTTTTCATGCCACTCAGTTTCTCACCCCACTCCCACCAGGCTGATCTGGTGGGCAGTACTGCCTTCCGTCTTCCCCGCCACTGCATTGACAGCTAATGCTGCCTTCCTGATAGGCAGCACGGCAATTGGACGGCGGCCACGCTGCAAATGGGGATAGACCATCCCCCCAAAGCGCCACCCAAAACAGCGAGGCAAACGTATACACAGATGCAGCACCAAAAACAGAGGCGCAAAAAGGGCATGTGTGGATCCCTGCAGCTCCTGGAGGCTCCGAGCACTGTTTTTCACGACGCTGTTTTTGGCACCATGTCTGTGTGCACGTTTGCCTGTTTTTGGTGGCACTTGGGGGGGGATGGTCTATCCCCATTCGCAGCATGGCCACCGTCCAATCGTCATGCCACATATTAGGAGAGCAGCGTCTGCTGCCCATGCAGCGATGGGGAAGACGGAAGGCAATCCCATCCACCAGATCAGCCTGGCTGGGGTGGGGTGGGGTGGGAAGCCGAGTGGCATGAAAAGCAGTGTTCAGAGCCTCCAGGAGCTGCGGGGATCCATGCACACCTTTTGCAGTCGTCCTCCTGCAACGTGCACCCTCTCCCTGTAAGCAATCCAGCTCGCCCAGGGTCAGGTTGACCATCGTAGGAGGCTCATCTCGTATGAAGGCCATAAAAAAAAATAAGACACTCCCCAAAAATAAGCCCTAATGAGTCTCTTGAGCCTGGGCTTATTTTGGGGAAAACATATCCTTCTCATCTTTCCTATTACGTACTTCATTAGCTTCTTATGACTATAACTTTATTGTTTGCATCTCATGATTTGTGTTGATTGCTTTTATTTAGTATCCTATTATGTTGATTGATTAGTATCCTATATCTATCCCTGAGTGCTGTGTCTTATGATTTATGATGATTGTATTTTATGAATAGAATAGAATAGTATTGGAAATGACCTTGGAAGTCTTCTAGTCCAGCCCCATGCTCGAGCAGGAGAACCTATACCATTTCAGACAAGTGACTGTCTAGTCTCTTCTTAAAAATCTCCAGTGATGGAGCGCCTACGATTTCTGGAGGCAAGCTGTTCCACTGGTTAATTGTCCTCACTGTTAGGAAGTTTCTCCTTAATTCCACGTTGCTTCTCTCTTTGGTCAGTTTCCAACCATTGTTTCTTGTCTTGCCCTCTGGTGCTTTGGAGAATAGTTTGACACCCTCTTCTTTTTGGCAGCCCCTCAAATACTGGAATACTGCTATCATGTCGCCTCTGTTTCTTCTTTTGTTTAGCCTAGCCAAACCCAAGTCCGTTCTTCATATGTTTTAGTCTCCAGGCCTTTGATCATTTTAGTTGCTCTTCTCTGAACTTTTTCCAAAGTCTCAACATCTTTTTTGTGATATGGAGACCGAAATTGGCTGTAGTATTCCAGGTGTGATCTTACTAGGGTTTTATAAAGCGGTACTAAAACCTCGTGTGATCTTGATTCTATACCTCTGTTTATGCCACCCAGGATTGTATTAGCTTTTTTGGCTGCTGCTGCACACTGCTGGCTCATAGTCAAGTGATCGTCCACTAGGACTCCAAGGTCCGTCTGATGATTATGGTCATGATTTATTACTTGTTGCTTGTATGTATGCTGAGAGCTTATGTACCAGAGACAAATTCTTTATCCAGTCACGCTTGGCCAATAAAGACTTCTATCCTACAAGCTATAATAACAGAAAATCTAACCATGTTTCTCCTCCATTCCCCTTTATTCCAAAGAGACTCAAGGCAGGATGATCTTGAGCATTTGCCTCACCCTCTCCTGTTTTCCTGGACTAAGTTTGTATTTTCCTAATGGCTGCTAGATATATTTTTCAAGGCTGTCTCCACACTCCTCCACAATGGGATTCAAGACACTCCATATTCAGCAGCACAGATAAACAAACAAGCAAACAAATGAACAGGGAAGATAAAGGTACTGATAAAACAAACAAAATGATCTTGTATAAGGGTGATCCCACCAGTAATGTACAACTGTGAGCACAGCCATTGAGAAAGAAGGCATAAAAGAAGGTTGACTCAGCCTTCCATCCTTCCGGGGTAGATAAAATGAGGACCCAGATTGTTGGGGGCAATGTAAATATATATATATACATGGCTTACTGGTGTACACCGCTTAGAGAGTGCTTGCACTTAAAGCGGTATATAAGTCTCATAAATAAATAAATAAAAGAAGATACTTTTGAAGATGGTTATTACTGTGGGCTTAAAAAAAACTACTAATCTATCCATCAGTTCTGATTACTCTTGATTACTGCTTTGAGGTAACGATAAACAAATAGAAACTTACATATTAATTATGCGTGTACAAGCAGAGGATGGACGAGGGGGGAAAAATCCTGACTCCTGAAATGACACCTATTCCCCCCTCCCCTTGCTATTGCAATCAACTCACAAAAGCCTTTGAAACCAAAGAAGACATCCCTTTTAAAAAAAAAAAATCACACTTTCAGTTTCTCCTAAACTTTCTCTGGATCTTAATCTCCACCACTCCTACAAAAGCCCTTCGTTTACCTAAAAACTCCAATTATGTTCTCCAAATCATCAGACTCAACAGAGCCACCAGCTTCCAGTTTTTATCATACTTGCTTGCAGGACCCTGGTGGTTTTTGCCACGCTTGTCCAAATATACCTTCATGAAGGTCTCCTGGCGGATCTTCCAGCCAATTCTCCAGAGGCTTCCAAAGAGAGGCAAAGGTACAGGTCCAGCTGGGAATTTCCTTCGTCTCCAAAGAAGCATTATGAACTGCACTGTCAGAAAGCATATTCCCGTAGCCATCAGGAACTGGCTCACTTCCATCTTTAACTGCTACCAAAGTCAAAATATTGTTCTTGCTTCTTGTCTGGCTTGCGCGCTTGAAATAGTTGCTTGCTGCCTCTGAAGATGCCAACTGCTTATATGTGATAATTAAGCAGGTAGACTGGCATCCTCTCAATACAGTAGAAACCATTACCGCATAGGAATGTGCCTTTCATCTTGTGTGTGTGATTTATACAAGCCTAATTGCAATGGGTCCTGTGACTGTTTTCAAGGAATTTGGAGAGGGGATGTGGGAAATAAGGAAGCTATTAGTTCCACTTGAGTTTTTCTAATAGGTTAGTGATCATTAATTTTGGCTTGCAAGGACCCACCTGATGGAGGCATCTGCTACATTCACAGTAATGTGTTATCAGATTAGAGAATTGCCATTTTCTCACCTTATACAATTCACTAAACCAACACAAAGAACCCAGTTGCTAAATCACAAAATTATCTCACCAAGGCTAATGCCAACCACTTGTTTGGGTTGCTGTGCAACCTGATCTGGTCAAACATGTTACATAAGAACTGCTCTCAGGGGAAGAACAAAAGTTTAAACGTAAGTTGTCTATTATAGAGAAGCCAGAGATAGATACATGGCGATAGGCATCAATGGGCCTGTGGTGGGTACCTGCATTTGATACCCAAGACTGTCCTTCTCTCACTGCCTTTAATTTTGTTAAATTAAAATGAGCAAATAAATGTGAAAACTCAATCACTGCAAAGCATCATTCTCCAGAAGTATCTTTATTTATAAGAATGCCTCTGGTTTCCATATGAGAGTTTTGTATAACAGCTGTTTGTTTGTTTGTTTGTTTATGAAATTTATCTGCCACCCAACTTATATCCAATGACTCTGGGTGGCTTAAAATATAAGGAGTCAATGGTTAAGGCATTTGACTAGAAATCAAGAGGCTCTGAGTTCTACTTTTACCATAGGCACGAAGTCAGTTGGGCGAACTTGAGCCAGTCCTTCTTTCTCAGCCCTAAGAAGGAGGCAAGGGCAAAGCACTTCTGAAATCCTGACAAAAAGAACCATAGGAACTAGACCAGGTATTCACCAGGAGTCAATGCAGGCAGTCCTCGACTTACAACCATTTGCTTAATGACCGTTCGGAGTTGCAATGGCACTGAAAAAAGTAGCTTTAACTTAACTTACTACTTTTGCAGCATCCCCAACATGGCACATGGTAACTGGTGTGTATTTATGACTGTTGCAGTGTCCCAGGATCATTGATCACCTTTTGTGACCTTCTGACTAGCAAAGTCACTGGAGAAGCCAGATTCACTTAACAATCATGTTACTAATTTGACAAGTTAGTATCATCATCATCATTATCATCATCAAGTTGGAAAGGACCTTGGAGGTCATCTAAAAAATTGTGGCATGGATAACTGCACTGAGCATTCAACTCACTGCCCAAGTCTCTTGTAAAAAGGAAAGAAAACTAGGATGCATCCTGGAACAGAGATGATGAAGAACACCCTTATATATTTGCTTTCTCTACTTTGTGACAGACAAGCCCCATATCATGGCAGCCATTTTCTGACTAGGCAAGTCACTCATCATGGCAACCATTTTCTGACTAGACAAGTTTCCCATCATGGCAGTTATTTTCTGACTACGCAAGTCCCTCATCATGGCAGCCATTTTCTCACCAGGCAAGTCCTCATCATGGCAGCCATTTTCTCACTAGGCAAGTCCCTCATCATGGCAGCCATTTTCTGATTTGGCAAGCTGCTGGTTGCTTAGCTTTATATCCAACATTTCCTTTAAAGGTTCAAGGAGACTTCCATGGATATCTCCTTTTATTTTATCTCCACAAAAGCAACTCTGAGAAAGTCAGTGACTATCCTAAAATAATTCAGAGAGTTTTTTATATCTAAAGGTGGCCTTGAATCTGACTCCTTGTTCATCTGTTTTAGCTCCACAAACAAAAAACCAATATCTGAGACACAAAAAAATCATTAATTAAGTGGCCTTTGAGAGTTCTATTCTTGGTTACTGGTATGTATTAATATGCAAGTTTCAATGGCATGATAATGGACATATTTCAATATATTTTTATAACTTCTTATGCTGGCCAGCAACACTGGTATTCTCATTCTTCTCCAAAGCAGACCCTGCTTGGCTTCTGAGACAAGTCAAGATTAGCCAGATGTATGCTTGGCCACAGAAGCCATGGAAGCAATGGCCCATTGGATTCCCCATTAGGAGTCCTGGGTTTAATTGTCCATTTTAAGAATGGCCAATGGAAAACCACAGCAGACTAAGAGACGGGACAGCAGAAGGTTGGGAAAGGTGGAAAACTAATCAAAGCTTGGAGAATATGGTACCAGGAGAATTATTTTATTTTATCTTTTTATTTTATCTTTTATTTGTATCCTGCCTTTATTATTTTTACAAACAACCCAAGGCTGCAAACATATTCAACACATCTTCCGCCTCCAATTTTCTCCACAACCACCCTGTGAGGTGGGTTGGGCTGAGAGAAAAAAGGACTGGCCCAAAACTGCCCAGTTGGCTTTCTACCGATAGTCTTGAACTACTTATAAGGCTCTCCTGCACAAGATAAAAGCAAGATAAAAGCAGCAATTCTTTGTTTCTTAGAAAACATGGATTAGGATCAGTGGGAGTGGAAATCTAGCCCACCTGGACCACATAGCCCAACGGCTGTGGCCTGTGGGGAATGGAACTGAAACCCTATTGCTCTGTGTGTGTTCCTATATCCTCAGTGTTCAGAGTTGGGCAGGCAAAATGAACATCCATCTTGAATTTGGATCCCCACCCTGAAACCACCTGCAAAATTTTTTACTCAACTTATTACCACAATTTCTGTTGCTGAGCAAGACAGTTGTTAAGTGAGTTTTGTCCCATTTTACAATTTTTATTGCCAGAGTTGTTAAGCAAAACACTGCAGTTGTTAAGCTGGTAACATGGTTGTTGAGTGAAGCAGGCTTCCTCATTGACTTTTCTTGTCAAAAGGTTGCCAAGCGTCCCAATTTTGATCATGTGACTGTGGGGAGATTGCAACGGTCGTTAAGTGTGAAAAATGATCCTAAGTCACTTTTTTCGGTGCTGAGGTAACTTTGGTCACTAAATGAATGGCTGTACGTTGAGGACTACCTGTAATCACTACCTTTACTGGTTCACTGTTCTTTCCCAAAGTTGGCCACTTTCTACTTATTCCTAACCCCAGAGTTTTTATGGATATTTAAAAGTGCCGATACAAACAGAATATTTTCAATGAGGGTAGAAGAGTTTGTCTGTTTGTTTGTGAAAATATATATGGTTGCCCAACTCACCATCAGTGACTCGAAGCAGCTTACAAAGATAAAAACCCAGTACAAAAGCAATAAAAAAGCAATAAACCCCCACCCCTCTGGCAATAACAATCAAATGTGCAATTTGATTTATTCCCATCTTGTTTAATGGAGTACCCCTCATTGAACAAATCATCCAGCCTTTATTCCAAAGTTGTTGTGCTTACACAAAGTCCCTGGATAGAACATTTTCCAAATGGGCTGTCATGTTAAGCTTCTCCTGGTGACTTAAGATTTTCTTAACAAGGCTAGCAAATATAATAAAAGAAACATACCTCACAAACTCTTTCAGGATGCAAGGCCTTCTGCATGGGGCTGTCCAATTTTTCCTAAACATGACAAGCCTGCTGAGTTGAGAGAGATTGGGTCCTTGTCATCTAATAAATTTTTGTGGCAATGGGGGTCCCCAGTGCCAGCCCAATACATTAACCATTATATAGACCCCCTTTTTGTAAATGTAAAAAATGGCCTGCTTAATCAATCCATGGAATGACATCAACGTGAGTTGGTTGCAGAGGTCCAAGAAGAACAAATGTTAACAATGAAATTTACATATATATTTTATGTATATGTATAGGTACAGGTAGTCCTTGACTTATTTTATTTATATTTGTACTTTATGTAAATATGAATTGTTTGAAATCAATTGCACGTCATATCTATCAAAGATAATTGAGCCGGCTCCTAGCATAACAACATCAATAAAAATTCCTGAGATTATAAAAAGCATCATATGATCATATCCCTCAGCCCTTAGTCAACAGTGAAACAATAGTGCAAATTCCATAGGTATCAGATTGGATAGGATGAAAGACTTTTAATAAGGATTAATGAGGCTAAATTATTTAGCATTATGTAAGTTAATGGGTGCCTGCATAATAAAAATAATTTCATTTCAAGCCACTGTAATGAACTAAAGCAAGAGCTTAAGAAGAATTTAATACTTTTACACAAATTTTGTCTACACAGGTTATCCATGATTTGGGACCACAACTGAGTCCAAAATTTCTGTTGCTAAATGAGACAATTGTTAAGTGAATTTTGCCCTATTTTACAACCTGTCTTGACCCAGTTGTTAAATGAATCACTGCAGTTGTTATCAACATGAGTTGTTATCAAGATGAGCCGAGGTGGCGCAGCAGTTAGAGTGCAGTACTGCAGGCCACTTTAGCTGACTGTGTTCAGCAGGTCAGCAGTTCAAATCTCACCGGCTCAAAGTTGACTCAGCCTTCCATCCTTCCGGGGTAGGTAAAATGAGGACCCAGATTGTTGGGGGCAATGTAAATATATATATATATACATTGCTTACTGGTGTACACCGCTTAGAGAGTGCTTGCACTTAAAGCGGTATATAAGTCTCATAAATAAATAAATAAACATGATTGTTAAGTGAATCTGGCTTCCCCATTGACTTTGCTTGTCAGAGGATTGCAAAAGGTGATCACATGACCCAGGACATTATAAACATAACTATGAGCCAGTTGCCAAGCATCTGAATTTTGATCATATGACCCTGGGGATGCTGCAGTGTGAAAAATGATCATAAATCACCTTTTTCAGTGCCATTATAACTTTGAATGGTCACTAAATGGACTGTTGTAAGTCAAGGATTACCTGTAGCTGCTCTATTATCTCTTTCCTTCCCTTATATCCTTCTAGTATGATTTATGTTGATTTCTTATTTAATATCCTATGACCATTGTGGAGTGTTGTATCTTATGATTTATGATTATAATTTTTAATTATTATAATCATGGTTTATTACTTGTTGCTTGTGTATACACTGACAGTTTATGCACCAGAGACAAATTCCTTGAGTGTCCAATCACATTTGGCCAACAAAGAAGTGCATTTACCAGGCAAAGTTCTGTATAAACAGCAATTTTCTTCCAAAAAATATTTTATTGGTTTTTATTTATTTACACATATCCCACCTTTATTGTTTTTACAAATAACTCACGGTGGGGAACATGTTCAACATATTTTCTCCTAACTTCTTCCTCTGATTCCAAAATATACTGTGCAAGGATGAAATGGTTTATAGGTCAGTAAATTTCACAACCAACTCCACATTGTTTCCAAAGATAATGACCACTTCTTAATTAAAAGGATTATTGCCTAATAATTTGCAGAGACTTTCACAATTTTGTCTGTTGCATAATACAAGATATCATATCATATCATATGGTAGCTACAGTAACTCTTTTTCTCTGAACCTGATACCCGAACTGGTACTGTCTTAGAACTTGTAACTAGATGTTGTAAGAAAAATGCCAGTTAAGCAAAGCAATTACAGGTAGTCCTTGACTTACAACAGTTCATTTAGTGACCATTCACTGAAAAAAGTGACCTATGGCCATTTTTTACCCTTATGACCAATGCAGTATCGCCATGGTCATGTGATTTATATTCGGATACTTGACAAGTGGTTCATATTTACGATGGTTGTAATGTCCTGGAATCATGTGATCACCTTTTGTGACCTTCCGACCAGCATAGTCAACGGAGAAGCTAGATTCACTTAACAATGGTGTTACTAATTTAACAACTACAGTGATTCACTTAATAGATGTGGCAAGAAAAGTCGTAAAATGGGGCAAAACTCACATAACAAATTTCTCGCTTAGCATCCTAAATTTTTGGGCTCAATTGTGGTCATACGTTGAGGACCATCTGTAGTGGATTCCCCTGGCTTTGCTTTCCTAGCATCAACCCTCCCACTCAACATCACTGCCAGTGAGAATAACGTCCCCCAATTATTCTTCTTAATGTGGTACAAAGCTTTTGGGGAGGATGAAGGTTCCTTTGATGACAGATTTAGCTACAAGGCCACCCAGCTAGAAGGTCACAAGGATAGATGTTTTCCATGTCTGTGATCTATCCAAGGTCTAAATGTCTATGGAGATTCTTAGACATCCAGGACATGGTTGTCCCAAAGGTGCTGTTCAAGAGACTTTCTTGGTTTTCAAGGGAAAAAAACCAAGAAAGTCCAGTTGCCTCTTGAACTGCACCTTTGGGATATCAGTGGTATAATTTCCACAAATGGAGTAGCTGAGAGGTCCCAAACTGAAAGAAGGATGGGGGGGTGAGCTAGGGGACATCTCCTATCTGGAATTGCCAGATGGATTATTATTTGGACTGAGGTTTAGCATTCTGTCAAAAAAATGACTTCAAATATGTGGAGGAGGCAATGGCTACCTTACAGTCTTGTATAATGTTTTTATGGTTGGTTTTATTGTGCTGCTGCCTACTTTGTCACTTTGTATAATTAACATGGTTACCTCCAGAGAATTGGCTGATTTGAACTGTGTTGTTTTGCCCTTAAGGTAAGAACATAAGAATACCCTTGTAATAATTATTATTATTATTATTATTATTATTATTATTATTATTATTATTATTATTAAACAACTGGAGCACCACTTGAACACCATTGGCATTGACAAATTCGCTATTAATCAATTGCAAAAAGCGGCCTTACTAGGAACTGCTTCCATCCTGCGACGATATCTGTAATACCATCAAACATCCACATCTGCCTATTCCAGGTCCTGGGTAAGGACTCGATAGGTAGACAAAATGCCAAATCCAGTCTGAACATCTGGCTGACTGTGTGATGATCCATAATAATAATAATAATAATAATAATAATAATAATAATAATAATAATGCAAAAAATATCATTTGCCTGTAAGCAAAAACTGGTGGGATCATAAAATAGAGAAAGTCATAGAAAATGATAAAATTAAACTGCTGTGGGACTTCAGAATTCAAACAGACAAGCACCTGCAACATAACACCCCAGACTTAACAATTGTCGATCAGAAAGACAAAAAAGTCTGGATAGTGGACGTGGCAGTGCCTGGAGATAGCAGAAGAGAAGAGAAAGAACTGGAGAAGATAACAAAATACAAAGACCTACAAATAGAAATAGAAAGACTGTGGCAAAAGCAAGCAAGGGTAGTACCAATAGTAATAGGCTCCTTGGGTGCAATCCCAAAACAACTGGAGCACCACTTGAACACTATTGGCATTGACAAATTCGCTATTAGTCAATTGCAAAAGGCGGCCTTACTAGGAACTGCTTCCATCCTGCGACGATATCTGTAATACCATCAAACATCCACATCTGCCTATCCCAGGTCCTGGGTAAGGACTCGATAGGTAGACAAAATGCCAAATCCAGTCTGAACATCTGGCTGACTGTGCGATGATCGATAATAATAATAATAGGAAAATTGAAGAAAGAGACCAAGGGACTAATTCTGGCTGCACAAGACCAAGCCTTAAGGACAAATTATAATATAAAGTCAAAATTGAGAAGACAGCAACAGACAGTAAGTGCCGCCTATGCAAAGAAGCTGAAGAAACAGTGGACCACCTGGTAAGCTGTTGCAAGAAGATTGCACAGACTGACTACAAGCAGCGGCATGACAAAGTAGCAACAATGATGCATTGGAAGATCTGCAAAAAATATCATTTGCCTGTAAGCAAAAACTGGTGGGATCATAAAATAGAGAAAGTCATAGAAAATGATAAAATTAAACTGCTGTGGGACTTCAGAATTCAAACAGACAAGCACCTGCAACATAACACCCCAGACTTAACAATTGTCGATAAGAAAGACAAAAAAGTCTGGATAGTGGATGTGGCAGTGCCTGGAGACAGCAGAATAGACGAGAAAGAACTGGAGAAGATAACAAAATACAAAGACCTACAAATAGAAATAGAAAGACTGTGGCAAAAGCAAGCAAGGGTAGTACCAATAGTAATAGGCTCCTTGGGTGCAATCCCAAAACAACTGGAGCACCACTTGAACACTATTGGCATTGACAAATTCGCTATTAGTCAATTGCAAAAGGCGGCCTTACTAGGAACTGCTTCCATCCTGCGACGATATCTATAATATTATCAAACATCCACATCTGCCTATCCCAGGTCCTGGGTAAGGACTCGATAGGTAGACAAAATGCCAAATCCAATCTGAACATCTGGCTGACTGTGCGATGATCCATAATAATATAATAAAAATCAGGCAGAGATGGAGAGAATGGAATGGAATGGAATAAAACAGAACAGAACAGAATATTCATTATTGGCCAAATGTGATTGGACACACAAGGAATTTGTCTCTGGTGCATAAGCTCTCAATGTACATACAAAAAACAAAGTGGTAACTTATAGATCAGGGGTATCAAATGAGGAAACTGCACCTACCCCATTGCCGACAATGGGGGGAAAGTTCCGATATGTCAGGAACAATAGACTCGCTGAACCTGTTTGATGGAATTATATATATTACTCCCAAACCTGCTTCAGAGGTTTCCCAAAATTAAAATGGAATACTCTTGAAGTTTTAAAATATACTCAAAATCTCATTCCAATGATCTCCCCTGAATATCAGTGTCTAGCATAGTGTTTATTTATGCAAATCTATCTGGTTTTCACATATCAAAAATATCACTATAGAATAGAGATTTATTTGAAACCCCTCCCCATTCCAGGAAAAAAATAGGCTGGAAGGAAAGAGAACGCTCGATGCCAAATGAAGTTTTTTATTGGTGGTTCATGGCTAAGAGGCTAAGACTTCCCCCCCCCCTGCACATGACAGCCCTTTTGTGAGAATATCCATGATGTGCTCATGTTTCACATTCTTATATATTTTAAAAAATGCAAGATAAATAAGATTAGATAACCTTTATTGTCATTTTTGTTCCTGTGGGCACAATGGCACACATTAAAAATGAAATTTAGTTGCTTCCTCTCAAAGTGTACACATACATAACACACATTTAAAACATACTATATACAACATATGTATAGGCCTACACCAGTGGTTCTCAACCTGTGGGCCGGGACCCCATTTGGGGTCGAACGACCATTTCACAGGGGTCGCCAGACACAGCTGTCCGCCATTTTTCCCCCTTTTCTTTGGCCACGCCCCTGGCACCCGGTGATGTATACGTGGTTGGGGGTCACCACAACATGGGGAACTGTATTATGGGGTCGCGGCATTAGAAAGGTTGAGAACCATTGGCCTACACCCTTACATATAAGTAACATATATTCATCACTGTCCATCTTGAATACATAGTGGAAGGAGGAAGCTTTAGAGATAATAATAATAATAATAATAATAATAATAATAATAATAATAATAATAATAATAATAATAATAATAGTAAAGTTGGAAGGGACCTTGGAGGTCATCTAGTCCAACCCCCTGCTCAGGCAGGAAACCCTACACCACACCATTTCGGACAAATGGCTGTCCAGTCTCTTCTTAAAAACTTCCGGTGTTGGAGCATTTACTGCTTCTGGAGGCAGGTTGTTCTACTGATTAATTGTTCTCACTGTCAGGAAGTTTCTCCGTAGTTTTAGGTTGCTTCTCTCCTTGATTAGTTTCCACCCATTGCTTCTTGTCCTGCCTTCAGGTGCTTTGGAAAATTCACAAGGTTAATACCAGTGGTGGGATTCAAATAGGTGAACAACCGATTCTCTGTGTGGATGCCACTTCTGGAAGTCCATTCTGGGCCTGGGCAACAAAAAATTAGCTACCAGTTCTGCCGAAGTGGTGCGAACTGGCTGAATCCCACCGCTGGTTAATACTGTATGGAACAAAGCTATGACTGAATCTATATGTTCTGCTTCGGATACCACAGAGCCCCCTCCCAGAAGGTAACAAGGAAAACAGGTTGTGAAGAGGATGTGTCATGTCCCAGACAATCTGAGCAAACAAAAAAGAATTGAAAAAGAAAAGAAAAACTTCCAAGAAAAAAGGAAAATAGAGGTGCAAAAAGAAAAAGGAAAGAAAAAGTAAGAAAAGTAGAAAAATTAAGAAAAATAGAAAAAGACTTCTAAACTTTCTTTGGTACAAATATAAATAGAAAAAAGCATCAAGTTTTTACTCAAAGGTTAGCATTTGTCTATGTTATATTTAAAAACTGATTTGTGGATTTACATGCTCATATTTTATCTACTCAATTCCTGACTAAACAACTTCTCATTAGCAAAAGTGAGCTATCTAATAAAGACACTGAGACAAGATCCAGGATCCAAATAACTAGTGGTTATTAAAGTACTAATATTGGGGTTCATACTGAGTTGAATTCAATCCTGCAAGGAACAAACATTAATGCTTCTCAGACCAATGGCTGCTGACCCTCTACCTGAAGATATCTAGGGAAGGGCAATCTACTACCAGTAGCTCTCTGAGTAATTTGTTTTACTCTTTACTGTTAGAAAGTCTTTTTACCATTAAATTGGAATCCTGTTTCCTGTAACTAGAATCTATTATTCTTATTGGATTTTGCTGCACTGTCAGCCAAATGCTCTAACTGGATTTGGCATTTTTGTCCACCTATTGAGTCCTTCCCAAGAACCCATGTAAATCCCCAAATCAGGATAGGCAGAAGTTGATACTTTATGGTGTTAGAGCAGTGGTTCTCAACCTGTGGGTCGGGATTCCATTTGGGGTCGAACGACTATTTCACGGGGGTCGCCAAACAACGCAATCCACCATTTTTTTCCCCTTTTCCTTAGCTGTGCTACTCCCTTTTATTCTATTGGCTTTTGAAAGCCGATAGAATAGACTCTCTTGAATAGAGTCTAATTCTATTGGCTTTCAAAAGCCAATAGGAATTGTCCAGGCTGTCTCTGCCCTGCTGAGCCTGCCAAAAGTCCCCTTCTGCAAACGGTGCTGCACCAGTTGAGTAGTCCTCGACTTACGACCGGTTGAGTAGTCCTCGACTTACGACCGGTTGGGGGTCGCGGTATTAAAAAGGTTGAGAACCACTGTGTTAGAAGTAACGTCGCAGAATGGAAGCTATTTCGAGTAAAGCTGCCTTTTGAAATTGACCAATGGTGATTTTGTTAATGTCGATTGTGTTCAAGTGGTACTCCAGTTGTTTTGGGATTACACCCAAGCCTCCTATTTCTGTTGCTACTACCTTTGTTTTCTTTTGCTGCAGTCACTCTACTTCTATTTGCTGGTCTTTATATTTTGTTATCTTCTCCAGTTGTTTCTCTCAGCTGCCCACAGGTACTGCCACATCCCCTATCCAGAATTTTTTGTCTTTTTTATCGACAATTGTTCAGCTTTGAGTATTATGTGGCAAGTTGCCTGTCCTTTTGAATTTTAAAGCCTCAGAGCACTTTTCAATTACTTTCCCTATTTTATGGTCCCACCAGTTCTTTCGGACACACAAATGGTATACCTTGCAGATCTTCTGATGTACGATTGCTGCTAGTTTTTCATCCCTTGTAGTCAGTCTGTGCAAACGTCTTGCAGCAGCTACACCACGTGGTCCACTGCTTCTTCAGATATGAGGTGGTCCTTGCTTGTCCGTTGCTGTCTTCTCAATTCTGGCTTTACATGTATTTGTTCTTAAGGCTTTGTCTTGTGCAGTCAGAATTAGCACTTGGGTCTCGTTCTTCAACTTTCCTGCTCTTAGCCTTTGCTAGGTCTTAGAATCATAGAATCCTACAGCTGGAAGGGACTTGGAGAACCTCCAGTCCAACCCCTTGCTCAAAGCAGGAGATCTCATCCCATCTTGGACAAAATCTGCTATTTTTTTAATGTACTGGCCATGTAATATTTTGTCATCCTGTATCTCTTTTCTGTTCTTCATTCTTGTAAGCCGGTTTGATCTTTCTTGTACTCAGTAAGCCTTCCTGATATAACAACTTCACTGCATCTTCTTCACTGTTCTTAAATATTCTTCCAAAGCCCTTTTTTCTTCTTCAACTGTCTGATGTACTTTCAACATTTCATGCAGATTTCCAAAATGCAGATTCAGAATGGACAATCCCTAGATATGTTTATCTTACATGTTCCTCATAAGAGGTTTTTCTTCTTGCCTTAAAGAGATCCTCGGAAGGATGGAAGGCCGAGTCAACTTTGAGGCGGTCAGGATTGAACTGTCAAACTGTCAAACTGTCAAATGGTAGTCGGCAATCAGCAGAATTAGCCTGCAGTATTGCATTCTAACCACTGCACTACCACAGAGATCAGTCCTTTGGTCTGGCAGACAAATATTACCAGCATAAATTTCCTCCTCCAGTTGTGAACCTCTAATCCACGGGTGTCAAACCCACCGTGTCACAACGTATCACGATTTTTTTTTTTTTGCATTGCTGGAGCTGAGGTGGGCGCAGCCTCCGCATAATGCAACCGGGCTGCCGGCTGGCAGTTTGACACCCCTGCTCTAATCTATCACAGGAACAGTGATAATAATACATAGCTATTCAGATCCAGAACAGAAAAGGTGCTTGAGAAGGGACATGGATATACAGGTAATCCTCGACCTATGACCACAATTGGGCCCAAAATTTCTGTTGCTAAGTAAGACAGTTGTTAGTGAATTTTACAATCTTTCTCGACCCAGTTGTTGGCTTCCCCATTGATTTTACTTGTCAGAAGTCACAAAACGTGATCACTGGGACACTACAACCGTCATAGATATGAACCATTTGGCAAGCATCCAAATTTTGATCACATGGTCATGAGTCACTTTTTTCAGTGATGTTGTAATTTCAAATAGTCACTAAATGAACTAAAAGAGTCTTTAAGAAGGACTCAAGCTTTCTTTAAAAGCCCATGTCTTTTCCTTGGTTTGCACTGTGGTCATGCGGTCTACTAATAAAATAACAGTTCTCAAAAGAAACCAGCATGGCTGCATAAAGAACTCTCTGACAAACTGAAAGATAAAAAGGACAAGTGTAGAAAGTGGAAAGAGGGGCACATAACTAAGTCAGAATATCAGCAAATAGCCCAAGCCTCCAAAGATGAAGTGAGGAAAGCCAAGGCTCAAAATGAACTAAGGCTTGTGACCAAAGTCAAAGATAACAAAAAAGCTTCTTTCAACATGTAAAAAACAAGAAAAAAGTGAAGGAAACGATTGGTCCATTTGTGGGTGAAAGTGGCAAGAAGGTGACAAAGCAACAGGGAGAAAGCAGAACTACTTAACTCATTTTTTGCATCTGTCTTTACACAAAGGGAAAAAACAGACCAAACTATCAAAAATAGTGCCATAAAAAACAGAATAGAAACACAAGTTAAGATAGGCAAGAAAATGGTAAGTGAGCATCTGTCCAGCCTAGACGAGTTCAAATCGTCAGGACCAGATGGATTACACTCCAAAGTTCTCAAGGAACTGGCAGATGTGATCTCAGAACCACTGAACTGTATTTTTCAAAGATCCTGGAGCACAGGGGAACTACCAGAGAAAAGAGCTGATGTAGTTCCCATCTACAAAAAAGGGGAAAAAAAATGGACCCAGGAAATTACAGATCTATCAGCCTGACCTCAATACCTGGAAAAGATAATCAAACAACAAATTAACGAACACCCAGAGGCAAACAAAGTCATTACTACAAGCCAACATGGGTTTGTCAAAAATAGATCATGCCAGACAAATCTTATTGCATTCTTTGACCAAGTGACAAAATTAGTGGATCAGAGGAATGCTGTGGACATAATTTACTTGGACTTCAGTAAGGCATTTGATAAAGTAGAACACAACCTACTACTTGACAAGATAGAAAAATGTGGGGTAGAAAGCGCCACCATCAGATGGATCTGTAGCTGGCTGACCGGCTGTACTCAGCGTGTGGTCCTCAATGGAACTGCATCTACATGGAAGGAAGTGTGTAGTGGGGTGCCCCAGGGCTCTGTTCTGGGCCCAGTGCTCTTCAATATCTTCATCAACGATTTGGATGAGGGGATAGATGGGGAACTCATCAAATTTGCAGACGACAACAAGCTGGCAGGAATAGCCAACACTCCAGAAGACAGGCTTAAGATACAGAAGGATCTCGAACAAACTGGAACACTGGGCAATATCTAACAAAATGAAATTCAATGGTGAAAAAAGCAAGGTTCTACATTTAGGCAAGAAAAACCAAATGCACAGGTATAGTATAGGGGGTACCTTGCTCTAGTAGTAACTGTGAGAGGGACCTCGGAGTCCTAGTGGACAATCACCTAAATATGAGCCAGCAGTGTGCTGCAGCTGCCAAAAAGGCCAATGCAGTGCTATGCTGCATTAACAGAGGGATAGAATCAAGATCATGTGAAGTGTTAATACCACTTTACAATGCCTTGGTAAGGCCACACTTGGAATACTGCATCCAGTTTTGGTCACCACGATGTAACAAAGATGCTGAGACTCTAGAAAGAGTACAGAGAAGAGCAACAAAGATGATCAGGGGACTGGAGGCTAAAACATACAAGGAACGGTTGCTGGAATTGGGTATGTCTAGTTTAATGAAGAGAAGGACGAGGGGGGACATGATAGCAGTGTTCCAATATCTCAGGGGCTGCCCCAAAGAAGAGGGAGTCAAGCTATTTTCCAAGGCGCCTGAAGGAAGGACAAGAAGCAACGGGCGGAAACTAAGCAAGGAGAGAAGCAACCTAGAACTAAGGAGAAACTTCCTGACAGTTAGAACAATTAACCAGTGGAAGAACCTGCCTCCAGAAGCGGTGAATGCTCCAACACTGGAGGTTTTTAAGAAGAGACTGGACAGCCATTTGTCCGAAATGGTATAGGGTTTCCTGCCTGAGCAGGGGGTTGGACTAGATGACCTCCAAGGTCCCTTCCAACTTTATTATTATTATTATTACTCCAAGTATAACTGAATTGAGGTGGCAACTCAGTGTGACAAGCTATCATAGAAGCGAACAAGAACTGCAACATACATCAGTAAAGAATTGTTAATATTAGCCTGAGGTAAATGCCCAACGTACGAAACTGCAAGAGAAATTTCCTACCCTCTTTTATATATAAAGTGGAAGATCTTCAAAGGATTTGAGATTCTTGTTCCTACTTTGCTTCCTACGTGGGCTAAATTGTCATTTATGAGATAAGCTGTCAACAAACTCAATTTCTGTTGTTGCTATTGGAGTTTTATATATTGTACAACCAATATTTTAGTTTACTGTATTTTATCAAATCTCTATGAGCTAGCTTGAATGCTTAGGAAGCCAGAGAAAGAAACAATCCAATTGCATCAAAAATTTGCCTAATGGTGAGACTTTTATGATCCACAGCCTTGCCATCTGACCGTGTCCTGAGCAGAGATGTAATAACTAGCCCATTTGGTATGATTATCACTTGCATCATTAATTGTAACTCAATGCAATGTGAAAAATAGGCTACTAATCTGAGTTAATTTCTTTTTAAGACAGGTTTCCCCAGACATACATCAAGCTTGATGCCCTCTGGATATATTGCTTATAGGTCCCATGTATTTGCCAACTTTGCTGGATTGATCAACAGAAAATTAGAGAGCATACGGGGAGGTGATCTAAAGCAACATCGGAGACTTTGAAATTGAAGCCAATTTTTTTCCCACGCCTGCAGATAACTAACGATAAGGCTTCCATATGTCAATTACAAATTATGCTGATATATTATGATATCCTGGGTTCTTTGGAACAATTTGATATAAATGAAGGCCAACACCAGCTGAAGAGCTGGCTGCTGTGATTTCACATTGTTATATATAGCAATAATAGGTGGATAAAAATGCCAAATCAAATCTATACATCTGGCTGACTGTGAGACAAAGCACCATCATCATAATACCACTTGAATATCATCAGCATTGACAAAATCACCATTGGTCAACTGCAAAAGGCAATTTTATTTAGAACATTGTATCCTATGATTGGTCCGCTAGTGGGAGAAAGTGGCACGAAGGTGACAAGCAACAGGGAGAAAGCAGAATTATTCAACTTGTTTTTTGCATCCGTATTTACACAAAGGGAAAAAACAGTCCAACCTATCAAAAACAGTACTGTAAAAAAACAGATTAGACACAAGTTAAGACAGGCAAGAACATTGTAAGCGAGCACGTTTTTTATATCATGGCAACCAAAACTGCATGCAGTATTCCAAGTGTGGTCTTAGCAAGGCATTATAAGACCACACTTGGAATACTGCATCCAGTTTTGGATGTCCACAAACTTAGACTGTTGCAGCACCTCCAGTCACATGATAAAAACAAACAGGACCTTCCCGCATTTACAACAAGCCTCCAGCCATTGTCCCAGCTGATCTTTCTCCCAATTCTCCCCGGTGTGATTGTGCCCTGCTTTGCTGGGATGGTTGCAGCTGGATTTTCAGGCCGTGGCAGCTATAGTGCAGGATTTGAGGCAGCACTCTTTAGTGGCGGTGGCTGCGCTGGAGCTGAAGTAGATGCTCAGGGCAGACTGGATCCCTGGGCCTCTGCTTCAGTCCTAGCACTGTCACCGTTGCCAAGGAATACCACTGTGCAGAGAGGCCGAAAGAGCAGAGATGGGTGGAAGGAGTTGAAGAGGAGGCACTTCCATACCTTGGAAGAACAGAGGCAAGGAAAGGAACCCCTTTTCCTAGTGACAAAATTTCTGGTCCCGATGGTGTTCCTTAAGCAAGGACTGACCTGTACGTGCTCACTACAGTAAATCACACTAGAGCAGGTCTCCAGCTCATAGCACACTGAAGGAGTGTCAACGCTGCTAATATTGAATGTTCTTGCTTTGACAATATATGCAGAACTGCCTGGTATTTTTAGAGTTAATTCAGACAGAGAGAAGGGAGGGGAAATAACAAAAGCCAGAACGGAAGTGAATCTCTGCCCTCTGGGCTAATTGGAAGATGTGACTTGTGACTGCAAGATAAGGGAGGGGTTTAGCAAGAAAAGTTAGATGCCAGCAAGAGGAATTCAGATTCTGGCATAAACTTCCATGATGTGCCGTCAATTTGTAACACTGTTAATAAAGGCTTTAGGATAAACATGCCTGGAAGTTCTTTGAAGTGTTTCATTAGTCAGAACCATGACAGCATGCCAGAATCTAAATTCTTCTTGCTGGCATCTAACTAATTAGGAGACTATCTAGTTCACTTGATTCTCTCTTTACATCTCCGAGCAACTAACTGGGTCTCACGCTGGAGGAGACTCCATCTGGCTTACTAATGTCTTTCTGGGTACCCTGAACCACCGAACGTGGCTCGCACTGGAGAGAGAGACCCCCCTGGCTCACCTGGTTTTCCCAGAATGCTTATTTTCCTCTCCCGCAATTCATTTATCAGTGGCCAAGTCATCTTTTCAGGAGTTGAAAGGAATAATTCCAAAGGAGTAATTAAGACAAAAATGCACCAGACCAGCGTTTTCAAAGAGAAAAATCTGAACACTGGATTATTCCAGGACCGTTAACAAGTAATTTTGCACATTCTTGTCTTGTACAACTGATTGGAGTCCATAAGCCAATGGCCCGCTTTAGAAGGTCCCAGCAGTCTCTGCCACAACCAATAGGCCATGCAGGTTGTGTTAACAGAAGATTATATTTTAGTCTACTTCCACTTGGTATATGGAAAATTGTGTGACGGCTTTGGTGTTTACATCCGGCAGACAATGGGGGTATTCCCTAACCAATTCTTCGCCTTCCCAGTCTTAGGCCACTGCTACAGTACCTCAAGACCAAGCAGCAGAATTTGATTGTTAATTGCAGGCTACCAACAGTGCAACTTGGATGTTCAATGAACTGTTATGGCCTGTTCCCTGGAATGGAGACAGCAGCCTGGGCGAGGTTTCTGGCCCAGCAGGTACCTATTAAGACAGACACGTCAAACACAAGGCCCAGGGGCCGGATGCGGCCTGTGAAGTGGTTTCATGTGGCCTGCGAAGCCATCCTGGAAACAGTGAGGGAATGGCCCCCACTGCCTTGGCCCTGACCCAGCCTGGCTGGGAGCCAATGTACAATTTTGTGGTGGCCATCTATGCTGAAACGCATTCAGTCTTAGCTCCACAAGGCCGTCTAGAAACAGCGAAGAACCAGCCCCTGCCGTTTCAGCCCCGCCCTCTGGGTGCATGCTGGGGAGGTGTCACCCTTTGTGAGGAATGAAGAAATGGACCATCGCCTGGAAGTGGCCAGCACATGGCCCTCACCTACTTCACATATCCAGCTTGATGGGCTCCGGCGAAAGGGTTTCAGCAGGTAGTGAGGCTCCTCCAGTGGACCCTGCCTTGGCACTTGCCCCGGTCCCACCCCCTTCTGCCAGAGACCCTCAGATCTGCCCCACTCCTGCCCAGGCCCCCACAGGCACCCTTGAGAGCTGGCCATGCCCACCCAATAGGCCACACCCACTCCATCCACACCCAGCCAGTAGGCCACACCCACCCTGGCCAAACCCACACGCCCCCGAGGGCCACCGCAATGCTGATGCGGCCCTCAATGAAATTGAGTTTGACACCCCGGCATTAAGAGCTCACAAAAACTGTTGGTTCTATATACTTTTATTATATTTATAACTGGACAATCACACGTGTACAAAATGGGAGACCACACTACCTGAAGCAGAGGACTGTGGATTGCAGCAGCATTTTCCATCGACCCAAAAGCTTTTAGTAGAAGAAAGCATGAGCCGTTGGGGCAAAAGAAAGATGGGCGGAGGAAAGGAAGAGGAGGAAAGATGGCTGGCCAATTCTTAATCAAAGGACAAATCCTTTGGATATTACTGATCAAATCAGTCTCTCCTCAGTTATGTGCCAGATTTTTTTTGGGGGGGGGGAGGAGAGGGCGAGAGGAAGGGGTAGGGATTGTGTTTAAGAGAGAAAAGGTCCTGGCTTTGTCAGCTCCCACCAGCGCTCCAAGGAACTTGTCCCTTGGAGGCTGTGAAATTCTTTGCTATTCTCACCGTCCACGATAATAACCCTCAAGACATTTTGGTCACAAACCCTCCTCAGCAATGAGGAACACTCCCACCTTTGCCGCACAACAACAATTACAACAGCAAGAGCCAAGTATAGGAGCCAGAATTCATTCAAGGGTTGTCCAGTCGATGATTTCTTGTCTATTCTACTGATACATATGCACAAGGGTTTCCAAAAATACTAGGTTATAATGCAAGTAGTGACAAACAGAAAGGGGGGGGGGGTTATCACACGGTGGATGTTCCCTAAAATGACCACAAGGGGGTGGTATTAAGACTGGCCCTTTTGCATCCTGGGGACAGAAGCAAGACAGGAGCCAGGCTCTCAAACCACCTGCTGTCAGCTGCTTCTCCAACAGTAACTGAAACAAAGCAGGTGCCGGTGTCCCCCCCCCCCCTTTTTTTCCCCCTCCCCAAAGAGCAGCTGCAGGTTTCCAGCTTCCAGCCACTGAATGGAGGATGGGCCAGTGAAATGCTCTTGAATGTCGAGACCAAAAGGTGAGAGAGAGAGAGAGAGCTGCACAGGGCTAGCATCTTGTCTCGTAGATCCCGCTCCTGCCGATGTATCTCACCCATTTGATCACATCATGGTCACTGTAGTTCAGCTTTGGCTCAAAGACTTTCAGGTAGCGCACCTTCAGCCCGGAAGGCGCAAAGGGAACCTGGACAAAGGCAGAACACAAGGATGGGAAAGTGAGCGTCTTACGGAGAGACCTTTCCAAGGCTTGCCCCTTCCGAATCTTCCGTTAAGTCAGTGGTTCTCAACCTTTTTAATGCCGCGACCCCCCAACCGGTCGTAAGTCGAGGACTACTCAACCGGTCGTTAAGTCGAGGACTACTCAACTGGTGCAGCACCGTTTGCAGAAGGGGACTTTTGGCGGGCTCAGCAGGGCAGAGACAGCCTGGACAATTCCTATTGGCTTTTGAAAGCCAATAGAATTAGACTCTATTCAAGAGCGTCTATTCTATTGGCTTTCAAAAGCCAATAGAATAAAAGGGAGTAGCACAGCTAAGGAAAAGGGGAAAAAAATGGCGGGCTGCGTTGTTTGGCGACCCTCGTGAAACGGTCGCTCGACCCCAAATGGGGTCCCGACCCACAGGTTGAGAACCACTGCATTAAGTCAAGGCGAGACTTACTGGGGCTGCCGATAATTAATCTACCGTAATTTCCGGCGTATAAGACAACTCGGCGTATAAGACGACCCCCGACTTCAGCGCCGATTTCCACGCTTTAGAAAGTCGTCTTATACACCGGAAAATACGGTAACTTGAGACCCAAAGAATTTCTCGAGCGGAGCACAAAGTAGGGAAGAAAAAGAGACACAGTTTATGAGTACATCTAGCTTGTTGGCTAAAACGAGATTCCAGTTACTTTCCCCGAAAGAGACTCCATAGCTGAACCTCCGTTTTGAAGGTGCCCTTCACACAAACGCACGAGGCGAACTAAACTTTCCTCGTAGGCACAAACACAAAGTATCTCGTAATCTTCCCTCATGGAAGCCTAGGTTTTCATCAATCCTTTCATTTGAGAGGTCACAAGGCAATGAAACACGACTCTGGAAATCAGTAACCGACTAAAGAGATGATGTTGCAAAGGTTTGGATTTTTTTTGAGGATTGCCTCCACATGTGCCGAGGACTCCAGGGAAGAGATGGGATACGTTTTCCAAAGCCTGGGAAGGAGATGTTTGGCAGCTGCCTCGGTACCACCAAGAGGCCTGAAGAGGGGGCTGCTAAAGCCCCTCAGATGTTCCGATGCCGTATCTCCTGTTCCTGGCAAGCTCTTAGGACAGTGGTTCTCAACCTTTTCAATGCCGCGACCCCCCAACCGGTCGTAAGTCGAGGACTAATCAACCGGTCGTAAGTCGAGGACTACTCAACTGGTGCAGCACCGTTTGCAGAAGGGGACTTTTGGCGGGCTCAGCAGGGCAGAGACAGCCTGGACACTTCCTATTGGCTTTGGAAAGCCAATAGAATTAGATTCTATTCAAGAGAGTCTATTCTATTGGCTCTCAAAAGCCAATAGAATAAAAGGGAGTAGCACAGCTAAGGAAAAGGGGGAAAAAAATGGCGGACTGCGTTGTTTGGCAACCCCCGTGAAACGGTCGTTCGACCCCAAATGGGGTCCCGACCCACAGGTTGAGAACCGCTGTCTTAGGAAGAACGTGGCTGCTTACCTCAAAGTTCATAGAGATGGGTGGCCGGGCCCATTTTTTCTTGTCGTTGGTTGGAAGCAGTTCTATCTCTGCGCTGATCTGAGACTCTTTCATTCCAGCCATCCTTTTGATTCTATAACATTGAAAAAAAAAGAAATTGTCGTTTAAGATAGACACAGGTATCCTAAGCACACTCCCTCTGGCTCAGCTTAAGAGCGGGGCTTTCCAAACTCGGTAACTTTAAGACTCGTGGTTTTTAATTCCCGGAATTCCCCTAGCCAGCCATGCTGCTGGGGAATTCTGGGAGCTGAAGTACACAAGCCTTAAAAGGGGGCAAAGGGTGGAGACCCCTGGCCTAGAAAAGGGAAGCACAACTTTCCGCAGTGCCAGTAACCGCTCCAGCTGCCCGATTCAGAAACCGTGTCACTTACTTCCAGACAATGGCATTCTCGCTGGCCTTGTATTTTGCCTTTCCTTTCATGCAGATGACTTGTACACCACTAGTATTGAGAGGAGTCGGGATTCGCACCTGGAAGATATATTTATTTGAGTCGCATTGGGCTGCTTGTTTTGTTTTTGTAAAGGAAGAGAAAAAGGTAGTGTAAAAGCAAAACTGCACACCCGAGAAAAGAGCAAGAAAATCATTTGGGGAAGATCGCACTCCACTTACAACCCATCCATCATTTAGGCTTGAAATTACAATGGAGTTCCCCAGAAATATATATACAACAGAGTTTCGACGTTCTGACAGTCGCTTACGCCCACCCCCCAGATCACATGATTGCATTTTGGACACTTGGAAGCCAGCCCACGTTTCCAATTGTTTGCGGTGTCCTGCAGTCATAATGTGGCTACAATTTACAACTTGTTGTTGTTAATTGCGAAGTCGTGTCTGACCCATCGCGACCCCATGGACAACGTTCCTCCAGGCCTTCCTGTCCTCTACCATCTTCTGGAGTCCATTTAAGTTCACACCTACTGCTTCAGTGACTCCATCCAGCCACCTCATTCTCTGTCGTCTCCTTCTTCTCTTGCCCTCCATCTTTCCCAGCATTGGGCTCTTCTCCAGTGAGTCCTTCCTTCTCCTTAGGTGGCAAAAGTATTTGAGTTTCAACTTCAGGATCTGGCCTTCTAAAGAGCAGTCAGGTGTGGGGGAATTTGCACGCGCAGCAAACTGCCATGCTTCCCCCCCCCCCACACACACAAACCTCATAATCTTTTGATACCCTTTGACCGAAGGAAGCAGCCAAAAGATCACCCCCTTTTGACTTAATACTTTACCTACCTAAATAAATAATATGCTTTAAGCTCCCTCTTATCTCTTCCTGTCCTTATCTCTTCCTGTCTTTCATCTACCTGTATTTGTCTTTACCTGATCTCTGACCATGTAATGTGTTACTAGAAAATAGTTGCTTATATGAAGGAATTTTTCAATTACTTTATGTCAACAGCTAAAGGTTAAACTTATGAATGTAAAATGTCGGCAGTTAATGGTAAAGCCTGTGTATGTAAAAAGTATATAAGAAGCAATAAACTCAGAGTTTGTCAAGCTGTGTCCTGCAGCTTCAAACCTCTGCTCAAGACATGCCTGCATCTTTTTCTTAACATCCTACAGTCAGGGTTGACCTCCTCTAGGACTGACCGGTTTGAACGCCTTGCAGTCCAGGGGACTCGCAGGAGTCTTCTCCAGCACCACAGTTCAAAGGCCACCATTCTTTGGCACTCAGCCTTTCTTATGGTCCAATTTTCACATCCATACATTGCAACTGGGAAAATCATGGCCTTGACTATACGCACTTTTGTTGGCGTATAGCCAAATCATGGCATCCGGCCCTCTCAATTCCTGGCAAATAGATGGGGAAGAAATGGAGGTAGTGACAGATTTTATTTTCCTGGGCTCCGAGATCACCTCAGATGGGGACTGCAGCCAAGAAATTAAAAGACGCTTGCTCCTGGGGAGGAAAGCTATGGCAAATCTAAACAGCATTCTAAAAAGCAGAGACATCACCCTGCCAACAAAAGTGCCAACAAAAATTTACAACTACACCTGTGTTTACTTTTGGTTTCTGGCAAAAAAAAAAAAAAAGCCCACTGACTAAAATGGCTTTACTTAGGGACCACCTCATTTAATGACTGTCACAAAAAGGATCATAAAATTGGGCCGTCAGGTGGTGACTTGCTTAACGATTGGCTCCTAATTCTGGGCTCACATTACAGTTGTAAGTTGAGGACCACCTGTACAAACAAAAGGAGCACGAAGAATTCCTTAAAAATCGTTATCACAATTCGATAATCAAAAGCTCAGAACGTGGAGGGCCCTGCTGGTTTCATTTACAAGCATCATTGCATTGTCTTTAAACCGAAAATAATATTACGGAAATTCTGTGTTTCTGTGTCTTTTACTTTATAAGGAACGGTTGCTAGAATTGGGTATGTCTAGTTTAACGAAGAGAAGGACAAGGGGGGACATGATAGCAGTCTTCCAATATCTCAGGGGCTGCCATAAAGAAGAGGGAATCAAGCTATTTTCCAAAGTGCCTGAAGGTAGGACGAGAAGCAATGGGTGGAAACTAATCAAGGAGAGAAGCAACCTAGAACTAAGGAGAAACTTCCTGACAGTGAGAACAATTAATCAGTGGAACAGCCTGCCTCCAGAAGTGGTGAATGCTCCAACACTGGAAGTTTTTAAGAAGAGACTGGACAGCCATTTGTCCGAAATGATATAGGGTTTCCTGCCTGAGCAGGGGGTTGGACTAGATGACCTCCAAGGCCCCTTCCAACTTCACTACTATTACTATTACTACTGTTATTGTCAAGCCTCCGGGGGCTTGCCATGTAACCGGGGAAGGGGGGATGCACACAGCAGCTCACCACCGCCAAGACCCGCCATGCCGCCCATCACCACGGCTGCTGCCCAGACCAAACGGACCCGGTCCCAGGGCTCATGCGCTGCAGCAGTCGTGCAGACGCAGACGACCACAAGGCAGAGCGTGGACCCAACGTCTGCCGATAGACGGTCGGCAACGGAGACACGGGAGACTGCCGGCGCGCCTGCGCAGAACCGGAGCAGGCCGCCATTTCCCGAGCCGGTGCCGGGGAGCACGGGGGATTGTCGGGACTCCGAGACGCCCCTACAGGCGGCCCCGGACCGCGTAGAGGGTGGGGAAGCCTTACCGGGCCGATCGGCCGATCGGATTGGATACTCTGACAGTTATGCTACACTTCTGTTTTGCTCCTCCTTATTCCTCCACCCTTGAACTTCACTCCCTGTTTTCCCAAGACTTCCTCATGATCACTAACTCTTTCCTCTCTTCCCGCTGATGAGATGACATTTCCAAGATGGAGCTCAGTTAAGATTGCCCTTAACCTGGCTACAGCACTCCTTGCCTGAAATTCTTCCCATTTATGCTTCTCAAGGCTTTTATTAAGTGCCCATAACTCAACACGTAGGACTGCTCTTAATCACCATTATCACTGAAGCTCAATGTTCTGTTATCGCTTCCCTTTCCTTTTGTCCTATTGATTTTTTTTTTAACGTATTTTAAAATTGTAAAAAAGATGGCACAGATAGGCAAATGGGGGAATCTTAGGTGTAAAAGTAACAAATTTTAAATATCATAGCACAAATGTGCTCTTATCATCAGAAGTTCACATTGCTGAAAAGTATTTCATATCTACTTTCTAATCAAAATCCTCAAGTCACTGTTGAGGTTTCATTTAATAATGAAATTCCAGTAAAGACCGTATCTGGTGAATAAAGCATTAAATTAACAATATAAATTATATATCAGGTTAAGAACTAATCTCTAAAGACCCAGTTTTGGTTGTGGCATGATTCTGGGTATAAGATTTTAGTTCAAAAATGGTTTCCAGTTAAAACTAAATTCGACATCAGATTTACTTTTTAAATGCAAGGTTATACTAGATGCCAAGACATACTCTCAGAATTTAGTCATTCTTCTCAAGAGGGAACATCGGGTCTTTTACAATAAAAGGGATATAAAATCCCTGCCAACAGTGACCTGGAAAATATCGATTCAATCCATTTTGAAAGGACAGATAGTTCAATGAAATTTGGTAAAAAATATATCCGGTTTTTAAGATTAGGACTTTCAGAATCTGCTCCATTCCGCAATGCATCATTTTCCCAATACTGTTGAGATTTACAACTTGCCCAATAACATTTCCAACATCATAGTTTTACGCTCATTTGTAAGTCCACAAAATGAGGTAAAGAAAAACTTTTTTATCAAAATGAGGCAAAAGCAACGAACGTGCAGCAAGACAAAAAGGATGGTGCTTGTGCTAGGCCCGCTTACCTCTATTTTCTGAGCCAAGAGGGAAGGCTTAAAGTTAGATTTGATCACCACCTTCACCTCCAGTTTGGTGCGTCCCACCTCACGTACCAGGGGGATGACACGGAATGGCAAGATAATGTCCTTAGTGGTTCGGTACCTGGTGGAAAAGAATAAACAACACTTACAGAATGGAAGAGGGGAACCTGTCACTGCCCATACACCCAGCAAATACTCGTAATTATAAACCTACCTGAAGCTTACCGGCACTTTAGTCTCACGGATTATTTCACTCCTAGTTTTTCAACCATTTCTTTAACTCCTAGCTCAGGGGTAGGCAACCTCGGCTCTTTTATGACTCATGGACTTCAACTCCCAGAATTCCCGAGCCAGCATGGCTCAGCTTGAAAACCTCTCCCTTTCCCCTCAGCATGGCTGGCTCAGGAATTCTGGGAGTTGAAGTCCACGGGTCATAAAAGAGCCAAGGTTGCCTACCTCCGTCCTAGCTAAACTGAAAAAGATTCTTATCCTATAAACCTTCACGTAACTCCTCCTTAAGAAACCACTGCTGGATCTAATGCAGTGGTTCTCAACCTGTGGGTCGGGACCCCATTTGGGGTCGAACAACCATTTCACGGGGGTCGCCAAGCAACGCAGTCCGCCATTTTTTCCCCCCTTTTCCTTAGCTGTGCTACTCCCTTTTATTCTATTGGCTTTTGAAAGCCAATAGAATAGACTCTCTTGAATAGAGTCTAATTCTATTGGCTTTCAAAAGCCAATAGGAATTGTCCAGGCTGTCTCTGCCCTGCCTAGCCCACCAAAAGTCCCATTCTGCAAACGGTGCTGCACCAGTTGAGGAGTCCTCGACTTACGACCGGTTGAGTAGTCCTCGACTTACGACCGGTTTGGAGGGGGGGGGTCGCAGCATTAAAAAGGTTGAGAACCACTGAATATAAACCTATCTGAAGCTTACTAGCACTTTAGTCTCACAGATTATTTCACTCCTATTTTTTCAACCATTTCTTTAACTCCTAGCTAAACCTGAAAAAGATACTTATCCTATAAACCTTCACGTAACTCCTCCTTAAGAGACCACTGCTGGATCTAATGGATCGAGACAATCTTCAACCTAGCCGTTTGGGGGAAGATTTCTGACACTTTGATTGGCTTGCAGCTCCTAGAAGAAGTGGACTATTGGCATGTTTTATGCCAGGCCTGGCTATAGTACTGAGATGGCACCGATTGTGGTCATCGGTGAGTTCCAGCAGGTCCGCAGTGGGGACAGTGCATCCTGACCCTCCTCCATCACTCAGAGGCTTTCAAGACCATTGATCCTGAGCCAATTGTGCTATTCCTGGATGGGCAGGCCTTGCTCACGGTGAGCCACACTTTAATCATCTCCCATTTGGACTGCTGCAATGCAGTGCACGTAGGGGTGCCCTTGAAGAGCATTCAGAAGCTATAGGCTCTTAATGCAACAGTACAGGCAGTTTGGCATTTCACATTACTGGACTGGCTCCCAGGTAGAAATTAGATTAAGACCCAGGTTAAACTGCTGGGTAAGATTCAAAGTACTGGTTATACAGCCAGGCTATTTCTCCCATTGTATGTATTTACCCCTCCAGATCCAACGGACAGGGCATGCTCCGAGTCCTTCCTATCGAACAGTGACATTTTGTTGTACCCCAGAGCTGCAGTTGTTCAGTGGCAGTGCCTGCCTTCTGAAACAGCATTACACCCAGAGAGCCAGATGGCCCCAATCCTATTCGCCTTTCACAAGGCAACGATGATCTGGCTGCTGCCCCAGCACTGGAGTGAGGAAGTTAAGGAAGGTCGGCTGTTGCTGACGTGCTTCGCCGTGAATGGGGCTGCTGCTTCATCCCCCCCTGCTGGAGGACGTATGTCGTGTTTTTGTGTTTTGTTTTAACCATTCTGCATATCCCAGACTCACCACTGTGAGATGGAAAACCATAAAATAAAGCAAATAGAACAGCTGCAACCGTTGAGTTGCACTTGCCTGCTCACTTCATAGCACATTTGGGATCTGTTATGGGCACATCTATAATTACAAGGAGGGCAATAGAAGAAGGGGACGACAGGGAATGAGGTGGCTGGATGGAGTCACTGAGGCAGTAGGCGTGAGCTTCAATGGACTCCAGAAGATGGTAGAGGACAGGAAGGCCTGGAGGAATGTTGTCCATGGGGTCGCCAGGGGTCGGACACGACTTCGCAACTAACAACAACAACATAATTAAAAGTCTGAATATTCAATTTGAACATTCCATTTTCTTTGTCTGGGTCAACATTTGCAATATCCATTGCTTGAACCCTTAACAGCACTTTCATGGTTAGGTTTCTATAGTAGAACTCTTGGTAGCACAATTCTTGATCTATATTTTAGTGTTTATGTAAACTGGCAGATGAGGCTCCCAGTCTTGCTTAAGATATGGAAAAAATGCGCCATTTTAAATGTTTAAGATCACTTCTAAGAGATGCCTACCCACAGTTCCTTTATCTTCCACTATTCAAATCACTTGGCATGGGGTAACAATGATTAAAACAACAATACAAGGAAAGTGGACCATTGCACCAGCAACACTCAGCCTCCCCACATCCCAGGAGAGAAGAGATACTTTTTGAGTTTGGAAGATTTCAAGATTTCGGCTGGTTTCTTAGATTCCTGCCACCTTGGTGTCGTCTGCAAATTTGATGAGTTCCCCATCTATCCCCTCGTCCAAATCGTTGATGAAGATGTTGAAGAGCACTGGGCCCAGAACAAAGCCCTGGGGCACCCCACTACACACTTCCCTCCATATAGATGCGGTTCCATTGAGGACCACACGCTGAGTACGGCCGGTCAGCCAGCTACAGATCCATCTGGTGGTGATTCTGTCTAACCCACATTTTTCTATCTTATCAAGTAGTAATTTCTCAGCATACTGATAGTTCGTCCCTGATACGTGCATTATTATACTGAGAAGGGAGCATCACAGTCCCAATAGCAGGGGGTCTTCAGACTTGGCCCTTTTATGACTTGTGGACTTCAACTCCCAGAATTCCTCAGTGCTTGGCGGAGGAATTCTGGAAGTTGAAGTCCACAAGTCATAAAAGGGCCAAGTCTGAAAAACCCTGCCCAAAGGTTTTACCTTTTTTCCAGCACAGATTTTATGTATATAATTTGTTTGCCCTCTAACACTGACATCACTCCGCTGTACTATATTTCTCAAAGAGCCGGTTGTACTAAAGGTGAGTATACACCTTACTCCTAAACCTGGCTATCCAAACTGGCGGTAGCCAAACCGGGTTGGCACAGTTATAGTTAGGACAACAAGCACCTTTCTCGATAAACAGTTTCACTGGCCTAATTACGAGGCACATTTCAAAATTCTGACTGGAAATACCTAACCCGTATTTGAAAGAGGCACGTTTGGGGCACAGGTGATTGAAAGTTCTACTAGAAATACTCCTGGGCCTGTGAATCTAATGCTAAAGCAGTGTTTCTCAACCTTGACAATTTTAAGGCATGTGGACTTCAACTCCCAGAATTCCACAGCCAGCATGGAATTCTGGGAGTTGAAGTCCACATGCCTTAAAATTGTCAAGGTTGAGAAACACTGTGCTAAAGGGTAATCACAGCCAGAAGGGGCCCTGGAAGTGATAAAATAAAAATATATTCAAATAAAATAAAATTAACATAACAGGTTCAGGAGTATGTACAGTCCTAGAGCTTCGTATGACTGTGAAAGTTGGACCATAAGAAAGGCTGAGTGCCAAAGAATGGAGGCCTTGGAACTATGGTGCTGGAGAAGACTCCTACGAGTCCCCTGGACTGCAAGGTGATCCAACCGGTCAGTCCTAAAGGAGATCAACCCCGACTGCTCTTTAGAAGGCCGATCCTGAAGTTGAAACTCAAGAACTTTGGCCACCTAATGAGAAGGAAGGACTCCCTGGAGAAGAGCCTCATGCTGGGAAAGATGGAGGGCAAGAGAAGAAGAGGACGAAAGAGAATGAGGTGGTTGGATGGAGTCCCTGAAGCAGTAGGCATGAGCTTCAATGGACTCCAGAAGATGGCAGAGGACAGGAAGGCCTGGAGGAACGTTGTCCGTGGGGTCGCGAGGGGTCGGACACGACTTCGCAGCTAACAACAACATGTTAGGAGGACTTGCAGTTGGTCGTAGTTTCGTTCTTATTGGCAAATGTCTTGGCTCTTTTATTTTTCTTTTACAAGAAGCCATGCAGAATTCAGTAAAGAACCGACTGCAGAGCGGTCACCCTCCAGAGCCGTGGACACAGAAAAGTTCTTCCCAGCAGCCTCACCTCATGAGCTCAAACTCTCCGTCGGGTGGGATGAAGCTGATACTCCTCTCCGAGTCGAACTTGCTGAGTCTCACACACTGGTGAAAAGTGCAGTCATCAATGGCAATGGACTGCTTCCCACTAGGACACAGAAGCAGAAGGATCAAGATCAGTGCAAAGTCTACGGCAGCGGCATTTACCCTCTCCCCTGCAAACTCTAGACCAGGTGTGTATTATTCTCAAACACTGAAGGAAGGGGGGAAAGGGCTGGCTGATGTTGCTTAGATTGAAAAGCTGTCTTAAAACAAATAGGGCAGCCGGATTTGATTACTGAAACGCCACTTCAGCTTTAGCAGGAGTGGTTAGTTAAGGCAGGGGTCTTCAAACTTGGCCCTTTTATGACTTGTGGACTTCAACACCCAGAATTCCTCAGCCAGCCTCCATTTTGTTGGTTAGATTTAAGGCAGGGGTCTTCAAACTTGGCCCTTTTAGGACTTGTGGACTTCAACACCCAGAATTCCTCAGCCAGCCTCCATTTTGTTGGTTAGATTTAAGACAGAGGTCTTCAAACTTGGCCTTTTATGACTTGTGGACTTCAATTCCCAGAATTCCTCAGCCAGCCTCCATTTTGTTGGTTAGATTTAAGACAGAGGTCTTCAAACTTGGCCTTTTATGACTTGTGGACTTCAATTCCCAGAATTCCTCAGCCAGGCACACGTGCCTGGCTGAGGAATTCCGGGAGTTGAAGTCCACAAGTCATAAAAGGGCCAAGTTTGAAGAGCCCTGCTCTAGACAGAGAATCTTGTCTCACACATTAAGGCTAAGTCACAGAAGTATTCCAAATAAGGACAGTCTTTCTGGGAGTTCTTCAAAGCCACTGGAATCACCAGCAAGATTCAAGCAAAAACTTATCTGGCTGGACCCATGTTTGCCCACACCAATCCAGCTGAGGAACTGCAGCCCCATCAGACTTGTTCAAACATGCCTGCCCTTAAAGCATACTTGGAGTGGGAGGGATAGGTTTCGGGCTTGGGTATAACTATGTATTAACTCATCATTGTTTGAATATGTAATCTGACGAATAGGCCACGCTGGCTGACGTCAGATGGACTAAGCCATACATCAGAGTTCACAAAGCATCGTAATCATAGGGTTCATAACCGGGACGGACTCCAAATGAAATAAGCTGCGTTAAGGCTTAACACAACATTCAAAAGTAAAGCAAAAATGAGGCTTTGTCTTCCAGTTTCAGTAAGAGCAAAAGGGGCATAAGACTCCCTTTAGGACAGGGGTGTCAAAACTCAATTTCACTGAGGGCCGCATCAGCATTGCGGTTGCCCTGAGGGGGCCAGGTGGGTGTGGCCAGAATGGGTGCAGCCTACTGGGTGGGCGTGGATGGAGTGGGCGTGGCTACTGGGTGGGCCTGGCCAGTTCTATGTCATTCGCATCAAGGGTGCCTATGGGGGCCTGGGCAGGAGTGGGGCAGATCTGAGGGTCTCTGGCAGGAGGGGGTTGGACTTGGGCAAGTGCCAAGGCATGGTCCACTGGGTCAAGTGCCAAGATGGCCACCACAAAATTGTACAGTGGCTCCCGGCTGGCCTGGGCCAGGGCCAAGGCAGCGGGGGCCGTTCCCTCACTGTTTCCAGGATGGTTTCGCGGGCCACATGAAACCACTTCGTAGGCCGCATCCGGCCCCTGGGCCTTGTGTTTGACATGTCTGCTTTAGGAGAAGCCATTCTTTTTTTTCTTTTTCCACCCCCCCCTCCAAACAGGTTAACTAAAAAAAAAAAATTCCCTCCGCTGCAGATGGAGGAATCTTCTGCAGCACCTGCTCAAGGAAAAACTTCAGAGACTATCCGACATCAACAAAATCTCACTGCAAATCTTGCCGAAAGCAAAACGGCTGGGTGGGAGCAAGCCGAACGACTTAGGCAGCCAAGTCATTCAAGGGCAGAATGCCAGCTGCAGTTCAGGACAGAGAACGAATGCTCAAGACACAGGATGGGCGTCAGATGCAACTTGCTTCACACATACAGCTCGGGATTTCAGGGGATGCCGCTCAGATCTGCTTCAGAGGATGCTGTCTGAATAGTTTTCTCAAAAAAATATAAATGGAAAGGTTCCACTTGGACAACTTTTTAAGTTTTGCATCTTCCAAGAAGCACGTCTTATTACTCTCTCCTAAATTAACATTCAAGGTTGCTGCTCCGATTGCAGGTAGCCTTCGACTACTTAACGACCACAAACGAGTCTAGCATTATCTGTTGCTAAGTGAGTTTTGCCCCATTTTATGACTTTTCTTGCCACAGTTGTTACCTGCATCACTGCAGTTGTTAAGTGGGTAACACTGTTGTTAAGTGACTCTGGCTTTTGCTTGGCAGAAGGTCGCAAAAGGGGATCACATGGCCCCGGGACACCACAACCGTCACAAATATGAGCCGGTTGCCAAGCGTCTGAATTTTGATCACGTGACCACGGCGAATGCTGCAGGGGTCATAAGTGTGAAAAACGGTCCTAAGTCACTTTTTTCCGGTTCTGCTGTTAACTCTGAATGGTCACTAAATGAGTGCCTGTAAGTTCGAGGTCTACCTGCACTGAATGAACTACAGTTATAAAACGTTGATATTTCGAGGCCATGAAAATAAAACCCAGCAAAACCCAGCAGCCACCATGCCGTCTTGACTCAAATGGTTAATTTTGCCATTCACGGTTAAAGCATCTTGGTTTTCAGTGTGGAATTCTGGAGAACTTCTTCCACACCTCAAAAGGAATCGGTTCAGCTACTGCCATCACCCTAACTGGGCGCTAGAAAGACCCAAGCTTTCCAGTTACACTATCTTGCTTCTACATCAGCTCCCTCTGCTATGATGTCCCCCAGTTAATCCAAGAAACCAACTCCTGGCTCAATTAGGAAAAACTATCCCTACTTCCAGCCTTACGAAATCTTGCCCAAGTCACTCAAGCACGCTCCCGGGTCGACCTGATGAGACAGCAACACCTGAGTCCGCTTTGTTCCTCTTATGAACAAGCACACGGCAGCTCAGCCTTCAACCACAGGCACGACCTGTGTGGAAGTGTCTAAAGATGGCGGTGCATGCACAAATCACACAAAGCAAAAAGGGCGGGGGGAGAAGGAGTGTAATGTGAGGAATACGTGCACACAGCGGTAAGCAGATTATCTACCTTCCTGTTTCACTGGAGTCAGCAGAACACAAAAGAAAAAAAAAGAGAATTCAGTGTCAGAAGTTGATAAGAGGCAGCATGGAAGACCTCTGGGTGTACCAATCCTAACGGTCTCCTTTAAAGCAGGACATTTACAGACTCTCGTATCCTAATCAGGGCCGGCCTATGAAATGCAGAATGATGCTGGGCATATGCATTTACCAGCCTCAACAGTTTATCTGAAAATATAAATTAAGAGAATGGTATAAGTGCATGAACTAATTCGTGGACTAGGACCAGGATTTAAGTTTCCTTGGAGACCTTTGCACCTTTAAACCACAACAGACGTATACACAGCCTGCTCATTTAGCTCCTGCTTTAACAAGGGAGGGAGGGGAGCAACCAAAATCACCTTAGGAAAACTCTGGCACCTTTCCAAATGAGAAGGGAAGAGCAGAGATGCAACTGAGAGCAACACACCCCCTTGAAAGCTGATCTCCCTGTTCATCCCACTTACCTTTTCCCTGTTTCGTCCGCAGTCCCCTTGCCTTGTTTCTCAATTACAATCTTGTCGTTCATGCCAAACTTACATTCAGGCATTCCACTTAGGTAGCTTTTCATCACCACTCTGCCCGAGACGTGGGCGCTCAGCACCTGGCCTGGAAGAAAAGAAAGGCAAGCGTTGGAGAGCGGAAGAGTTGCACGGGAAGAAAACGGCTAATCTCGATTTTCGAGAAACTTTCTAACAGCCAAGAACAATTAACAATTAACCAGTGGAGCAGAAGTGGCCTTCAGAAGCTCTTCTTAAAAGCCTCCGTCACTGGAGGCTTTTAAGAAGAGACCAGACAGCCACTTGTCTCAATTGGATAGGGCAGGGGTAGGCAACCTTGGCTCTTTTATGATTGGTGGACTTCAACTCCCAGAATTCCTGAGCCAGCCACGCTGAGGGGAAAGGGAGCAGTTTCCAAGCTGAGCCAGGCTGGCTCAGGAATTCTGGGAGTTGAAGTCCACCAGTCCTAAAAGAGCCAAGGTTGCCTACCCCTGGGATAGGGTCTCCTGCTTGAACAGGGGGTTGGACTAGAAGACCTCCAAGGTCCCTTCCAGCTCTATTCTGGCTGATGTGATTCTTTCCCGTCGGGGAAAGCTCATAGGACCGACTTACCTTGCGGCGACATTAGCAAGTTCACGCTCTCCAGAACATCCAGGAAGAGTTCGTTGCGACGGTATTTGATCCCTTCGCGCCTCCAGCCGATCTGGCCAGTTACCTGGCTGGTAATTTGAGACTGTTCTTCCTTAGTCTGGAGGAGGGGAAGAAAGAGGGAGCTGTGCTTTCATGGGATCAATCATACAGGGTTCCAAATGAACTGCAACAGGTTTATTACAAAACCCAAACTCCCCCCCCCCTTCCCAACCTTTTCCCCAACCTGGAATAGCTCAAATTAGGAATGCTGTTTAAATATTACCGTTATATTATAAGAAGAATCTCTGCCTTTTTCTCTTTGCTCCCAGAGAAAAATAAGTTATTTGTGTGCCAAATGGCCACCGACTAGAAGAAGCCCAGTTGGAACCCTATTTCAGAATTTTGAGTCTGGTATCAAATGCCCTTTGGAGGGATCTGCTGGATTTAGCTTTGGGGAAGGACAGCAGATTCTCCTACCTGGTGCTATAGGCGGGTCCAACCAGACGCGGAAAGCGAGAAAACAGGTGAATAGCAGCAGCAAGTGCAGCACACACAGGGTTAGGAGGAAGCAGGTCAGTAGAAGGGAAAGAGGAAGAGAGTAATGTTAGATTGGGGAGAAACTGAGATTACTGATGACATTATTCCTTTACGCTATTAATAATCTTGGAAGGAGGAAAATGGGGACATAAGAAACAGGGAAAGCAACCGGACAGGCACGGCTACAAGGCAGGATCTTTGCAACTAGCAGTATAAGCAACATCTCAGGAATCCAGGCGAGGCCAAAAATGTTTAAAGTAGAACAAGGTTCTGCCTCTCCCCTGAAGCATCTGTATTGCAAATACCGTATATTCCGGCGTATAGGGCAACCCGGCGTATAAGACGACCCCCGAGTTTGATGCCGAGTCACCAGACAATCGACACCGAGTCACATGCCTAGAAAGTCGTCTTATACGCCAGAAACTACTGGTATATCCAGCATACAAGACGACCAATGCCGAATCGCATGCCTAGAAAGTCGTCTTATACGCCGGAAATAAGTTATTTCCGGTGTATAAGACGATCGACGCCAAGTCGCATGCCTAGAAAGTCGTCTTATACACCGGAAACTACCTTATTTCCGGCGTATAAGAGGACTCAGCGTATAAGAAGACCCCCGAGCCTGTTTCAACGCTCTCAAAAGTCATCTTATACACCGGAATATACGGTATCTAGATAAACAGATGTGGGTACCAGTCAGATGGGAAGTGAGTTGACAGCATGGAGTTCACACATCAGTAGAAATTATCAGCCACGGTGCCTTTGTAGGCAGTTTTTCTTACCCTTCCCCCCATGCCAGACTATACCTTCCCAATTACTTATCACCTGCCAGTTCATTCACCTTGTTGCCTTGATAACTGGGGTTTCGCATTAAATACTGCACGTTAAATCTCGACATGTGCATTCTGCATTTTTGAAGCACTCTCGCGTCTCAAGCTGCTGCTAAACTGTAGCTTGATTAAATCGCCATTGAGTGGATTCCCACAATATATCAAGCCAACCTCGTTCCCCTGATCAGTACGTTGAGAGAAGAGTTAATCATCTGGTTCTTTCTTTATAGTTAGTATAACTGACGTGGGTATCTTAGTCCTCAACCTTTATACTGAAGCTAAGTTCTGTTTTTCACGAGGCAGGATTTAGTAGGACTAACGTTATGTGTAGCTATCCACCCATCCCAGATTTCTGCATGGAGCTTGACACAGTACAGTTCCCTCATACCGATCCTGTAAGAGAGCCCTCTGTGACTCAAGTCCTACCTGAGGTCACCTATTGAAAGAGGTGAACGTCCATCTTAGTCTGACACTAAGCCATCATCTATTGATTTTGTCTATCATACCGTGTTTCCCCGAAAATAAGACCTGGTTCGTTGTTTTTTTTGGTCTCCAAAAGAGGCACTAGATCAGTGGCTCTCAACCTGTGGGTCGGGACCCCATCTGGGGTCGAACGACCATTTCACGGGGGTTGCCAAACAACGCAGTCCGCCATTTTTTCCCCCTTTTCCTTAGCTGTGCTACTCCCTTTTATTCTATTGGCTTTTGAAAGCCAATAGAATAGACTCTCTTGAAAGAGTCTAATTCTATTGGCTTTCAAAAGCCAATAGGAATTGTCCAGGCTGTCTCTGCCCTGCTAAGCCCGCCAAAAGTCCCATTCTGCAAACGGTGCTGCACCAGTTGAGTAGTCCTCAACTTACGACCGGTTGAGTAGTCCTCGACTTACAACCGGTTGGGGGTCGCGGCATTAAAAAGGTTGAGAACCACTGCACTAGATCTTATTTTTGGAGGGGATGGGGTGTCTTTTCCACCATCTCACCTCACAGCAGCGGCACCCACCTAGCCGGCCCACTTCTTCTGCAGCCGGAAGAAATAATAATAATAAAGTTGGGAGTTAAAGTATTTTACAATTTGTTTATTGAGTGTAATTATATTTGCTTAAGGTTTATTTGGGTTTAAAACTTTTTTTTCTTTTAAGATCTAGTTAAGCCTGTATTCAGCTCTGGGAAGGGTTTTGGGGTGGGTTGGGAGGGATTGGGGAAGGGGTTTTTATTGTAAAATTTTAAAAAAATATAATAAAAAAAAAAGTTGGACGGGACCTTGGAGGTCATCTAGTCCAACCCCCTGCTCAGGCAGGAAACCCTATACCATTTCGGACAAATGGCTGTCCAGTCTCTTCTTTAAAACTTCCAGTGTTGGAGCATTCACCGCTTCTGGAGGCAGGTTGTTCCACTGGTTAATTGTTCTGACTGTCAGGAAGTTTCTCCTTAGTTCTAGGTTGCTTCTCTCCTGGATGAGTTTCCATCCGTTGCTTCTGCAGCTGAGAATGGAGCTCCGGATTGAAGCACGTGGCGCCCCCTCCTGGCCTGCATTTTGCCATCAGAGGCCTTCTGGAAGTGGACTGGCAAGGGGAGGCAATTCATGGGAGGCCTGGCTACACTAGTAAGCGGTATGGAGTGTGTGGGGAAGCTCCACCCCCCCCCACTCCAGCTTGATTTTTTAGGCGTGCACCTCGCCCCAAAACTAGGATTTATTGGGGGGGTAGGGCTTATATTAGGCCCACCCCCCCAAAAAAATCAAGCCAGGGCTTATTTTGGGGGTAGGTCTTACTTTCGGGAGAAACACGGTAGTGGTTTCTTTCATACATTTGTCCTGATTGGTGAAAATATCTTTCTTTATAGCTTTTCTCTAGGGGCCCAAGTCACAACTGAAGCCTGAAAACATACAAAATCCCTGCTTGTTCTCCACAAGCAGGCAATAGGTTTCTTTCAGGGCCTGCTAAGAAGACGCTACAGGAAGCAAACAGCTGCCTCAGTTTTCTGGCAATCGTTCCACCCTATTTTGATACAAGATTCGAGATGTTGTGGTGAAAGACCGTTTCCTGTTAGTACAAAAAGCTGGGCAGACGGCCAAGGGCGCCAATCTTTCCCCTGCTTTCATGGAACGGTTTGAGCCCAGAAGAAAAAGGACACTGTTTTTCTTGGTGTGCAATGTTTTTTTTTAAGTCCTTTAATCAATGTTTCTATTGTATTAGTTCGGTTAAAAAAAAAAAAAAAAGGTTTTCGCCCTTTAAGATGAATCTTCAGATCTTGAACAACTGAATTAAAAGGGTGACAGGAATATCACTGGCTTTCAAAACGGCCAAGCTAGCCACCCCTTGATCTTCAAAATCACAGAGCTGGAAGACCAACCTGTTCCATCGTCAGGCAAGTGCTTATTCTATATTTAGGCTTGTAAGAAACACTTGCTTATAAACATTTAGGCTTGTAAGATACATTTGCCTGTAAGAAACTCAAAGACTTTCATGAAGAGCAGAATAGAATCAAAATCACGTGAAGGGTTAATACCGCTTTACAATGCCTTGGTAAGGCCACACTTGGAATACGGCATCCAGTTTTGGTCACCGCGCTGTAAAAGAGATGTTGAGACTCTAGAAAGAGTGCAGAGAAAAGCAACAAAGATGATTAGGGGACTGGAGGCTAAAACATACAAGGAACGGCTGCTGGAATTGGGTATGTCTAGTTTAATGAAGAGAAGGACGAGGGGGGACATGATAGCAGCCTTCCAGTATCTCAGGGGCTGCCCCAAAGAAGAGGGAGTCAAGCTATTCTCCAAAGCGCCTGAAGGCAGGACAAGAAGCAACGGATGGAAACTCATCAAGGAGAGAAGCAACCTAGAATTAAGGAGAAACTTCCTGACAGTTAGAACAATTAACCAGTGGAACAACCTGCCTCCAGAAGTTGTGGATGCTCCAACACTGGAAGTGTTTAAGAAGAAACTGGACAGCCATTTGTCCGAAATGGTATAGGGTTACCTGTCTGAGCAGGGGGTTGGACATGATGACCTCCAAGGTCCCTTCCAACTTTATTACTATCATTATCATCATCACTGAAATCATATAGGGTTACCTATCTGAGCAGGGGGTTGGACATGATGACCTCCAAGGTCCCTTCCAACTTTATTACTATCATTATCATCATCATCATTATTATTTTATTGTCATAATTCTTCATTCGTATGCTGCTAAAACAACTCTTGGCAATCAAAGGAAATTTTGACCCACGAGATACGTTAACTTGCTTTATCAAATGCTTCGGAAAAGCACGGCCTCTTCATTTACTAAACAATCAAACTAAGACACAACCTAAATAGAAAGCTTACTAAGGGGAAAATCATTTCTCTGGCTTAGCAAGCTTAACTGTTATAAAAGGATGACACCCTTTCCTGTTTTTCTTAGTGGAGTGGGGAAAGCAGGAAGCAGTCTGCAATAATATCAGGGAGAAAACAAAATGGGAGTTTTACAGGAAATGAGCAGGAACCAACCAGAAACATCTAAATTATCTGTGTGAAACTATTCATGAGCTAGATTGTTAGAAGATTCCCATTTAAAAAAAAAACATTTAAACATTTTTTTTAAAAAAAGCATTTTAGGAAGAAAAGTTTCTGAAGCATGTCACACTGTGGTAGGTTGGTGAGTTGCTGATGAGCATGAGAGCACAAATAATAATAATAATAATAATAATAATAGTAGTAGTAGTAGTAGTAAAGTTGGAAGGGACCTTGGAGGTCATCTAGTCCAGTGGTTCTCAACCTTTTTAATGCTGCGATCCCAACCGGTCGTAAGTCGAGGACTACTCAACCGGTCGTAAGTCGAGGACTACTCAACTGGTGCAGCACCGTTTGCAGAAGGGGACTTTTGGCGGGCTCAGCAGGGCAGAGACAGCCTGGACAATTCCTATTGGCTTTTGAAAGCCAATAAAATTAGACTCTATTCAAGAGAGTCTATTCTGTTGGCTTTCAAAAGCCAATAGAATAAAAGGGAGGAGCACAGCTAAGGAAAAGGGGGAAAAATGACAGGCTGCGCTGTTTGGCGACCCCCGTGAAATGGTCGTTCGACCCCAAATGGGGTCCCGACCCACAGGTTGAGAACCACTGATCTAGTCCAACCCCCTGCTCAAGCAGGAAACCCTACACCATTTTGGACCAGTCTTAAATTAAAGGAGCTTTAACCAAAACCAGACTCACTGATATACAGAGATATTAAAAAGCTTCACGCTTGATTACAGCTGGATGCAGTCCCAGCATCTTACAGCTGAACTACATAAAAGGCAGAAGCACTAAGCAATGGTTTATTGGCTAGCGCTGGAATTATGATATAGCACAGGGGTCTTCAAACTTGGCCCTTTTATGACTTGTGGACTTCAACTTCCAGAATTCCTCAGCCAGGCAGAGGAATTCTGGGAGTTGAAGTCCACAAGTCATAAAAGGGCCAAGTTTGAAGACCCCTGATATAGCATCATCTGGAGATATTGTTATGCATCAGGAATAGGTGGAGGAGTCCACAAGTGAAGACCCAACAAGACTGAGGGAGAGATCTGCTAAGTCAGGGCTGGGGAATTCTGGCCCCTTTATGACTTGTGGACTTCAACTCCCAGAATTCCTCAGCCAGCATAGCTAATAGAGGAGCCTGCACTCTCTGGAGAACATCAGAGAGGACAGCCTGATAAAAATGTCAGAATCCAAGAAGCCCAGGAAAGAGTTTTGTTTCTCCCTGTTTTTACGTTCAACAGTTCGTTTAGTGACTGTTCAACGTTCAACAGTTCGTTTAGTGACTGTTCGAAGTTACAACAGCACTGAAAAGCGTGATTTATGCCCATTTTTCACGCTTGCGACCGTTGCAGCATCCCTGTGGTCGGGTGATCGAAACTGGAAGCTTTGCAACTGGTTCATCTTTACGACGGTTGCAGAGTCCCGGGGTCACGTGATCCCCTTTTGCCACCTTCTGACAAGCACAATCAATGGAGAAGCCAGATTCACTTAACAACCGTGTTACCAACTTAACTGCAGTGATTCGCTTAACAACAGTGGCAAGAAAATTAATATAAACATGGCAAAACCCACTTAGCAAATGTTTCATTTAGCAACATAAATGTTGGGCTCAATCGTGGTGGTAAGTCAAGGACTACCTGTATTTACCCCTTTACAAATAAGAGACTCAAAAAAAAAGCTCCATTTGAAATTGATGTTGTATTTTTGTATATGTAAAGTTTTATTATCCAAGGGTTAAAACCAGGGTGTCCAACTTTGGCAACTTTTAAGACTTGTGGACTTCAACTCCCACGCTGGTTGGAGAATTCTGGGAGTCGAAGTCCACAAGTCTTAAAAAGTTGCCAAGGCTGAATACCCCTGGGTTAAATAAGAATTTGGGGTCTGCATGTAGGTAACTTATTCTAGAATCTACAAAGATAAAATGTTCAGACCAATTAAACCGGGGCAGAGAATTACAGCCTTTATGTCCAATGTTTTTCATGGAAATTAAAAAAAAAAAGAGATCTCTAAAAAAAAAAAAAGGAATCAGATTCCCACAACAGGAAGAGTTCTGAATTTGAAACGTTGCTCGAGTGATTGCAACTGAAATATTCAACCATATTGTGTATCCCAAAGATGTTGTCATAGAATATAGTGGCGATTGCTGTTTTTTTTTAAACACTAACAATTAATTAAAACATGTATTCAACCTGCATTTACCTGGCTCTTGATTCCTTGTTGGGTGATGAATGTTTTCAGGGCTCCTGTTTCAGAGTTCTGAGGGTAACCAAAGTCCAGGATTTCTACAGAAAAGTAAACAATTGTTGGAGAAAACCAACAGCTGGGCTAGTTTTTAACAACTGACACCCCCCCCCCCTTTGTGCAAATGACTGGTAAACGCTACTCAAGGAAAGTTTCTCCACACCGCATGTTGTCACGCCGATTCCCAGTTAAGGAGTGATCAGGCTGGCCTACAGTTAGCAACAGTTAAGACAAGATGTCAAACTCCATAAAGACAGCAGAATCACAACATCGAAGGAAACCCGCTCTGAAGCCGGATAATTCAACAGCAGCAGAATAATCTATCTTTGCAGCATTTTCTTTAGATTTTGATTTTCACATGAGCATGGCATAAAAATCAAAACCTAAAAAAACAACAGCAGAGTAGCAGATATCGTGGCACACACAGACAAGTTAAGCTCTGGAAAGAGAGAAGTGCCATTAACTGCCTCCTTCCAAGAGGAGATAGACAAGGCTCTCAAGATCCAGACCTGCAACACAAACAGAACACTGTGCTTGTGCTGATTTTATTCAGCTTGTGGCAACTGGCAAATCCACCGTCATCCTGCTTCTTCTCCTGCCCCAAAAGGCTTTTAAATAACGTAACCTGAAAAGCAGTTTTTGAATCCCAACTCATCCAGGGGATCATTCTTGGAAACCATTATCTGTTGATAACATGGTTAAAAAAAAATAAGTTCAGTGACTCCGAGGAACAGCATTCTTTGGCTCAAAGAAAGGCAAGCATTAAGAATCAAAACAGTTGTTTGTACTACAGATTAAGGTTAAGAAAACAGATGTCTTCCAGATGTTCCTGAACTGTAGCTTCCCAGTTCTAATCAGCCTGGGGGGAATGCCCATTCCAGTTTAACATCTGGCAAGAGTCATACCGTGTTCCTCCCTCACGATATAGATAAAATTAACAAACTTCAGGTGGTCCTCAACTTACAACAGTTCATTTAATGACTGTTCGAAGTTACAACGGCACTGGGAAAAGTGACTTTTGACCGTTTTTCACACTTACAACCATTACATCATCTCAGTGTTCACGTGATCAAGATTCAGACGCTGGGCAACTGGTTCCTATTTATGACGGTTGAAGTGCTCCGGTGTCACGTGATCCCCTTTTGCGACCTTCTGACAAGCAAAGTCAAGGGTGAAGCCAGATTCACTTAACAACCCTGTTGCCAACTTCACAACTGCAGTGATTCACTTAACAACGGTAGCAAGAAAAGTCGTAAAATGGGGCAACATTCACTTAACCAATGGTGATGGGCTCAACTGCGGTAGTAAGTCAAGGACTACTTGCATTTGCACAGCATCATGTTAACCTGCCATTTGAGCATAATTGTGGACACAACGTTAGAGGTGTGTGTGTGTGTGTGTGTGTGTTACACTCAATGTCATGGAGAAGCACTCCCCTGTAACCTTCAGTCTGCTATTCAGTTCTATAGAAAGGGATTTACAGAACACTGAAAATTTTTAACCAAGAGTTAGCTTTCCTATACCATCACCTTCATTTTGCTGCGGGTCAATCTTCTTATCTCAACTATGTCCAGAATTCACTAATGTACACTGCAGAAGTAAAATATTTACAGAGAAGAAATAATTCTTCCGTAGTTCTTTCTTTGCCCCCGTCATTAACTTGCTTTTCACATTTAAAAACTAAATGCAAACCAAACGGCACGGAGCCTAGCAGCCTCGCATAACTTAAACGTGTTCGCCCAGAATCAAATTTATGTGCTGTATGCAATAAGAGCATCCCTAGGTTTACAGGGCTGGGCTCTAAGGACACGCGTTCCTAGAGGAGGGTCCGAACAGACTCGTCCTTACCATCCAGAAGCTCATAGATGAGCACAAAGTTGTTCTTGATGTTCTCTTCGCTGATTTTTCCAAAATAGGCAGTCATCACATCACACATTTTGTAGAGGAACTCAAAGACCATCGCAGCATTGACATTTTGCTTGGTGACGGCAGCCAGCCAGATGTTGGAACGTTTGACATGGAAGAAACTGGTGCGAGCGATGTTGGTGACCGGCGAACGGACTTGCTGTCGTGCATGGATGACATTGACTCGGAAAGCATCCACTGCATTCCGCCTGGAGGATCAGGACATGGTAGGAAGACAGGGGTGAGATGACCAAACCACTAAGAATAATGAATTATTAAAAAGTAAAAATAAATAAATCACGTAAAATAAATAAAAAATTTTTAGCTTGCAAACAAATCAGGAATGGCTGGAATATAAATTACAAAAAAGAGAACATAATATTGAATTCACACGAAGGAGGTATTGTATTACTGCAGTGTTTCCCAAACTTGACAATTTTAAGGCATGTGGACTTCAACTCCCAGAATTCCACAGCCAGCAACGCTGGCTGTGGAATTCTGGGAGTTGAAGTCCTCATGCCTTAAAATTGTCAAGTTTGGGAAACACTGTATTACTGGACAAAGTGGCCCTGCAAAAAGCATTTTATCAATATTATTCCAACTTGTACAAAGAAAATGACAACTCTCTAGAGAAAATATATAAGTATCTAAAGAAACTCAATTGACGGAGGATTATAGAGGAGCAGACAGATTATAAACAGATTTATAACAATAAGGGAAGTTTCTGAAGCTATAAAAATATTAAACTAGGAGAGCTGCCTAGACCCTGTGCACTAACAGGTCATTATAATAAATGTTTTGAGGATAAACTTTTACAACCTTTACAAAACACACTGAAGCCTATCCTACAAGGAGGAAAGATGCCAGAGAATTAGGCTAATATAGCAATATACCTAAAGAGAGACAAGACTTGACTTTAACAAGAGACTATAGCACGATGTCTCGTTGAATAATGACTATAAATTGTGCACGATTCTAGTTGGTACACTGAAAGCAATTCAGCAAAAAATTATTCATGAAGATCAATGTGGGTTTTTACCTAAAAGACAGTTGAAGGACAATGTTAGGAATGTGCTGGATATTTTGGAATATTTGAGGGAACATAATGAAAAATAAGCCGCATTGGTCTGAGATGCAGAGAAAGCCTTTAACAATTTGACTTGGGCTTTCTTCTTCAGAGTTTTTGGAAAAATACGAATTTTGGAGACAGCTTTATAAAATGGGTAGGATCGATTTACACTTCACAGAAAGGACAAATCATTGTTAATGGAGATCTAACAAAACCGTGTGAAATACAAAAAGAAACAAGACAGAGATGGCCACTGTCTCCTCTCTTCTTTACCTTGGTTCTTGAAATACTCAATAGAAATAACAAAATGAGAGGACTGTGGAATTAATGACTTTAAAAGAAATTTATTAAGTTAAAAGCTTTTGCAGATGACTTGGTGTTGATTCTGGAAGATCCTTTAATGGGAACTGAAATATTAATGGGAAATTAAAATAATTTGGTGCATAAGGAGATTTCAAGATTAAAAAACAGAAAATGAAAATGTTAACAAAAATAGAAGATCAAACGGAATTTATAAATAAAATGGGTGTTAAGATTGAAAAGAAGATAAAACAGCTGGGCATCACAATAGTAAACATGAACTGTATGTTATTTCAAAATAACTATGCTAAGACATAGAATTAAGTTTGAAAAGACATATTAAGATGGAAGAAACTACAACTGTTATTCTTCATCCTAGTGTTTTCCTGCAGTTGCAGGATCCGCTTTCCATATCAACAAGTACTATCTATACAAACTGCATACTGTAAAATACCACAAGCTATTATTACTCTAATCAATACTTACTTAACAGAGGAATCAGTTGCTTAAAAGAATAAAGATACCTTTATTCAGAGGAAATATTTTATTAAGCACATGTGGGTCATTATAAGGGAAAAGCCGAGAAAATTCATTGAATGTTTTCAATCACAGTAAAAGCACTGATCAAGTATTAGTTCTGCCTTCAAGAACACGTTGATGTCTTCCATTTATCATTTCACGCTTTGAAGTTCAAGACAGCCATTTCTCACTCAAGTGCCCAGCATCATATATTATTTAATATTTATATCAACAGACGGAGACCTCTTTATAATAATGATGCAAAAATATACCGATTAACATTGCCAGGGCGGTGGATTAATTTCCAGAGGAATCAAACCCAAATCCATTATTCATGTCAAGTTTAAAGATTAGCATAGCAATCATCTGGACTTCTTTAGACTTCTGAGAAAGTTAACTTTTAATAGATATTTGATTTGAGATTATTGCTACTGAATGAATTTCCTACACATTTTATCTCCTTTTCTTGCAACTGCTCAAATACCAAACATTTTCAGAAGGGGGAAGTCTCCAGTTTCTAACTGTCTAAGAATCTGTAGGCTCCAGTCTCTTAAATGATAAAGATAATAATTGGTCTGCTCTGACATGAGCCAAACTTCACATTATCATGTTTTTGAGTTGACACTGCCTTAATGTCAACGATGCTATAAAAGTGAGCTTGACTCTATACACCAGGTGCCCCGTGTTGAGTTCCTGCCATTCTTCTCTTACCTATTACTACAGCGGCCAATGAGATGGGATGAACAGAAATGGCATCAGCGAAGAAAAGGAGTGACAGCAACAAGAGAAAGGTTAGAACACACACATACACAGAAAGCACAATGAATCAAACCAAAAGGAGAAGAGACAACAGACGGAAACCCCCTCCCACAAAAAGATTTCAAGGCACTATTTACATTCCCTAGGGCCAGCTTTCTCTGCCCCATACTTCCAATTCATAATCAATATGACCACCGCTCAATCAACATGCACAATGGAATTTATGCGTATTTGAAGATATTTAAAGGAGACCAGGTAAAGAAAAGCTGGGCTAGGCAGAAAAGCAAAAAAGCTCTTAAGAAAAGGCAAGCGGTATATGAATTGTACAGTATGGAGCAACCAGGCTGTGTGATCATAGATTAAGCACAAATCCATATCATTCTCTTTATTTTATGATGCAGAATGACACAACACCTGAAATAGTTTTTGATCGACAGGACAGTACAACTCCTTGGCAATCATTTTGTTTATTTTGTTGTTGTAATCATCTCCAGCCCGAACTCACATAACTAGAGACCAAAAGGGACAACAACGCATAGTTATCAGATTTCAAGATTGGCTTGGAGCTTAACATAATTATCCTTCTTTAGAAGTGTCTCCTCGCACAGTGAGATGAGCGGCATGTACATTTGATAAAGAAATGAACAAATCTGACAATTGAGAAAAATCCTTCGAGGTATGAATTTACCCACCAAGGATTCAATTTATGCTATTGTGTATTTTTCTCTTAATCGGGAAGAGAATTCTGTTATGAAAATATTTAACGGAACTTTGTAAGTTCAGTCAGATTAAGGTCACAGCCCGAGTATAACTGCTTCCTGATACTATAATACAGGGGTTCTCAACCTTGGCAACTTTAAGGCTTGTGGACTTCAAATCCCAGAATTCCTCAGCCAGCAAAGCTGGCTGAGTTGAAGTCCACAAGCCTTAAAGTTGCCAAGGTTGAGAACCCCTGCTATAATAGCTATATAAACATTGTTTCAAACAAAATTTAAAAAGCGTATTTAAAAAGGAAGGTATTATACCCCCATTGTGTTGTAATTGGGATTGTAAAAAGAGAAATACAGTTTTAAAAGAATGCAAGAGGCAATCTGAATTGTGTGAAAGACCCACAGGACGGGGGGGGGGACTCTGAAGCTGACAGTCTTCTCATTCACTGGGTGACCAAAAAAACTGTGACAAAGAAATACAGTGTCCAGTCAACATATAGAATCCACAAATATACAGAAAGCAGACCCCATTCTCTTCTAGCACTAAAGATGTTACCAAGTCAGGTATTGAAATGTCTGCAAGTAAACAACCGAGCTATAAGCACAAGGAGTCCAATCGGTACAATCCTTCAGCAATCAAAACTGTTAGTCTGTATTGTGATAATTCTGAGAAACTACCAAACAGCGGATCACAAACAAAATACATTTTCTGTATATCTTTTAACACCATTCTTTGAATCAGAAAAGATTTGAATATACAGTATAATTTTATATTCTGTCTTTCTTACGTAGGGTGTAAGGTCAACATTCAATGTTCTGGATTTTGCACATAATCTATACCATTTCAGGTATATTGATTCAAAAATTGTTGCCCTATGATGCGCTGTTTTGCACAACTGAAGATTACAATCAAATAGACATAAGTGTTTTAGTATTTAGTTACATAAATCAAGATCACTTTCATTTTGTAGACAATAAGGATAACATGGCTAGCGTTTAAGCTTACATCTACTTATAAAGGTAATACTATCTTAATTATTACACTGATTTTATATTATCATGTGTAAGTTTTGTAATATGCCTACAGGCTGTCTAATTTGATGATGCTATACTTACTTAACTATCTTTGTGAACTGATATCATTGCTGCCTTATTTCTCAGAGTATGTACCGTTCAGTCTTATGCAGGATATTGCCCTCAAATGCTTAGACAAAATATTGAACTCTGATTTCCGACAAAATTCCACAATGCCACACAATATTACTATAAGCTGATCACTTAAGCCTTTCTAAAGTTTTTAAATTATCTCTAATTCTGCAACATAATCTGAGCAGCAACTAAATTCAACTAATGAAGAAATTCAAATTAAATAAACAAGATACAAAACAGTAGGCTTTGTTTTGTCTCTATTGAACATAATGACTCAACATTCTGTCTTTGTTGGAAAAGGCCGGTGGGACCCATACGAAGGAAAAAAGTATTACGACTTACAAGTGGGATTAAAATATACTTATGTAGCTTGCTAGACCTTTTAATATATTCTTTTTAGTTTTATATTTGGCAGGTTTTTAATGTTGTTTCTATCATTTCTTTGTAGACCACTCACAGCTGTTAAGGAAGTACACTACATACATACATACATACATAATTCAATAACACAGCCTTCGATCTCCGGGAGAGGTATAAATCAGTTGTTTATTGCTAAAAAGATATTTAAAAACAATAAAAACAACTATTTACAATGTTAAAAGAAACAACTTAGCTTTCGCTGGTCCCCTGCCAGCATCCTCAGAGTAAAGCTTATACACTTTGCTGGCCTAACTGCTTACTCATTGCCCGTGTGATAGGGCCATCCTTCCTGGCTAACCGTAATTGCCTTGGTTGTCCCGCCTTCTCTTTTTTGCATTCCAATTCCACACCTTTTCCCTCTCTCATCCTTGTCAAGCTCCTCCCTCCCAGCACCATTGCTGCCGGTGTGCTCTCTAACCGCTCTCTCCTGCTCATTCCAGGCTGCGCATTCAGATCCAGTGTTCCAAAAGGCTGTTATTTATTTATTTATTTCTGAGACTTATATACCGCTTTAAGTGCAAGCACTCTCTAAGCGGTGTACACCAGTAAGCAATGTATGTATGTATGTGTGTGTGTGTGTGTGTGTGTGTGTGTGTGTGTATATATATATATGTTTTCTGAGGTTTTCGCGGGTATTTGTATGTAGGTCTTTGGTTCCAATTTTACGTGGGAGAAAACCCGAACAACCAAAGACCTATATATATATATATATATATATATATATATATATATATATATATATATATATATATATATATATATATATATATATATAAAAATTAACATAAAAATTGAGGAACGTAGTCTCCTGGGTGTATACATATTCAAAAGATAAAAACGAGCACCAGGAGGTAAAACAATTAAATGTTTAATAAATAAATAACCTAGCTTTCGATGGCTATATTGCTGCCATCATCGTCAGGGTGTTAAAAGCCAGAGGGTGGGGGAGCTCGTTTATAAGCACAAACGCGCCTGCACACGGCTCATAGACCTCGTTATGGGGCCCGGTCGATTGATCCTTTCATCACTCATGTCAGAAGTATTTCTGAGTTCTAAGTTCTTGCAGCTGATTACTTCTCTGTTGCGTGCGGCTCCTAGGCTGGGAGGCGAGCATTCCATGTCACTACGCACTAGAGTAACATGGGTAACTGCAGACCGATCCTGCGAAGAAATCCCAGATCTGGCTATCTTCCTCCCCCGTGTCTGATGTGTCACTCTCAGGGGGCATGCTACCCCATGCGTGCTCCCATCTTCCCCTATAGCCCCCAACCCACTGCCCTTCCGTGCATGGGATGCACAGCAGTTCGTTGCGATCTCCGTTCCTGTTAGTTTGGCGTCCGATTCAACTCTCCCTTCGGAGGAAATTCCAACTGCGATCTTCGCGCGTGCGCCCTCACGTTTCCACCGTACTACTTGGGAACGCGTGATGGGACCCTTAATGGGGCGGTTGCAGTCTGTAGGTCGGACGCAATATCGAGGAGAGGGAGGGGGAAGGGAAGGAGTGTTCGGGGCATCCAGGGCACTAGGGGGTGGGTTGCTGTTGTCAACGAATTCTTCATTCATCAGTGGGTGCGCGCAGGAATTGCTAATAGCCGGGGGCACTCCGGATGGTAGGATCGTCCTTACCTCGTTGTCTATCTCTTCGTTGGAACAATTGAGATTGCAAACAGTGGGGTGCTTCCTCCGTCTGGAACAAATGCGTGCCTCCCAAGTTTTCATGACCTGGTGTGCAGGATGTAACTCCACACATCGATTAATAGAGTTACAGTCTGAGAACCAAGCCTCTTTGAGGAGTCTGCCGCTCTTGGAGGCATCACTAGCAATAACCTGCACCCCATTGAAATCAAACTTGTGTCCAAGCTCTACCATGTGAGTGAGGATTTGTGAATAGTGCTCCCCTCTTTTTATTGCCAGCTTGTGTTCCTGTATTCTTGTCCTTACTCTTTTAGAGGTTTCTCCCACGTAATTACCTGGGCAATCTATACAATGGATTCTATAGATCACCCCAGATTTCTCAGTAACGGGGAGTGGATCTTTCAACCTCATGATACAGGAACGTAATGTGCAGTCTGGTCTATGTGCCACCCTTATTCCATAGGGTGACAATAGCCTAGCCGTGGCTTCAGAAACATTACTGACATAGGGGAGAGTAATACGTGTAGTCTGTGGAAGTAGCTCCCCAATAGGTGGGTTATGGGGAGGTCTGGATAGAGCACTGTGGCGCCTGATAAATTTATTGGGGTATCCATTACGTCTACAGGTGTGGAACAGGTATTTCCTTTCTTCAGCCTTAGCTTTGGCCGTGCTGCAGTGTGAGTCAGCTCTTTTAAACAGGGTTCTAATACAGCTGACCTTGTGGGCCACCGGATGGTTGCTGTTAAAATGCAAAATCCTATCGGTGTGCGTGGGCTTGCGGTAGACCCTAGTAGCAAGGGTCCCATCAGGCTGGCGATGGACCAAAACGTCAAGGAACGCCAGCCTGCCTTGATGTTCCTCCTCCTCCGTAAACTGCAAGTCCACACACACCGAATTAAGTATGCTCACAAAGTCAGCCTTCCGACTCTTTTTGATGACAACAAAGGTGTCATCAACGTAGCGGGCCCAGAATTTGGGACAATACTGAGCCATCGCTACTTGTTCTATCCACTGCAATACAGCCTCGGCAATAACGCTGGAAATGGGTGACCCCATGGGAGTACCCTTTATTTGTTCATAGGTGTTACCCTGAAACGTGAAGTAGGTCTTGAGGCATAAACCCAAAAGGTCCACAAGATCTTCCGGGCGAAGGGAATCCTGGTGTTGTCCTAAGCCCCTGCGACTCAAAAGATCTTTAACGGTCGCAAGGGCTAGGTCCTGTGGGATAGAGGTGAAGAGGGAGACGACATCAAAAGATACCATCACCTCGTCATCCTCTATCCTTAAGGACCTAATCCTGTCCAGGAATTCCTCTGCCGATCTTACCACCGTCTGGCTATCAGCGACCAAGTGGCCGATACGAAGACTCAGCCACTTAGCCAAACCAGACATGGGGGTACCCCTAAAAGATACTATGGGGCGGAGGGGAACCCCTTCCTTATGCACTTTGGGTAGCCCATAGAATCTAGCTGCCGCCGTGTCGCTAGGGCGTATCCTCAAAAGGGTTACGTCGTCTAATCTTCTACCTCGTTTCAGGGCGTTGAGCGTCTTATTGACTCGATTTTTAAGGATCACCATGGGGTCCCCACTCACAATCCTGTAGGCCGTAGTGTCCTCAAGCAACCCTGACGCCTTACTGATGTAATGTGCTCTATCCATGACAACCGTAGCTCTCCCCTTGTCAGCTGGCAATATGAGGGTTGCATCATCCTTCTTGAGCTGGGCAAGAGCCTCCAACTCATTCCTCGATAAAGCTTGGTGGGGTCGATGATTTATAAGTAATCCCACTACACGATGCCTGATGTCATCTCCAACCTCCTCCATACCAACACGGTGTAACGTTGGTTCTAGCGCCGCCATAAAGTCCAACGCGCGAGCGTCCGTTAAGTTGTGTCCCACATCCCGTTGTAAAAGGGAAAGTTGGGAGTGGGTAAGTGTCTTACTAGAGAGGTTATGTACAAGGTTCTCAGAGGGAATAGTGTTCTTACGTAATTCTCGTAGTCCCTCAATCTTATCCTGGAGTCTATTTGTAGCACGCAATCTTGTGTTGTTAAAAACCAGCTGAATATGGTGGTTTAATGCAGCAAAATGCTGGTCTGTGAACCTAGTACGGCACAGTTCACGATGATCCTGAGCACATCTGATGAAGCCACCAGTACGTCTGTGTAAATCCCCAATAAGAGCCCGCATCATGCCATGCTGGAATTGGCGAACGACGCGTCGGCCTTCGAAGGAATCAACAATAGGCTTCCTCTTTAATGACCTAGGTGGAAGGTCTTCTCTAATACAAACATGCAGGAAAGCTATCTATCAGACTGCACATTGCGTTCCTGTATCATGAGGTTGAAAGATCCACTCCCCGTTACTGAGAAATCTGGGGTGATCTATAGAATCCATTGTATAGATTGCCCAGGTAATTACGTGGGAGAAACCTCTAAAAGAGTAAGGACAAGAATACAGGAACACAAGCTGGCAATAAAAAGAGGGGAGCACTATTCACAAATCCTCACTCACATGGTAGAGCTTGGACACAAGTTTGATTTCAATGGGGTGCAGGTTATTGCTAGTGATGCCTCCAAGAGCGGCAGACTCCTCAAAGAGGCTTGGTTCTCAGACTGTAACTCTATTAATCGATGTGTGGAGTTACATCCTGCACACCAGGTCATGAAAACTTGGGAGGCACGCATTTGTTCCAGACGGAGGAAGCACCCCACTGTTTGCAATCTCAATTGTTCCAACGAAGAGATAGACAACGAGGTAAGGACGATCCTACCATCCGGAGTGCCCCCGGCTATTAGCAATTCCTGCGCGCACCCACTGATGAATGAAGAATTCGTTGACAACAGCAACCCACCCCCTAGTGCCCTGGATGCCCCGAACACTCCTTCCCTTCCCCCTCCCTCTCCTCGATATTGCGTCCGACCTACAGACTGCAACCGCCCCATTAAGGGTCCCATCACGCGTTCCCAAGTAGTACGGTGGAAACGTGAGGGCGCACGCGCGAAGATCGCAGTTGGAATTTCCTCCGAAGGGAGAGTTGAATCGGACGCCAAACTAACAGGAACGGAGATCGCAACGAACTGCTGTGCATCCCATGCACGGAAGGGCAGTGGGTTGGGGGCTATAGGGGAAGATGGGAGCACGCATGGGGTAGCATGCCCCCTGAGAGTGACACATCAGACACGGGGGAGGAAGATAGCCAGATCTGGGATTTCTTCGCAGGATCGGTCTGCAGTTACCCATGTTACTCTAGTGCGTAGTGACATGGAATGCTCGCCTCCCAGCCTAGGAGCCGCACGCAACAGAGAAGTAATCAGCTGCAAGAACTTAGAACTCAGAAATACTTCTGACATGAGTGATGAAAGGATCAATCGACCGGGCCCCATAACGAGGTCTATGAGCCGTGTGCAGGCGCGTTTGTGCTTATAAACGAGCTCCCCCACCCTCTGGCTTTTAACACCCTGACGATGATGGCAGCAATATAGCCATCGAAAGCTAGGTTATTTATTTATTAAACATTTAATTGTTTTATCTCCTGGTGCTCGTTTTTATCTTTTGAATATATATATATATATATATACACACACACACACACACATACACATACACATTGCCCCCAACAATCTGGGTCCTCATTTTACCTACCTCGGAAGGATGGAAGGCTGAGTCAACCTTGAGCTGGTGAGATTTGAACCGCTGACCTGCTGAACACAGTCAGCTAAAGTGGCCTGCAGTACTGCACTCTAACTCCTGCGCCACCTCGGCAATATTTATTGAACAAATATGCCCGGGATTCGCATTTTTGCAGCTATCAAGGACACACACACACACATATATACACATATATACATACATATACATATACATACACATACATACATATATATTTTTAAATGCCTTTGAAATTCTTTCAAATTATAACCTTTAAACAACAATCTTCCCAAATTCCTCTTTCTTATGCAACTGTAACAATCTAGTTTTGAAAAACTTAGGTAAAAGAAATAACACAAGAGAAAGATAGAAAGAAAGAAAAAGGGTTCAGTTAAAGTGCATCTTGAAAAAAATTACTAAGTTTATTATTTCTTTCTCTAGATTTGACATAAATAGTATATTTAAAACTATGGAATAATGATTGTATTTCAAGAACAAAAATATATTACACTCAACATATAAGAAGAGTTGCTTCAATCAATGCCTATTTTTCATTGTTAAGTGCCTGGGAATAATGTAAGGTAACACATACCATGAGACATCAAAGTGAACACAGCCTGGATGCAACACACAATACACAAGTTTCACATGCACAAAACGTACAGCAGCAGCAGCTCAAATGTTGCAAGAAGTTGTACCAGGGTTCAAAAGTAATGCAGCATGAAGACTCTGACTTACCCAATGTCGTCCCTGTAGACCCGGGAGATTAAAACTTCTCCCTTATGATTATAAATGAACAGGCCTCCAATCATGATGAATTTTTAGTCTTCTTTTCCCATGGTGCTTATATCCAACCTATAGTTATAGGAGAGAATGTTATGGTTATAATTGAAAAGAATCAGTAGAGGCAGGCAATTTACCAATTGGCTTTTCAGCAAATCAATCTTTAGTTGCCTCATCAACTGTAATATGCAAGGAACTCATCAGAGTTCACAAGTCTACTTGCTACAACAAGCTTCTCTGCTATCTCTGGCAAGTAACAGGTAAGTCATGAGCATTGTACATCCCCCTTCTTCTCAGGATTAGCTTGTGCTGAACATATCTCCCAAACATACCTAATCAGATATGATGTTGAGACTCTAGATATTCTAGAGTTCAGAGAAGAGCAACAAAGATGATCAGGGGACTGGAAGCTAAAACATATAAGGAACGGTTGCTGGAATTGGGTATGTCTAGTTTAATGAAGAGAAGGATGAGGGGGGATGATGGCAGTGTTCCAATATCTCAGGGGCTGCCCCAAAGAAGAGGGAGTCAAGCTATTCTCCAAAGCGCTGAAGGTAGGACGAGAAGCAACAGATGGAAACTAACCAAAGGGAAAAGCAACCTAGAACTAAGGAGAAACTTCCTGACCGTTAGAACAATTAACCAGTGGAACAACCTGCCTCCAGAAGCTGTGAAGGCTCCAACACTGGAAGTTTTAAAGAAGAGACTAGACCGTCATTTGTCTGAAATGGTATAGGGTTTCCTGCCTGAGCAGGGGGTTGGACTAGATGACTTCCAAGGTCCCTTCCAACATTATTATTATTAGCAGTATTATTATTAGTACTGTATTAGTATTATATTATTATTATTAAGATGACAGAATAATCCAATCTGATTACATTCGCAATAGATGCATTATTTAACTTGAACCAACGTTATAGCTCTCGCATATTGTTTGATTTAGATATTGCATCCATTATATAACCTTTGACTTGCCAATTTCCAAATCGTATTTCAATATTATATCTACACTCTAACAACAGTCTGTATTTTGTATTGTAATTATTTCAAATTTGGTCAAGTTTCTAAGTATTCCACCTTATTTCTGTAAACCTTTGGAACTAATACTATGTACCGTGTTTCCCCGAAAAATAAGACCTGGTCTTAATTTTTAATTATTTTGGGGGGGGCCTCCAAAAGAGGCACCAGATCTTATCTGGGGGGGGGTCTTTTCCATGGTCTCACCTCGCAGCACCAGCAGCAGCGACAGACCCGCCCAGCCAGGTATCTGAAGGCATTAAAATCAATGTAGTGTTTTTGATCGTTCCACAGAGAAAGTCTCAAAATATTTCCTCTTTATTCATTAAAGGTTAGATTTGCAGTTTATTAGTGAATATTTCTCCAGGAATCATTTCTTGCAGTGACTGCATTTATGAAAATATTTAATATTCAGGCAAGAAGCAATTAGTCTGGGCTTTTTTTTCTCATCTTTGTTCCATACTTTTAATACTCTGTTATTTAATTAAAATGCACTGAAAACTTGGTAACAGATCAAAGATATTTAAATAAGCTTTTGGGGAGCCTCTCCCCAGCCAGGCAAGGCAAACAATTAGTTTAATAGTATATAATTAGGCACAGAAAATCCAAAATGACTTTTGCCTCTTGTTCATTCCTAAAGCTGAACCTTAGTCTAGTAGTCTATCTGACTGAATGAATTGTTATTTTTCTTTGTCAGTCTTTGTCTTCGTAGGTTGTTGGAATCATTTGAATTAGAACGCTAATCTTTGAGAAAGCATGAACTTACTCCTAGCCAGGATGAGTATAAAGCAATTCTTGACTTATGACCTCAGTGTGAGTTCAGTTGTGAGGCAATGCAGCAAAAGCCTAGGAAGGCTAGGAAAAGAGAGTGCACGCTTATGCGCAAGAGCAAGGGGCCCACAAAACTCTGGGGCTGCAAGGAACACCCCCCCCCAAGCCACAGTGCAACGTGAAGCACAGTCCCAGCCCAGCAGCAGACACAAAAGGGCCTGCCCAGGGAAGGCACAGCTGCCCCTGCTCAGTTCCAGCTTAATTGCCCCTCCCCATTGTGCATTCATGTAACTGTTGGCCACATGATGCTGTCTTCCCCAGTATCATGCCAGGAAATCTGCAAGGAAACCGCTGAGTACATCCTGGGGAAGAAAAACTTGTGCTGCCAGCAACTGCCTCACAAAGGCCCAGGCCAGGGATGCCTGGTGAGCAAGGAGAAAGAAGACCCCAAAGGGCAGGGGTTCTCAACCTTTTTAATGCCGCGACCCCCAACTGGTCATAAGTCAAGGACTACCCAACCGGTCGTAAGTCAAGGACCTTCCCTGCCCAGGAGCGCCGTGCATACGTGGTGCCGCCCCCGGCACCGGCCGAGGTGTAGCTGGCAAGCGGCAGAGATGGCGCAGGCCGACCACCAGCTGGGCCACCAGCTGGCCCAGCCCAAGGGAAGTAAGGCACCCGCCGGGCCCCACGTGCACCAGCAACCCTCCCTGCGCCTGCCGGCCTAAAGAATAGAGGAAAAAAATGGCAGATTGCGTTGTTTGGCGACCCCCATGAAATGGTCGTTCACGGGGGTCGCCAAACAACGCAGTCCGCCATTTTTTTCCCCTTTTCCTTAGACCGGCAGGCGCAGGGAGGGTTGCTGGAGCGCGTGGGGCCCGGCGGGTGCCTTACCAAATGGGGTCCCGACCCACAGGTTGAGAACCGCTGATCTAGGGTGTCAGGAACTGTGGGGCACAGGGAGCCAAAGGCAATTAAAGAGCCAACATGGTGCAGTGGTTAAGTTGCAGTATTGCGGGCTAATTCTGTCCACAGCCTGGAGTTCGATCCTCATAGGCTCAAGGTTGACTCAGCCTTCCTTCCAAGGTGGGTAAAATGAGGACCCAGATTGCTGGGGTCAATAGGCTGAATCTGTAAACCGTTTAGAGAGGGGCTGTAAAGCACCAGGAAGCGGTATTTAAATCTAAGTGCTATTGCTTGAATAATTCTCTGAAGTTACTCTGGATCCATAAAGGTAAAACCAAGTCGCAATTTATCTTTTAGACCTGAAATAAAAACACCCCTCTAAACTACCAAAAGCTTTTCTCGTTAATATTGACTGCACTCAAGATGAATCCTAAATTATCTTTTCAAGACCAATCCAGTCTGATCAAGCTATTTAACCTCTTTCCAAGGACAGCCGTAAAAAAAAACCTTAAGAGTCTACGTTCAATAAAGAGATAGGTCCATGTGACTCTAGACAGGTTGGATCGTTTCCCTCTATAGAAAAGATATGTAAAATCTTCTGCTATATCAATGTTGTCATAAATCATTCATCAATTAGTTTAACAGTTTGGTAAGAATTTCTCTGAAAGCCTTATAGAGAGGCATCATCCATAAGTCCTGGGGATTTATTCAATTTTCATATCTGCACTGCTTCCTCTGTTCCATCTTCTGTGACAGAATACTGCATCTTTTTAAATACATAAATATACGTCACATTGTGAGTTTCTTCTAGATTTCTTGACCTAATGATTCATCTTTCTTTCTATCAAGATCAGTGGTTCTCAACCTGTGGGTCGGGACCCCATTTGGGGTCGAACGACCATTTCACGGGGGTTGCCAAACAATGCAGTCCGCCATTTTTTTCCCCTTTTCCGTAGCTGTGCTACTCCCTTTTATTCTATTGGCTTTTGAAAGCCAATAGAATAGACTCTCTTGAATAGAGTCTAATTCTATTGGCTTTCAAAAGCCAATAGGAATTGTCCAGGCTGCCCTGCTGAGCCCGCCAAAAGTCCCATTCTGCAAACGGTGCTGCACCAATTGAGTAGTCCTCGACTTACAACTGGTTGAGTAGTCCTTGACTTACGACCGGTTGGGGGTCAGGGCATTAAAAAGATTGAGAACCACTGATCAAGATATTCTTTGATATTTTTTTTCCATTTCTCTCTCCCAATCTATCTATCCCCAAACCTTCTGACTTTCCCCTGAAATTTAAATTGTCCCTGCCAATTCTGTTCCAGGTATCTGAAGTCTGTTCTCCATTTCCAGGACTGTTATGTGAATTCTCTGTCCAGGAGACATATGTTATACTTGTTTGTTTGTTTTTTTAATCTCAATCCAGATGCCATGAGAATGGGGCAAATGTTTAAGCGAACACTTAGGATGACAATCTGCTTCAAGAAAGCGTAGCTAGTAAGTCAAAAGAAAGAAAAAGTAGATGGTCTTAACCAGGGGTCTTCAAACTTGGTCCTTTTATGACTTGTGGACTTCCAATTCCCAGAATTCTGGGAGTTGAAAGTCCACAAGTCATAAAAGGACCAAGTTTGAAGACCCCTGGTCTTAGCTAAACACTCCTGCTAAAGCTGAAGTTGCATTTCAATAATCAAATCAGGCTGCCCTATTTGTTTTAAGACAGTTTTTCTTAATCTAAGCCAGGGATTCTCAACTTTGCTGGCTGAGGAATTCTGGGAGTTGAAGTCCACAAGTCTTAAAGTTGCCAAGGTTGAGAACCCCTGATCTAAGCAATATCAGCCAGCCCTTTTTCCCATTCCATCAGTTTTTGAGAATAATACACATCTGGTTAGATGAGCTGGCCAACCACTATAGCCACAGAGTTACAGCACTAGAAAACTCTTGATTAAGCAATGGATTGTTTTAATTACTCTTTTTCTATAGAAAGTTACCAAATAGCTAACAGGAAGGTCTAAATTTTGCTGAGGTAAGGTAAAAAAGCAATCTGACTCAGAAAACATGCCTACCAAGAACTATTTCATATCAAATACAGATTAATGTTTTCCAGTAACTCTTCCAGAAATCAGAAAGAGGAACCCTTTGTCCTCGTAGTTCCGCCTGAAATGAAAGTCAGAGTAGGCAGAACGAATTTGATTAAATACAGAAAAGAGATCATAGGCATCGTAGTGGTATCAAAAAAAAATTCACTCAGGCCGCACAACCTGTGCTGTCACACAAGCTGTCGAGGAATCCTTCAATCACTAACTCAACTTATACTGTAGTATGTTTGCTTCTGACCCTATTGAAATTCATCTTTCTTGTTCCTGTTCATTGGGCACATAACATGTTTAAATTACCAAGAAGTAGATTTTAATTGGACAATAGAAAAACCTGGCTAACAATGCTGTCCAGCAATAGGGAACTGCTTTGAGACCTAATAATAATAATAATAATAATAATAATAATAGTAGTAGTAGTAGTAGTAGTAGTAGTAGTAGTAGTAGTAGTAGTAATAGTAAAGTTGGAAGGGACCTTGGAGGTCATCTAGTCCAACCCCCTGCTCAGGCAGGAAACCCTACACCATTTTGGACAAATGGCTGTCCAGTCTCTTCTTAAAAACTTCCAGTGTTGGAGCATTTACTGCTTCTGGAGGCAGGTTGCTCCACTGATTAATTGTTCTCACTGTTAGGAAGTTTCTCCTTAGTTCTAGGTTGCTTCTCTCCTTGATTAGTTTCTTGTCCTGCCTTCAGCTGCTTTGGAAAATAGCTTGATTCCCTCTTCTTTATGGCAGCCCCTGAGATATTGGAATACTGCTATCATGTCCCCCCTTGTCCTTCTCTTCGTTAAACTAACGAAGTTTAACTTTATTAAACTATTTTGTGGTAATGGAACTAGACTCTTTAATATTAAGTGAAGCAGCCAGTAGAACTCGGGTTTAATTCAATCGATAACACTACCGATAACACAGGGAGTATAAAATATTCCAAGTTTCTGTACTAGTATGGGTAGTCCTCGACTTACAATCTTTCATGTAGTGGCTATCCAAAGTTACAATGGCACTAAAAAAAGGGACTAATGACCACTTTTCACACCTATGACCCAGGGTCACCTGATCACCTTCTGCAACCTTCAAAGTCAATGGGAAAGCCAGAGTCACTTAACCACCAAGGCAAGAAAGATTGTAAAATGTGGCACAACTCACTTAGCAACAGAAATTCTGGACTCAGTTGTAGTCATAAATCGAGGAATACCTGTACGCAGATTAATTGGAATCAGCATTGTTCATCTATACTCCAAACTACTGATATTTTTTTTCTTGCTTTTATGTCAGCATTCTACAAATAAATAACAAGTGAGGGCCAAACTGAAAATTAGACATCCTTGGACAAAGGTTTTTTAATGCAGGGGTTTAAATGTGAAAGAATGATTCACCACAAGTAATTCTGCATGCTGGTGTTTCAACTCTACCTCTTGCCTGGCGTAATGGTTTTGAATTGATTAGGCAAAGAGAGCCTGTCCACAAAGATAATAAGCAAACGCTAACAGTAAAATAAGCAAACACTAACAGTAGCCTGAGTAAATTCTGCTTTGGCTCCTTATCTTTCCCTCCAGGTACATCATTTGGCCTCAGTTGCTAATTCTTTACAAGGGCTTTCCTTATTAGTAACAAATAATTTGAAGGGAAAAGTAAGCAAATTCTACCCTAAAACTCACTGTTACCCTGCATTATTCAAATAGAAATGATGCAATGGAGCAGTTAAAAACAGTTTTACACACTAAGTAGCTTCCTGACAGTTTTAGGAAAGCAGTGGGATAATGAAGCCAGGAGTAATTTAATTTGAAACTTAACAGTTAAGATAAATATACAGAAATACATATTGAGATTTATCCATAAGCATGTAAGCAGATTTCTACTAACAAAGTCTAATTTCCCAAATTCAATCAATATAAGTTTACCAAAATATCAAAAAGGGCAGCCTTATGCTTTAGGCTAGGAATCTACAGGAATTTCATCTCACTGAGCATAAGTTCTATCCAATAGTTTAATTTTTGAATATTTGCTGCTGTGTTTTGGTGGCTGAAGCAGTACAGGGATATTCATAACGCACTATCCACCTTGTTGAACTATCATTTTTCCTAATCCCCTTGAAAGTGATTACTGTTGTGGCGGTGGATTACTCCTGACTTCCTACCTTCGGGGATTTGAAGGCCCATGTTAAGGTTGCCCAGTGAAGAACACCTTGGGATTTTATGTCTGCTATGGCATCCATGAATATATCTCAATTAGCATCTCGCCTCAGCATCTTACAGGAAAACCTATGCTTGACCTGGTTATACGTGACTGGTATTAGCAATATGAAAACGGAGTTACTTTCTCTGCACTGTCGTGGACAAAAGCACTTTCTGGTTAAATGTTAGATTGTAGCAGTTGCTATAAATCACAAGAGCTGAAAGATTAAATAAAATAATCTGACCCCAAAGCCTTATGGATTCAGATACAGTGGCTCTTTAAATGCATTTGGGGAATTTTCCACCTCATCTGCTGGCAATATAGCTAAGGACCTGGGCAGAAAGATGACCTGGGTACATATTGTGCGTACCCCTCTAGCAAAGCTCAGTTAATCAAGGCTATAAGCACAATGATGTAAATGGGCAGGAGGATGGAATGCAAGCAATGTTCCCAACCACTTGTCATATGGACTCTTTTCAGCTTGCAGATCTCAAAAGTGGACAGTGCAAAGGGAAATGAGAGTTGCATTTGTCAGCTTAACCTTTGCCCCTCCAATCTGGTTAAATCAGCTAGGCCGGGACTGTCTTCACAATTCAGGGGATAATTAGCACTGCTTTAAGTATAAGATGAATCTCTGCATGCTTAAAGGACATTAACATTCAGCATTTTAACCAATTCTATTGTATTTTAAGTCCAGCGTGTATACATTTTATTGTGGTGGCACATGCTTATGTTTTTTACTATTACAATTGCTTAGAATTTTTTCAACTGGGCTGTACAGCATATTAAAAGTTGGAAAATAAAGGAGGCTACTAAAAATCAATACTGAAAAGGCACTGCCTTGATCTGTAAGATACCTGATCAGAGGTAGGTCTAGAATTCTCAATTTTTAAATGATTGGGAAAGTAATGTCCTTGTGACTGCAGATATACCTGGATGACACTTATTTTCTGGACCCATTTAAATCAGGATTTTATCCATGATATGTTACTGAGCCTCTTTGACCACTGTGGTAAATGACTCACACTGGTAATGAATGAAAATGGTCAGGTGAAGCTTTTTACAACATTGGCTGTGGTATTCATTTGGACTGTGTAATAGGGTTGGGTCTAGGAGACACTCTTGCAATGGTCAAGTTTTTTTTTAGAGTTTAAGTAGGATACAACCAGCATACTGATGACACAGAGCTCCAATGCTTCTAATTTTAAGGAATTAAAAAGCATTCTTGAACACTGCTTAATCTTGATCATGGAATAAATAAGGGAGAACAAGCCAAGGTGTTAGATGCTGGAGCATAGATCCCGCATGGAGTTGCATTCTTTCAGGAGGTTTCTGACTGCTCCTTGATAACCAGCTATCAGTGGATTTACAAGTGACAGTTGCCAGGATGAATTTACACAATTACAGTTACCATGTTCATGGGAACTCCTCTTCAGATGTCCTGGTTACAATCTACCCTTATAATTGCAATGCATCGTATATGATGCTATCTTGAAAACTGCCCAGTGGTGCAAATAGTCTAGTAGTGGTGCAAAATGCATTACTCAGCGAGAGAATTATACTGAAAGATCTGAACTATCAAGAGCCTTGTAGGCACAATTCAAGTTATTGGTATTGACAGAGAAAGATCTTCAAAGTTTGGTATCCAACTATCTGTAGAACTACTACTTGTATTAGTAAGAAAGGGCTTTTTGAAAATTCCCCACTGAGAAGAGTCCTGACCATCTGTTTGAAACATGGGCCTATATGACACATAGGGAGATGCATTTAACTCCCACTCCCCTTATGTTCAAGCATTGCTTCTGCCAAATACTTCATTAGTAAATATCCATCTGTCATATTTGTATATCATGCCCTCCCTCTGAAGCCAATCTGCAACAGCTTAATCTTAACTGTGCTATATGTGGTTTCATTTTAAACTTACTATATGCAACTACAATTTTTGAATAGAAAAGCAGGGTAAGCAAGTAAATTTAATATCTTCCATTGTGAACTATGCACATAACCATCTTTAAACACTTATACATCAGTACTGCAAAAATGAATAGATGGTCATTTAATAATAGCCACTTAGATTTTTGCTTTTTCAACAACAACAACAACAACATAACAATAATAATAATAATACATTGGCATTGACAAATTCACTATTAGTCAATTGCAAAAGGCAGCCTTACTAGGAACTGCTTCCATCCTGCGAGGAGATCTGTAATACCATCAAACATCCACATCTGCCTATCCCAGGTCCTGGGTAAGGACTCCATAGGTAGACAAAATGCCAAATTCAGTCTGAACATCTGGCTGACTGTGCGATGATCAATAATAATAATAACAATAACAACAACAACAATAATAATAATAATAATAATAATAATAATAATAATAATAATAATTAAAAAAAGTTGGAGGGACCTTGGAGGTCAACGAGTCCAACCCCCTGCTCGAGAAGGGGGGTTGGACTAGAAGACCTCTAAGGTCCCTCCCAACTCTGCTATCCTGTCGTATTTACTTTGCTGACTGCGGTTACTGATTGCAGGGTTTACTGCCTGGATCTCCGCTGTAAAGTAGCGGTTTATAAAGCATGAAAACGCCCGTGACGGATGAAATGTCCCCCACCCGATACCTGAAGACAACGCTGAGAAACCCTGTTTGACCCCCACCCAGCCCCCGCTTCAGACGACACGCGTGGCCCACAACACCCCCGGCAGGTCGGCCGGGCGGAGAAAACGCGACGGGCCCAACTCACTCGGGGGGGGAATCTCCAAGCCTGTTCACCCCTCTCCAAGCTTCCCCAAGCCCGTTAACCCCTCAGCGCCACGCAGCTGCCCGGGCCCGGCCCGCCTCGAGCCTCCTCCCTCTCCCCCCCCCCAGGAAAGAAGCGGCGCCTCAGAAAGGAAAAAAAAGCGGGAGAAAGCCGCCGCTCATTCAAGGGCGGGCGGAACGAGCCTCCACGGAAAACCCCTTCCGGCCTGCCTCAGACGAAGCAAGCGAGGCCGCCTCCTCCTCCCCGGGGCGCTCGACGTCCCGACTCACCTGGTCCCACCGACGGCAGCAGCAGAGGGAGCCGCCGCGTCCAACCCTCACACCCTCCGCCGACTGGTAAGATGGCGGCCGCCCCCCCTCAGTTATCACTGCAGCAGCGGCCCCGGGCGCATGCGCGGGGCACGCCCGGCACGCTGAACGCATGCGCCTATCCCGTGGGTGGAGGAGAGCGACTTGGGTGTGGGGCGGTTAAAGAACCGGCGAAGGAAGCCCGGCGCTGAGGAAAAGACTTCTGAGACCAGCATGCATCGCGGTCGAAATGTGGTCGACGCGCAAGGCCTCATGGTCTTGGTAGGCTTTTAATCAGGCGTGCCACGGCTTCTCGGTCGCGAGGTGGCTTCAGTGTTTGTATTTTGATCGTATTTTATTCGTGTTATATCTAGGCGTTGTATAGTTTTAACCTTTTTTAAAAAAAATATTGTAAGCCGCCCAGAGTTGCCCTTGCGGTAAGATGGGCGGCCAATAAATTCGATAAGTAAAAAATCACAAAATTGTATGTGTGTTCCTAAGGTACATCCATACGTGATTTTTGTTGCAGTGTGTTCGCTGGTATATGTGGGCTAAATAGCATACAAACCACATCCAAGCGTGACTAAGGTAGTCCTCAACTTAACGACTGCAATTGAAGCCAAAATTTATTATGGTTGAGAAATTTGTTGAGTTTTGCCCCATTTTACAACTTTTCTTGCCGTGTTTGTTAAGTGAATCGCTTGCAGTTATTAAATTGGTAAGATGGTTACTAATTTAAATTACTAATTTAAATTAGTAACCAGGTTAAGTGAATCAGGCTCCAATGACTTTGCTTGTCAGAAGGTCACAAAAGGTGAACATGACCCCAGGACAATGCAGCTGAGATTTTTATTATTATTTTATTTTTATTTTTTTTATACAGAGGACAAAAAATAATATGAAATTCAAAAAGAGCCGTAAGAATTGGATAAAATTATACATGGAACAGAAATAAAATTAATTAGCAATTTATATAAATACCTATTGAGATATAAAATGGAAGACGAGGTTGTCAAAGACACAATGATTAGATGGGCAAAAAAATTCGGATATACTATAGAATTGGAGAAATGGGAAAAAATATGGGAAATAAATATAAAATTGACTGTCAGTGGCATTCAAGGAAAACCAGCTGAAAATGTTTTATAGATGGCATCTTCCACCTGCAAAGCTTGCCAAGATGTTCCAGAATAACTTGCCAACATGTTGGAAATGTAAAAAAGTACATGGAACATATTATCATCTATGGTGGACATGCCCAGTTGCAAAAAAATACTGGTCTACAATAAGAAAATGGATCCAAGAAATAATAGACCAACCTGTAGACTGGAAACCAGAGATCTTTTTGTTGAGTATTTTAAATAGAAAATATAGTAAAGAAATATGGTACTTAATTTTACATATAATAACGGCAAGAATAGCATATGCACAGTGCTGGAAAAATGAGAATATACCATCAGAGGAAGAAGTAATAAGAAAAATCTTGGAATGTGCTGAGATGGACAAATTAACAAAAGAGATAAAAGAAAAGGAAGATACAGAGCATTATATCGTATGGAACAAGGTGTATGTCTGGTTGGAGACTAGAAATAATAGAGGAGAATAAATATGGAAAGGTCAAAAGTGAAAATATGTGTACACATGAAGGAAGAAAAATGTAAATAAGAAATAATGGGGCTATAAGGACAAATATTTAAAGAAGAATAAGGGGGAAATGTAAATATTAGATTACCGTTACGTAATTGCTGTAAAAAAAGGAGGTACATATTGTGTGTGTATGTGTATTATGTGTTGCTTTGTTCTGTTTTGTCTTATTAAAAAAAAAATTAAATCATAAAAGCAACAAGTTTGGTTAATTCAGTCACCAGTCTGCACCAGATTCTAAGCCAAGAGAAAACTAAGATTAACCCTAACCAGATCCAGCTGGTTTACACTGTACCTTCCACTTATTAAGCCTGCTGTGTGAACTAGGCCAAAATGTAGATCACTTTTAACTTTTATACCAAATACGATACCTGGGTGTTAACATAATCCAAAGTGCTTCAGATTGCTCTGTTCGGGGACTTTCATTAGATTAGACAAAGTTGTGTTAAAACAATGAGCAGGCAATTGTGAAAGGGTCACCCCCTGTAAAAGTAGCTAATAAATTTTCTCAAATACATGATCACAAGAAATTGCCGTCCTCTGCTTCATCTGGCATGTTCTGATCAGCACCAGATTGTACTTCTTGCAAACAGATCAAAACATCAAGTGGGGAAGAAAAAAATCATACAAACATGCTTAAATTATTTTGCCAGACTTGATTAAATGTCCTATTTGTTTAAGGATATCAGAATTACAAGAGTTGGAAGGGACCTTGGAGGTCTTCTAGTCCAGCCCACTAATTTTAATCCCAATCTTCCTGAAAGACTAGTTTGGGGAAGATGACTTAATTTATCAAAACTGAGCATCTTTCCCCATATTCAACTCAGATGCCAGAGATTCAAGTTAGCCAAATTAAATGAGCAGCTAATGGATGCATTCCTGCAACACAATAACATGGCTACGTTTTTGCAGTGTATATATTACGCAGGCCTGATGTGTTTAATTCATTTGTGGTTTCATCTATTGCAGGGGTCTTCAAACTTGGCCCTTTTATGACTTGTGGACTTCAACTCCCAGAATCCCTCAGCCAGCGTGTCTGGCTGAGGAATTCTGGGAGTTGAAGTCCACAAGTTATAAAAGGGCTAAGTTTAAAGGCCCCTGATCTGGTCTATGTAGTTGAGTTGAGACCAGGTTGAGATTTCCTCAAATTCACAGATGATCAAAAGCAGAACCAAAATGGTAAAAAAATATCCCTCTAGCACAGAAGTCCCAACTTTGGCCACTTTATGACGTGTGGACTTCAGTTCCCATGCTGGCTGAGGAATTCTGGGAGTTGAAGTCCACAAGTCATAAAGTGACCAAGGTTGGGGACCTCTGCTCTAGCACAGTGGTTCTCAACCTTTTTAATGCCGCGACCCCCAACTGGTCGTAAGTCGAGGACTACTCAACCGGTCGTAAGTCGAGGACTACTCAACTGGTGCAGCACCGTTTGCAGAATGGGACTTTTGGCGGGCTCAGCAGGGCAGAGACAGCCTGGACAATTCCCATTGGCTTTTGAAAGCCAATAGAATTAGACTCTATTCAAGAGAGTCTATTCTATTGGCTTTCAAAAGCCAATAGAATAAAAGGGAGTAGCACAGCTAAGGAAAAGGGGGGGAAAAATGGCGGACTGCGTTGTTTGGTGACCCCCGTGAAATGGTCATTCAACCCCAAATGGGGTCCCGACCCACAGGTTGAGAACCACTGTTTTATGCATTAGGCATTATTTCATTTCAAGGCCACCTAGCACGCTTTTAAAGAAGGCAACAAACATCACAGAAAGCGTACGAAAGAGCCAGTGTTGTGGTTTCGTCTCTCCTCCCCACTATTCCTTTTTTGTTCTTTATTCTATAACAGCCCCTCTGGGAAATAAAAGTCAAGTTTTTCAAATCATTCTTCCAAACCTCCTTTTCATTCTCATACTCGAGGGCCCGAAGGCCAAAATGACTTTCTCTACCTAATGGATTTTTTTTTTTCATTCATCAGCACAGAATGAAAACAGAAAGAGGGAAAAATCTATTTTAGAAAATCAAGGGAGCAGAAAAGTCCACAATATATGTGGTGGTTGTGAGAGGACGTCGAAGTTTCAATTGCACCATCTGGCCATATTTTGACCTGCTTCTTAGCCACGTTCTGTGGAGACCCCTGAAGAAGAGTCACCTTTTGTGAACTAGTGTCTGAAATGGGCAGATGGGGTTTTGGGGGGTTAAGTGGTTTTTTATTGGGGGGGGAACGAGAAAAAAAAAGCACACACCAGCGTGGAGTCCAATAAAACTATTTTATAAATAAAAACACATTGGAAGTTTTCAATTTATATAAAACCAAGAAAGAGGAGGTAAGGCAATATGCGTGATGGGAAGGTAGCACCAAAGTTGAAGGAAGAGAACCAAAGGGAAGGAACCAGCCAGAGATGGAGGGGTGAGGTTGACGTGTGTGTGTGTGTGTGTGTGTGTGTGTGTGTGTGTGTGTGTGTGTGTGAAGGGGGGTTGTCAAGGTTGCCTTTGTGGCAAAAGAGACATAAAAAAATGGCAGCAGATAAAATTAGGGGTGATGGCCTGAAAGAAAATACTGTGAATCGAAAGGGGACAAAGAAACTGCAGAACATTTAAAAACGACACAAAAACAACATAATCCTTGAGTCTAAGGAAACCCATATATATGACTGTTGACCCGGAGGACAATTTTCAAAGCCTCAGGGAATGCAAGTGTGTGAACGGAATTGCACAATCCTTGTACAGTGAAGGGAGAGGACCTAGTGTGGGATTTGCACTTAACCAAAGGACTTTCAGGATAGCACTTACTATGTGGGGTTTCTCTGTCCCCTTCTTCTAGGCCAAAGGTAGGCAATCTTGGCTCTTTTATGACTCATGGACTTCAACTCCCAGAATACTTCAGCCAGCCATGCTGAGGAGAAAGGGAGAGGTTTCCAAGCTAAGCCAGGCTGGCTCAGGAATTCTGGGAGTTGAAGTCCACCAGTCATGAGGGGGCCATAGTTCCCCCATGCTGGCTCAGGAATTCTGGGAGTTGAAGTCCACAAGTCATAAAAGAGCCAAGGTTGCCTACCTCTGTCCTAGGCCTAGGCCACTTTATGACTCATGGACCAACTCCCAGAATTCCTGAGGCAGCCATGCTGAGGGGAAAGGGAGAGGTTTCCAAGCTGAGCCACATTGGCTCACGTATTCTGGGAGTTGAAGTCCACGAGTCATAAAGGGGCCATAGTTCCCTCATGCTGGCTCAGGAATTCTGGGAGTTGAAGTCCATGAGTCATAAAAGAGTCAAAGTTGCCTGCCCCTCGCCTAGGCCTAACATTTGCTGTTCCTTCACCCATAAAGAGAAGGAAAGTAGAAGTTCTAAATCCTAAAAGCAAATCCGGCGTAAAGGGCAAAACCACAGAGACTTTTTTTCCCCCCCTACACCAACTCTACTCCTCTCCCCGACTTAAAAAACAAAACAAAACAAAAAAAAAACACCAGGTGGTCCTCAAGTTGCCACGACTGGAATCAATCTGAGTTGCTAAGCAAGGCAGCTAAGTGAGTCACACCCACTTTTGTGACTTTTTCTCTCCCTTTTTTTTTTTGCGACGGCTGTTAAGCAAATCGCCCCACTTGTTAAACGAAGGACGTGGTCGCTAAGCGAATCTGATTTCCTCCATGCATTTCGCTTGTCGGAAGTCGGCTGGAAGATTGCAGACGGCAATCACACACCACCCCTGGGGGACAACGCAGCCATCATATATACTACATTATCTGTTACCAAACGTCTGAATTTTGACCCGTGGCCATGGGGATGCTGCGACAATAGTTAACATTGACGGGGTTATTAGTCACTTTTTTCAGTGCCGTTATAACTTCAAATGGTCACTGAAGGATTGTAAGGCAAGGACTATTTGTAATAGTTTTGCTGTCAGCCAGCACCGTTTCCCAGCCCCTTCCTTTCCTTCACTACTTCACAACAGACTGACAGAGGTCTGTGGAGATTTCTAGTCATCCGGGTCAGTCATCCCAAAGATGCTTTTTCAGGAGGCAACTGGACTTTCTTGTTTTTCTTTGAAGACGTTTCGCTTCTCATCCCAGAAACTTCTTCAGCTCTGACTGGATGGTGGGGAATGGAAGGATTTATACTCCTTACGGACAGCTGGTCATTTGCCTCCTTTTAGAGAGTCGTTGAGGCCACCTGGAGGTTTACCTGTGTTGGCCTCAATGACCCTCTAAAGCAGGGGTCTTCAAACTTGGCCCTTTTATGACTTGTGGACTTCAACTCCCAGAATTCCTCAGCCAGGCACGTGTGCCTAGCTGAGGAATTCTGGGAGTTGAAATCCACAAGTCATAAAAGGGCCAGGTTTGAAGACCCCTGCTCTAAAAGAAGGTAAATGACCAGCCGTCTGCAAGGAACATAAATTCTTCCATTCCCCACCATCCGGTCAGACTGAAAGATGGGTATTCTATTCAAACACAGCAGGAATGAAGGTGAAATGGGAACCTGAGAGGTGCTGGACTGGATGTGGCCTTAGACCAGCAAATTCTGGCCTATGGTTCTACAAAGGCCAGGCCAGCCGGATCAAATAGGCTCACCATAAAACACCTACTTATTATTCTTGGCTAACAGTCAAAGAACGTAGGCTTATTGGAATTGCAGCATCTCACAGAAGGGACGAGAGCTCACAAAACATCCACACCCACACCTTTCAGCAAGACTGATGGCCATGCCCACCATACCTAAGGGGAGGGGGGGGAATTCATTGTAGAGCAGTTTAGGTGCACTCCTAACACAGTACAAAGGCCAAAACCTAGCCAAACGAACCAAACAGAAATTTGCCTCTAGGTAAAAAACCAAAACAATGCAGCCAGATATACTAGAAAGTCACTTGGCATGATTATGGCATTTTTTTTTTTTCCTGGCAGAGGTGGAACCTATGAGTTCTTTTCTTGCAAAGTAAATGCCACTTCCACTTTTTCTCTTATGGCATTTCAAAGGCCAAGAAACAGCTGGGTTTAACCGCCATCGTTTTAAGTTCCCCAAGTGTCGCTCTTGAGTGTTGGGGTCTCCGGACTCGCTCTTCACAGTGAGGCTTGACAGATGGACACTGAAGCAAAGGAACTCTGGACCACATACCCATGACATGATCCTGCACAGGAAGCAGGCAAGCAAGAGCCAACCCCCACCACTAAAGGGGGAATGCCACAAACGAGCTCCTTAGATGGAGTCACACCACGTATGAGTGTAGGTAAAGCAGGGTAGGGTAATCACAGCATGTGGCAGCTCCTAGCTGATCTCCAAGCAACTAAGTGAGTGGACCTGGTTAGTGCTTGGATAGGTCAGTAGGAAATCCATGTTGATGCCGAACTAGGAAGTAAGGCAGCAATATCCCAGGAGAATAAGGAAGCTACTTGGATGAGTCCACGAAGTCATCAAGATTTAAGTCATAAGAATCTTTTGTTTGTGCTTCAGTGTGTTGCGGGTACCCAGCCCTTGAGGATCAGAATTTGAGTGTCCGTATTTCAGCGGCGGGATGAGGTCGGAGAGCAATACCTGGAATACCTGGCTGGCAAATCTCAGTTGTTTGTGCAATAATTATTCCCTTGGATGTGCTAGCCACTTAGAAGGAATAAGCATCATCGCCCTCCTGCCTTGGAAGATTTTAAAAGCCGCTGTCCAGATCGTCCCACTTCAAAACCGAGAGGAAGTTTGATTTGTTAAAGGCAGGAAGCGGAAGTTGCATTCTGCGACCAGTACTATTTTTTTTAAAAAAAAAAAAAAAAGTCTACATACAACCAGAAAAACTTTGTGACTCCCAGAAAAATCATGCCGAAGGGATTAAGGAAGGGAGAGAAACGAAAGAGCGTCAAACCCTTACGCAATCTCTCAGAAGTCAGTCCTCCCCATTCAGGGATAATTGTGTTGTTGTTTTTTCCTCTTTGTATTGGGATTGTTTTGATCAAAAAAAAAAAAAGGAATGAAGGTGGTGCCGATCCACCCAGCAATGAAAGGGAAAGAACCAATGATGGGATTTAAAACGAAATAAAGAGGGCAAGACGGGTGATGGGAAGGAACTCAACATCTCGAATAGAGATGGAAGACTGTTTTAAGTCTGCGAAAAAAAGTGGTGGCAGAGAGAATTCTACTGATACATCCACTGGCGCAGGAACAGCAGCGTAACCCAAACGTGTGATTCACGGTCATCGCTGGTGTTCCAAAAAGCAAGCAACCCTGGGTTTTGGATAAGTTTCCTTTGCATTTACTCAATGGTGTTACAGGATATTTTTTTCCCAGAAGAAAGCCACGGTCCTTCCGTTCTGGATATCTTGAGGAAGCTAGCCTTGGCGTGGAGACAGTGTCCTGGCCCTCTCCCCCTGGACGTCTTCCAGACATCAGGCATCCCAAAAAACCAAGTTTAGCCTCCAGCATTTCCCCAGGAAAACCTTCATCCCAATTTGAGGAGCACAGCTTCAGCGAAGAAGGGGAGGTCGCCACCATTCAGCAGGTCCATCTCAAGAGTCCCGCGGGAGAGACCAGGCTGCTGCTGCTGGCGAAGAGGGACACACAGTTGGGAGCTCAGCCCTGCTTCCCTCCCGAGCTGATGGATAAGGAGGGACATCTTCCAACTAAGCAGGCTGAAAGGGCTCTGTGTCTTCCTCCTGGACAGCAGGAGGGACCAAACCACCACCACGTGCCGCGGCTCTCCCCACGCCACGGCTGGCCGGCTCAAAGGAAGTCAAAGACCCCATAATTCTTGGCTGCTCGGCAGAGAGGAACACAAGAGGGGCGAGGAGGAGAAAGAGGGCAGGCGTTTAGGGATGGCGGCGTGGAAAAAAAACAACAACAACGGGCGAGCGGCAGAGGTCCTGGAGCAGGTAGTGGATTAATGGGTTAGCGTGCAGGTTAACAGGTAAAAATACAAGCTGGGTTAGGGCTGTTCTTTGCTGCAATCACAGGTGGGGACGGAGGGGGGGGTGTTGTTCGGGAGAAGCTGCTGGAGACACTTGCGGGAGAGATTAGAATCAAACAGTTTAGTTCGGGGGTCCCTCACGCCCCAACCGCAGCCCACTATGTGGCTCATCTGGAACCAGGCCGCGTGAGCAGTTGGCTGGCGCACACACGTGTGCACAGCTCAGCTTGCACCAGGGGCAGGACGGTTCCCCTCCCCCCCCAACCCCCTCCCCCCCGGGCCATCAAACTGTAAAGGTTGGGGACTGCTATTTTAGTTCATTTGATTTCCTCAAATACCAAGTCAAAAAAAAAAAACCCAAAACAAAACAGAGAGAGAGAGAGACAAGAGACATATGCTCTTTCTAGGAAACAAACCAACTTGGGGGGGCCCAAACAAGCAGAGGGAGGGAGGGAGGGAGGGGTGGAGGGAGGGATCTTCACATTACATCCACAAAAAACTCACTGGGGTTGCCCATGGCCATTCGGAATGACTGTCTACTGGCGGTCAGTTCAGGGGGCACCGAGGCCAGATCTCGGCCCGGGGGAGCCCCGGGTGGTCCCAGGGTGGAAGGGGGTGGTGGCATCAGGAGCATGGGAGGGCTGTAGAGAGGTGGGAGGCCGGGAGGGCCGTAAGACTGCTGGCTGTGGTGGCTGCGCACGCTGTGAGCCATGGAGTGGTGGCTCCGTTGGCTGGCGGGCAAGGAGCACTCGCTGGCCGCTCGCTCCCGCCGAATGCTGCTGCGGCTGGTGTGGTCGGATTCGCTGCCGCTACCGCCTGACTTGGATTCCCCGGCCTTGGGGTCTCGGTCCTTCCTTCTCTCGCTACCACTGCGGTTTGAACCGCTGCTGCGGCTTCCTGCACAAGGAGGAACAATTCAGAGGGGTTAGAGGATTGTGTTTCTCAACTGTGGCAGCTTGAAGATGGGTGGACTTCCAACTCCCGGAATTCCCCAGCCAGCGTCGTTTATACTCTCTTGTAATCCCTCCCTCTGCAATCTCTCCACTTTAGAGGGATTATAAGAGAGTATAAACCAGTGGTTCTCAACCTGTGGGTCGCGACCCCATTTGGGGTCAAACGACCATTTCAAGGGGGTCGCCAAACAATGCAGTCCGCCATTTTTTTCCCCTTTTCCTTAGCTGTGCTACTCCCTTTTATTCTATTGGCTTTTGAAAGGCAATAGAATAGACTCTCTTCAATACAGTCTAATTCTATTGGCTTTGAAAAGCCAATAGGAATTGTCCAGGCTGTCTCTGCCCTGCTGAGCCCGCCAAAAGTCCCCTTCTGCAAACGGTGCTGCAGCAGTTGAGTAGTCCTCGACTTACGACCGGTTGAGTAGTCCTCGATTTACGACCAGTTGGGGGTCGCGGCATTAAAAAGGTTGAGAACCACTGGTATAAACGATGCTGGCTGGGGAATTCTGGGAGTTGGAAGTCCACCCATCTTCAAAGAAATATTGAATTTAGAAGACTTACCATGTTTAAGCTGGGGGACTCCGTGGGAAGAGGCAAGCCAGCAGTGACTAAATACACATTCTGCTTTGCTACACCAAGTCAGAAATCCCGCATTCTCTGCCAAAATTACCCAATACAGGCCGTCCTTGACTTACCATGGTTCATTCAGCTCAAAGTTACCCCGGCTCTGAAAAAAGGGACTTGGGACTGTTTTTCACAGCTACGGCTTCGGCAGCCACCCCCAGGACCGTGTGATCGAAATCCAGATGCTTGGCAATTGGCTCACACTTAAGACCCGTTTTACTGTGTCCCGAGGTCATGCGACCCCCTTTTGCGACCTTCTGACAAGCGAAGTCAGCGGGAGACCCGGATTTCGCTTCACCACCGCGTTCCTAGCTTCACAACTGCAGTGATTCGCTTAACAACTGTGGCGAGAAAGGTCGCAAAATGGAGCCAGGCTCTCTTAACAAATGGCTCGCTTAACCACAGGAAGTTTGGGCTCAACTGTGGTCGTTAAGTCGAGGACCACCTGTGCATGCCCTCAACAATGGTTGGAAAATGATCAGAGAGAGAAGCAGAGGAGAAAAACCCTAACGGTGAGGACAATTGACCAGTGGAACAGCTTGCCACCAGAAATCGTGGGCGCTCCATCACTGGAGATTTTTAAGAAGAGACTGGACACCTGTCTGAGATGGTGTAGGTTTATTTATTTATTTATGAGACTTATATACCGCTTTAAGTGCAAGCACTCTCTAAGCGGTGTACACCAGTAAGCAATGTATATATATATATATTTACATTGCCCCCAACAATCTGGGTCCTCATTTTACCTACCCCGGAAGGATGGAAGGCTGAGTCAACCTGAGCCGGTGAGATTTGAACCGCTGACCTGCTGAACACAGTCAGCTAAAGTGGCCTGCAGTACTGCACTCTAACTGCTGCGCCACCTCGGCTCTTTCTTGAGCAGTGGGCTAGACTAGAAGACCTCCAAGGTCCCTTCCAGCTCTATTCTATTCTGTTCTGTTCCGTTCCGTCCCATCCTGTCCCGTCCCGTCCCATCCCATTATCCTATCCTATCCTATCCTATCCTATCCTATCCTATCCTATCCTATCTTATCCTTGTATTCTATTCTACCTTATTTTATCCTATCCTATTTTATCCTATCCTATCCTATCCTATCCTATCCTATCCTTCTATTCTATCCTATCCTATCCCATCTCATCCTATTATCCTATCCTATCCTATCCTATCCTATCCTATCCTATCCTATTCTATTCTATTCCTCAGAAGCAGAACATAAAGACATTTGTGCCCCACCCCATCCTTGGAGCCAGAGCAGACAAAGATGCTGTGAATCAAACAACTTTTTCCAGGGTACACCACAACAGAAAAAAGGAGCCAAGAAATAAAATGATGAAATGATTAGAGTTAGGCTAACCTTGGCATCGTCCATCTATTCTCTAGGACAGAATTACAGCTCTTTGTGAGCACTGCAGAAAGTACAGGCCAATGACTTGGCATGTTCTCCAGCAAGAATACACAAGTTGTTTGGACAACAACAACTTTGAACTCTTTGCCCGCTTGGAAGCAGGCTGAAAACAAAAGGATCTCTCTCACTCTCTCTCTCTCACTCTCTCACTCTCTCTCTTTTTAACAAGCCAACATTCACATTCCATTTTTCCACTCCTCTAAGCCACCCAAAGTGACTTACAGCCTTAAAAACCATGAGACATTGAAGAAAAAGAAATACATGTAGTCCTCAACTTACGGACCACAATTGTGGCCGGCCTTCCTGCTGCTAAGCGAGACATTTGCTAAGTGAGTTTTGCCCTCGTTTTACAACCTTTCTTGCCACAGCTATTAAGCAAATGACTGCACTTGTTAAGTTAGTCACACGCTTGTTAAGTGAATTTGGCTTCCCCGTTGACTTTGCTTGTCAGAATGTCGCAAATGGTGATCACACAACCCTGGGACATTGCGACCATCATAAATACGAGCCAGTTGGCAAGAATCTGAATTTGGAATCACGTGACCCAGGGACGCTGCGACCGTCACAAATATGAATCAGTGCCAACCGTCTGAACTTTGAACATGTGACTGTGAGGATGTTGCAACGGTCGTAAGTGTGAAAAATGGTCCTAGGTCACTTTTTTCAGTGTCAATTTAATTTCGAACATTCACTAAAGCAGGGGTAGGCCACCTTGCCTCTTTTATGAAGCGTGGACTTCAACTCCCAGAATTCCTGAGCCAGCCACGCTGAGGGGAAAGGGAGAGGCTTCCAAGCTGAGCCATGCTGGCTCAGGAATTCTGGGAGTTGAAGTCCACGAGTCATGAGGGGGCTATAGTTCCCCCATGCTGGCTCAGGAATTCTGGGAGCTGAAGTCCACGAGTCATAAAGCAGCCTAGGCCTAGGCCAGAGATAGGCAACCTTGGCTCTTTTATGACTCGTGAACTTCAACTCCCAGAATTCCTGAGGCAGCATGGCTCAGCTTGGAAACCTCTCCCTTTCCCCTCAGCATGGCTGGCTCAGGAATTCTGGGAGTTGAAGTCCACGAGTTATAAAAGAGCCAAGGTTGCCTACCCCTGCACTAAATGAACCATGGTTGTGTGGAAAACTACCTGTAATCATATGACAAGTAAAACATTCCAGTTGGAACAATAGACAGACCGCTGAAAGGGCTGTTAAAATGGAGAGCCACTTCGGTCTAACAGTGATGGCACCAGGCTAAAAACCAGGAGATTCGCCCTATAACCTGATTTTAATGAAGCCCTGCTACAAACTATAGCTTTATTCGCCATCATTGCTCAACAGATTCACCTACATTTATTTCCTCCAATGTCTAAGCTCGGCCCACTCACCAATGACTCTGGGCAGCTGACAGAAAATAAGAAAGGAAAGATCAGTGTTGACTTAAAAGTCTCTTGTTTTTAATTTAACAGATTGCTCACATGTACTATATTGTTTGTTCCTAATGGTGATGGAGTTCATTCACTTGCTACCCATGTTTCATAAATAAATCTGACACTGCTATTTCCCAGTGAACGGAAACCAATCCACCATCTACCCAATCCACCTGCATGTATTTATTTAATTCGTTAAACTTTATTTGCTACTTCTCTCACCATGGGTCTAATTCTAGACGGCTTACATGGCTTGAAGTCAGACGATTTGAAGAAATGCCTCTCCCCTATTAGAATCCTGCATCCAGTTTTGGTCTCCACTATCTAAAAAATATGTTAAGACTCTAGAAAGAGTGCAGAGAAGAGCAACGAAGATGATTAGGGGGCTGGAGGCTGAACTATATGAAGAACGGTTGCAGGAATTGAGTACGGCTTCTCTAGAGAAAAGAAGGACGAGGGGGGACAGGATAGAAGTCTTCCAATATCTCAGGGTTTGCCATGAAGAAGAGGGAGTCAAGCTGTTCTCCAAAGCGCCTGAAGGCAGGACAAGAAACAACGGATAGAAACTGACCAAAGAGAGAAGCAACCTGGAACTAAGGAGGAATTTCCTGACAGTGAGAACAATTATTCGGTGGAACAACCTGCCTCCAGAAGTTATGAATGCTCCAACACTGGAAGTTTTTAAGAAGAGACTGGACAACCACTTGTCTGGAATGGTATAGGGCTTCCTGCTTGAGCAACGGGTTGGTCTAGAACAGGGGTGTCAAACTCAATTTCATTGAGGGCCGCATCAGCATTGCGGTTGCCCTGGGGAGGGGCGTGGGGGTGTGTGGCCAGGGTGGGTGCGGCCTACTGGGTGGGTGTGGATGAGTGGGTGTGGCCTAGTGGGTAGGCGTGGCCAGCTCTACATCATTCACGTCAAGGGTGCCTGTGGGGGCCTGGGCAGGAGTGGGACAGATCTGAGGGTCTCTGGCAGAACGGGGTGGGACCAGGGCAAGTGCCAAGGCATGGCCCACTGGAGGAGCCTCACTGTTCCTCTCAGGCCATGTGGGGGGGGGGGGCTGGATGGTGGTGCGAGCTGCCCAGAGCCCTGGGCAACAGAGGTCAAATGCCCAGCCTGGCCCTCGAGCACCTGCGGCACCAAGCCCAGCCCCACTTCCCCAAGGGGGCACCCAGCTGCACTTACGTCCTCAAGGCTGCTGCTGCTGTGCTTGCTCTCCTTAGCGAGGTTGCTCATGATGGGCACGAGGGCAAAGTCAGAGGGAGGCCCATTCCCTCCCAATGGAAGGAGACCTGGCTTTGTATCCAAAGCTTCCTTAGCAATAGGGTGGGAGACCCCCAGGATAGGCCAGGAGGAGGGGGCAAGGGGATGTTGAAAGGGCAGCAGGGCAGAACGAAGGCAGGAATTCCCTCAGACCCTCCCTCTCCTTTCCTTCTTTCCTTCCTTCCTTCCTAAGAACAGAGTGGTGGGAAAATATTTGAGATGAGGGAGGGAGAAAGACAGGCAAGAAATGCAGCTGGGGAGGTGTCACCCTTTGTGAGGAATGAAGAAATGCACCATCGCCTGGAAGTGGCCAGCTCATGGCCCTCACCTACTTCACATATCTGGCTTGGTGAGCTCTGGGGGAGGGGATGCCATGAGCAGTGTGAGAGTCAACATTACCTGTGCAATGCCGCCCAGCCCCCAGCCTGCCCGGTTTCGGTAGGCAGCGGGGCGCTCTCCTCACAGCGCCGAGAGGCTGAGCCGAGTAACACAAATCCAAAAAGAAGCGCAATGCCACCCAGCCCTTAGCCTGCCCGGTTTCGGGAGGTAGCGGGGCACTCTCCTCACAGTGCCAAGTGGTTGAGCCGGGGGGGGGGGTGCGAAGCTCGCCAACTTTGCACCTTGCTGCCTGCTGAAACTGGGCAGGCTGGGGGCTAGGCAGCATTGCACTTCTCATCAGATTTGCGCCACCCGGCTCAGCTCTTGGCGCTGTGAGGAGAGCGACCCGCTGCCTGCTGAAACTGGGCAGGCTGGGAGCTGGGCGGCCTTGCGTTTCTTTTTGGATTTGTGTTACCCGGCTCAGCCTCTCAGCACGTAAGGAGAGCGCCCCGCTGCCTGCCAAAACCCCTCCCCCAGAGCCCATCAAGCCAGATATGTGAAGTAGGCGAGGGCCATTTGCTGGCCACTTCCAGGCAATGGTGCATTTCTTCATTCCTCACAAAGGGTGACACTTCCCCAGCATGCACCCAGAGGGCAGGGCCGACGCGGCAGGGGCTGGTTCCTCGCTGTTTCCAGACGGCCTTGTGGAGCTAAGACTGAATGCGTTTCAGCATAGATGGCCACCACAAAATTGTGCATTGGCTCCCGGCCGGCCTGGGCCAGGGCCAAGGCAGCGGGGGGCAGTTCCCTCACTGTTTCCAGGATGGCTTCGCAGGCCACATGAAACCACTTCACGGGCCGCATCCGGCCCCCAGGCCTTGTGTTTGACAGGTCTGGTCTAGAAGATCTCCAGGATCCCTTCCACCTCTGTTATTCTGTTATCTACCTGGCCCACCTGGATGGAGTATGTTACAGGAATGGTCATCGATTAGGGATGCTCATCTGGTGGGACCACAGAAAGGGGTCTTCTCGGTGGTGGCCCTTTTTTTTATGGAACATCACTTTCCTCCGAGATACGGTTGGCCACCACCCGATTGCTTTTCCAAAAGTCTCTTAAAAACGTGGTTTTTGTCAGTGGGCCTGGGGTCCACGAATGGGGCCACTCAAGCGATTCATTTGACTGTGTTGTTGCTGCCACTGAGGGAGAGATGTTACGGGGTTTTATTCTATTTTTTTTTTTTTTTAATTTTGTAAGCCGCTTGGAGCCACCCATGTGTGAGTAAAATAAATAATATATTTCTGGCTTTCAGCTCACAGGGAACAATCCAGTTCGCAATCACGACTTTTTCACAAATTTAGGAACAGCTTTGAAAAGCTCCTAATGGGGCAGCTTTATACTGGAGGACGGTTAAGGAATTAAAACTTAACCCCCACCTCCCTCCTCCGTGTGTCCGGCTCCCTCTTTTGCCCTCTTGTGTTAATGATTTTACCTGGTAATTATTTTACCTGCTGGGTTCTTTCTGTTATGATTGATGGTTTTAATGGTTTTTTTTAGTTTTTATATGCTGTAAGCCGCTCAGAGTTGTTGGATACAAGATGGGCGATAAATGAATGAATGAATGGCAAAGGTCCATAGGGATATCCTGGAATAAATGACCAATCTAGAATAAGGATGCAGCAAGTGAGATTTTTTTCAATGGTCAAAAGCTAAACTCATTCATTGGTTAAGAGGGAACCTGAGTGTCCAGAAGGAAGAGGCTGTTTCCCCAATCGAGATTTTGGATGGAGTGTCACCTTACATCTTTTCTTTAAAGTTGGTCACTTCTAAAGAGAGACTCTAAATCAGGGGTCCCCAACTCCCGGCACTGGTCCGCAGCATGCCAGCAACTGTACCCCGCCAACAAGCAAAGCTCCATCCACCATATGCAGGCAGCATACAAAGCCACACCTCCTCTAGTCGGTGGAAAAACCTCTCTCTATGGAACCGATCCTTGGTGCCCAAAAGGTTGGGGGCCTCTGCCCTAGATCAGGGGTCCCCAATGCAAAGGGGAGGGATGCCTTTACACGCACGTGTGTGCTCGAAGGGGGCTGAAAGCGCACGCACGAATGGGGCCACGATTGCGCACACGATGTGGGGGGGAGGCGTGTGCGCTCTCAGCGACGATGGCGTCCGCATGCCGCCGCAATGCTAGTGCTCACGATACTAGCTAGTGCATACACGCTGGCCAGCCCCTCAGGTGGCCCAGTGGCCAACAGCTCCCGGCCAGGTAGTAGACTGCGGCCCACAGTTTGGGGACCTCTGCCCTGGATGACAGCCATGGTACAATTCCCAGCTCAGGCAGACAAAAGAAGCGCCATCTTCTAGCAGGCTTGAAGGCAGAGCAGAAGGTATGGTAGATGCTTACCTTCACTGTGCTGGCTACCTGCGCTGCCCCCTCCGTAGCTGTAACCTGGCTCAGGAAATCCAGGATGTGGGTTGTAGGGGTGTGGAGGGGGATACTGGTAAGGAAAAGCTATAGGCCAGGGGGCCGCTCCTGGGTGGGGTAACGGGGCCAGCGTGTCCTGGTCGGAGGCCCCACTCGATCCATCGTGGTCATGCAAGGAGAGGTTGGCCATATCTGCAAGAAGAAAGAGGCACAAAAAAACCCCCAGCAAAGGTTAAATCAGCAGTCCCCAATCTTCCCGGCTTTGCGGACTAGCAGTGGGGGGGGGGAGGATGGTTACATGCAAGCTTAACGCTCAGCTACAAATATTCTCCTTTGTTGTGATTATTTTATCAGTGGCCCCATCCCAAGACGGAAGAAAAAGACAAGGAGACGTGCAGGATTTAGCAATCCACTCGGGCTCTGCTCTGCACAGCGTCTCCCTGTCGCTTGTTCAGGATAAGGGTGCCTTCTGCAACTCCTCACCCCGCCCATCGGGATCACCCGTCTGCTTTTTTTTTTCCCCCCTTTCCTGCTAAATCATCTTTTTCTGCTAAATCACCCCTTCCTTCCTTCTCAAACACTTCACAGGCAAAAATGTCTTTAACTGAAAACACTCTGCTTTGATCACTGGGCTGCAGCCAGCTTGAAAACACCCAAATAGGCCGTTCAAATGAATTCTGGAACATTTTCAAGCAAAGCAAAGAAAAAAACAGACAAAGAAAAGAAGCATCCCAGTCAGCTTGGAATGGTTCCAAAATGATCAAAACTCCCTGTTTCAAGATGAAAAAGTTTTGAGTTTGAACTACAGGCGGTCCTGGACTTACAACTTTTCTTTTAGTGACCATTTGAAGTTAGGACGCTGAAAAAAGGGACTTAATGACCACTTTTTCCACACTTAGGACCACTGCGGTGTATCCCTGTGGTCATGTGATCAAAATTTAGTCTGTTTGGCAACTGACTCCTAATTTATGACTGTTGCAGTGTCCTGGGGTCATGTGATCCCCTCCTGCGACCTTCTGACAAGCAAAATCAAAAGAGTCACTTAACAACCGTGTTGCTAATTTAACACCGGCAGTGATTCACTTAACAAACCGTGGCCAGGGAGGTCCTAAAATGGGGCAAAACTCGCTTAACAACTGCCTCACTTAGCAACAGAAAATTTTGGGGTCGTAATTCGAGGACTTCCTGCTTTTGGGCCTCCCCCTCCTTCCTAGCCCGTAGCCGTGATTATAAGCCGTACTTCCACAGATGTCTCCAAAGATGTAGTAGCACTGCTCCGAGAAGGTGATCTTGTTGACCGTGTGGCGGATATAACCAGCCTTCAACAGGTTGCTGGCATACTTGCGAGACTCTCGCCGGTCCGTAAAGCCCTCCACATGATGGTACAGCCAATCGACCACATCCGAACCTGGCAAGGGGCAGAAGCAAGCAAGACCGAACAAGAAAGTGAGGCAACGACAAATGGAAGGCGGTATATGGTGGTTAGGATAGCGCTGGCACTGGGGGGTGCTCAGCTTTTGAGGCCTACCTCGGCTACAGAAATTCTCAGCATGACATGGGGCCTTGTCATTAGCTTGTAGGGTTTATTCCTCTGCAGAGGTGGGGAACGATGGCCCCTTTGTGACCTGTGGACTCCCAGAATTCCTGAGCCACCATGGCTGTCTTAGGAATTCTGGGAGTTGAAGTCCCTCATAACAGTCTCAATAATACTGGGAGTTGAAGTCCACAGGTCGTAAAAAGATTGGGCAACTATGGCCCCTTTATGACCCGTGGACTTCAACTCCCAAAATTCCTCAGCCAGCACGGCTGTCTTAGGAATTCTGGGAGTTGAAGTCCCTCATGACTGTTTCAATAATACCGGGAGTTGAAGTCCACAGGTCGTAAAAAGATTGGGCAACTATGGCCCCTGTATGATCTGTGGACTTCAACTCCCAAAATTCCTCAGCCAGCACGGCTGTCTTAGGAATTCTGGGAGTTGAAGTCCCTCATGACTGTCTCAATAATACTGGGAGTTGAAGTCCACAGGTCGTAAAAAGATTGGGCAACTATGGCCCCTGTATGATCTGTGGACTTCAATTCCCAGAATTCCTGAGCCAGCACAGCTGTCTCAGGAATTCTGGGAGTTGGAAGTCCCTCATGACTGTCTCAGGAATACTGGGAGTTGAAGTCCACAGGTCGTAAAAGGGCCATCGTTCCCCACCCCTGCTGTAGAGGAAAAAACAGCATTTTTCCCCTTCATTTTTTGTCACTGAAGCCCAAGCAAAGTGTATGCGATAGGAAAAAAAATAACTTTTTTTTGTGACAGGCCATTTGGGGAACTCACAATGAATTGCTTCCCATTCCAAAAGATTCATTCCCGGGAAATGAATGAACTATTGTGACCAGATTGGTACCAGTTTAGAATTAAAATGGCAATGCTGCCTCTGAGAATTCTGGGAGTTGAAATTCACAGAAAATGGCTAAGGCTGGGAAACACATGTGTTACACAACACATCACTTCTATGCAGAACACATTATTATTTTGGGGGGGGGGGAAAGTCCATTTTAAATCTTGGTATGGGATATGCTCAAGAAATCTACCCACCCTTACTTGAAAACAAACCCAATCAGGTTCATTAAGACTGAATGTTGCAATCAAAATATAGTATCCATGGATGGATTCAACCTAGTGGGGACTTAACCTTAGCAGCTTGAATGAGTAAATCACGAGCAATCAGAACTCAGTGAGGTGAGTGCAGCAGTTGTAAAAATGAGGCCAGGAGTAAAGGAGAATAAGTAGATCCAGAAACTACGTTGGAGGGAACTCAGCTAGAAAAGCTAAGCGCGAATAACGAGTTGAGAAGTGTGCAAAAGATAACAAAAAATATAAACCCCATTAAAAAACAAAGTAAACCGGACAAAAGTACCTGTGCATGCCAGAAATAAAAAAAAAAAAGCCAAAAGGGGGAGTATTTATTTATTTAAATAATATAAATGTCCCCTCCCCAGTTCAGACTCTGACTCCTGATGGATAACAATTAGATTGAAGCGAATATAAAAACCCACAAAATTAAGAACAAGAAACCAACGGGACATGATACAACCCAGGCGAGACCACAATGACTCAGTCAAAAAATTTGTTTCAGAAGGCTTATCCATCACCCTGACTGAGTCTTGGAAAAGCAAAGTCATTAACATCTTAAGGAAGGCCAGTAGGGGCAGGACCATCAAGGGTGGAGTATGTCACTAAGAGAAAACTGGTGTAACCATCATGGGCAATGGGGATAAGCCATGCCCAACGAATGCTCCTTGATGATCCCACTTTAGCTTGGAGGGAAGCATGGAGTCGGGCCGGAGGGCTCTGTCTTGGACCTGATGCTCTCGAACATTTTTATGAATGACTTGGAAGAAAGAGTTGAGGGGACGCTTGTCAAGTTGACAACTGAGGCAAAGGTGAGAGGGGCGGTAAATGATTTAGATGAGAGAGAGAGAGAGAGAGAGAGAGAGAGAGAGAGAAGAGAGAGAAAAGAGTGAAAGATAGAGAAGAGAATGAGAGAATGAGAGAGAAGAGAGAAAGAGAGAATGAGAGAGAAAAGAAAGAGAAGAAAGAAAGAGAGAGAAGAGAGAATGAGAGAGAGAGAAAGAGAGGAGAGAGAAAGGACAGAGAGAGAATGAGAGAGAAAGAAGAGAGGACAGAGAGAATGAGAGAGAGAGAAGAAAGAGAGAAGAAAGAATGAGAGAGAAGAGAAAATGAGAGAAGAGAGAGAGGACAGAGAGAGAATGAGAGAGAGAGAAAGAGAAGAGAGAGAGGACAGAGAGAGGAGAGAGAGAAAGAGAAAGAGAAGAGAATGAAAGAGAGAGAGAATGAGAGAGAGAGAAGAGAATGAGAGAGAAGAAAGAGAAGAAAGAATGAGAGAGAGAGAAAGAGAGAAGAGAGGACAGAGAGAGAAGAGAAAGAGAGAGGAAGAGAATGAGAGAGAGAGAGAGAGAAGAAAGAGAGAGAAGAAAGAATGAGAGAGAGAGAAAGAGAGAAGAGAGGACAGAGAGAGAAGAGAAAGAGAGAGGAAGAGAATGAGAGAGAGAGAGAGAGAAGAAAGAGAGAGAAGAAAGAATGAGAGAGAGAGAAGAGAGGACAGAGAGAAGGGAATGAGAGAGAGAAAGAGAAGAGAATGAGAGAGAGAAGAGAGAGAAGAAAGAATGAGAGAAAGAGGGGAGAGAGGACAGAGAGAATGAGAGAGAAGAGAATGAGAGAGAGAGAAGAAAGAGAGAAGAAAGAATGAGAGAGAAGAGAAAATGAGAGAAGAGAGAGAGGACAGAGAGAGAAGAGAGAGAGAGAAAGAGAAAGAGAAGAGAATGAGAGAGAGAGAGAGAGAGAGAGAGAAGAAAGAGACAGGACAGAGAGAGAATGAGAGAGAGAAGAAAGAGAGAAGAAAGAATGAGAGAAGAGAGAGAGGACAGAGAGAGAATGAGAGAGAGAGAAAGAGAAGAGAGAGAGGACAGAGAGAGAAGAGAGAGAGAGAAAGAGAAAGAGAAGAGAATGAGAGAGAGAGAAGAGAATGAGAGAGAGAGAAGAAAGAGAGAAGAAAGAATGAGAGAGAAGAGAAAATGAGAGGAGAGAGAGAGGACAGAGAGAGAATGAGAGAGAGAGAAAGAGAAGAGAGAGAGGACAGAGAGAGAAGAGAGAGAGAGAAAGAGAAAGAGAAGAGAATGAGAGAGAAAGAGAAGAGAATGAGAGAGAGAGAGAAGAAAGAGACAGGACAGAGAGAGAATGAGAGAGAGAGAAGAGAATGAGAGAAGACAGAGATTAAAAAAAGCTTTAGACAGGCTCGGGCGATGGACTGAAATGAATAGAATGGAATTTAACAGGACAAAATATTGAAATCTGGACAGAAGTATACATGTGAAAAGGAACTGGGTGTCCTTCTCAACCACAAATGAAACATGACTCAGCAGAGGGATTCTGCTGCTAAACACACAAGGGTTATCTTGGAAAGCATTAACGGGCACAAAGTTCATATCGCAGGAAGCAACTGTTCTGTTCGTGTCAGATTCTACTCGATTCCTGTGTCCATTTCTCCATACCACAGCGCAAGAAGGAAAGCAAGAAACAAACTCTCTTGTTGACTTCTTTTATATATAGAAAAGTCTAGTGGTTAAAGGCACCAGGCGAGAAAGCAAGAGACTATGAATTCTAGTCCCGCCTCAGACATGAAAGCCATCTGGGTGACTTTGGGCCAATCACCAGGAGACAGGGAGTTCTAGTCCCGCCTCAGACATGAAAGCCAGCTGGGTGACTTTGGGCCAATCACCAGGAGACAGGGAGTTGTAGTCCCGCCTCAGACATGAAAGCCAGCTGGGTGACTTTGGGCCAATCACGCCCTCTCAGACCAATTCACCTCACAGGATTGTTGTTGTGGGGAAAATAGGAAGAGGAAGATGTGTTGAATATGTTTGCCACCGTGAATTATTTGTGAAACTAATAAAGGCGGGATAGATAGATAGATAGAGAGAGAAAGAGAGAGAGAGAGAGAGAGAGAGAAAGAAAGAAAGAAAGATAGATAGGATAGAGATAGATAGATAGATAGATAGATAGATAGATAGATAGATAGATAGATAGATAGATAGATAGATAGATAGATAGAGACAGATAGATAAATGGAGAGAGAGAGAGAGAGAGAAAGATAGATAGGATATAGATAGATAGATAGATAGATAGATAGATAGATAGATAGATAGATAGATAGATAGATAGATAGATAGACAGACAGACAGACAGACAGACAGACAGACAGACAGACAGACACAGGAATACAGAGACAATGATGAAGGAGAAAGAAACTCAGCACGCAATTCAGACAAGACTTAGCCTGAACCCCCTCCTCCACCTACAATATGGCTATAATATCTTCTCTATAAACTTCTTTATAGGGATGTGGTTTTAAGGTGGCAGACATGAAGCAATTTGAACGTAGGAATTGGCTGTCAAAATTCTGTGGAGGAGGACCTAAAGATGAACAGATTCCTCAGTTGTTCTTTAGCCTAGCTGGCTCAGGAATTCTGGTGTAGTTCCCCACCTCTGCTCTCTACAGCAACACTGGTTATCTTTCTGTCTCTGTCTATGCATTGGTTATCTTTCTGTCTCTGTCTATGCACTCCAGCTACCTATTTGAGAGACCCACTGAAGACGTAGCCCAGGGGTCTTCAAACTTGTCCCTTTTAGGACTTGTGGACTTCAACTCCCAGAATTCCTCAGCCAGGCACGTGTGCCTGGCTGAGGAATTCTGGGAGTTGAAGTCCACAAGTCCTAAAAGGGACAAGTTTGAAGAGCCCTGGCTTAGCAGCTCTCAATCACCACCCTCCCCCGGGCTCCTCTAGTCAGCCTTACCAATGAAGGCACTGGGAATGGTGATCTTCAGCCACATGCGGTCACGCACCTCCAAGCCCGACTCCGGTGAGGCCATGGCTTTGACAATGGTGGCCATATCGCTATGGATGGAGAGGTGAAAGTCATCAAGACCTGTACAAAAGGAAGGAAGGAAGGTGGAGGAATGCACGTTGAGCACCGCCTACAGATTCCGACGTTCTCCAGATCTGTCAACCAGAGATCCTGGGAATCCAACACATTTAAGGAATAGAGAACTGGGGAAGGCTGCAAGAGAGATGGAGGCTGGGAAACCGATAGGCATCTCCTAAGAAGCCACTGGGATCGACAGTCTCCCTCTGAATAGGACTCTTTCTTAAACCTCTGGTGCAGGTCAAAAACTGCTGTGAAGTCAAGGGTCTTCCCAAGGAACCATTTTTTTAAAAAAAAAAATTCAGCAAATGATCTGTTTCTGCCTGACATGACTTGTAACTGCTTTGTTCTTCTACTTTGAATTTTCTTTTAAAAAACTAAGGACAGCTGCGCTGGGATTTTTTTTTTTTTTCATTTCCCCCAAACAGGAAGTGATCGGATCAAGGCCAAGTTGATAATAATGATAATAATAATGATAATAGTAGTAGTAGTAGTAGTAGTAGTAGTAGTAGTAGTAGTAAAGTTGGAAGGGACCTTGGAGGTCATCTAGTCTAACCCCCTGCTCAGACAGGAAACCCTATACCATTTCGGACAAATGACTGTCCAGTCTCTTCTTAAAAACTTCCAGTGTTGGAGCATCCACCGCTTCTGGAGGCAGGTGGTTCCACTGGTTAATTGTTCTAATTGTCAGGAAGTTTCTCCTTAGTTCTAGGTTGCTTCTCTCCTTGCTTAGTTTCCACCCGTTGCTTCTTGTCCTGCCTTCAGGCGCTTTGGAGAATAGCTTGACTCCCTCTTCTTTGGGGCAGCCCCTGAGATATTGGAACACTGCTATCATGTCCCCCCTCGTCCTTTTCTTCATTAAACTAGACATACCCAATTCCAGCAACCGTTCCTTATATGTTTTAGCCTCCAGTCCCCTAATCGTCTTTGTTGCTCTTCTCTGCACTCTTTCTAGAGTCTCAGCATCTTTTTTACATCGTGGTGACCAAAATTGGATGCAGTATTCCAAGTGTGGCTTTACCAAGGCATTGTAAAGTGGTATTAACACTTCACGTGATCTTGATTCTATCCCTCTGTTAATGCAGCCCAGCTCTCTGTTAACGCAGCCTAGATTTCAGGAACACCCAAGCCTGAGGTCTCCCAGATGTTTCACGTGGCCAAACTGATATTCCATAGCCAGTGATGTGCAAAATATTTCCAGCTCCAAATTCTCTCCTGTTTCACTTCAAAATTTTGATTCCTAACCTTCCCGGAAAGGTGACCAGGGCTTGTTTCACTAGCCTGGAAGTCAGCTAAATTTGAGGCATCCCAGAAAGGCCCACCGATGATGCCACGGCAACCTGCCACCAAATTTCTATCTGTTTTTTTGCGCACACACCGCAATCGCCGTCTTCGTTTTTTCGACCACATTTGTAACCCAGGAAACAGCTCAAAATGAGCGTGTTTGAGATTGGATCATGACTGAGAAACTCCACAAGTCAACTGTTCTGTGCTCAAAAGCCACGGCTTATTCAAATTGTCCTACGTGGCTGTTCTCCCAAACCCAATCAGTAGCTATCCCTTCACCATCTCCAGATCTTCCTCATGGCCACAATAGTTCCAGTAAGGATCCTGTCCTTTTTTGTTCTAGTGCCCCCTAGGCTCCCTTGGGCTTTAGTCACACTTCCCCCCACTTCCTTACCCATCAGGCAAAGTAGGCAAGAAGTCTTCTGCCCATGTTGTTCCACAAGCTTGCTCTGAAACAAAATACAGGTAGTCCTCAACTAATGCCCGCGATCGGGACCGGGATTTCTGTTGCAAAGCAAGGCAAGGGAAGCCGTGCCTCGTTTTTACAAACTTTTTTTGCAGTGCTTGTTAGGCAAATCACTGCAGCTGTTAAGTGATTCATGCGGTCGTTAAGCAAATCCACACACACAAACACACACACACACACACACACACACACACCGGATTGTCTTTGCTTGTCAGAAGCCAGTGCAAAAAGTTGCCAATGGAGATCACTTGCCCCCAGGACATTGCAACCGTTGTAAATACATGCCAGTTGCCAAGCACCCAATCGTGGGGAGGCAGTCGTTAAGTGTGAGAACCAGTTATAAGTCAGCTAAAGAAACGGTCGTAAATCGTGGACTATCTGTACTGCCTTCCCTTACCACGGCCGCTCTGCTTTATAGGCCGTGGCGCCTCTCTGGAAGCTAGTCCCAGCTTGATCAGTAGGAGCCGACCAAGGCTTTACCCCCTTCTCACAGCTAGTGTTCCCCTAGGGCAGGGGTAGGCAATCTTGGCTCTTTTATGATTCGTGGACTTCAGCTCCCAGAATTCCTGAGCCAGCCATGCTGAGGGGAAAGGGAGAGGTTTCCAAGCTGAGCCAGGCTGGCTCAGGAATTCTGGGAGTTTATTTATTTATTTATTTATGAGACTTATATACCGCTTTAAGTGCAAGCACTCTCTAAGCGGTGTACACCAGTAAGCAATGTATATATATATTTACATTGCCACCAACAATCTGGGTCCTCATTTTACCTACCCCGGAAGGATGGAAGGCTGAGTCAACCTTGAGCCGGTGAGATTTGAACCGCTGACCTGCTGAACACAGTCAGCTAAAGTGGCCTGCAGTACTGCACTCTAACTGCTGCGCCACCTCGGCTCATGTTGAAGTCCACCAGTTGAAGTCCACCAGTCATAAAAGAGCTCAGGTTGCTTACCCCTGGTCTAGGGATACTCACCAGACTTTTCTAATTGATCATCTATAGGAATAGCCAGAGGGATAATAATAATAATAATAGTAGTAGTAGTAGTAGTAGTAGTAGTAGTAGTAATAAAGTTGGAAGGGACCTTGGAGGTCATCTAGTCCAACCCCCTACTCAGGCAGGAAACCCTATACCATTTCAGACAAATGGCTGTCCAGTCTCTTCTTAAAAATTTCCAGTGTTGGAGCATTCACCGCTTCTGGAGGCAGGTGGTTCCACTGGTTAATTGTTCTAACTGTCAGGAAGTTTCTCCTTAGTTCTAGGTTGCTTCTCTTCTTGATTAGTTTCCATCCGTTGCTTCTTGTCCTGCCTTCAGGCACTTTGGAGAAGAGCTTGACTCCCTCTTCTTTGGGGCAACCCCTGAGATACTGGAAGGCTGTTATCCTATCCCCCCTCGTCCTTCTCTTCATTAAACTAGTCATACCCAATTCCAGCAACTGTTCCTTGTATGTTTTAGCCTCCAGTCCCCTAATCATCTTTGTTGCTCTTCTCTGTACTCTTTTCTAGAGTCTCAGCATCTTCTTTACATCGTGGTGACCAAAACTGGATGCCGTATTCCAAGTGTGGCCTTACCAAGGCCTTGTAAAGTGGTATTAACACTTCGCGTGATCTTGATTCTCTCCCTCTGTGAATGCAGCCCAGCACTGTGTTTGGACTAGAAGACCTCCAAGGTCCCTTCCTTCCAGCGCTATGATTCTATGATCACCCTTGTCAAAATGATTAGTGGTCCACAAGTCATAAAGGGGCCATCATTCCCCACCCTGATTTAGGTCAACTTCCACGAGGAGTCCTTGACTTACAGAGCAGTTCCTTTAGTGGCCGTTCATAGTTACAACGGCACTGAACAAAGCGACCTAACCGTTTTTCACACTTACCACCGTTGCAGCATCCCCATGGTCACGTGATCAAAGTTCAGATGCTTAGCAGCCGACCCGTATTTATGACGGTCCCGGGGTTACCTGGTGACCTTCTGTCAAGCCAAGTCAACGGGGAAGCCAGATTCACTTAACAACCGTGTTATTAACTTAACAACTGTAGTGATTCACCAAGAAAGCGTGTAAAGCATGAGGCAAAACTCACTTTAACAACTGTCTCACTTAGCAACAGAACTCTGGGGCTCAACTGTGGTCGTGAGTGGAGGACTACCCTACTTCCTCCTGGCTGACTGTCTGAATTTCTCTACTTCCCTCTTGGTATGTTGAGATGCCTGCACATCTTTTCAAGAGGGACTCCACGTCCCTGCTCAGTACGTCAGAGTCTACCGGGAAAGCAATCCTTAGTTACTGAGGGTCAGATCCTTCTTCCACCAAGGAGAACTCGGCCCTGTCCAGGTATGATTCCTATCAGATGAGGTGTGCAGGTGACGGGAAGCCAAGCAGGAGTGGGACATGCGCGGACACAAGAACTTACGTTCCGTTTCCGGGATGGAGCTGGTGATGGAGGAGCTGGTGGAAGTGATTGTGCTCATGGATGGGCTCATACCGTAGGCAGGGAAGGTGCCGGTCATCGCCGCGGTGTGGGACACCCAAGCTGCCGGGTCGATGGGTCGGATAGGCTCGCCTGAAAGGGAACACGGACCCGGTGAGAAGGCCGCCTCCGCAACCGTCATCCCCCTACGCTGGACCCAAAAACCTCTGGGCAGCCCTGTCCTCCCCCGAGTGTCAGCCGGGACTCACCCGGATCGGAGCACGGAGAGTCCGGCCCAGCCCAGATTCGCTGGGGAGCAACTGGGGGAGAAAAGAGAGGGGTGATCAGCAAGAGGGACACAGAGAGAGAGAGAGAGAGATCCACCTGGCGCCCAGGGATTAGCAGGCAGGGGAGGGGACGTCCATGCAGGGAAAGGACTGGTCTGAGCTGGGATGGAGCGGGAAAGCAGCCGCCAAGTAGGAAGTCCCAGAAGACGGCAGGAGAAAGGCAAAAGAGGAAGGAAGGAAGAGCAGCGCAGAGAGAAGAAAGCGGGAGAATCCCCGTGGCTTTCTCGCACATTACAAGCCCATTGATGCATTTAGCCAAAAGGAGGGTCTATGGCAGGGGTAGGCAACCTCGGCTCTTTTATGACTCATGGACCAACTCCATAGCTGGCTCAGGAATTCTGGGAGTTGAAGTCCATGGGTCATAAAAGAGCCGAGGTTGCCTACCGCTGGTTTATGGAGATTCTCAATCATCCAGCTCTTGGTTGTCCCAGGGGTGCTTTTCCGAAAGGCAACTGGATTTTCTCCCCCCCTTGAAAACGCTGCGCTTCTCATCCAAGAAGCTTCATCTTGGATGAGATGGGAAGCATTTTCAAGAAAAAACAAAACGAGGAGATCCAGTGGCCTTTCGGAAAAGCAACTCCAGGGCCTTCCTGGGAATGTCTCAGTTACTTCTCAAAAGTCTCTCTCTACGTGTAGAAAAGGAGCATTTTCAAGGAGCTGCTAACCTTTTCTGCCAAGCCTTGAGCATTGACCAAGCCTATAAATCTCAATAACCGTATCGCTCCAAGAGCTGTAGGTTTGCCCTACTGATTTTATCTCGGCTTTTGGTCTTTTCACCCTCAAACGAAGGGGGGGTGAAGTACAGGTAGTCTTTGACTTACGACCAAAATTGAGCCCAAAATATTTGTTGCTCAGCTGTTGAGTGAGTTTTGCTCCCATTTTACAACTTTTCTTGCCACAGTCGGTAAGTGAATCACCGCAGTTGTTAAGGGGATAGCACGGTTGTTAAGTGAATCTGCGATGCCCCCATTGACTTTGCTCGTCAGAAGGTCGCAAAACGGGAACACGTGACCCCGGGACGCTGCGACCGTCATAAACACGAGTCAGCTGCCAAGCCTCCGAATTTTGATCACGTGAGCACGGAGACGCTGCAACTGCCGTTAAGTGCGAAAAATGGTCATGAGTTCCTTTGTTTCCAGTTCCGTTGTAACTTTGAATGGTCACTAAATGAACCGTTGTAAGTGGAGGACCACCTGTATATATTCATAATAGCAGGTAGCGCCCTAGACTTACAACAATTTACTTAGTCGCCATCTGAAGCTACAACCACACCAGAAAAAAGTGATTTATGACCGTATTTCATACTTACAACCGTGGCAGCATCCCCCATGGTCACGTGATCCAAATGCAAATGCTTGGCGACTGGTTCGTATTTATAACGGTCGCAGCGTCCCGGGGTCATGTGATCCTTTTGCGGCCTTCTGACGAGAAAAGTCAATGGGCGATCCCACTTAACCGTGTTATTAACTTAAGAACCGCAATGATTCACTTAACATCTCCGACGAGACAGGTCATAAAATGGGGCAAAAGTCACCTAACAACTGTCTCACTTAGCAACAGAAATTTTGGGCTCAATTGTGGTCGTAACCCGAGGACTTCCTGCATGACTGTTCCTCCGTACGGGGATTGGAAACCGTCAGGCCTTTAGATGCGTTTGCGGTCAACATGAGTGGAGGTCCATCCTGTCTTTCTTTCGTCTCGTCTGGTTTTGTCATTGTTATTCACTTCTGGGTTTTTAAATCTTCTTAACTATTTGTACGGAGAGTTGGGGCATGTAATTTTAATTTTTAAAAAAAGGTTATTATTGTGGTTATCATCACCCCCCCCCCCACCAGTCATGTTAACTGATTTCATGTCGTCAAGTTGAGGTCGACTCTAAATGGACCGCCGAGATTCATCTTCTCTGCAATGATCTGCTTTCCTACAATGATCCTTCTGGTCTTCCGATAATTTTGTTTTGTTTTGTTTTGAACAAAACGCTTCAGCTCCGTGCTCTATAAAATCGACTTGTCACGTACATGCCTGACCCGAAGAAACTACAGGCAGAGGTTCACTTACTCCTGGGTAACGAGAAGCAGCCCCTGGGAGTCGGATCCCAGCACTTGGCGACCGTCAACGTGATGGGCCTGCAGCAAAACACAAAGGTTGGCATCCTGCAAGTTGCTTTATAACGTGCCCCATCGCTGGCATTTCCCTCAGGGCAAAACAAAAAACAAAACCAAAAAAAAACCATGACAGCTTCGCCCCACTCCAGTCCCAGAAAGCATTTGAGGAATTCCTACATCCTTTGAGTACATGACGGAAAAGACAGCCCGTAATTCAGCCTTAACAGCATCTGCAGGGCCATCAAAGCCCAGAATGAGCAGCTTTCACTAAAGAGATTGGCTGCACTTATTTTTGTTATTTGCTGGACTGCAATCACTTGCATAACAACAACAACAACAATTTTACTGTGTTTCCCCGAAAATATGACCAGGTCTTTTTTTTTTGCCTCCAAAAGAGGCACCAGGTCTTATTTTCAGGGTAGGCCTTACCTCACCTCCAACATCGACAGCCCCACCCAGCTGGTCCACTTCTTCTGGGGCCGACGTTCTGCAGCTGCATTCGGGTCTGCATTTTGCAGTCAGGCCTTTCCAGAAGGCCTAAGCCGCCGAGTACCGAGCTATGGATTCAATCCATAGCTTGGTGCTCGGCTGCTGAGCTCTTGCAGAACCTTTGAATCCAAAGCTCGGTTCTTGGCTACACAGGCCTTCCGGAAAGCCCCGTGACTGAAAAACGCAGGCCTGGCTGCAGAAGAGGCCTCAGAAGAAAAAGGGGGCCGGCGAGGAGAGGCCTGGCTGCAAGTGGGTGTGGGGCGGGTTGGGCAGCTCCACACCCACACCCCCAGCTTGATTTTTAGGTGTGTGCCTCACCCAAAACTAGGGCTTATTTTGGGGGTAGGGCTCACCCCAAAAAATCAAGCTAGGGCTTATTGTTGGTGTAGGCCTTGCTTTCGGAGAAACACGGTATAAGGAAGGCCGGTTTTATCATCTCTGTAGAATACCAGAGATGCTAAGGCTGAAAACTGGTGATTTGCCCATATTGTATGAGAGCAGAATTCTACGACCACCTGAGGGCACAGCTAAACAACTGAACCTTTGCCTCTCTGCCCAGACAACTACACCATTCAAGCCTGCGCCGAAAGGAAACTGGGACCAAAGAGGCTGGAGAGATGGCCTACCCCGGCTTGTGCACAATTTCCCTCAGCACTCGTACGGCATCGTCGTTACTCATATTCTCAAAATTGGTGTCGTTCACCTGCAAAGATAAATCAAAGAATTCGGGGGAATTCGGGGCTGGGGAATTCTGGGAATTGAAGTTCACACATCTTAAAAGTTGCCAGGGTGGACAAACACTGCTCTTGCATTACTCCAGGCACGAGCAAAGCACCTGTGCTGCTTTTTTAACTTAAGTTTCCTATTTATCACCTGAACGGGAGCTCAAGTGTTCCATAAAAGAGGTACCTGCAGCAACATGTCTCCGGGTTCAATTCTTCCATCAGCTGCAACAGCACCTCCCTTCATAATGGAACCAATGTAGATACCTCCGTCGCCACGTTCGTTGCTTTGCCCAACAATGGAGATGCCTAGGAAATTGTATTTCTCTGCAGAAAAGGGGATGTGCGGTTAGAACATTCCCCCAAGCCCAAAGGCACTATTTGGTCTATCCAATCATTTGTGATCAGGTAAGGTAAGATAAAACCTTTATTATCATGTTTTCACAGTGAGCATACTGGCCCACGTTAAAAATGAAATTCTGCTGCATGCTCTCAAAAGAAACTATCTACCCATACACATACATAACGCACATATACACATGCTATACACATACATATACATACATACATACATATGTTTTCTGAGGTTTTCGCGGGTGTTTGTATGTAAGTCTTTGGTTGTTCGGGTTTTCTCCCGCGTAAAATTGGAAGTGTCTTGGCGACGTTTCGACGAAGTCCCATTCGTCATCTTCAGGCTGGTGTTTTCGGCTTCGTGCTTCGAGGAACAATGTGTGGTCTTAGCTGTTTCCTCCTTTTAACTGCCAATGGGGGTATCTTAAACCCCCCTGCAACTCAGACTAACCTGAGCACAACAAAGCCCCCACCCAAACAGAACACTCCCCCAGCCAATCAGAGCACAGCCAACCCCCCCAGCCAATCAGAGCACAGCCAACCCCCCAGCCAATCAGAGCACAGCCAAGCCCCTAACCAATCAGAACACACCTTCACCCAATCAGAACACAGCCAAGCTCCCACCCAATCAGTTCATACCCCCACTGGCAGTTAAAAGGAAGAAACAGCTAAGACCACACACTACTCCTTGAAGCACAAAGCTGAAAACACCAGCCTGAAGATTACGAATGGGACTTCGTCGAAACGTCGCCAAGACATTTCCAATTTTACGCGGGAGAAAACCCGAATAACCAAAGACCTACATATACATACATACATACATATATATAGGTTGCTATGGGAAAGAAAGATTTCTTTCTCCCATATTTGGGCTGACAGGGTGCACATTCAAGGTAAATACATACATAAACATACATACATACATGCATACATACATACATATATATATATATACACACACACACACACATACATGCATACATACACATACATACATACACATATACATATACATACACACACACACATACACACACACATATATATATAGTGTTTTTTTCTTTTTCTGAAATAACCTAGAGGTTAAAACAGCTGCCTAACGTGCAAGCAGCCCAGGTTTGAATCTCAGCAAGGGTATGGCTAGCTGATGAGTGCTAAGTAGCTCGAAATAGCTATACTAGTCTCCCTTTAACTCTTTGTTGGCAATCCAAATTTAACATACATACATGCATACATGCATACATATATGTATGTATACAGCATGTGTATTATGTATGTGTATATATATCTACAGCCATACACACACACACACACACACACACACACACACACACACACACACGTTTTCCCGAAAATAAGCCCTAGTTAAGAGCCAGCCCACTCCGTCCCATCGTCTGGTTGCTCGCTGTAGCAACAGGCAGGAGGTCTTGCGGTGTGTTGGTGCCGCCACCACCAGGTGAGGTAAGGCAGGTGGCAGGGGATGTAGAACTACCGCACGTGCCCCGCACTGAGTACCTCATGGCCCCCACAGCCAGCCCACTCCCATTCGGCGACCTCTTCCCCCCCTTACCCATTCAATGACCCGACTGCCCTCCCACCTCCTCTTCCCTTTCACTCCCCTCCCAAACCAGACTGCCATGGGCAGGAGAGGCTCAGTCCCCTTTCCTGGTCCTCCACCGCCATTTTGGAGCCAGGGGTGACAACGAAAGGCTAGGCCAGGGGTAGACAAACTTGGCTCTTTTATGACTCGTGGACTTCAACTCCCAGAATTCCTGAGCCAGCCATGCTGAGGGGAAAGGGAGAGGTTTCCAAGCTGAGCCAGGCTGGCTCAGGAATTCTGGGAATTGAAGTCCACCAGTCATGAGGGGGCCATAATTTCCCCATGCTGGCTCAGGAATTCTGGGAGTTGAAGTCCACGAGTCATAAAAGAGCCAAGGTTGCCTACCCCTGGGTTAGGCCCTCACTATGCAACAGCCATGTCCAACCACTGGAGGGGCTTTCTTCGGTTCTTGCCGCCCCTGCTTCACCCCAGCCTGCCCCACAGATCACCGGGACGCTTTTGGCCCCCTGCGTGCTTCCCGCCTCCCGGAAAAATAAGACAACCCCTGAAAATAAGCCCTAATGGGGGGGGGGGTTTGCACCAAAAATAATATAAGACCTGGTCTTATTTCCAGGGAAACACAGGTATAAATATTAATCACTGTCCATTTTGAACCCAGAGTGGAAAGAGGAAACTTGGAGAGTTCACAAAGTTGATGCTATATGGAACAAAACTGTGACTGAATCTGGATGTTCTGTTCGGATCAAGCTTAAAGAAAATGTCCTTAGCTACAGGTAAAACAGACTCCCTACAGTTCATTTAGTGACCGTTCTAAGTTATAACAGCACTGGGGGGGGGACAACTGTTTTTCACACTTATGACCGCTGCGGCCTCCCCATGGTCGCATGATCGAAAGTCAGACACTTGGCAACTGAATCATTATTTATGATAGTTGCACTGTCCTGGGGTCAGGTGATCCCCTTTTGCGACATTCTGACAAGCAGTGGGGAAGCCACGTTAACAACTTCTGTGATCCCCCCAACAACTGTGGCAAGAAAGGCTGTAAAATGGGGCAAAACTCACTGAACAGCTGTTGGGCTCAACTGTGGTCCTAAGCTGAGGACTACCTATATTGGATCAAAAAGAAGAAGAAGAAAAAAACCCTTTCCAAAGGCCTTCTCCGTACTAAATGGTCACTTCACAACGTTAAACGGATCGTCTTCCCCCTGCTACGTTCTGGTCCTGGGCCCGTCTCCAAGCAGCCATCTGGACTCACCCATGTTGAGCGTCACGGTGATGATGTTCAGCGACATGGTGGAATCGGTGATGCTGCTGAAAGACGAAGACTGCAAGGAAAGGAGAAGACGAGATAAGAACAGGTGTGGTTCACCTGCCAAACTGACAGATGGAGTTGAGGTCTAACCACTAGGGAAAGAATGGAGGGCAGGGGATAAAATGCCTTTCAAGGCTCTCCCTACAAATTTATAGAAGGTAGGACTGGTCTTAACTCTTGCAAAGTTGTTTGAATAACAAAGAGATTGCGAAGGGACCTTGGGCATCTTCTAATGCAGTGGTTCTCAACCTTTTTAATGCCGCGACCCCCAACCGGTCGTAAGTCGAGGACTACTCAACCAGTCGTAAGTCGAGGACTACTCAACTGGTGCAGCACCATTTGCAGAATGGGACTTTTGGCGGGGAGGGCAGAGACAGCAGGGCAGAGACAGAGCAGAGGCAGCCTGGACAATTCCTATTGGCTTTCGAAAGCCAATCGAATTAGACTCTATTCAAGAGAGTCTATTCTATTGGCTTTCAAAAGCCAATAGAATAAAAGGGAGTCGCACAGCTAAGGAAAAGGGGGAAAAAAATGACGGACTGCGTTGTTTGGCGACCTCCGTGAAATGGTCATTCGACCCCAAATGGGGTCCCGACCCACAGGTTGAGAACCACTGTTCTAATCCATCCCCCTGTTCAAGCAGGAAACACTATACTATTCCAGACAAATGATTGTCCAAACCTGTGGAGCACCCACAACCTCTGGAGGTCAGCAGTTCCACTGGTTAATTGTTCTAACTATTGGGAAATTTCTCCTTTCTAGATTGGTTCTCTCCTTGACTAGTTTCCATCCATTGCTTCTCCTGTCTTCAGGTGCTTTGGACAATAGCTTGACTCCCTCTTCTTTGGGGGAACGCCTGAGATATTGGAAGGCTGCTATCATGTCACCCTTAGTCCTTCTCTTCATTAAACTAGACATACCCAATTCCTGCAACCGTTCTTCCTATGTTTTAGCCTCCTGGGAGTTGAAGTCCACAAGTCATAAAAGGGCCAAGTTTGAAGACCCCTGTTCTAGAGTCTCAACATCTTTTTTACATCATGGCGACAAAAATTGGATGTGATGTCCCAATTGTGGTCTTACCAAGGCCTTATAAAGGGGTACTAACGCTTCGCGTGATCTTGATTCTACCCCTCTGTGACAATGTCCCGTCTCCAACCCCCAAGTCCAGCTTCAATTACCCTCTCAATTCGGGCTACTTTCTGTTTCCGCCGACGGCGTTTATGTCTTCTCATAAGGCGCGAGGCGCTGCTTTGTTCCGTAGAGCTGCTGAGCCTACAAGACAAAGAGCAGAGGAAGAATCAGAAGCTCGTTCACCAGGAAGCAGTTAACAAAGGGCAAAGAAGGACATCACGTTGGGGTTCCTGGATGAAAGCTTACTGGAGTCATTCGGTGCCACCCCCTTTAGAAAACAGGGTCATCTCAGATACTGTCCTTGATTCCATTACAAAATAAAATGGCCAGGTCTGCCATCAGCGAAAGCAAGGCAGAAATAGAAACGTTTATTGTCAAATGGAATTTTCTCATTTATTTAAAGATTTTAACGTGGCTGCCCAAATCAAACCTTGCAACTCTTGAGAGGCATATAAAAATTCCAGCTAAACTTCAAAAACTTCATAGGGACCAGGAAATCACATTCATATCCCTCTCCATGACTATTCTGTATGGGTCAAGGGTGGGGAATCTTGGCTCTTTTATGACTCGTGGACTTCAACTCCCAGAATTCCTGAGCCAGCCATGCTGAGGGGAAAGGAAGAGGTTTCCAAGCTGAGCCAGGCTGCCTCAGGAATTCTGGGAGTTGAAGTCCATGAGTCATGAAGGGGCCATAGTTCCCCCATGCTGGCTGAGGAATTCTGGGAGTTGAAGTCCATGAGTCATGACGGGGCCATAGTTCCCCCATGCTGGCTCAGGGATTCTGGGAGTTGAAGTCCAGAAGTCATGAAGGGGCCATAGTTCCCCCATGCTGGCTCAGGAATTCTGGGAGTTGAAGTCCATGAGTCATGAAGGGGCCATAGTTCCCCTATGCTGGCTCAGGAATTCTGGGAGTTGAAGTCCACGAGTCATAAAAGAGCCAAAGTTGCCTACCCCTGGTCTAGGACTACTTGTACCATCAGCAAAAGCAAGACGCCGTCGTAAATATGGGCCAGTTGCCAAGCGTCCCAATTTGGATCACATGCCCACGGGGAATGCTGCAATAGTCATAAGTCTGAAAAACGGTCGTAAGTCACTGTTTTCAGTGCCGTTGTAACTTCGAACAGTCACTAAACGAATGGTTGTAAGTCAAGGACTAGACTACCTGTGTTTTAGCACAGAGGTCCCCAACCTTTTGGGCACCAGGGACCAGTTACGTGGAGAGAGGTTTTCCTGTGTGTGGTTCTCTGTGCTTTCTGCATCCTGCTTGGTTGCTTGTTTATGCAGACCGCTTTCTGGCATGCTGCGGACCGGTACCAGTCCACAGACCAGGGGTTGGGGACCCCTGCTTTAGCATGTCAAGTAAACCTGGCTATCTGGAACCTATTTGATAAATCAGTTTAATGTAGCATGCAATCCCAACCCTTTGAAGTGGTTCCGGCTAATGAAGCATTCCAAAGAACTTCCAGGCATTTATTTTCCTAAAAGTCTTTTATTGTTACAAAATGTCTGCACAGGCACAACGGAGGGATGCTAGGATTTAAGATCTCTTCCTCTGAGCAGTTAAGTTATCAGCATGTTCCCTCCCTAAATTAGCCGTCATATCTCACACTATCCAATTAGTGTGAAGGTCAAATGTTTTCTTCCTCTTTCTTTGGGGGGGGGCTTTACCCCCAACGCCCCTTCTGCTCTTTATTAACCCATACTTACCAGACAATTCTGCATATTGTCAAAAGCAAGAATATGCAATATTTGCAGCGTTGACACCCTTATTAGAAAAGATCCTCCATCAACACGTCACTTAATAACGGAAAGAAAAAGAGACTTAAAGCATCCTTTATGAGAGTTATTTCACCTTCTAACTCGCTCCTCACCTGCTGGTGGAATCATCCTCATCAGAATCGAAGAAGCTGGTGGTCTCCAGTTCACTACTCATCAGGGTGGAGGAGCTTTCATAACCCCCGAGTTCCCGCCGCCGGTCCCCCTTGGTCATGCCGTTCACCCTGGGGGCTGGAGAAAGCAGGGATTGAGTCTCTTTCTTTGTGAAAAAGTACCGTCTACAAAAGTGGTTCTCAACCTTTTTAAGGCCGCGACCCCAACCGGTCGTAAGTCGAGGACTACTCAACCGGTCGTAAGTCGAGGACTATTCAACTGGTGCAGCACCGTTTGCAGAAGGGGACTTTTGGCGGGCTCAGCAGGGCAGAGACAGCATGGACAATTCCTATTGGCTTTTGAAAGCCAATAGAATTAGACTCTATTCAAGAGAGTCTATTCTATTGGCTTTCAAAAGCCAATAGAACAGTGTTTCTCAACCTTGACAATTTTAAGGCATGTGGACTTCAACTCCCAGAATTCCACAGCCAGCAATGCTGGCTGTGGAATTCTGGGAGTTGAAGTCCACATGCCTTAAAATTGTCAAGGTTGAGAAACACTGCAATAGAATAAAAGGGAGTAGCACAGCTAAGGAAAAGGGGGAAAAATGGCAGACTGCGTTGTTTGGCGACCCCTGTAAAATGGTCGTTCGACCCCAAATGGGGTCCCGACCCATAGGTTGAGAACCACTGGTCTAAATGCATCAGCCTGCTTTGCTTATTCACTCTTTCTACTCCACCTTCTCTCACGGGAGCGCAAGGCACTTGCATGGCGGAATGGGACACCGGCTGACTCACTCCAGCCGGTCTCACTGTTATCTGACTCACCACAGCCAGGGCCAACTCAGCCAGGGGACGATTCAATATGGGATAACTCCAGAGAGGGACATGTAGAATTGTAGCTCACCCCAGCCTCAAAGACTACTAATGTGAGAAGGTGCAAACCTGAAGCAACACAAGGCCCATGTTGAATTGTCCCAAAACAAGTCGGGCGGGATGAGTTGGCCAGGGCGAGACGGTTGGTGTGAGTCAGATACAGCAAATTGTCCTAGATCGGGGGTCTTCAAACTTGGCCCTTTTATGACTTGTGGACTTCAACTTCCAGAATTCCTCAGCCAGGCGTGCCTGGCTGAGGAATTCTGGGAGTTGAAATCCACAAGTCATAAAAGGGCCAACAAGTTTGAAGACCCTGTCTTAAACCAGGGATGGGGAACCTTGGCTTTTTTATGACTTGTGGACTTCAACTCCCAGAATTCCTGAGCCAGCCATGTCAGGAATTCTGGGAGTTGAAGTCCACAAGTCATAAAAGACCCAAGGTTCCCCAACCCAGTCCTAGACCCCTGCATGTGGCCAGTTGAGGATGGGGGAGCCCTCTCTATTTTAATTCCAAAATAAGCACCCCATGAGTAGATGAAGCTCAGAGGGTGTGCGTGGCCCAAAGTCACCACATGTCACCTGGCACTGCCTGCTGAACTCAAGCGCGCATTTTCCTGACCCTGCATGGCTGCCCTGTAAACACAGGAAAAGGCCCATCTCTTTTCAGCCGGTCTGAAAACATATTCCATTTCTACTTCTATTCTAATATTTATTGGATTGACAAGGCCGTCCAAATCAAAGAACGCAACCCTGGGTAACATATAACGACGACGGCAACAAAAATCAAATAAATGGCTAAAACACAGACAATATATCAGTATGAAATACAGAATATAAAACGGTAACAAAAAACAACAACAACTCAAAGGCTAAATTCACCCAGTTCCCAAACTCACTAATTGCATTTTAGCTTATCAGTTTGGGGGGGGGGAATCCAGCCTCAGGGGACGAACTGAGTAAATTAGGACTTAGCGCAAGGAAACCTGTTGTGCGAACACAGCCACGGGTTTGATTTCAAAGGGGGAAGTGGGAAATCCTCACCGTGCTCAGGACCCTCCTTCCTGCGTGGCCGTTCCCTCTGGACCGACACCACGGAGTCGGTCTCTGTCTCATTATCCAGGTTCTCTCGGCTTCCCCCACTATTTGGGCTGCAAGGCAAAAACATATATTTCAGGTGGTACCGTATTTCCCTGAAACTAAGACCCAATCGGAAAATAAGACTTAACATGTTTTTTTTTTCCAGGATGCTCGTAATATAAGCCCCACCCCAAAAATAAGCCCCAGTTAAGATCGTCAGCCAGACGGACGCATTTAGTACCGTATTTCCCCGAAAATAAGACCTAACCGGAAAATAAGCCCTAATGCAGTGGTTCTCAACCTTTTTAATGCCGCGACCCCCAACCGGTTGTACTACTCAACCGGTCATTAAGTCGAGGACTACTCAACTGGTGCAGCACCGTTTGCAGAATGGGACTTTTGGCGGGCTCAGCAGGGCAGAGACAGCCTGGACAATTCCTATTGGCTTTTGAAAGCCAATAGAATTAGACTCTATTCAAGAGAGTCTATTCTATTGGCTTTCAAAAGCCAATAGAATAAAAGGGAGGAGCACAGCTAAGGAAAAGGGGGGGGGGAAAATGGCGGACTGCGTTGTTTGGAGACCCCCGTGAAATGGTCGTTCGACCCCAAATGGGGTCCCAACCCACAGGTTGAGAACCGCTGCCCTAATGCGTCTTTTGGAGCAAAAATTAATATAAGACTTGGTCTTAGTTTCAGGGAAATACGGTAGCACACCCCAACAATTGGGAGGCTCTGTTCTATGCAAGTTGCCATCCTGAAGTCCCGGTGACCAACTCAACCACACAGCAAAGTTGTCTCTCTGGATCACACCCCCGTTCAGGTGGCACAGCAGGGAACCACACTTCTGTCTTCCTCACTCTCATGTTAAACAGATCGAAATACCTAGTTCTCAACTTACAATCCAACTGAGCCCAAAAATTTCTGCTGCTAAGTGAGACAGTTATTACGTGAGTTTCCCCCCCATTTTAAGGACCTTTTTCTGCCTCCGTTGGTAAGCAAATCACTGCAGTTGTTAAACTAGTAACATGTTTGTTAAGTGAATCTGGCTTCCCCACGGACAGGACAAGATTCACTGAATAGCCATCTCGCTTGGCAACAGAAATTTTGGGCTCAATTGTGGTCGTAAGTCGAGGACTATCTATATATGCTATATGTTTTTCCTTGGGTCATTCAATACATCAAGGACCATCTGTGCTTATGAACATCCTGTAAGAGGAAAAGGGCATTGCACAGGTGGAGTGGGCTCTTTTATGACTCGTGGACTTCAACTCCCAGAATTCCTGAGCCAGCCATGCTGAGGGGAAAGGGAGAGGTTTCCAAGTCATGCTGGCTCAGGAATTCTGGGAGTTGAAGTCCACAAGTCATAAAAGAGCGAAGGTGGCCTGCCCCTGGACTAGACTCTTGCTCAGCCTGAACTGTGTTTCTCTGGGACTCACGTTTTCCCCTATAAATGACCTAAATTCATAGAATCCTAGCCTGGAAGGGACCTTGGAGGTCTTCTAGTCCAGCCCCCTGCTCAAGCAGGAGAGCCTATACCAGGGGTAGGCAACCTGGGCTCTTTTATGACTCGTGGACTTCAACTCCCAGAATCCCTGAGCCAGCCATGCTGAGGGGAAAGGGAGAGGTTTCCAAGTCATGCTGGCTCAGGAATTCTGGGAGTTGAAGTCCACGAGTCATAAAAGAGCCAAGGTTGCCTATCCCTGGTCTAAGTGCACTGGATCACAGAAGACAGACACGGATGACGGACTTTCCCCAAAGGATTTACTGTACAGATAGTCCTCAACGTACGACCAGAACTGAGCCCAAAATTTTTGTTGCTAAGCGAGAAATCTGTTGAGTGAATTTCGCTCATTGACATTGGTTAAATGAATCACTGCAGTTCTTAAATCAGTAACATGGTTATGAAGTGAATCTGGTTTCCCCCTTGACACTGCTGCTCAGAAGGCCGCAAAAGGTGATCACATGATCCTGGGACATTGCAACCGTCAGCCAGTTGCCAAGCCTCTGAATTCGGATCACGTGACCACAGGGATGCTGCAATGGTTGTTAAGCATGAAAAACAACTTGAAACGGGTCACTAAACAAGTGGTTGTAAGTCCAGGACGGCCTTACAGGTAGTCCTGGACTTACAACCACTTGTTTAGTGACCGTTTCAAGTTACAAGGGCACTGAAAAAAGTGACTTACAGATCTTTAAGCAAGAGTACCTTCCATTTCTGCGCCAGAGAGCCTTTTTAATAAAAGGCCTAAGTTATTTTTTTATATACATATATATGTTTTCTGAGGTTTTCGCGGGTATTTGTATGTAGGTCTTTGGTTGTTCGGGTTTTCTCCCGCGTAAAATTGGAAGTGTCTTGGCGACGTTTCGACGAAGTCCCATTCGTCATCTTCAGGCTGGTGTTTTCAGCTTCGTGCTTTGAGCAGCAAATTGCTCAAATTGGCATCGAAACGTCGCCAAGACACTTCCAATTTACGCGGGAGAAAACCCGAACACCAAAGACCTATATATATATATATATATATATATATATATATATATATATATATATATATATATATATATATGAGCTTTATTGTTTTTTAAAACATAAATCACATAATAGTTGGTTAACAGTGTGTTTGCTTGGTTTAAATTTGTAAAGAAAATTCGTTAACAATTGATTTCTATAATTCACAATCCACATGTTCAAACAGATGTTTCTTTTTTTCTTAACTATTCTCTCTGGTAGATCCCGTCATGTATATTCTTAATTTTCACTTTAATATTTTAATATTTTTCCTTTGATCAGTATCTTTCTTGATCAATGTGTCTTGCTGAATCAGAGAGTTTTTCCATCTATTTTTCCCCAATCAATTATACAATTTGTTCCAGATTTCGTAATAATCTGGTTGACGTTAGAACTCAAGGATAAAAGGCCTAAGTTATTGATGCTTTTTCCTAACCACCCAAAGCTTGTCAGTTAGCTCTGAGCTGCAAGCTTTCCAACACAAAGCACAAATTAACATCAGTATATTTAAAATCTGGTGTCAGGTTTGGTCCCCACAAAGGAAAGCCTTTTGGGTTGGTAACGAATCCATACAGATCAATGTATATGTATTGATGCGGCAGGGTATAAGTATATACATTGTGTTGTACATAGCGTGTTTATATGCGTGTAGTGTATGTGTACACTTTTGAGAGCAGGCAACAGATTTTCATTTTTAATGTGTGCCAGTGCACTCACAATAATAATAAAAAAAAATGACAACAAAGTTTATTTTATTTTATGCCACCAAACCTAAGGAACTGTCCCTGCTGCTTATATTGCAAAAACATCCAATAATTCCAGGCTCAAAGTGTTAAGGATCTAAAACATAATACAGTACTCCTTGACATACAACCGTTCATTTAGTGACTGTTTGACATTAACAACGGCACTGAAAAAAGCGACTTACGGCCATTTTTCACACTTACGACCGTCGCAGCATCCCCACGGTCAGGCTATCAAAATTCAGACGCTTGGTCACGGACTCGTACTTACGACGGTTGCAGCGTCCCCCTGGGTCACGTGATCCCCTTTGGCGACCTTCTGACAAGCAAAGCCCACGGGGGGGAGCCAGATTCACTTAACAACCGTTTTACTAACTTAACAACCGAAGTTATTCATTTAACAACGGTGGCAAAAAAAAAGGTGGTAAAATGGGGCCAAAATCGCTGAACGACTGTCTCACTGAGCAACAGAAATTTGGGTGCTCAATTGCTGTCGTAAGTCGAGGACTGTCTTAACTTGCTGCTCAACCCAAAGCCTCGCATGGCGACCTCACTTACTGAAATGAGGGAGGCCTGGAATCTCCGATGCCGCCAGTTCGCTCTAGGGAGGATGGCAATTCCGGCTGACTCTCGGCACAGATGGACCCGGCGTCCGAATGGGATCCCTCAGCAGACACCAGCTGGAAAAAGAAAGGTCAGAGAAGATAAGCCGGCTGGGAGAGAGGAGAAAATGTTCCATTGGGAAGGGAAGAACAGGCAAGGTTCCTGCAAAATATCAAAGCAATCCTTAGTTCTAATGCAGTGGTTCTCAACCTTTTTAATGTCGCGACCCCCAACCGGTCGTAAGTCGAAGACTACTCAACCGGTCGTAAGTCGAGGACTACTCAACTGGTGCAGCACCGTTTGCAGAATGGGACTTTTGCCGGGCTCAGCAGGGCAGAGACAGCCTGGACAATTCCTATTGGCTTTTGAAAGCCAATAGAATTAGACTCTATTCAAGAGAGTCTATTCTATTGGCTTTCAAAAGCCAATAGAATAAAAGGAAGTAGCACAGCTAAGGAAAAGGGGGGGAAAAATGGCGGACTGCGTTGTTTGGCGACCCCCGTGAAATGGTCGTTCGACCCCAAATGGGGTCCCGACCCACAGGTTGAGAACCGCTGGTCTAATGCCTTGTTTATCAACATGGGCAACTTTGAAGATGTGTGGACAGTATGATGATGGTGTGGGAATTCTGGGACTTCACACAAACTGGCTGGGAAATTCTCTGAGTTGAAGTCCGCACCTGCTGGATACAACAATGGCACCCCCGCCCTGCCTCGCCTTGCCTCACCCCGCAGGACGAGCCTCCTGCCCACTGCCCCACCTGCCAGAGACCCCCTGGATCTCCCCCAACCCTGCCCGGCCCCCAGAGGCGTCCCTCCCCATGAGCAACATCGAGGTGACCACGCCCACCTTGGCCACACCCACCCAGTCTGCCATGACCACACCCATGCCCCTCCAGTAGGCCACGCCCACCTGGCCCCCAGCGATAAGTAAGTGGGTTTTGGGGTTGCAGTTTGGGCACTCGGTCTCTAAAAGGTTCGCCATCACTGACTTAGAACTAAGGAGGAATTTCCCGACAGGGAGAACAGTTAACCAGTGGAACAACCTGCCTCCAGAAGCGGTGGATGCTCCAACTCTGGAAGTTTTTAAGAAGAAGCTGGACAGCCATTTGTCCGAAATGGTATAGGGTTTCCTGTCTGAGCAGGGGGTTGGACTAGATGACCTCCAAGGTCCCTTCCAACTTTATTATTATTACTATTAACCAGAAAAATAATTCTGTAAATAGGTTTTCCATTGAAGGTGTATATGTGATTTGCAGGAAGCTCTACTTAACCACTGCACTTGGACTGGCAATGTTATTGCTAAGCACCGCAGTCAAATGAAACCACGTGTGACTGTGCCAGACTTACGACGTCAGTTCCCCTCTGGTCATTAAGTGAATCACTCACAGTCATTAAGTTAAACATGAGCAGTTTTGAAGACCATGGTGAAATTTTCTCCATCAGAATAATAATTCCCATTATGTACAAATGCAAACAAAGATGTCTGAGCAGGGGGTTGGACTAGAGCAGTGTTTCTCAACCTTGACAATTTTAAGGCATGTGGACTTCAACTCCCAGAATTCCACAGCCAGCATTGCTGGCTGTGGAATTCTGGGAGTTGAAGTCCACATGCCTTAAAATTGTCAAGGTTGAGAAACACTGATGTAATTCTAACTGTAATTCTAAGAGTAAAACATAAGAAGGAAAATGGTTGCATCTCCATATGTTGTCAAAGCAAAATTCTGGGAGCTGAAGTCCACATGCCTTAACATTGTCAAGGTTGAGAAACACTGGACTAGATGACCTCCAAGGTCCCTTCCAACTCTGATTCTGATTCAGATTCTGTTCTCCTCTCCTCTACACTACTTGGTCCTTCTCTAACTCAGCCCAGCTATTTCACAGGCTTGTTGCTGTGAGGAGAAAGGTGCAAAAGGATTGCCTGTCTGCTGGTTTAAGCTGCTGAACAAAGAGATGGGAGGTGAGTCTGAGAAATAAAAAAGGGTGGGGTCCTTGGTGTTCTCCGAGCTTGTTTGCCAACACTGATGATGTTATGTAGTTGGGTAATGAAATGTACGCAAGAGATTATGGTGGAATATTCAAAGAATTTTCAGAAGAAAGATAAACTTTACCCCACAATTGTTTTTGTTAGGTATTGTTTCTGATTGTGACAGTAAAGAGATTATATTGATGTTAAATTTAATCACAGCCGCCAGGTTGTTAGTAGGGCAATGCTGGAAGAAGGAATCTTTGCCTACTTTGCAAGAGTGGTTTCTTAAAGTTTCTTATTTGGCGGAAATGGCAAAAGATTTCGGCTTTCTTGAAAGATCAATCGCAAGAGAAGTATTTCCTGGTATGGAAAAAAATGGATAGATTTCATACAATATAAGTTGGATATAAAAAAATACTACTTAGTTTTTGAATAATTTATATTTAAAATTTAAGATAATTTAAAGACATTTTTTTTAATTTTTTTATTTTTCTTTTTTTATTTGATTTTTTCTTTTTCTGTTTCTTTTTTCTTTCTTCTTGTATTTTTTTTATATATATTGTTGTTAACTATTTTATAATTTGTTTAATTAATGTATTTAGTTTTGTTTATGGTTTATATGTGTCTTAAGATTTTTTAAAAAATTTTTTTAATTAAGCCTGTATTCAGCCCTGGGAAGGTCAGGGGAGGGTAGGGGAGGGTTAGGAGGGTTTGGGGAAGAGAATTTTTTTGTAAAACTTAAAAATTTTCAATTAAAAAAAAAATGTACGCAAGAAAACAACCAAGCTCAGAGACCACCAAGGACCCCACAGTCTCCTCCTTCTCCTCTTCCTCCTCCTCCCCCCCCCCTTCTAACACTGATGACGTTACCTAGCCTGGCCATGGAACATCTGCAAGGATACACACAGCCCCCATTACCAAATACCAAGCAGGGTGGATTTAATTCTCCCAGGGCTTCTCAGCCTCTTATGTCTTTTCCCACTGCCGCGTTGCAATTAAGACGTTTCACCCCAAAGAGGCTTTTGCCTCCCTTTCAAGTTTCCACAATTTTTTTTTCCGCGTTTTTAGTACACTGCTTCTTGATTTGCAGGGCCTTAAAAGCTGGCTTTCCTCTCACTGCAGCGGACAATCAAAACCCTTCACTGTGCTTTTGTAAAAAAAAAAAAAAAAAAAAGTCAGCCAACAAAAAAAGAAAAACATTCACAGGGCGAGCAGGGTTTAACTCAGTGGTTCTCAACCTTTTTAATGCTGTGACCCCCCCCCCAACCGGTCGTAAGTCGAGGACTACTCAACCAGTCGTAAGTCGAGGACTACTCAACTGGTGCAGCACCATTTGCAGAATGGGACTTTTGGTGGGCTTAGCAGGGCAGAGCCAGCCCGGACAATTCCTATTGGCTTTTGAAAGCCAACAGAATTAGACTCTATTCAAGAGAGTCTATTCTATTGGCTTTCAAAAGCCAATAGAATAAAAGGGAGGAGCACAGCTAAGGAAAAGGGGGGAAAAAATGGCGGACTGCGTTGTTTGGTGACCCCCGTGAAATGGTCATTCGACCCCAACTGGGGTCCCGACCCACAGGTTGAAAACCACTGGTTTAACTACACGCAGTGTTTCTCAACCTTGACCATTTTAAGGCCTCTGGACTTCAACTCCCAGAATTCCACAGCCAGCAATGCTGGCTGTGGAATTCTGGGAGTTGAAGTCCACAGGCCTTAAAATGGTCAAGGTTGAGAAACACTGAACTACAGAAAGTTGAACGGCCTCCAGCTGTGTCTCAGGGACTTCCTATTCTCCCAGGTTCTCTCGCAACCTTCCCCCCCCCATGCCAAAGGCTTTGTACAACTGCTGAATCATCACTACTCAATGATTCATGGTGGAAGGAAAGAGGAGTTGGAGAGGAGGGGAGGATCTAAGGCAGGGGGTCAAACTCAATTTCATTGAGGGCTGCATCAGCATTCCGGTTGCCCTAGGGGGCGCGGGGGGGGGCGACCGGGGGGGGGGCGGCCTACTGGCTGGGCATGGATGGAGTGGGTGTGGCCTACTGGGTGGGCACGGCCAGCTCTACATCGTTGTCTCTCTTTTGCAAATTGTTTATTTTCCCTGCTGTTTTACAAGCTGTTCAGTCCAGCTCTTTTTCTGTTTGTCCGGTGCCTGAGAAGCATCTGCTGGCCATAATGGACGATGTGTGTTGAGGGAAGTTAGCCCAGAGAAAGAAATATTAAAAAGGTCAGAAAAATGTTTTTTTTTCCCTCAAAAGGACTTTTTAAAACCAAACCTGGCCCCAAATCTATCTCTCTGCCCCAAGCAAGACTTTAGCCCCCATACAAATGCAGATGTAAAACCATCAGAAAGTTGGAGCCAGAGCAATCAAGAAGACAAAGGAGAAGATCTGCATACCCCCCCCCCAAACTCTAGGAGTCATTAGCCCCATCACCTGAGAAGCAGGATACGATAATAGGATTAAACCACAGATATCAAGGCCTAGACAAACACCCAGAAACAGCCTCAAGGTTCATGCCACAGGAACAGGAAACTATTCCAAACAAATGGCTAGAGGGGGTATAAAAGCCTACTGCCCCATGTGCTCAGCCCTTCTCTCTCCTCTGCACTTTCCTGAGGAACCATCTTTCTGCAATAAACTGTAACCTTCTTCCCAAAGCAGTCACCATGTTTGCTTACTTATTCCCGGCTTGGATGAACCAGGATGAAGACTTTACTTCTAACAGTGTGTTGCATTCAGCTTCACAAATTCTAACCAGCTGCATTTTAATAGTATGCTAAAGGCTTGGGAATATTCAGTTCAATCGGAACAGAGCTGGGAAAGAGCTTGGAGGTCATCTAGTCCAACCCCCTGCTCAGGCAGGAAACCCTATTACCACAGGGGTGTCAAACTCAATTTCATTTGAGGGCCGCATCAGCACTGCAGTTGCCTTTGGGGGGGGCTGGGGGGTGCAGCCTAATGGGTGGGCATGGATGGAGTGAGTGTGGCCTACTGGGTGGGTGTGGCCAGCTCTACATCGTTCGCATCAAGGGTGCCTGTGGGGGCCTGGGCAGGAGTGGGACAGATCTGAGGGTCTCTGGCAGAAGGGGGTGGGACCGGGGCAAGCGCCAAGGCATGGTCCATTTCTTCATTCCTCACAAAGGGGGACACCTCCCCAGCATATCACCCAGAGGGCAGGGCCGACGCGGCAGGGGCCGGTCCCTCGCTGTTTCCAGGCGGCCTTGTGGAGCTAAGACTGAATGCGTTTCAGCATAGATGGCCACCACAAAATTGTACATTGGCTCTCGGCCGGCCTGGGCCAGGGCCAAGGCAGTGGGGGCCGTTCCCTCACTGTTTCCAGGATGGCTTCGCGGGCCACATGAAACCACTTCGCGGGCTGCATCCGGCCCCCGCGGGGGCCTTGTGTTTGACACGTCTGAGCTAAGGGCCTTAAGACTGTAAAGCTGCAAGGGCAACAAGAAAAAGTACAGGCAGATTGCGGCGTACCACCCCAACGGACCCCAAAATTTCGGTTGCTAAGTGAGACATTCTTGGGTGAATCACTGCACTTTTTTTTAATTAGTCACACGGTGGTTAAGTGAATCTGGCTTCCCCCATTGACTTGTTTCAGGTCACAAAAGGGGAATCACATGACCCTCGCGACACTGCAACCGCCGTTAAGTACATGCCAGTTGCCAAGCCTCTGAATTTTGATCACGTGACCACAGGGATGCCGTAATGGTCGTAAAGATGAAAAACGGTCGTTAAGTCGCTTTTTTCCAGGGAGGGAACTTCAAACGGTCACTAAATGAACGGTCACCTTACAACCACAACGGAGACTGGAATAGCCCCCACACACGTTGGGTGCCGTTGTGACGCGAGTCATCGGTGTGACCAAATCTGATTTTATGACCATTTTTATCACGGCCGTTAAGCAAATTGCACGGTCATTAAGCAAACCCAGCTTCCTCAATTGATGTTTTTTTATTTCGGAAACCAGCTGGGAATGTCACAAATCCTGATGACGTGACTGCAGGATGCTGCCAACCTGTGGTAAATGTGAGCCGGTGGCCAAGGGTCCAAATTGTAAAGACATGACCGTGGGGGGTGGTTGTGACGGTCGTAAGTGTGAAGACAGGCCATTGCAACTTGGATGTTAAATTTAGGCAGAAGAAAAATATCAAAGGTATAAGTACAGATTAGGCCAGGGGTAGGCAACCTTGGCTCTTTTATGACTCGTGAACTTCAACTCCCAGAATTCCTGAGCCAGCATGGCTCAGCTTGGAAGCCTCTCCCTTTCCCCTCAGCGTGGCTGGCTCAGGAATTCTGGGAGTTGAAGTCTACGAGTCACAAAAGAGCCAAGGTTGCCTACCCCTGGATTAGGCGAAACCTGGTTCAAAAACAGTAACTGTGAGAGGGACCTTGGAGTCCTAGTGGACGATCACTTAAACGTGAGCCAGCCGTGTGTAGCAGCAGCCAAAAAAAGCTAACACAATCCTTGCTTGTATAAACAGAGGCATAGAATCAAAATCACGTGAAGTATTGGAATCGCTTTATAAATCCTTAGTAAGGCCACACCTGGGATCCAGTTTTGGATACCACATTGCAAAAAAAAAAAAAAAAAAAGATGTTGAGACTTTGAAAAAAAAGTTCAGAGAAGAGCAACTAAGATGATTAAAGGCATGGAGACGAAAACATTTGAAGAATGGTCGGGTATGGCCAGTCTAGAAAAAAGAAGGACTGGGGGGAGGGGACATGATAGCAGCCTTCCAATATCTGAGAGACTGCCACAAAGAAGAGGGGGTCAACTTATTCTCCAAAGCACCTGAAGCCAGGACAAGAAACAACGGTTGGAAACGGATCAAAGAGAGAAGCAACCTAGAAATTTCCTAACAGTAAGGACAATTAACTAGTGGGACGGCTTTGGCTTCAGAAATTGTAGGGGCTTCATCACTGGAGGTTTTTAAGAAGAGACTGGACAGCCACCTGTCTGAAATGGCACAGGGTCTCCTGCTTGAGCACGGGGCTGGAATTGGGTATGTCCAGTCTAATGAAGAGAAGGACGAGGGGGGACATGATAGCAGCATTCCAATATCTCAGGGGCTGCCACAAAGAAGAGGGGGTCAAGCTATTCTCCAAAGTGCCTGAACGCAGGACAAGAAGCAATGGATGGAAACTGATCAAGGAGAGAAGCAACCTAGAACTAAGGAGAAACTTCCTGACAGTTAGAATAATTAACCAGTGGAACAGCCTGCCTCCAGAAGCTGTGAATACTCCAACACTGGAAATTTTTAAGAAGAGATTGGACTGCCATTTGTCCGAAATGGTATAGGATTACCTGCCTGAGCAGGGGGTTGGACTAGATGACCTCCAAGGTCCCTTCCAACTTTATTATTATTATTATTGATCATCGCATAGTCAGCCAGATGTTCAGACTGGATTTGGCATTTTGTCTACCTATCGAGTCCTTACCCAGGACCTGGGATAGGCAGATGTGGATGTTTGATGGTATTACAGATATCGTCGCAGGATGGAAGCAGTTCCTAATAAGGCCGCCTTTTGCAATTGACTAATAGCGAATTTGTCAATGCCAATTGTGTTCAAGTGGTGCTCCAGTTGTTTTGGGATTGCACCCAAGGAGCCTATGACTATTGGTACTACCCTTGCTTGCTTTTGCCACAGTCTTTCTATTTCTATTTGTAGGTCTTTGTATTTTGTTATCTTCTCCAGTTCTTTCTCTCTATTCTGCTGTCTCCAGGCACTGCCACGTCCACTATCCAGACTTTTTTGTCTTTCTTATCGACAATTGTTAAGTCTGGGGTGTTATGTTGCAGGTGCTTGTCTGTTTGAATTCTGAAGTCCCAGAGCAGTTTAATTTTATCATTTTCTATGACTTTCTCTATTTTATGATCCCACCAGTTTTTGCTTACAGGCAAATGATATTTTTTGCAGATCTTCCAATGCACCATTGTTGCTACTTTGTCATGCCGCTGCTTGTAGTCAGTTGTGCAATCTTCTTGCAACAGCTTACCAAGTGGTCCACTGTTTCTTCAGCTTCTTTGCATAGGCGGCACTTACTGTCTGTTGCTGCTCTCAATTTTGACTTTATATGCATTTGTCCTTAAGGCTTGGTCTTGTGCAGCCAGAATTAGTCCCTCGGTCTCTTTCTTCAATTTTCCTGCTCTTAGCCATTGCCAGGTTTTATTATTATCTGCTTTCCCAGCTATTTTTTTCATGTATTGGCCATGTAGTGCTTTGTCTTCCCATGCCTCTATTCTGTTCTTCATTTGGTCTTTCTTGTAGGCCAGTTTGGTCTCTCCAGTAGTTAGTAAGCCTTCCTGATATACTATTTTCAGGGCATCTTCATCATTGTTCTTCAGATATTCTTCCAAAGCCATTTTTTTTTCTTCAACCATCTGATGTACTTGTAGCATTCCACGCCCACCTATTTGCCTTGGTAGATAAAGTCTATCAATGTCACTGCGTGGATGAAGGGCATGATTCATTGTCATTATTTTTCTGGTCTGCCTATCCATTGCTTTTAGTTCTGCTTGAGTCCAGTCCACTATTCCAGCTGTGTACCTAATGACTGGGATTGCCCAGGTGTTGATTGCCTTTATGATATTTCCTCCACTGAGTTTGGATTTTAAGATCTATTATTATTATTATTATGGATCATCGCACAGTCAGCCAGATGTTCAGTCTGGATTCGGCATTTTGTCCACCTATCGAGTCCTTACCCAGGACCTGGGATAGGCAGATGTGAATGTCTGATGGTATTACAGGATGGAAGCAGTTCCTAGTAAGGCCGCCTTTTGCAATTGACTAATAGCGAATTTGTCAATGCCAATGGTGTTCAAGTGGTGCTCCTGTTGTTTTGGGATTGCACCCAAGGAGCCTATTACTATTGGTACTACCCTTGCTTGCTTTTGCCACAGTCTTGCTATTTCTATTTGTAGGTCTTTGTATTTTGTTATCTTCTCCAGTTCTTTCTCTTCTATTCTGCTGTCTCCAGGCACTGCCACGTCCACTATCCAGACTTTTTTGTCTTTCTTATCGACAATTGTTAAGTCTGGGGTGTTATGTTGCAGGTGCTTGTCTGTTTGAATTCTGAAGTCATCGTCGTCATCATCATCATCATCATCATCATCATCATCATCATTATTATTATTATTATTATTATACCTCCGAGGTTCCTTCCAGCTGTATTCTATTCTTAAATGGATGATTATAAATTTAGGATTACTTGTAAATGCATTCACTCTCCTTACAGCATTCAACAAATCCATCCACCAACTTGCCCAGGGACAATTCCAACTACAGATAGTCCTTGACTTACAGCCATTCGTTTAGTGGTTACAAGAAGACCGAAAAAGTGACTTAGGAACAGTTTTCACAATTACGATAGCAGCACCATCCCCATGGTCACGCGATCATGGTTTTCAGCACTGGCATCTCTTTATGACAGTTGCATGTCCCGGGATCACGTGTTCACCATTTGTACGCTTCCCAGTCGATTCTGACAAGCAAAGTCAAGTGGAGTTTGACACACGTGCGTGCCAGTGCCTGCCGCTCTCACCGACGGAGCTGCTTGCACACACTTGCCTATTATTTGGACGGCCCGGTTGTGAATGGGCCACAGTCCAATACCAGGCTATAACCCGGGCATTGGGGGGCCCCAATTTAGGTGAAATGAGCAACCTAGAAATGTAATAAATAAATAAATACCCCTCCCCATCTTCAAGGGAGGAACGTCTAGATCAGGGAAGAAACACTGGGAATGGGGCATGCTGAATGGGATCAAACACCTCTGACCTTGGGAAGAGTAAAAAAGATATTCTGCCAAACAGGCTACTTACCCATGACACCACACGCCCATTGAAGCAGGGAAGCCTTGCGTTGTCGTCTGAAATTTCCTCTTTCACAACCCTGTTTTTAAAGAGAGAAAGCAAAAAGAAAAAGAAAGAAAGAAATGATATCGTGCACAACGATGCTACTAGGGTCTTCAGAAGGTGAAATATCCTGTGGATCAATACTATGGATAATATCCCTATTTCACGTCCTATGGATAATTCTTAACAAGGAGGATGGATAGTGCTGAAGCATTATGTTCTTCAGCGTTACAACCCTGAAGTAAGAGTCAGAAACCCCAAATTCTCCAAAAATAAATAAATAAATAAAATAAAGTGATTTCGATGTGATGGTGAATTCTTTTTTTGTTGTTGTTGTTGGGCAGCATATTAAATAAAGCTTTGGAATGTGAGGCACAAGAATAGAATAGAATAAGAAATGGAATGGAATGGAATGGAATAAGGAATAGAATAGAATAGGGAATAGAATAGGGAATAGAATAGGGAATAGAATAGAATAGAATAGAATAGAATAGAATAGAATAGAATAGAATAGAATAGAATAGAATAGAATAGAATAGAATAGAATAAGGAATGGAATGGAATGGAATGGAATGGAATGGAATAGAATAGAATAGAATAGAATAGAATAGAATAGAATAGAATAGAATAGAATAGAATAGAATAGAATAGAATAGAATAGAATAGAATAAGGAATGGAATGGAATGGAATGGAATAGAATAGAATAGAATAGAATAGAATAGAATAGAATAGAATAGAATAGAATAGAATAGAATAGAATAGAATAGAATAGAATAGAATAGAATAGTGGTTCTCAACCTGTGGGTCGGGACCCCATTTGGGGTCGAACGACCATTTCACGGGGGTCGCCAAACAAGGCTGTCCGCCATTTTTCCCCCTTTTCTTTGGCCATGCCCCTGACACCCGATGATGTATAAGTGGTTGGGGGTCACCACAACATGGGGAGCTGTATTATGGGGTCGCGGCATTAGAAAGGTTGAGAACCACTGGAATAAAATAAGAAATGGAATAGAATAGAACAGAACAGAATGTGAATGCCTTTTGTGACCTTCTCACAAGCAAAGTCAATGAGGAGGCCAGATTCACTTAACAACTGTGTTACTAACTTAACAAGTGCAGCGATTCACTTAACAAACGTGGCACAGAAAGTCATAAAACGGGGCCAAAATTCACTTCACAAATCTTTCACTTGGGGAACAAAAACTTTGGGCGTGCCTGGCTGAGGAATTCTGGGAGTTGAAGTCCACCAGTCATAAAAGGTTTGAAGACCCCTGCTCAAAAGGGTCACAAAAGGGGTCTTTGTTCCCCCACAGGCAGGCGGCCCTTTGAAAGATGAAAGCAGAAGAAGCTGTCAATTGAGGAGGGTCTGCATAAGCTTTTTTTTGCCTCCATCTAACCACAACTCACTTTGGCTTTCGTTAAGGAGGCTGTCAAACTGGCCCCGCCTCAGATTTCAAGGGCAGGCAGGCAATCCTCACGCTGCTGCCAAAACGGAGTTTGAGGCCTTGAGGAATGTGCTTTGCAAGCAGGAAAACTCATTCCTGCAACAACCTCAACTCAGCAAGAGGGCAAGGAAGGAGGAGGGAGAGGAGGGGGGGCGGCCTTGGGCACTTTCTCCTGCACACCTAGGAGAGAAAAGGATCACCACCAAACCGCTACCACAAACACCACAACTCCGTCATTCCCAAACAATCGCCAGTCTAGTGGACAGGGAAATACGTGGCTTACGGCAAAGTTGACTCAGCACATTTCACATCAATCGGGACAGAGCTGGAGCAAGGGCACCTTGGAGGTCTTCTAGTCTTTTATGGCAGGGGCGTCAAACTCAATGTCATTGGGGACCGCATCAGCATTGCGGTTGCCCTCAGGGGACTGGGGGGGTGTGGCCGGGGGGGGGGGGCGGCCTACTGGGTGGGCGTGGATGGAGTGGGTGTGGCCTACTGGGTGGGCATGGCCAGCTCTACATCGTTTGCATCAAGGGGGCCTGTGGGGGCCTGGGCAGGAGTGGGACAGATCTGAGGGTCTCTGGCAGAAGGGGGTGGGACCGGGGCAAGTGCCAAGGCATGGTCCACTGGAGGAGCCTCACTGTTCCTCTCAGGCCATGCGAGGGGGGGGGGGGGGGTTTGGTGGTGCGGGCTGCCCGGAGCCCTGGGCAGCAGAGGTCAAATGCCCAGCCTGGCCCTTGAGCACCCACGGCACCAAGCCCAGCCCCACTTCCTCAAGACTGCTGCTCAAGGTTCTCCTGGTTCCTCGCTGTTTCCAGACGGCCTTGTGGAGCTAAGACTGAATGCCTTTCAGCATAGATGGCCACCACAAAATTGTACATTGGCTCCCGGCCGGCCTGGGCCAGGGCCAAGGCAGAGGGGGCCGTTCCCTCACTGTTTCCAGGATGGGTCTTATATTAATTTTTGCTCCAAAAGATGCGTTAAGGCTTATTTTCCAGTTAGGGCTTATATTCAGGGAAATACGGTACTAAATGTGTCCCATCACGATCTTAACTGGGGCTTATGTTTGGGGTGGGGCTTATATTACGAGCATCCTGAAAAATCACGCTGGGGCTTATTTTCAGGGAAATACGGTAGTTCTTACTCGGCCTGTATGGGATGGAGGTCAACTTGCTTACAGATAGTCCTCGACTTACAACCGATCCTTTAGCCACCATTCAAAGTTACAGCAGCACTGAAAAAAGTGACGTATGACCAGTTTTTACCCGACCGTCGCAGCATCCCAGTGGTCACGTGATCAACAGTCTGACGCTTGGCAACTGGCTCATATTATATGGCGGTTGCAGCGTCCCGGGGTCACGCGATTCCCCCTTTTGCGACTTTCCCGCCAGCCAAATCAACGGGGAAGCCGGACTCGCTTAAGGACAGTTTGTCCAATTTAACTACCGTGATTCACTTAACAACCGCGGCAAGAAAGGTCGTAAAATGGGGCCAACTCGGCTTAACCAGCGTTTCACTTAGCAACAGACATCTGGGGCTCAATCATGGTCGTAAATCGAGGACTCCCTGTATCTGCATAATTTTTTCGAACACCATGCTTGGGCTGCCTTCCCTGCAGCTCAAACACGACAACTTTGATCAATAGGATAGCCAGATTCTAGTGGGAATCTCAGAAAGAGAGAGAGAGAGAGAGAGAGAGAGAGAGAGAGAGAGAGAGAGAGAGAGAGAGAGGGAGGGATGGAGAGAGAGAGAGTGAGAGAGTGAGAGAGAGAGACTGTTATGAGGGGCTTCAAAGCTACTTTCTTTCTTTTTTTAAACATCAAAGAAAAGGTGTCCCTTTCCCAGTCCAGGAAACCCACTCCAGTTTATTATCAGATCCTGCCAACGACCTTTTCTCTTTGACCAGTGAAATGACTTAGTGGGAAAATAAGCAGATTTAGGACAGGGGTGGTACGCTATGGCAACTTTATGACCTCTGGACTTCAACTCCCAGAATTCCTGAGCCATGCTGGCTCAGGAATTCTGGGAGTTGAAGTCCACAGGTCGTAAACTTGCCCTAGTTATCCACCAATGAGCTAGCCCAGGGGTGGGCAACCTTGGCTCTTTTATGACTTGAGGACTTCAATACCCAGAATTCCTGAGCCAGTCATGCTGATTCAGGAATTCTGGGAGTGGAAGTCTACAAGTCATAAAAGAGCCAAGGTTCCCCACCCTTGAAGCCTATTCTTACAAAAGAAACTCCAAATGGCGTGGCATTCGTAGGAGACGGCCATCGTAGAGCAGCGGTTCTCAACCTATGGGTCGCGACCCCATTTGGGGTCGAACGACCATTTTACGGGGGTTGCCAAACAACGCGATCCGCCATTTTTCCCCCTCAGGGGGCGGTACCGCGCATGCGTGCCGCGTCCGTATGACGGGGGTCGCCGTCACACAAAGGTTGAGAACCGCTGTCGTAGGGGGATGCAAGAGGGAGCATTACCTCACGACCCCGTTCTTCCCAATACAGGTAGCCCTCGACTTACAACCACTCGTTTAGCGACCGATCGAATTTATAACCCTGAAAAAAGTGACTTATGACCGTTTTTCACATTGATAACCATTGTGCACCCCCATGGCCACGTGACCAAAATCCGGGCACTTGGCAACTGGCTCATATTTATGATGTGTCCAAGGGTCATGCGATTTATCCCTTGCGACCGCCTGATAGGCAAAGTCAATGGAGGTGCCGTATTCACTTAACAAACACGCCACTGGCTTAACCAACTGCAGTGTTTCACTTAACAACCGTGACAAGGACGGTCACACAAGGGGCAAACTCGTTCGACAACCGTCTAGATCCGAAACTGAAATTTGGGGCTCAATGTAAGTTGAGGATTACCTATACTTACACAGCCCATCTGGTTAAGCCGGAAAACCCAGGTAGGGTGTGAGGCAGGGTTCGTTCTTAGAGGAGACCCCAGAAGGATATGCCAAGGCTGTAGGAGGGACTGTTAGGTTGGAAAAAAACCACAACCTGACAGGAAAGCTACAGCAAACAGCGTCTTCCAGCCTGCCAAGAAAGCTACGTGGACGGATCCAACTCAACTCAAGAGGAAATTTTATCCTGTGTCAAACCAGATGGTGTGGGGAGTTTCATGGTCATGTGCACCCCCAGTCTGGCAAGGAAAAACGTCACGTTCAGCTCAGAGATCCACACACAACCACCCAGAACAGATTGGGTTCCCGTTTAACTTCATACAACTCTGGTGTTGCCTTGGTAGACAAATCAGACAACACAGCCAAGGGTTGTTTGTAATAAAATGTACTCTGGATGATAAAAATAAAAAATAAATCCTGTTTCACACTTAAGAAGAGCCACTGCCAGTTGGTTTAAACCAGGGGTCTTCAAACTTGGCCCTTTTATGACTTGTGGACTTCAACTCCCAGAATTCCTTAGCCAGGCATGCCTGGCTGAGGAATTCTGGGAGTTGAAGTCCACAAGACATAAAAGGGCCAGGTTTGAAGACCCCTGCTCAAAAGGGTCACAAAAGGTACGCCGGCTGAGGAATTCTGGGAGTCGAAGTCCACAAGTCATAAAAGGGCCAAGTTTGAAGACCCCAGGTTTAAACCCATATTTTGGGCGAGGGGGTTGTCCTTCGTGTCCTTCTGAGCTGGATTACATTATTGCAGACGTTTCATTACCCAACTTGATAACAGCATCAGAAGAAAGGGGGATTTGCTCTCTCTTTATATGCACTTCCTTCTAGCACTGATGATGTTACCTGGTTGGGCAATGAAACAACAAAGCAAACAACCAAGCTCAGAGAGCACCAAGGACCCCACAGTCTTTTCCACTTTTTCCTCCTCCTCCTCCTCCTCCCCCCCACTCCGCCAACCTCATCCCTTCTAGCACTGATGATGTTACCTAGTTGGGCAACAAAACGTCTGCAGGAAAACCACCAAACTCAGAGAGCGCCAAGGACTCCTCATTTCAGCCCTAAGCCTCCTTTATCAAAACCGTTGTTTCTCAACCTTTTTTCACTCAAGGCTCCTTCCATCTTTGTTTTTCTCCTGCGGCACTTCTGTCCAGGTCCCATGACCAGATTAGGACAAAGGACAATAACTGATGCATCATCTAGCATTAACAAGACAATATTTACAATATAATTGTTTTTCTGTGGTCCCCCTGGTTAGATATTTTCCATAGGGACTCCCTTAAAATATCCTAAAGCTACCGTGTGGGGGGGAGAGGATATGGCCTCCAGTGGAGAACTCGATAGTCCTCGATTTACGACCACAATTCAGCCCAAAATTTGCACCGCTAAGCGAGGCAGCCGTTAAGCGAGTTTTGCCCCCTTATACAACCTTCCTCGTCACAGCTGTTAAGCGAATCGCAGCAGGTGTTAAGTTAGCAACATGGCAAGTTAAGCGAATCTGGCTTCCCCATTGACTTTGCTTGTCGGAAGATCGCAAAAAAGGGGACCACGTGATCCCGTCATAAATGTGAACCGGTTGCCAAGCGCCTGTATTTTGATCATGTGACCATGGGGATGCTGCAAACGGTTGTTAAGTGTGAAAAATGGTCAGAAGTCGCTTTTTTCAATGCTGCCGCAGTTCTGAATAGTCACTAAATGAACGATTGTAAGTCGAGGACTACACCTACTTTAAACTATTAAATTTTAATCTGTCTTCCTTCAGATAAGCCCATTTCCTGCAGGCTGGGCCACCAGGACATGCTGTCCAAGGCCGAAGGGGGCTTGGATAGTTTGGCCTTCCAGAGTTTTGCATGTCTCAGGCAATTGTAGTAAACCGTATCTTAGCCTGCTTGTTTATTTTGTCCTTGCTTGTTCTACAAACAGGGCAATTGTGTTTAGTGGAATGTAAATAAAGGATTAATTAGACACCGCAGTTACAAGGAAGGTGGGGCGGGGATCTTAGGAACTTGAGGAGAGAGAGAAAGAAGGAAAGAAGACAAGAAGAAAATTAATTGAGAAAGAAGGCAAGCAAAATAAAATTGGCAAACATTGTGTGTGGGAGTTACTGGCAGCCCGGATAAAGCAGGAAACTATCATTCTTGAAACAGACATATGGTTTTGCTGATGTTCTAACTAGCAGCAACTTTCATCCGACACCCGTTGCTCATGGAGTGTTGTTAAATACAGCTTTGCTTTGTTCATAATTAAGGCTTCTTTCTCCAAGTAGGGGAATACCAAAACAATATAACCAAAACCATCCCTTCCTCTCCCGGAGCTTCATCAGGAGAAAAACCAACATAAACAGAGATAAACAAAATCTCTCGCTTTTTTATCTTTTGGGGCTGATGAGATCCGCCTTGTAAATATTTATTTATCACCCAAGTAAACTCAGGAGAAATTAAGTCCCCCGCTAGCTCCCAGGTTTTCAGATTGTATCATGCCCTTTATTTTTTAAATCTCGGGGATTTTTTAAAGCTCCTGATATTATATCAACTTTTGGCAACCATAGCACTTTTTTTTTTTCTTTAAGCAGAACAATTGTCTTATGTGGTTTTTTTTTTAAATTGTTTGGGAGGAAAGACAGAGCAGTTTAAATATTCAAAAAGACTTAAAAGGTGATGTGGGTTGAAAACAGCATATGGTTATCAAAAGGGAAAATAAGGTAAGATAAGAAGGCACAAGATTTAATCAATGGAAGGTCCTTGACTTACTACCGGTTCGCTTAGTAACCATTCAAAATTAGGGGACTGAAAAAAGTGACTTATGACCGTTTTCCACATTTACAACCGTTGCAGCATTCCCCTGGTTACGTGATCAAAATTCAGGCGCTTGGCTCATACTTATGACGGTTGCAATACCCTCCCGTGCATCTTTTGCGACTGTCTCACAAGCAAGGTCAGCGAGGAAGCCAGGTGCGCTTAACAACCAGATTACTAACTTAACAATGGCAGTGGTTCACTTTAACAACGCCGGCAAGAAAAGTAGTAAAATGGGGCAAAACTCACTTATCTATCCCGCTTAGCGATGGAAATTTTGGTTTTAAGCTAAGACTACCGTTATTTCAAAAGTAAACTGATTGTTATTATCTTTTAGGCCTTAAAGTCCATGCAGACTCCTAAGGCAGAAACACGTCGTTCTCCAAATCCATTAAAAGCATTATCACTTTGCTGTTTAGTTGCGATTTACGATTTCTACAAGAGATTTCACTGTCAAAAGATTCTAGCTCTCTGCTACAATCTTTAACAGTAAGTCCCATTTCTTATTCTTTCCCTCTCTCCCCAATAAACACAGAGATTCCATTATTTCCCAACAGTCAATTTCTTTAAAAATATAACAAGATAGGAAAACTGAAAACAAACTGAATTGAAAGCATGGAGCAAAAAGGAGTGGCGGAGTGGAACTGAAATTTAATGATTTAATACACGGGTGTCAAACTTGCAACGTCACATGACGTGTCGCGACGTAACGCAACTTTTTTCCCATGGCCGGCAATGGGGTGGGCGCGGTTTCGGCGTGACGCATCCAGCCCACCAGCCAGCAGTTTGACACCCCTGAAATAAGTTATTGGATGCTTGCAATGCATGGGAGTTTGAATTAAAATGGCTTAAAATTAATCAAATGCCCTTTTCTTTGCTACGCTGTTAGAACTATTTTATGTCTGCAATGCAGGGGTCTTCAAACTTGGCCCTTTTATGACTTGTGGACTTCAACTCCCAGAATTCCTCAGTCAGTGTGCCTGGCTGAGGAATTCTGGGAGTTGAAGTTAAGTCATAAAAGGGCCAAGTTTGAGGACCCCTGCTGTAATGTCTTGGACAAACCATGATCTTGTTTCACTTTTAGAAATAAAGGCGCTTCTGATCCACACGGTATGGAAACAAAGGAAACTTAGACAAAGATTCTTAGTTGCACAATTACTGCTCCAGATGTTTTGCATATCAGATGATGCTTCCTGAGTTTACATTTTCCTCTTGGTTCTGCAAGCTATGAAGATTACATGATAGCCTGGAAGTGCTGTAGAAAAGAAAGCACCGGGGTCAACGTGCAGAGTTTTTCAATAAGGCCCGAGTTCTCATCCAAGCTTTCATGACAAGTACACCAACTGCTGGCCAGTTACAGAGGATTTTCTGATCCAGCTAGTAAAGAAGAAAAAAATAATAATAAATGGAAGTTATGAAGACATGCTGGGCTTGGAAGCAAAAATGGATTGCATCCAGAAGTGGTGGGTGCTCCATCACTGGACTTTTTAAAAAAGAAACTGAACAGCCACCTGTCTGAAATGGTAAAGGGCAGGGGTAGGCAACCTCGGCTCTTTTATGACTCATGGACTTCAACTCCCAGAATTCTTGAGTCAGCTATGCTATGCTGACTCAGGAATTCTGGGAATTGAAGTCCACGAGTCATAAAAGAGCCGAGGTTGCCTACCTCTGGTATAGGGTCTCCTGCTTGAGCAGGGGGTTGGACTAGAGGACCTCTAAGGTCCCTTCCAACTCTTATTCCGTTATAAGGCTGGAAGATTACCATAAAGTCTGGAGCACTAGGCTACAGTGGGAAATCAAAGCAATGACGCCAATCGTGATAATAGGGAACCAGCTTCGTATTATTGTCAAGAAAACAGCATGGATGAATCCACGCAATTACCAAGAGTTGAATTTAACCTAAATCACCCACATTTTATAAAATACAGAACTCAAACCACTACTGCTCATTGCCCTCAACTTAAGATCCTTCAACTAAGGTGGCTCTTCCTCAGATATGACAAGTAAGCTAAAATAACAGGCAGTTATTATTTATTTATTGGACTTACACGCCGCCACAATCTAACCACATTATCAGCTGAGGTGATCAGCTGTAGATGGCTACACCTTCAGCGATAGATATACATTTTCTGCAGAGAATCATAAGTCTCTTAAATCCAAGAAATAGTTAAGAGCAATTTGTCTGAATGGTATACAGCAGGAGTCCTCAATCTTGACAACTTTAAGACTTGTGGACTTCAACTCCCAGAATTCCTCATCCAGCCAGGGCTGGCAGAGAAATTCTGGGAGTTGAAGTCCACAAGTCTTAAAGTTGACAAGGTTGAGGACCGCTGGTATAAGGTTTCCTACCTGGACTAGAATATCTTCAAGATCCCTTCCAACTCTGTTATTCTGTTAATTATCCCAAGGCTGCTTTTCCAAAAGGCAACTGGACTTTCTTGGTTTTTTTCTTTGAAAACTTTTCACTTCTTGTCCAAGAAGCTCCAAAGGAAAAAAAAACACCAAGAAAAAGTCCACTTGACTTTTGGAAAAGCACCTTTGGGAGAACCATGATTGAGACTCTCCATAGACATCAAGAGCGACTAGCCATAGTTTGCACCAACAATCTCAAAGACCAAACATTTTTTTCCTTAAGGGCCATTTGCTAGAAATGCAAAACAGTCCTATATATATATAAAAACAACCCACAGACAAAGCAGCTAGCCAGAGACCTTCCCATTTCCCTGTTTCTTCATCTGAAGTGGGGTTTGTTTTTTTTTAAACAAGGGACATTAATGGAAACGAAAAAGAACAGACAGAAACCAAAAGTCTGTTGACCACACAAGGATATATGGCTAGACTCCAAGCTGGCCCAATTAGAAATTTCATCCACTCAGCAGAAGCTGAAAGGACCCATTATGATTTCTCTAGGGCCTCTTCAGAATAAAGCATGTCTAGTCCCACATCTATAGACAATGAAACAACAGCTCTTCAGACTTTTCTACTTAAATGGACAGACACACACACACACACACACACACAACATTTTTTGTGCAGGAGGTCAAAAGAACTGGTAGAGAATGTAGAAAGCTTTCACATGAAAGATGCAATCATTTTTAATTTTTAAGAAGAGGCTAGGCAGTCACTTGTCTGAGATAGTATAGGTTCTCCTGCTTGAGCAGGGGACTGGACTAGAAGACCTCCAAGGTCCCTTTCCAGCTCTGTTCTGTTCTGTTCTGTTCTATTTTCTATTCTGTTCTGTTCTATTTCCTATTCTACTCTATTCTATTCTGTTCTGTTCTATTTCCTGTTCTATTTCCTATTATATTTTCCAATTCTATTCTATTCTATTCTATTCTATTCTATTCTATTCTATTCTATTCTATTCTATTCTATTCTGTTCTATTCTGATGCTTTGAAAATGTATTTGAAAAAAAATTACCTCAGAAGGGCTGCAGAAGAAAAGGCCAGCCTGGACGTGCCAGGCCTCACTCCCTCCCGAATTGACCTCAGGAGGCTACCACTTAACAGAATACAGGTAGTCCTCGACTTACGACCACAACTGAGCCCAACATTTATATTGCTAAGTGAGAAATTTGCTAAGTTGAGTTTTGGCCCCGGTTTTGCAACTTTTCTTGTCACATTTGTTAAGTGAATCATTGCAGCTGTTGAATTAGTAACACCATCGTTAAGTGAATCTGGCTTTCCCATTGACTTTGCTTGCCGGAAGGTCGCAAAAGGGGATCCCATGACCCCGGAGGACGCTGCAACCGTCATAAATGTGAACCGGTTGTCAAGCATCCAAACGTAAATCGCATGACCACGGGGGATGCTGCAATGGTCACGAGTGCGAAAAATGGTCGTAAGTCACTTTTTTCAGTGCCGTTGTAACTTCAAACGGTCACTAAATAAACTGTTGTAAGTCAAGGACTACCTGTAACAAAATAGGGACCTTGGAGGTCTTCTAGTCCAACCCCTTACTTCCAGTTTTCGCCCCCCCCCCCACTGAGCAAATAGCACATTCTCCTTCAGCCACACCAAACCAGACAGAAATGGCCAACCTGAATTAGGGGGAAAGGGGGAAAAAAACAATTGAAGACAAAAGAATCTGCATGGATTTAGCAGCTTCTTCCTTCAAAAGTTTTACTGAACCAGGACTGACCTCATTTCAGATTCAAATCATAAAGATTTCATCTAAAGCCAGTAAATAAGTGGCTATATATATTCTTAGAATCGTCCTCTTTCAAAAAAAGAAAAAATGTCAAAGGAACAACAACATGAATTGCGGAAGCTTGAGAATCAAAACTGGCAGGCTGTGAGAGAAATGTCTTGTGCCAAATACACACATCCTGACACACTAACCTGCTTGGAGTTTTGCCATTCCAAATCTAGGCCCAAGAGAGACACGGTATTCTAATTCGGCATGTGCACAATGCAGGTTTAAGACTGTTAAGAAATCCCCAGTTAAGTGATCCCACAGCCTGTTCCTGCATAGGATAATCTGGAAAACCAACAAGCAACTCAGGCAAAATGAATTTCCCAAATATGTTACACATAGTCCTCGCCTTACGACTATTTGCTTGGTGACCGTTCGAAGTTGCAAAAAGTGACTTATGACCGTTTTTCACACTTACAACCGTTGCAACATCCCCTTGATCACGTGATCAAAATTCGGACGCTTGACAAGTGGCATGCACTGAAAAAAGCGACGTATGGCCATTTTTCACACTTACGACCGTCACAGCATCCCCACGATCATGTGATCAAAATTCAGACGCTTGGTAACAGACTCGTATTTACGACGGTTGCAGCATCCCCCTGGGCCACGTGATCCCCTTTGGTGACCTTCTGATAAACAAAGTCAATGGGGAAACCAGATTCAATTAACAACCATGTTAATAACTGAACAACTGCAGTGATTCACTTAACAACTGAGGCAAGAAAGATCGTAAAATGGGGCAAAACTCAACAACTGTTTTGCTTATCTTTTTCAGAGTCCTCTGAAAATATATATGAGAGCTAGTTTGGTCTCGTACTTAAGGCATCAGGCAAGAAACCAGAACACTGTCAGCTGTAGTCCTACCTCTCAGGCGTTATGAACATGCAACTGTGGGGATGCTGCAACATTCTAAGCATGAGGACTAGTGATGAATCACTTTTGTCAGTGCCATAACTTTGAACAGTCACTAAATGAATGGTTGTAAGTCAAGGACTATCAGTACAGAACATTCAGAAAATACTAGATAGATAGATAGATAGATAGATAGATAGATAGATAGATAGATAGATAGATAGATAGATAGATAGACAGACAGACAGACAGACAGACAGACAGATATAGGTAGGTATAGGTAGAGATAAGATGGGGGGATGGATGGATGGATGGATAGATAGATAGATATAGCTAGACAAACAAACAGATAGATATAAGTAGGTATAGGTAGAGATAGATAGATAACAGACAGACAGACAGATAATAGATGGATGGATAATAGATAGATTATAGATAGGTAATGGATGATAGACAGACAGACAGACAGAAATAGTGATCACTAGATGAAAAGAAGGAATTGTTCTTCCGTGCCCATACCATAAATTAGGAGTGCACAACTTTTTCTGAGGCAACAGTTGCACAAAATACGTGTGTGATTTAATTTAACATATTATTATTCCATTTGCATTCTATGTTTCTCAACGGGAATTTCTCAAAGGGAATTTCCCTACAACGGCCCAACTCAATGAGCAGCGTGGGGATTTGAATGCGCATTTTCGTAATCTAATCTCTGTCCTGTAAGCTTTGCCATAACCTACATGGAGTCTCTGCATTTACACATCCATGTGTAGAGATGCATTAAATATTCCAGCATATATCATTAAATATATTTAAAACAGCCATATGTTGAACGCCTTTCTCCTTCTGCCACTTCAACCATCATAAATATGAGTCAGTTGCAATCAAGTGACCACAGGGATGCTGCCAACGGCCAGTAAGTGTGGAAAAACGGTCATAAGTCACTTTTTTCAGTGCCTTGGTAACTTCGAACAGTCACTAAATGAACTGTGGTCAAGGCCTGCCTGTATTACAGTTAAGTATGGATTAAAATATTAGGGCCCCCAAGCCAGGCTTTTTCCCTTGAGGGAGGAGATGCTATCAGAAGTAAACACAACAATAAACACAACTATTTTTCTGCTCCTCCCTGCTTAATTGTCTTAGTGAGCAGGAAGGAAATTCAGTCTGTTGCATCACTTTACACAAGGGTAACTTTTTCTTGATGAATTAAGGAATCAATGCCATGAAGAACAACAGAGGCCAATTAGAACCTGTTGAATCACAGGATCAGTTTTGTTCAGAAGGTACGAAAAAAGGAAGCCCTTCTGAGGAGAAATGAGTTTCATTGTGCCCAGCAAAATATATTTTTTTTTGGCTTCTGCAGGTAGTCCTCGGTTTACGACCACAACGGAGCCCGAAATTTCCACTGCTAAGGAACACAGTTGTTAAGCGGGTTTTTGTCTCCTTTTACGAAACTTTCTTGTCGCAGCTGTTAAGTGAATAACAAGTGAATCTGGCTTCTCCATTGGCTTTGCTTCTCAGTAGATCACAAAAGGTGGTCACGTGACCCCGGGACAGTTCAATAAATACATGACAGTTGCCAAACATCTGAATTTCGATCACATGAACAGTTGTGAAGGCCGAAAAAACAGTCAGAAGTCACTTTTTTTCAGTGCCACTGTTAACTTCCAACAGTCACTTAAATGAAGGGTTGTAAGTCAATCACTAAGTACAAAGGCCACAAAATAGTTTAAGAGAAAGGAGGACACAAACATCTTGCAAAAGTATCCAAACTATCAAGCTACGGGGTTTTAAGTGATCCAGGGAGTACCCAAAGATGCTCTTTCACGAGGCAACTGGAACTTCCTTGTTTTTTTCTTTGAAAACGTTTCGCTTCTCATCTAAGAAGCTTCTTCAGCTCTGATAGAATGGTGGGGAACGGAAGGATTTATACGCCTTGCAGACAGCTGGTCATTTGCCTTCTTTTAGAGCAGTGTTTCTCAACCTTGGCAACTTGAAGATGTCTGGACTTCAACTCCCAGAATTCTCCAGCCAGCAAAGATGGCTGGAGAATTCTGGGAACTGAAGTCCCCCCAGCTTCAAGTTGTTAAGGTTGAGAAACACTGTTTTAGAGAGTTGTTGAGGCCACCTGGAGATTTATCTGTGTCTTCAGGGTCACCTGAGTGGTGCAAATGGGTGTGGAGCCTTCTTGGACCTGCTGAAAGGACTCTGTTGTAGACTGGAGACAGATGGGTGTTGTATCCCTCCCCTTCTATTGAGAAGGCTGTTCAATTTTGACATAGAGGGCCTCTTTGACCCCTGTCTTCGAAAAAGCAGCCTTGGTCTTTTAAATGCAGATGGACTGCTGAATCTTGTCCTGATGGGTTTGTTCTCCTATCTTGTGCCATGGATGACTGAGAATCTTCATAAAGATCCAAGGAGTAAAACTGATCAAAGAATGGTTTAAGATCCTACATTAGGCTTTGGACTTCCAAATACAAAGTTATTATCAATGTATAATTAAGATCAATTTTCTTTCTTTCTCTTCCACACAGTGCTGGAGACTACAAACCAATGAGGCTCAAAATACTATTTGTCAAAATTTGCCCCAAAGGACAGGTCAAAAACTATAGCTGGTATCAACCATGCTTTTCAAGCTGACTTCAACACACCTCTCATGAATCTTATTAATTACTAAAAAAAAGACATTAGTTAAGCTTTTTCACAATTGATTCTTATTATGAGCTCTTGAACAGGAAGATCTTAGAAGACACACACCCCCCTCAGTGATTTGCTATCCAATGAATATCCTATGCCAAAGGGAACCTAATAGGAATTTACAAATAAGAACGGGTGAGGAAGTTTGCACTGGCACTCAGCCCTGATCTGAAAAAAAAAAAATTATCTTATGGATTTGTCAACAAAATCAAACGACAAAATGTCATAAACAGCTTAAGATTAAGGCGGGCAAGTTCAAGCTAAGCCAGAAAACCATGCTAGTGTTATCCTTCCCGATGAGGGGAAGAGAATGACTCATTGCTGTAACCAGGTCTCATCTGGCAAATAAGTTCTCTCAGCAACCCGACCAGACTTATGTTTAGGTGGCAACCAAACATATCATCAAAACATCTAGCCCAGGGGTAGGCAAACTTGGCTCTTTTATGACTGGTGGACTTCAACTCCCAGAATTCCTGAGCCAGCATGGCTCAGCTTGGAAACCTCTCCCTTTCCCCTCAGCATGGCTGGCTCAGGAATTCTGGGAGTTGAAATCCACAAGTCATAAAAGAGCCAAGGTTGCCTATCCCTGGCCTAGGCCTGTATTTTTCAACCTTGGCCACTCGGAGATGGGTAGACTTCAACTCCCAGAATTCCTGAGCCAGCATGGGGGAACTATGGCTCCTTCATGACTCGTGGACTTCAACTCCCAGAATTCCTGAGCCAGCATGGCTCAGCTTGGAAACCTCTCCCTTTCCCCTCAGCATGGCTGGCTCAGGAATTCTGGGAGTTGAAGTCCACGAGTCATAAAAGAGCCAAGGTTGCCTACCCCTGATCTAGATTCTGAAGACAATTCTTTTCAGGACTGGAAAATGTCTGAAGGTTAGCAAGATACACAAAAAGGCCCTGTGCTTTCCAAAGGCTGTCTGAATGTCCATTACTGTATTCAGCTCTCGGATTGAGCCTGGATCTGGAAGGCAGCCACGTCATTACACCACAAACGAGAATGTCAAGAGACTTTTCTATCTGCAGCTCTGCCGCCTCAGGTTTAATCTGATCTCCATGTTACAAACACTGGAAACCGGCTGTCTGCAAAACATCTGCCAGCAGTGGTTCTATTTTCATGGAGCAAGACAGCTATGGCAGTGTGTTAAAAAATAAGATTAATTACAGCGTCACAGTGTTGAAGGTAGCATTAGGCTTTTGAATCCTCCTTCCTCTTGAGAACAGGAAACCAAATTAAAACATCTCCAGTAAATAGCTGACAGGCTTCTATTGAACACTCCCAACCGATGGGATGGATCTCAGCTTAACTGTGGTCCGTTGTTTCCAGTGTTGATCGACTCATACCATTCTTCAAAATATTCCACCGGAATCCACCCTAAAATCCACTGTGCAATCCGTGAGGATACAAATTACGTTTCTGAGATCTTTTTAGGTCCCGGAATAAAGCTATCCTATGTGCCTTCAACACTCTCTTCTCAAAGGTAAACCTACAATGTTCTCTCATTCTCCTCGCATTCGCTGTACGGGTAATCCTCAATTTATACCCATTCATTTAATGACCGTTCGAAACTGCAACAGCGCTGGAAAAAGCGACTTAGGATAGTTTTTCGCACTTACGACCGTTGGCAGCACTGCCATGGTCACGTGATCAAAATTTGGATGCTTGGTTCATATTTATGACGGTCGTAGTGTCCTGGGGTCCTGTGATCACTTTTTGTGACCTTCTGACAAGCAAAGTCAGTGGGGAAGGCAGAGTCACTTAATAACGTTACTAACAACTGCAGTGATTCACTTAACAGCCATGGCAATGCAGGTTGTAAAATGGAGCAAAATGTCTCGTTTAGCAACGGGAATTTTGGCCTCAGTTGTGATTTAAGTCAAAGACTCCCTGTATTTACCCAAAACAAAGGGGAGCTTAAATTTTAGAAAATCCCATCCCAAACAGAGACAGAACTACAAAATAATAATAATAATAACAACAATAATAATGTTGGAAGGGACCTTGGAGGTCATCTAGTCCAACCCACTGCTCATGCAGGGAACCCTATACCGTTTCAGACAAAGGGTTGTCCAGTCTCTTCTTAAAAACTTCCAGTGTTGGAGCATTCACAGCTTCTGGAGGCAGGTTGTTCCACTGGTGAATTGTTCTAACTGTCAGGAAATTTCTCCTTAGTTCTAGGTTGCTTCTCTCCTTGATTAGTTTCCATCCATTATTTCTTGTCCTGCCTTCAGGTGCTTTGGAGAAAAGCTTGACTCCCTCTTCTTTGGGGCAGCCCCTGAGATATTGTAAGACTGCTATCCTGTCCCCCCTCGTCCTTCTCTTTATTAAACTAGACATACCCAATTCCAGCAACTGTTCCTCATATGTTTTAGCCTCCAATCCCCTAATCATCTTTGTTGCTCTTCTCTGTATTCTATACACTTTGAAATAAACAGACACAAATACCACCTTCTTTACACTGTTGACCGAGGGGGTGCAGATTTCTCCCTCTCTACATAAATTCACACTGATACACCTACGTGAATGTATGTCTTTCTGTCGATGCAGCTTACAAAAGTCACATTCCAGGAAAGGACAAAATGACTGTGGTAAAATAATATAAAGGCGTATCGATTAAATAACCGCAAGCCAACATTTAAAAACTCTGCCTCAGGAAGGTCCCAGGCTCCATTGTCAATCAGTGCCTCCAGAAGTTGTGGGTGTTCCATCATTGGAGGTTTTTAAGAGGAGATTGGACAACCCTTTGTCTGAAATGGCATGGCGTCTTCCTGCCTTGAGCAGGGGGTTGGACTAGAAGACCTCCAAGGTCCCTTCCAACTCAGTTTTTCTGTTATTCTGCCTCCAAATAGGTCTGGAAAAAGCAAACTATATTTTTAAGGCCAGCTGTCTAGATGCTGCCAACGAGATGATCAATTGAAGTGCTTAATTTCTCCCCTTTAACCTCAGGAAAGGAAAGAGCATGGCCACATTACTGGACATTTCCACCACCCAAAAAAATGCTAAATCTGGCCAACCAAAAGGATTGCCACCTTTGCTCTTTTTTCCCAGCCAAGTACCATTTGGTTCCTTAACCAGCATTCATTTGAATTCTGCTGGCTGAGGATAATGGTTTTAGCATCAACACATCTGGAAGGCACCCGACTGGGGAAGGCTGATCTACAGATTTCTTTCCTCCAAGTTAAATTAATGAGGTAATTCCTGCCAACAAATTACTCAGGAAAAAAAAATTACAGTAATGGTTTTTTTTTTTTCTTCGTTATTGTTCTTCCATTCAATCCTGTCCAATTCATGGAGGCTAGGTGGACAAGTTCTTGGCAAGGTTTTCCAGAAGCGCGTTTCCCGTTGCTTCCTTCCCAGGGCTGGGAGAAAGTGACCGGCCTAAGGACACTCAGTTGGCTTCGTGCCTAAGGCAGGATTAGAACTCACGCTCTCAGTTTCTCGCCTGATATCTTAACCAGCATACCAAACTGGCTCTCCACAGTAATGATTTATACTACGCTAAAATACCCAGGCATCTCCTAAGCCAGTTTTTCTCAACCCGTGGTCCTTCGTGATAGGGAATCCATGAAGGCTTGGAAAAAAATGTTATGATTTAAATCTTGAGTGAAGTCTTAGGGGTCCATGGCCATGGAGTTCAAAAGGAGGTTAAACAGCTACAACAAGAAGAGTTGTAAGTAAGTGCCTGGCTGAGGAATTCTGGGAGTTGAAGTCCACAAGTCATAAAAAGGGCCAAGTTTGAAGACCCCTGTGTTAAATCAAGGACTACCTGTATGAGCATGATCCATGGGATGCTGGTCGTCCTCAGCTTACGACCACAACCGAGCCCAAAATTTCTACTGCTAAGCAAGACAGTTGTTATAGGTAAGTTTTGCCCCACTTACAACTCTTCTTGTTGTAGTTGTTAAGCGAATCACAGCAGTTGTTAAATGAATCAGGTTGCCCCATTGTCTTTGCTTGTCAGAAGATTGCAAAAAGAAATAATAATAATCACGTGAGCCTAGAACATTGCAACCCTCCTAAATACATACCAGTTTACCAAGCATCCGAATGTTGATCACGTGACCAGGGGGATGCTGCAATGGTCATAAGTGTGAAAAACAGCCATAAGTCACTTTTTCAGTTGTAACTTTGGTCACTAAACAAATGGCTGTAGGTCAGGGATTTCCCATAGTTCACTTGGTGATCTAAGCAATTAAAAGCCTTTGAAGCAGGGGTGGGGAATGAGGGCCCTTTCATGACTTGTGGAATACCTGAGCCAGCCATGCTGAGGAGAAAGGAAGAGGTTTCCAAACTGAGCCATGCTGGCTCAGGAATTCTGGGAGTTGAAGTCCACGAGTCATAAAAGAGCCAAGGTTGCCTACCCCTGCTCTAGGCCCTAGTACAGGGGTAGTCAACCTTGGCTCTTTTATGACTCGCGGACTTCAACTCCCAGAATTCCTGAGCCAGCCATGCTGAGGGGAAAGGGAGAGGTTTCCAAGCTGAGCCATGCTGGCTCAGGGATTCTGGGAGTTGAAGTCCACGAGTCATAAAAGAGCCAAGGTTGCCTACCCCTGCTCTAGGCCCTAGTACAGGGGTAGTCAACCTTGGCTCTTTTAGGACTCGTGGACTTCAACTCCCAGAATTCCTGAGCCAGCCATGCTGAGGGGAAAGGGAGAGGTTTCCAAGCTGAGCCAGGCTGGCTCAGGAATTCTGGGAGTTGAAGTCCACGAGTCATGAAGGGGCCATAGTTCCCCCACGCTGGCTTGAGGAATTCTGGGAGTTGAAGTCCGCAAGTCATGAAAGGGCCCCCATTCCCCACCCCTGCTTTAAAGAAGTGGGGTAGTAGCCCAACAGGCCTGCACAAAACCCCAGCTAATTCCTTTGAGAGGCATGACAGGCGCCAAACTAATCTAAAAATGGAACGTTCTTTGCTCCTTGACTGAGCCTGTTGGCAGCAAATGGGTGGAGGACCACGTCAATATAGCTTTGCTCAGGGCAAGGCAAGTCAGGCCTGCCACTCAGCCAAATGAGCAACAAGGGGAAATTAGCAAAGAAAACAAGTTGTATTGTACACCCAGGTCTCGCAGAGGGCTGCTCCCCTACGCTCTCCATTCCAGAAGCACGCAGAGCCGGCCCAGAACAGCCCAACAGATCCTGCCAACCGTCGCTGGCAAACCGAAATGCCAACTTGGAACAGCAACGGCTGGCAACCTGCAAGGCGGAGGCAGAACGGAGGGTGTTAACGCCAGCCGCTCGCTGGCGTATTTAAAAAGCTGCAGCTCATTAGCCGAGGGATCCAAAGGCTTCTGTTAGGAACCGTCTCTGCTAGGAGGGGGGAAAAATATTCTGGCATGGATTTCAAACAGATCTGCACAATGAAAATAAATCAGCAGATTATTTTATCCCATCAAGGCCAAAAACAAGCAGCCCTGGGAATTCCAGTCCCCGCTTCCTTTGCTCTGCTCCAGGTCCAGTCCCATTAAAAAGGCAGCCATGAACCCCTTGGAGGAAAAGAGGGTGATAATGAAGGGGCCCCAGTTGCATCTTCAGAGTAACTTCCAGTCACTGGCTAAGAAGAGCTTTTAATTCCATTTGGCTTGGGATTAAAAAGGGCACACTAGTTCCAGTCAGGAGAAACCTGGATTAGGAGAGAGGCCCTCCCACTAACCCACTGACTGCTCTATCTTGCTGGTGTTTGCTTTAGAGGAGGGGGACAACAAACAAGGGCTTCTTGTCAGGGCCAGTCAGAATCCAGTCTCAAAATGGAGGTCGTGGCAATGCAGAAACTGGCAGCTTGAATCAGAAGTCAAAAAGTAGTAGAGAAAAGTGATGGAAGTTGAACAGCAAAGGCTGAAGTTCCTAAGAGTTACAGAAAGCTAATAATTACCTAGACTCACAGTGTTTCTCAACCTTGACAATTTTAAGGCATGTGGACTTCAACTCCTAGAATTCCACAGCCAGCAATGCTGGCTGTGGAATTCTGGGAGCTGAAGTTCACATGCCTTAAAATTGTCAAGGTTGGGAAACACTGATAGAGGTTTCCCACTTGCAGGCCATCTGTAGAAGGGAAGAGGAAGAAGACAACCCCCCCTCCCCCCAAAAGCTTATTTTAGCAAACAAAATGCAGCCAAATATTATTAATTTTTTCCCACAAACTTTTACTGTATGTATACAGGTAGTCCTCAACGTACGACCACAGCTGAGCTCAAAATTTCTGTTGCTAAGCGAAACAGAAGTGTGTTTTGCACCATTTTATGACCTTTTCTTACCACACTTGTTAAGTGAATCATTGCAGTTGTTCAGTTAGGATGGCTATTAAGTGCAACTGGCTTCCCCGCTGATTTTGCAAAGTTGCAAAAAGAGGAATCACATGGTCCCGGGACACTGCAACCGTCATAAATACGAGCCAGTTGCCAAGCGTCTGAATTTTCATCATGTGACCACGGGGGTGCTGCAATGGTCGTTAAGTATGAAAATGGTCATAACTTACTTTTTTCAGTGTTAACACTGAATGAATGGCTGTAAGTTGAGGACTACCTGTCTTTTATCGCACGGTTTTTCTGCCATCCTTCTTCCCCAAAATTTGGGTTGGCACATTTGACCTCTACACTCCTTCACATTCTCCTCATTCTTCTGATATCTGGCTTATAAATTTCCCTAAGCTATTATTTGTTTTACCAATGGTTTGCGGAATACATTACACAACCAGTGGGCGGCCACACAATAGGCCAAGCCAGAATGTAAGGATGGCCAACTACCCGTGGAGGAGTTCACACAATTTGCTAAAGCCCAAACCAAACAAACAATATTATCATTTAGCCTGTTGTCTTGAGCCACGGCTGCATGGCAGATAGTAGCACTGAGGGCTGAATGAGTTTGGTTGCAACAGTTCTTTCCTTGACGCTTTCTGCTCTACATCTAAGCAGTGGTTCTCAATCTTTTTAACGCCGCGACCCCCAACCAGTCGTAAGTCGAGGACTACTCAATTGGTGCAGCACCGTTTGCAGAATGGGACTTTTGGCGGGCTCAGCAGGGCAGAGACAGCCTGGACAATTCCTATTGGCTTCTGAAAGCCAATAGAATTAGACTCTATTCAAGAATATTCTATTGGCTTTCAAAAGCCAATAGAATAAAAGGGAGTAGCACAGCTAAGGAAAAGGGGGAAAAAATGGCAGACTGCGTTGTTTGGCGACCCCATGAAATGGTCGTTTGACTCCAAATGGGGTCCCGACCCACAAGTTGAGAACCACTGATCTACAGGATTTAGACCAGGGATCTTCATACTTGGCCCTCTTATGACATGTGGACGTCAACTCCCAGAATTCCTCAGCCAGCGTGCCCTGCGGAGGGATTCTGGGAGTTGAAGTCCACAAGTCATAAAAGGGCCAAGCTTGAAGACCCCTGGTCTAAATCCTGTAGATGTTTTGGACAGGAACTGACAATTTTTCCCATTGATCTATTAGCTGGAGTTCATAAGAATATAAGTTATTTTTCTCTCGGAAGGAATTCTGGCCTATCTCATCCTCACAGTGGTAGCCGACGGCACAAGGAAAATCACTAATCTCCTAGGACACAGGTGGTGAACCATGGCCCCTTTATAACTTGTGGACTTCAACTCCCAGAATTCCTGAGCCAGACATGCTGGTTCAGGAATTCTGGGAATTGAAGTCCACACATCATAACAAGGGCCATCATTTCCCATCTCTGTCCTAGAAAATAGCCTTTAGAGGAATTACACCACCATCAAGTCTAACAGACTTGGGTCCCCATGAAAGCTCATAGAGAGACGTCCCAAAGCTGCTTTTCCAAAAGACATCTGAAGTTTTTTTTCCATGAAAACATTTCATTTCTCATCCGAGAAGCTTCTTCGGTTCTGTCCAAATGGTGGGGAAATGGAAGGATTTATATTTTTTTTGCAGATCCCACCACTCCAAACCCTTCCTTTCTCCACCATTCGGTCGGAACTGAAGAAGTTTTGAAATATTTTCAAGGGGGAAAAAAAAAAAGACCAAGAAAGTCCAGTTGCCTTTAAGACAACCAGGATCTGGTTGAGTGAGAATCTCCACAGACGCTCATCGAAAGATAATCCAAATTATCAGATTGCCTTCTTCCAATCTAATTCTCACGTTGTGCCTCCTCATCAAACCTAACTAGAAGGTCTCTCTCTTCCATCTTCAGAACCTCCAGGTTATTTTGTTGTTGTTAATTGCGAAGTCGTGTCCGACCCATCGCGACCCCATGGACAACGTTCCTCCAGGTCTTCCTGTCCTCTACCATCTTCTGGAGTCCATTTAAGTTCACACCTACTGCTTCAGTGACTCCATCCAGCCATCTCATTCTCTGTCGTCCCCTTCTTCTATTGCCCTCAATCTTTCCCAGCATTAGGCCCTTCTCCAGTGAGTCCTTCCTTCTCATTAGGTGGCCAAAGTATTTGAGTTTCAACTTCAGGATCTGGCCTTCTAAAGAGCAGTCGGGGTTGATCTCTTCTAGGACTGACCGGTTTGAATGCCTTGCAGTCCAAGGGACTCGCAGGAGTCTTCTCTAGCACCATAGTTCAAAGGCCTCCATTCTTTGCCGCTCAGCCTTTCTTATGGTCCAGCTTTCACAGCCATACACTGCAACTGGGAAAATCATGGCCTGGGCTATACGCACTTTTGTTGGCAGGGTGATGTCTCTGCTTTTTAGAATGCTGTCTAGATTTGCCACAGCTTTCCTCCCCAGGAGCAAGCGTCTTTTAATTTCTTGGTTATTTTAATTTAATTTAATGCCCTCACTAAGAGCAAAAGCAGAGGAAGAAAAGAATAAAGACTCTAGAAAAAAAAAGGGGGGGGGGCAATTTTGAAGGTGAACCCTGAGCAGGAAATAGGCTACAGATGGTGAATGTGTGACATGCTATGTCATTTTGGGTGACCCCCCCCCCAGGACTTCGGACCCTCTGGAAGTTACAGGAAAGGAACCTGCTCTCGCACGACTTCGGAAGCCTCCCAAAAAAACATGCTGGAAGGGGGCATGTTTTCCCGCTCTTTTTAGAGGCTGCAAGGCCACGCCGAAGTTATTTCTCTGAGGTTTCCAGGCTTCGTGCAATCTGGAACCGCCTCAGATAGACATTATAAAAAACATTTACAATTATGTATGTCTGTTGCAGTCCTCCACTTACAAGTTACAATGGAGCCCGCAATTTCTGTGGCTAAGCCAGATTCAGTGAATTTTGCCCCATTTTACGACCTTTCTTGCCACGGTGGTTAAGTGAATTCCTGCCGTTACATTAGTAACACACGGTCGTTAAGTGAATCTGGCTCCCCCATTGACGTGGCGTGTCAGAAGGCGGCAAAAAGGGGATCACGTGACCTGCAACCGTCATAAATATGAGTCCGTTGCCAAGCACCTGAATTTTGATTACATGACCATAGAGACGCTGCGACGGCTGTGGTAAAAAACAATGCTAAATTGCTTTTTTTTTTTCAGTTCCGTTGTAATCTTTGATCGCTAAACAAGCAGTTTTAAGTCGAGGATTATCCATTATTCATAAAAAACTGAACGTGGATTCCAGGTTGGGTGGCCTTTATATAGAGGGTCCCCAGCCAGGAGGAAGGGATCACCAATATGTCCTAGCCCTGCCCACTCCCCAAAAAGATATCTAAGGTCAGTTTTGGTCCCATCCTGGTTAGCTTTTATTCTCCCTTGATGCCTTGGAATGAGCCAGAACGGTACTTCTATGCCAAGGGTATTCAAACTTGGCAACTTTAAGACTTGTGGACTTCAACTCCCAGAATTCCTCAGCCAGCCAAGGCTGGCTGAAGAATTCTGGGAGTTGAAGTCCACAAGTCTTAAAGTTGCCAAGTTTGAAGACCCCTGTTCTAGGCCATCTGGAATGGTCTTCTATCTTGAACTGACTGGAAGAGGTCACAGGTAGTCTTCGATTTACGGCCCCAAAGGAGCCCAACATTTCTGTTGCTAAGCAAGACAGTTGTCAAGCGAATTTGTCCCATTTTACAACCTTTCTTTCCACAATTGTTAAGTGAATCACTGCAGTTGTTTAAGTTAGTAGCACGGTTAAGTGAATCTGGCTTCCCCGTTGACTTTGTTGGTCAGAAGGCCGCAAAAGGAGATCCCACTGCCTCCGTTATAATTATGAGCCAGTTGCCAAGCGTTGTGAATTTTGATCCCATGACACTAGGGATGTTGCAACAGTCATAAGTATGAAAAACAGCCGTAAGTCGCTTTTTTCACTGTCACTTCGAACGGTCCTTGAATGAAAACTGTTGTACGTTGAGGCCTACCTGTACTTCAGTAAGCTGGAGGTCGATCAAGCCCTGTGTAAGGTAGAACAGGGGTCCCCAACCCCCGGTCTCTGGACCAGTACCGGGCCACTGCATGCACGCAACCGGTCCACACAAACAAGCAAAGCTGCATCCATGGGATGCAGGCAGCACACAAAAGCACGTATTTTCCGATCCGAGGAAAAACCATTCTCCACGGAACCGGTCCCTGGTGCCCAAAAGGTTGGAGACCTCTAAGGTAGAGAGAGGGGCCTTTGAGTCTGCCCCAGGCTCCAAAACATCCTAGGCTGGCCCTACCCCACCAGCTGAACTCTGAACTAGCCAGAACAAAAGGGCTATTTTAGGAAACCATTTGTTCAGAAGATATTTAGTTCCAGCAGAAGTATTTTCCAGCCAAGCAGTTACAACAGTGAAAGGAGGAGGCGGGAACGAGAAATTTGAGTCTTCCTCAGGATCCTGTCCAGACCCCGGACTGATCAAAGACTCACCCTTCCCACCATCTTTCTGGAAGATTTCAAAAGTTGGCATTCAAACCCTCCTGTATTTGACGGGATCCCAGGACAGAAGCCAAAAACAATCGGCATTCCTCATTTGGATTATTTGTTTGGAAAAAAAGACCACATTATTGTTCGGAAGATCTGTCACTAGACAACTGTACAAAACTGCAGGCTCGGCGAGCTGGAATTGGATGCCTTTGACAAAGGAAGCCCTCTAGTTTCCACAGGGCAGAAAAACAAACCAAGATCCCTCTTTGGCAACAGCTTAGTCCAGAAGTGCAACTGTGTCTGGCTACTACAATTCCTTCTGCCTGAGGGTTTCACCATCTGAAACGAGCATCTTTTCTCCATTAACCCGTGTAATTGGCCAAACCACTTTTGATCTGAAGCAGATCTCCAAAGCCCCAAACGTGAATTGTGGACTTTTCGTAAACTTCAGGTTAGGATTAGTAAGATTCTAAAGCAGTGGTGGCAAACTTATGGCACGGGTGCCAGGGACGGTACTCAGAGCCCTCTCTGTGGGCACGCGCGCCATCGCCCCAGTCCTAGGCCTTCAGCTGGGTTTTATAAAACTTTTTTGCTTTAGGCCTCTGCCACCGTGTGCAAAAAAAAAGGTTCAATCAGTCAATTTCAACTTCTCGCAGGAAAAAAAAAGATCTTGCAAAGTTGGAATTGATTGATTCAACTTTTTAGTCCCAGCCAGTCTGCCGTTACCACCGCAGCCATGCCCACCCAATGGGCCACACCCACCCAATGGGCCACACCACCCGACACTCGACGATGCATAAGTGGGTTTTGGGTTTCAGTTTGGGCACTCGGTCTGTAAAAGATTCGCCATCACTATTCTACAGCATTGGCAATCCTGGAGAATTATAAAGAGTGCAAGTCTTAGAATTTGGTGAAGGAGGTTGGGTTGGGAAACAGCAAATCTCAAGACTCTGCAATGCAACAAAGGCAGTCCTTGACGGTTGTTAAGTGAATCACTGCAGTTGTTAAGTCAGTAACACGGTTGTTAAGTGAATTTGGCTTGCTTATTGACTTTGCTTGTCAGAAGACCTCAAAAGATTTGAGATTTGCTGTTTCCCTTACTAATCCTAACCTGAAGTTTACACAAAAGGTCTTCTGGGACACTGCAACTGTCACAAATACATGCCAGTTGCCAAGGGTCCAAATTTCAATTACGTGCCCATACGAACACTGCATTAGTCGTAAGTGGGAAAAATGGTCATAAGTCACTTTTCCCAGTGCCGTTGCAATTTGGAATGGCTACTAAATGAATGGTTGTAATTACAACCTCAACTGGACCAAAATTTACATTGTTAAGGTGGTTATTAAGTGGGTCCTGCCCAATTCTGCCACCTTTTTTTGTCACAGTTTTTGTCACTGCAGTTCTTAAATGACTCATATGGACATTAAATGACTTAAATGACTCATATGGATATTAAATGACTTAAATGACTCATATGGACTCATATGAATCTGGCTTTTCTTCTTTGACGTTGCTTGTTTGGAAGCCGGCTGGGAAGGTCCCAAACGGAGATTGTGTGACCCCCAGAACTCTGCAACTGTCAAAAATACATGTCAGTTGCCGAGCATCTGAATTTTGATCATGTCACGATCAGGATGCTACAATGATCGTGTGAGGACCAGTTCTAAGTCATTTTGTTCAAAGCCCTTGAACAGTCCATAAACAAATGGTTGTAAGTTGAGAACTACCTCTAACAGATGCTGGGAGACACATCTCTTAAATTCAGTTGCTAACTTATCAGTGGCCCGGTTGGGAAACATGGAAAAACGTCCAACCTTCCAAAATTTTATATATTTCATAAATGATGAAGCTACAGCCAACATGGAGGCTGAGACAGGAAATTTTTCCAGGCTCTGCCCCAATTAAAGCTGGGACCTTGGAACTGCCAATTATGGCCTAGCCTTAATAGATTGCAGGAACACCGCCATCTTAATTGGGATAATGAGCAGTCCAGCAACAGGGATTCTCATGATGTAAAGCTGGGTGCCTCGGGTTAAACCTGGGCTAGGATTATATTTCTGGGGCTGCACGTCTTATTTGAACCCAGCCTGCTTGAGTAGCTGAAAATACAATTTACTGGGTAACATCCCTGAGGGGTGAAGTGGTTCCACCACACCTTAAAGAAATTGGTGGCATCAGATTGATTAATAAATCCAGGGTGAAATTGAGTTGGCCTTTTCTCCTCTATTTCGGAGGAGGAAAATTTGATTTCTCCCACTGGGAAGAGGGTAGAAAAGGGGGTTCGTCCTCCTTTGAAGAAGAGGAGCTGGAGAAACATCTGTTGGCCTCAGAGGCTGGCCTTTGAAGATTTTCCCCACCCCAGCCCCCAAAATTGGGAAAAGAAAAGAGAATATTTGTAGCTCAGGGTTGGAATGAGGGGTCCGGGGTGCTCTCTGAGCCTGCTTCTTTTCTTGCAGACGTTTCACGACGCAAGTTGACTACTTTGGGTGATGAGACGTCTGCAAGAAAACAAGCAAGCTCAGAGAGCCCCCCCCCCTGACACCCCCCCCCTCCCCAAACTGGGCAAAAGACCACGGCCCATTTTGCCAAGGCGAACCTGGGGGTTTTCCTGCAGGCTTGCCCCAAAGCATCCTACGTCTGCAAGCTCCGACTCGTGTCCATCGCTTTCCGACCTTCCGTAAGTCAGGCAGCCGAGTTAGCCTCGCCAGCCACGACCAGGTCAGTCGCGGGTCAGGCACGGGGCTGGCTTTTTGTTCCCCTTCCCAGGCCGAGCCAAAAAGCCAGGGCGCAGCGACGGCGCAACGCCGCCCGGGAGACCAGGCGCCAGCGAGCCGGCCGCAGCAGCAGCAGCTCGGCGCCTGGCTGGGGAGGATGGGAATTGCGATCCAAAAGGAGAGGCTGGTGGTGGTGGTGGGGGGAACCAGGACCGGGCTGGGTGGAAAGGACTCGGGGGTGGAGTCCCGGCCGACGGGGACTCCAAGCCCCATCGTCCTCTTCCCCCGGGCGGCCTGCAGCTCACCCGAAATCGTCGTCCATGGACTTGAAGTAGAACTTGTAGTTGGGCCGGTTGAGCAGCGCCTTGAAGTCGCCCAGCGTGACCCGCTCGGCCGGCAGCGGCAGCTTCACCAGGTACGGCGTCTCCTGCTCGTCCAGGTGGTAGATGATCTTGGTCTCCGCCGCCGCCATGGCCGACCCCAGACCCGGGCAGACCCGGCCGCTCCCGCCCAGCCAGGCCCGCCGCGCCGCGCCGCACCGCCCGGCCTCGTCCCTTGTTCTCGGACCGGGTGCCAACGCCGCCCGCCCTCCCGGCCCAGCGCGCAAGCTCCGGCCGCTCCTCCTCCGCCGCCGCCGCCGCCGGCTCCTCCCCTGCGCGAGGCGGCCGCGCCCGGGACCCCCCGCCGCTCCGGGGAGGCTGCGGAGCCCTGGCGGGAGGAAGAGGAGGCGGCGCCCGGGGAGGCCTTTGGGGAAGGGGGGGTCCCTCGGGCAGCCCCCAGGCCCTGCGCTTTGCCGGGGGCTGGGAGGGGCAGGGGCGGCTGAGCCCCCTTTCACAGCCGGCCTGAGGGTCGCCGGTCCCGGTTTGACCTCCCTCGCCCCCCCCGCGGTGGGCCAAAACGTGTTTCTTTTGGTCGTTGAGTTTGGTGGAAGAATCGCCAATCCAGTGCTCGTCTCTTTCTCTCTCTCTCTCCCCATCCCTCCCTCTCTCTTTCTCTCTCCCTCCCTTTTTTTTTCTCCCTCTCTGTCTCCCCCTTTTTTTCTTTCCCTCCCTCTCCCTTCTCTTTCTCTACCTTTCTCCCTCCTTTCTTTCTCTCTCCCTCTCTCTCTTCCTCTCTTTCTCTCTCCTCTGTCTCCCTTCCTTTCTCTCCCTTTTTTCTTTCCCTCCCTCTCACTTCTCTTTCTCTCTACCTTTTTCCCTCATTCTTTCTTTCTCTCCCTTTTTCTTTCTTTCCCTCCCTCTCCCTTCTCTTTCTCTACCTTTCTCCCTCCTTTCTTTCTCTCTCTCTTCCTCTCTCTCTTCCTCTCTTTCTCTCTCCTCTGTCTCCCTCCCTTTCTCTCCTTTTTTCTTTCCCTCCCTCCTTTCTCTCTCTACCTTTCTCCCTCCTTCTCTTTCTCTCCCTTTTTCTTTCTTTGCCTTCCTCTCCCTTCTTTCTCTACCTCTCTCCCTTTCTCTTTCTCCCCCCTTTCTTCCTTTCTCCTTTTCTTTCTCTTTCCCTCCCTCTCCCCTTCTCTCCCTCTCCCTTTCTGTCTCCCTCTCTTTTTCTTTCTCTTTCCCTCCCTCTCCCACTATCTCTCTCTCTCTCCCCCCCCCTCAGACATGCAATCTCTTGCTTTCTTTTTCACTCACATTTTCTCACAAACATACACAGACACAATATTTCTTGCTCTTTCTCACATTTTCTTTCTCACACAAATCTTCCTTGCTCTTACACACACACAAATTTTTGCTCTTTTTCTCTCACACACACATTTCTCCTCTCTCTTGCCTTCTCTTTTTCACTCACATTTTCTCTCACACACAAAAACATATATTTTCTCTCTTTCTCAAACACATATCTTTTTCTCTCTCTCATCTAGGTCATCCTTGCTTTTTTGGGGAGGGGGGGTGTCAGGCCTCTTGCCATCCATCATTGTCATCTAAGATCCCAACGGCTGGAGTCTTTCCTGTTTGGGATCTGCTCCGGCCCACTAAACTAATCCCTTCAGTTGCCTTTTTTCCCACCTTTGCATTTCCAACTTCCTCCAAGTCTCATCCCTATCCGGGTGTTGATCTTCACACCCAACCTGGAGGTCCCTGAGATGTGGGGCAATGCCTCCTGTCCATTTTGCGCTTGGCACAACACTTGCAGTAATAACCTGATTCTTACGTTGCAGCAGAAGCCATGTTCTGGATTTTATACTATTATCTTTTTACTTTATATAGCTTTTATTTCTTTTATAACTAAGCTGCCCAGAGTTACCCTTAGGTAAGATGGGCAGCCTATAAATTTTATACATAAGTAAATGACCTCATTGGTTGAGATAATTGGCTCCATTCAGCTGTTCCTTGTAAAGCATAAGGTGGCTGGAAAACCACCACAACTATGCCACAAACCATGGCTTTGTGGAAAGGGTGAACTAACCCATGGTGGCTTCTATTGCATCCCTTCATGCTGACATTTCAGGCTCTGTATCAGGGGTCTTCACACTTGGCCCTTTTATGACTTGTGGACTTCAACTCCCAGAATTCCTCAACCAGCCTCCATTTTATTTGTTAAGATTTAAGACAGGGGTCTTCACACTTGGCCCTTTTATGACTTGTGGACTTCAACTCCCAGAATTCCTCAGCCAGCCTCCATTTTGTTTGTTAGATTTAAGACAGGGGGTCTTCAAATTTGGCCCTTTTATGACTTGTGGACTTCAACTCCCAGAATTCCTCAGCCAGCCTCCATTTTGTTGTTAGATTTAAGACAGAGGTTTTCAAACTTGGCCCTTTTATGACTTGTGGACTTCAACTCCCAGAATTCCTCAGCCAGCCTCCATTTTGTTTGTTAGATTTAAGACAGGGGTCTTCACACTTGGCCCTTTTATGACTTGTGGACTTCAACTCCCAGAATTCCTCAGCCAGCCTCCATTTTGTTTGTTAGATTTAAGACAGAGGTTTTCAAACTTGGCCCTTTTATGACTTGTGGACTTCAACTCCCAGAATTCCTCAGCCAGCCTCCATTTTGTTTGTTAGATTTAAGACAGGGGTCTTCAAACCTGGCCCTTTTATGACTTGTGGCTGAGGAATTCTGGGAGTTGAAGTCCACAAGTCATAAAAGGGCCAAGTTTGAAGACCCCTACTCTATATCATTGTGCCTTCTTTTCTAGTTAACTTGAAGGAACATTAAAATGAACTTTTTTTTTTTAGGTCTCCTTTCTATACTGAATTATCCTCGTGGGCTACTCTTGCTTGACAGGCCGAGCAGTTTTCTAATGGTCCTCCATAAATTAATTCCTTTGCATTCTCTTTGAGGATGGGTCCAGACAGGCAGGCTGATCTCCAAGTGACTTAGCTAATCCCCCACTGAAAAGTTTTTTGGTTTTTTTTTTGCATAAGAATCATAATTCTGCTTTTCAAGTCATGGTCCAAGGCATTTCTGTAGGAAGCACAAAGTTGCAAGATCCAATCTGGATCTGTCACCGGGACCAGCGGTTTTGACTTCCGAGCTTTCGGACTCTGGATATAACTCATTTTTAGGGAACTTTCTCTAGCAGAGTGTGCACTGTTTTGTGTGCGATATTTATAGTGCCTGTTGTATGTGGCTTTTTAAATGTGGATTGGGGTGTGTTGATGGCTGGCTTTTAAGTCATTGGCTGTCATTTGTGCTGCCCAGCCTTTGCCTTCTGAGTATTTGATAGGTTGGTGGCAAATCAGATAGGTTGGTGGCTGTTTCCCAGGCTTTGACCATTTCCCTGGCTGTTTTTGTGCCTGCTCATCCGACAATCTTAGTAGCTGCAAAATTGATTGTGTGCCCTTGTTCAGGCACTACAAATACCACAGCAGACACTCTGCTAGAGAGAAGTTCCCTAAAGATGGGCCCCAGCACAAGTCCAAAAGCTTCAAAGACAAAATCCCCAGTCCCAGTGACCGACCCAGATTGGATCCTGCAACATTATCCTGCAATACATAGATTCGACTTCATTCATGAAACACAAAGTAGGATGTTGGGAAGTATTATCTTGGCAAAGATAATAGGAAAGAGAAGAAGATGACCAGCAGCAATGGTGATAGATGCCCTGTAGGGAGATTTGAATGCTAAACTTGGGGAGAGATCGTCATTAAATTTATATGACCGCTAAGAGGTAACATCTACTTGATGGCACTTAATCAGTCAATCAATCTCATTCATGTGCTCCTACATATTGTATAGAACATAGAACAACGGAGTTGGAAGGGACCTTGGAAGTCATCTAGTCCACCCCCCTTTTTGAGCAGGAGAGTCTATACCAGGGGTAGGCAACCTTGGTTCCTTCATGACTGGTGGACTTCAACTCCCAGAATTCCTGAGGCAGCATGGCTCAGCTTGGAAACCTCTCCCTTTCCCCTCAGCATGGCTGGCTCAGGAATTCTGGGAGTTGGTCCACGAGTCATGAAGGGGCCATAGTTCCCCCATGCTGGCTCAGGAATTCTGGGAGTTGAAGTCCACGAGTCATAAAAGAGCCAAGGCTGCCTATCCCTGGTCAATACCATTTCAGACAAATGGCTGTCTCTCAACTTTTCAACTTTGCATTCTATTTATTAACACAACTGCATAGAAAATAATATTTTGCTTCAATTGAAACATTTCATAATGAGTTATCAGTCACCCTGTTTTAAGGGTTTGGAGTTAGAAAATAAGACGGGCAGTGCACTAATTTATTTTCAATTAAGCAAAGGTTTAAACTTGACTCTCCTCCATCCTAGCCCAGTACTCCAATAATTACGAGTCTATCATGTTTTTCTGCTGTTTTAGCGCACAATACTTACTCAATCTTTAAGGCATGCTTTGTATATTGTTTTGCAGTTCAGTCCATATGATCAGTTTGCATTGCAGCACTGCCAATTTTTTTTCCCTCTGTAAGAGTTCAAAGTTTCTAGGATGCTGATTTATAAACAGCATAACCACAACAAGTTATTCAACACGAAGTAAAAAAAACCCAAAACAAAACAAATAGATTGCCCAGAAGCAACACACAACAAAACCTCAGCTGAAATAGAACAGGCTAAAGACAAACAAAATAAATTATACTGAAGTCAACAACAATGAAGAGAAGACTTATAGTAAACAGTTCAGCCACATTCCTTACATTGTCCAAGCTTTCAAGCAGAAGAAATTCCTGTGAAGTTAAAGGGTGGGAATAAGTGTGTGTGTTTGTGTATGTGGACGTTTGTGTATACATGTGCATGTTCAAGCTGGGCTCCAAAATTCCAGACATCTAATGGAAGACAGCAAAAAATGAGGTACTACTCCCTTGCCATCCAGATTTAGGTAGCCCCCCGACTGCAAAGCGATCAAACCGGTCAGTCCTAGAGGAGATCAACCCCGACTGCTCCTTAGAAGGCCAGATCCTGAAGTTGAAACTCAAGTACTTTGGCCACCTAATGAGAAGGAAGGACTCACTGGAGAAGGGCCTGATGCTGGGAAAGATTGAGGGCAATAGAAGAAGGGGACAACAGAGAATGAGGTGGCTGGATGGAGTCCCTGAAGCAGTAGGCGTGAGCTTAAATGGACTCCAGAAGATGGTAGAGGACAGGAAGATCTGGAGGAACGTTGTCCATGGGGTCGCGATGGGTCAAACACGACTTCACAATTAACAACAACAAAATCTAGCAGCAAGAGATAATACAGGAATTTTTCAAGTTTGCAACAGTTCATCAGTGACTGTTCGAAGTTACAACGCCACTGGAAAAGTGACTTATGACCCTTTTTCACACAACTGTTGCAGCATCCCCCAAATTATCCGATCAAAAATCAGAGGCTTGGCAACTGACTCGTATTTATGACGGTTGCTGTATCTCCGAGTCATGTGATCCCCCTTTTTCAACCTTCTGCCAAGCAAAATCAAGGAGGGAACCAGATTCATTTTATATCCATGTTACTCGTTTAACAACTGCAGTGATTCACTTAACAACTGTGGCAAGAAAGGTCATAAAGCAGGGCAAAACATATTTAATGAACATCTCGCTTAGCAACAAAAATGGGCTCAACTGTGGTCGTACTGCCTGTACCAAAATTGCCACTCACTAATTTTCTTCTTCTTCTTCTTCTTCTTCTTCTTCTTCTTATTATTATTATTATTATTATTATGGATCATCGCACAGTCAGACAGATGTTCAGACTGGATTTGGCATTTTGTCTACCTATCGAGTCCTTACCCAGGACCTGGGATAGGCAGATGTGGATGTTTGATGGTATTACAGGTATCATCGCAGGATGGAAGCAGTTCCTAATAAGGCCGCCTTTTGCAATTGACTAATAGCAAATTTGTCAATGCCAATGGTGTTCAAGTGGTGCTCCAGTTGTTTTGGGATTGCACCCAAGGAGCCTATGACTATTGGTACTACCCTTGCTTGCTTTTGCCACAGTCTTTCTATTTCTATTTGTAGGTCTTTGTATTTTGTTATCTTCTCCAGTTCTTTCTCTTCTATTCTGCTATCTCCAGGCACTGCCACGTCCACTATCCAGACTTTTTTGTCTTTCTTATCGACAATTGTTAAGTCTGGGGTGTTATGTTGCAGGTGCTTGTCTGTTTGAATTCTGAAGTCCCAGAGCAGTTTAATTTTATCATTTTCTATGACTTTCTCTATTTTATGATCCCACCAGTTTTTGCTTACAGGCAAATGATATTTTTTGCAGATCTTCCAATGCACCATTGTTGCTACTTTGTCATGCCGCTGCTTGTAATCAGTCTGTGCAATCTTCTTGCAACAGCTTACCAAGTGGTCCACTGTTTCTTCAGCTTCTTTGCATAGGCGGCACTTACTGTCTGTTGCTGTCTTCTCAATTTTGACTTTGTATGCATTTGTCCTTAAGGCTTGGTCTTGTGCAGCCAGAATTAGTCCCTCGGTCTCTTTCTTCAATTTTCCTGCTCTTAGCCATTGCCAGGTTTTATTATTATCTGCTTTCCCAGCTATTTTTTTCATGTATTGGCCATGTAGTGCTTTGTCTTCCCATGCCTCTATTCTGTTCTTCATTTGGTCTTTCTTGTAGGCCAGTTTGGTCTCTCCAGTAGTAGTAAGCCTTCCTGATATACTAATTTCAGTGCATCTTCATCATTGTTCTTCAGATATTCTTCAAAGCCATTTTTTCTTCTTCAACCATCTGATGTACTTGTAGCATTCCACGCCCACCTATTTGCCTTGGTAGATAAAGTCTATCAATGTCACTGCGTGGATGAAGGGCATGATTCATTGTCATTATTTTTCTGGTCTGCCTATCCATTGCTTTTAGTTCTGCTTGAGTCCAGTCCACTATTCCAGCTGTGTACCTAATGACTGGGATTGCCCAGGTGTTGATTGCCTTTATGGTATTTCCTCCATTGAGTTTGGACTTTAAGATCTTCTTCACTCTCTTGATGTATTCACCTCTAATCTTTTTCTTGACTTCAGTGTGCTTGATGTTGTCAGCTTGAAGGATACCCAAGTATTTGTAGTACTCTTCCTCATCCAGACTCTTAATGTTATTTTCGTGGGGCATCTTGATTCCTTCAGTTTTCACTATTTTTCCTTGTTTGATAGTAAGTGTGGCACATTTGTCCAAGCCAAACTCCATTACAATATCTTGGCTATATATACGGACAGTGTTGAGCAGCGATTCTATTTCAGATGATGTTTTTCCATACAGCTTCAGATCATCCATATAAAGGAGGTGGGATAGTCTAGCAGATGTTTTTGATGTTTGATAGCCATGTCCTGAGTTATTCAGTATTGTTGACAGAGGAAACAGTGCAATAACAAATAGTAATGGTGATAATGAATCTCCTTGAAATATTCCTCTCTTGATATTAACCTCTCCCAGCTTTTCACCATTGATCTGCAACTGTGTCTTCCATTGTGCCATCGATCTTTGCACAAATTTTCTGATGTTTCTACTTACTCCTGTTATTTCTAGGCACTTGATTATCCAATCATGTGGCAGAGAGTCAAATGCCTTTTTGTAGTCAATCCATGCCACATTCAGGTTGGTCTTCCTTCTCTTGCAGTTTTCCAAGATCATTTTGTCTATTAGGAGTTGATCTTTTGTTCCTCTGCTATTGGGGCGGTTTCCTTTCTGCTCAGGTGGAAAGAGATTGTTTTCAACTAGATGCTGTTGTACTGCATCAGCTACCACACCAGTTAGTAATTTGAAAGTTGTTGGTAAGCAGGTAATTGGCCTGTAGTTACCTGGTGTTGCCCCTTTTGCTGGATTTTTCATTATTAGGTAGGTTTTCCCAGTTGTTAGCCACTTTTCAATTTCTCCTCCTTGTAGTATATTGTTGAATGCTTGGCAATGAGTGGGTGTATAACAGTTAGATGTTTCAACCAAAACCCATGCAGTTCATCTTCACCTGGTGCTGACCAATTTTTGATTTTCTTTGCTCTTTTTTCTACCATTTTTGTTGTTATTACTAGTTCTTTCATTTCAACTTCTGTTTTATTTGCATCCACCTCTTTTAACCAAGCTGCATCCTTGTTGTATTTCTTTGGGTTATCCCATATCTGCTTCCAGAATTGCACTGTTTCTTCCTTGTCAGGTACTGACTGATTCCTTGCAGTTTCTCCATTGATGGATTGGTAGAAACGTTTCTGATTGGATTGAAATTGGAGGTTCTGCCTATAGTTTGCAATTCGAGCTTCATATCTACTGATTTTCCTGGCTATAGCTGTTATTTGTTGCTTTATTATTTCCAGTGCTTCCTTGATCTTCCTTGTTTCTAAGTGGTATTTCTTGATTAGGTATTCTTTGGTCTTCTTGTTCTTCAGCTTCTTTTCTTTCATCTGTTCTAGCTTGCTTGCATGTGATCTTAACTTGCTGATCTTATTTTCTAGTCTAACCTTCCATTTTTCTGGTGCACTGTTTGTTTGTTTTTCTTTTTTGTTGATTTTGCATCCCAGGTATTCTGTTATAACTGCAGCTGTGCTGTACATTAATTGGTTTGTTTCTTGCAGTGAATTGGTGCTTATACTTGCTATTGCAGTATTTGCATCTTTTAATGCTTGTGCTAGCTGTTTCTTTGGAACAAGCTTCAATGCAGGCAGCCTTATTCTGTTGTTTTTGTGCTGTTCTAGATGCTCAATTATTCTTTGTTTCAATTCTTTTATTTCTTTAGTTAGAGGGTTTTGTTCTTCCTGAGGAAGAGGTGCCTGGTTTCCAAATGAGAACAGTTGTATATCTCTACTGGATTCTTTCACTGCCAACTCCCCCTGGTTTGCCTCTACATTCTGAATTACTTCTGGTAAGGCTTTGATTTCTTTGCCCTGGGTAAACCTTTGCAGTTCGTCCAATTCTGTTTCTGTGAATACTTTATTTCGTGTTATAAATCGGCGTTGATCTGCTAGTCTCTGTTCTGTTATTTCTGATTCTGGATGTTGTTCTTTCCAGAATGGTGCATTCGTTTTAGATATCCTCGTCTTGTTGGACTTGATCTGTAGTAACAGATCATTATTTCTTTGTTTTCCATCACTGTGTATCTGCGACGGGTAAACACCTTTTCTTCCAGTAGTTCTGCAGCTGCTGGCCCTGGTTGCTCAGCCAACAGTCCTGAGTCCTGTAACCCATTTTTCACCAGATATCCAGGAACTCCAATATCTAGTGCGGACCTTGTTAACCCGGGCGACATCCGAGCCGGTATGGCATTCTGAAATTTACGTCTCACCATATTTTTATGGGAGAGACACTCTTTGTCTGACTCCTCTGATGAGACCTGTCCAGTATGGTTGAACCTCTGGCATAGCTCTCATCTTCCTCAGAGTACACAAGCCCCACAACCACGTCAAGGTAGTGCCTCACTGGGGGTTATTATTATTATTATTATTATTATTATTATTATTATTATTATTATTATAATGTTGGAAGGGACCTCGGAGGTCATCTAGTCCAACCCCCTGCTCAGGCAGGAAACCCTATACCATTTCAGACAAATGGCTGTCCAGTCTCTTCTTAAAAACTTCCATGGAGCATTCACCGCTTCTGGAGGCAGGTTGTTCCACTGGTTAATTGTTCTCACTGTCAGGAAGTGTCTCCTTAGTTCTAGGTTGCTTCTCTCCTTGATCAGTTTCCATCCGTTGCTTCTTGTCCTGCCTTCACGCATCTTGGAAAATAGCTTGACTCCCTCTTCTTTGGGGCAGCCCTTGAGATATTGGAACACAGCTATCATGTCCCCCCTCGTCCTTCTCTTCATTAAACCAGATATACCCAATTCTAGCAACCGTTCCTTATATGTTTTGGCCTACAGTCCCCTAATCATCTTTGTTGCTCTTCTCTGTACTCTTTCTAGAGTCTCAACATCTTTTTTACATCGTGGGGACCAAAACTGGATGCAGTATTCCAAGTGTGGCCTTACCAAGGCCTTGTAAAGTAGTATTAATAGTTCACGTACTTTCACCAAGGCTGGTCAGGGTTTTCTGGACATTGGTATTTTGATTTGAACTATATTTAAATCCAGCAAAATAAGGAGAAGGAGAAGGACCTGATAGGATTATGTATTATTTCCAGGGTTGAGGAAAGTGAAATAATCAAATATATTTCAAATGAAATGCATTCTCTGCTAGAAAGACAGATGACCAAGGAAACAAATGATTCTAATTTAGCCTCTTTGTGGCAACAATCTTTGGACGGATGTCTATGGAGATTCTCAGTCATCCAGGTCATGGTTGTCGCAAAGGTGCTTTTTCAAAAGGCAACTGGACTTTCTTGGTTTTTCCTTGAAGACGTTTCACTTTTCATCCAAGAAGCTTCTTCAGTTCCGACTGAATGGTGAAGAATGGAAGGATTTATTTGCAAATTTGCAGACGACACCAAGCTGGCAGGAATAGCCAACGCTCCAGAAGATAGGCTTAAGATACAGGAGGATCTCGAACAAACTGGAACACTGGGCAATATCTAACAAAATGAAATTCAATGGTGAAAAAAGTAAAGTTCTACATTTAGGCAAGAAAAACCAAACGTACAGGTATAGTATAGGGGGTATCTTACTCAATAGTAGCAACTGTGAGAGGGACCTCGGAGTCCTAGTGGACAATCACCTAAATATGAGCCAGCCGTGTGCTGCAGCTGCCAAAAAGGCCACCACAGTGCTGGGCTGCATCAACAGAGGGAGAGAATCAAGATCACGTGAAGTATTAATACCACTTTACAATGCCTTGGTAAGGCCACACTTGGAATACTGCATCCAGTTTTGGTCACCACGATGTAAAAAAGATGTTGAGACTCTAGAAAGAGTGCAGAGAAGAGCAATAAAAATGATTAGAGGTCTGGAGGCTAAAACATAAGGACCGGTTGCTGGAACTGGGTATGTCTAATTTAATGAAGAGAAGGACAAGGGGAGACATGATAGCTGTCTTCCAATATCTCAAGGGCTGCCACAAAGAAGAGGGAGTCAAGCTATTTTCCAAAGCGCCTGAAGGCAGGACAAGAAGCAACGAGTGGAAACTAATCAAGGAGAGAAGCAACCTAGAACTAAGGAGAAACTTCCTGACAGTGAGAACAATTAACCAGTGGAACAACCTGCCTCCAGACGCGGTGAATGCTCCAACACTGGAGGTTTTTAAGAAGAGACTGGACAGCCATTTGTCTAAAATGTTATAAGGCTTCCTGCCTGAGCAGGGGGTTGGACTAGATGACCTTCAAGGTCCCTTCCAACATTATTATTATTACTTATTATTATTATTATTATATTCCATACAGTCATCTGGTCATTAATATTCTCCCTGAGGGTTGTTGAGGCCACTTGGAGATTTATCTGTACCCTCAAGGTCACATGAATAGTGCAATGGGTTGTTGCATATATAAGCATCCAAGTGGCCTCAACGATTCTCAGAGGGAGTGCCAACGACCAGATGACTGCAAGATATATAAACCCTTTTTTCTTCAAGGAAAAAAACAAGGAAGACCGGTTGTCTTTTGAAAAAGCATCTTTTGAGACAATCTTTGGACAGGGAAGCAATCATGCAGAGTTCCTATGTAAAGCCACAAAATACCTAAATGTTAGGCTGATGTCTTTTTTTTTTTTTAATTGAACATCTTACAAAAGCAAAATCACAGAATAAACTCCAAGATAACTATAGAGAAGGAGAATGCTCTGTGCACCCCTTTGGGTAGATAAATGAATCACCTGGCTGTCAATTCTGATTTAAAAGGAAATCCTAGAAAATAAAAGGTTAGAGAGGACAGTGGGTTTTGTTGCGCATTTTAAAAGCAAAAATAATCAGGCGATTTCTGCAGAAACGGAATGTTGTAGATATGATGGGTGGCGTGTCCGTATCTCTGCAGAGCAAAGCTGCAGAATAGAAAGAAAAATTATGCGTTGCACAAGGAAACTACAGTCACACGTCAGGAACTCCTTAAATAAGACTTTCTTAATGTCCCAGGATATACAATCAGAGCCTGGAAAATTACAGGCCCTTCTGAATAAAGGATAACTTTGGTTATAAGCACATGGATTCAGCTAAAAACAATCTCCAGAAGGCTAGGATCCCTTCAGTAAAATCAGAATTTTTTAACAAGACTCAGAATAACAGCGTTGGAAGGAACCGTGGAAGTTTTCTAATCCAACCCTCTGCTCAGGCAAAAAAAAAAAAAACCAAAAACCCTGTATCCTTTCTGACAAATGGCTGTCCAATCTCTTCTTAAAAACCTCCAGTGTTGGAGCACCCACAACTTCTGGAGGCAAGAGCCAAACATACTCTAGGATTCTGAGGCAAGCCACCAAAACATGTAAGACAGCAAAAATGCAAATTGGTGCAATTCCCCTGTAATAGCATGGCTTGAAGTCAAGATACAGCCACAAGGACGACCTTTGCATAAATCCATTTTTTATCAATTAAAACTCCATTCATGGATTGGAAAGCCACGCTTGTCCCTTAGCCATCTCCTGTTTGGATCCTTGCAATGTGCTTTACGTGGGGCTGCCCTTGAACACCACCCCAAAGTTGCAGTTGATTCATAATTCAGCTGCAGAGTTACAAGCACACCATGATGTGTTCACGTAATGCCAGGATTCTGCAAACTGCACTAGCTCCATTTAGGCTTCTAGGTATAATTTTTACCTATATAAGTACTCCTCAATTTATGACCAGTCACTTACTGCAGAGGCCCCAAACCTTTTGGGCACCAGGGACCGGTTCCGTGGAGAGAGGTTTTTCTGCGGACCGTAAGGGGCGTGGTTTCGTGTACTGCCTGCATCCTGCAGATGGGGCTTTGCTTGTCTGTGCGACCCGATTGCTGGCATGCCGCAGCCCGGTATTGGTCCACAGACCGAAGGTTGGGGACCCCAACTTAGTGACCATTTGAAGGATGCTGAAAGTGGGACTTACGATCCAGATTTGAAGCTCCAAGGTCTCCCCCCCCCCCGTCAAGTGACCTCATTTTGAATGACCAGCAAGCAATCCACATTTACCACTCTTTGCAGCATCCTCAGGTGATCGTGATTTATGGCTTTTTTGCCATAAACCAGCATTTCCTGTATTTCTGCCCCAAACCATCTCTTAGCACAGAGATTCCCAACCTTTTGGGCACCAGGGACCGGTTCTGTGGAAAGTTTTTCCGCAGACTGGAGAATGCGTGATTTTGGGTGCTGCATCTTGTTTGTGCGGACCCATTGTTGGCATGCCACAGCCCGGTGCTGGTCCACAGACTGGGGGTTGGGGACCCCTGCCTTAGCACAACAGCCCCAACCTTTTGGACACCAGGGACTGGTTCCATAGAGAGAGGTTTTTCCGTGGATTGGAGGGAGTGTGGTTTTATGTGCTGTCTGCATCCTGCTTTGCTTTTTTGTGCGGACCTGTTGTTGGCATGCCGCATCCCGGTGCCGGTCCATGGACCAGGGTTTGGGGACCCCTGCCTTAGTGAACAATGGGTTCACTTAACAACGGCATTTGCTTAAAACAATTGCAGTATTCGCTATACAACCATCCTAAAAACAGGTTGTAAAATCAGGTGTCACATAGTGACCCACTTTACGACTGTGTCATGACTGATGACCAATATTGTGGGCACAGTTACAGTTGTAGGTTGAGGACTACCTGTGTGAGATAGCTTAATAAGAGTTTGGTGAAGATAATTCTACATTCGTTTCCAAGATCTGCTTCAAGAAACATAATGTGTTCTCTCTGCTCGGACATCACCGGAAAGATGACACCGTCAGCATAATAAGAAACAGAAGATGGAAGAGTCTAATCCAGGCAATCAGGATCATGGACTGTGAAACGTGGCATGAATTATTGATGTCAAATACACAGAAAATTAAAGGGAGCAAGATCTGATTACCTACAGTCAGAATATAAGATAAATGAAAGGAACATATTCAGCATATTTAACATGTGTGAGAGAACACGAGAAGACCTAAGAAATAAGAGATGTTATGAAAATCAGTATGGGGGGCGGGGGACAAAATTCAGGAAAAAAAGTGACCAAGTGACCTTATTTGATGCAGACTTTCAACATCTAGCACAGTCTCTCTCAAACATGGCAATTTGAAGATGTGTGGACTTCAACTCCCAGAATTCCTCATGCAGCTCGGCTGGCTGGTGAATTCTGGGAGTTGAAATCCACACTTTGAAGAAGTTGAGAAACACTCATTTAGCAAGTAAAGACAAGGGAAGGTATCTCAAGTCGCGAATGTCAAAAAACAAGGAAAACGAGATATATTTTTTTTTCAAAGATCAGAAAAATAGGAAAATGTGCACCAATCAATATCGGAGAGGTGCCAAGTTCCCTCAAAGTGCTCCAGAACATGCAAATTTTACACTTTTAAGAAAGGAGATGGAGGAAAGCATTGCACATTAGCAAATCATTGCATTAATTTTTCACACAAGCCAAGTTGTGCTTAAGAGAGAGAGAGAGAGAGAGAGAGAGAGAGAGAGAGAGAGAGAGAGAATGGAATCACACATTTAGAGAAACACTAAATGGCCAGGGCAGAAAAAAACAGAAGGATACTGGGAACAGATAATTAAAGAAACATGGGTAATAAGATAGCTCAAGTGTTTCTCAGCCTTGGCAACTTTTAAGATATGTAGAATTCAGCTCCCAGAACTCTGAAGTTGAAGGAGGAGTTGAAGCCTGCATATCTTAAAATTGCTAAGGGTAAGAAATGCTGAAAAGGATAAAGTAAGCTGGATAATGGAGAGAGCAAAAGCCTTGAAGGTGATTCCTCTTCAACTTCTTGATTGCATCAAGGCCTTTGAGTATGTAAAGCGTGCCAAAATGTGGGATATAAAATGGAGTCCCAGAACATCTGGTTATGCTTCTGAGGAATCTTTACAAGGAAAAAGGAACTACTACTATTAAGAACCGAGTTTGGAGAAACGAAGTGTTTGGAATAAGGGACAACGGACCGAATAGTAGTGTCTCCTTGTTTATTCTGTTCGGAGGATACAAGTAGCCCTCAACTTACAACAATTTGGCCCACAATTTCCGTTGCTAAGCGAGACATTTGTTAAGTGCGCTTTGCCCGTTTTACGACCTTCCTTGCCCCATTTGTTAAGTGAATCAGTGCAGTTGTTAAGTGAGTCACCCAGTTGTTAAGTGAATCCAGCTGCCCCGTTGCTTGCTTGTCAGGAAGTTGCAAAAGAGGATCACGTGACCCAGGGGGACGCTGCGACTGTCATAAAATAGGAGCCAGTTGCCAAGCCTCTGGACTTTGATCGTGTGACCGTGGGGATGGTCCTAAGTGTGAAAGACAATCGTAGGTCACTTTTTTCAGTGCTGTCGTCACATCGAATGATCCCTAAACTAATTGTCAAGGTCTCCCTGTATTGGAGAAGTAAACATTCATCTCACAGGAAGTCAATAACAAACCTGTGTGAAGGATACTTCTGTCGCAACAGGGATCTAAAAAGATAAAGCAAGGGTTTGGCCAGTGGCTATGGAAAAAGTAAATATTTCACTTGTCCAGTTTTGTCCAGCTCTAGAGAATGGTGCTCATCTCCATGACTTACCTGAGGGAGACAGGATTGTCCAAAAACATTTTCACAGCCGTATGACCAGCATGACTATATTCAGAGGCACACAGAACGCTGATGCTGAGCTTGTCAGCTGGAAAGCTGACAATCCAGATTTGAGACCCAAACTCTATGCGACAGGATGAGCTCCTGTTACTTCCCTCAGCTCCAGGTCACTTAGCAGTTCAAAAGCATGCAAATGCAAGTAGATAAACTTCAGTGGCTGTGGAAGCTGGTTGTCAAAAAAAAAAAAAAAAAAAGTTGGATATTTGAAGTTGAATTGTAGATTTTGAAACCCAGGTAGGCCTCAACATGACTGTGATGGAGTCTGCCCATTACAGTTGTAAGGCGTTTTAACGGTTGTAAAACATGAGCAACCTGATTTTACGAGCATTGCAGCAGTTGTTAAAACAAATGCTGTGGTCATTAAGCGGATCCGTGGTTCGTAAAGGGCTCCTTGCCAAAAAACTGGACGCCGACAAAACCGTTAAAAAGCATGATCATGTGACTGCAGGACGTTGCAAATGCATATTAAAGTGGCCCTGTTACTGGGCATCCGGAGTTCGGTCGGATGACTGCAAAGGGGGCCTGACCGTCAGAACTTTGAGTATTAGGTCATAAGTTCCATCATAACTTTGAGTAACTGCTAAGCAAGCAGTTGTAGTGAGGGACTACCTGTACTTAGTAGAACCACTTTTAATGCAAGTTTTACAAGGACTGCAAATAGTATCAATCAATCAGTCCTCATGGCTTGGGCCCAGAGTATCTGAGGGACTGTGTCTTGCCGTCACATCCATCCGACCCACTAGAGCAGGGAGACAAGGAATGTTGCTGGTCCCATCCCCTAAGGGAGGTACATCTGACAGGACCCAGACAAAGGGCCTTCTCCGTGGTGGCTCCCTTCCTTTGTAATGTCATCCCTTCAGAAATTAGACTGGCCTCCACTTTGACACTCTTTCATAAGGCCCTGAACACCTGGCTTTGCCAAGGGGCCTGGGGAACCCAGAGTGGGATGGAGCCCACCAAAGGGCTTATTTGACTTGTGTTGTCGCCAGGGGAGGGGGTTATTGTCTTTTTATTTGTACTGGTTTTTTTTTTAATTTTAATTTTTTATATTTTTTTCTATACTGTGTTTTTATTGTTTGCCAGCCTTCTAGAGTCGCTGTGAGCTAATAGGCAGGTATATAAATTTTCTAAATAAATAATATAAAATAATAAAATATAATTACATAAAAAAATAAAATAAAAAATAAAAAGCCGGAGACCGTGAGTTTTAATTCCACCATAGCCGTGATTGGCAGCTGGATGATTTTGGGCCAGCCCCCCTCTCTCAGCCCAACTCACCTCACAGTGTTGTTGCTCTGAGGAAAAATAAGAGGAGGAAGGTGCGTTGAATATATTCACCACCTTGAATTATTTGGAAAAATGATTCAAGTGAGGGGCGCAAAATAAGTAAGTAAAACAAGTTAAATAAATAACAAAGAGTTCAAGCAAGGAAAGGCGGAACATAAGAACGATAAGAATCACAACAGGCTTTACACGTATACAAACCAGCAAAATGGCCGAAGGATTTTTAAGCCTGATTCGCTGCCGAGCTGCTTCTAGCACCGTCCGCGATGTGAGTCCTTTTCGTATTCCAATATACAGCAGAACAGACAAGTCATTCTTTGCATCAGACGGGTTTAATGACTCCCTGAATTGAATATTAGCAGGGACAGGCGCGGGGGGGGGGGAGAGCACTTCTTTCCCAGCATTTACAAGGTGGATTTGAGAACAATTGTAAAACACCACAGTTAGTGTTCAAACTCTTCCTCCCCCCCCCCAAAAAAACCAGGAAATCTTTCCCAGACACACACACACACACACACACACACACACACACGTACGTCTTTGGTTATTCGGGTTTTCTCCCGTGTCAAATTGGAAGTGTCTTGGTGACATTTCGACGAAGTCTCATTCATCATCTTCAGGCTGGTGTTTTCAGCTTCGTGCTTCTAGGAGCACGAAGCCGAAAACAGCAGCCTGAAGATGACGAATGAGACTTCGTCGAAACGTCGCCAAGACACTTCCAATTTGACGTGGGAGAAAACCCGAATAACTAAAGACCTACATACACACACACACACACACACACACACACACACACACACACATATATAATGTTGGCTTCTAGAGGTTTCTGAAGTACAACCCGGTCAGTAAAATCCACTATGGCCAATGGTTAAGGTCTGAAGGGCTGCAGGTTGGTCAGCAGCAATCCAAAGATTATTGACTTCTGGATTCTTCTTATCAGCAGCAGCATCCCAGATGCTGAACTTTGACCAAGAAAGAGATTGGAAAAACCCCACCAGCAATGACAGTGGAACAAAAAGGGACAGATTAGAGCAGGGATTTCCAAACTTGGCCACTGGAAGGCTCGTGGACTTCAACTCCCAGAATTCCTCAGCCAGCATGGCTGGCTGAGGAATTCTGGGAGTTGAAGTCCACAAGTCTCCCAGTGGCCACATTTGGAGACCCCTGTGTTGGACAGAACAAGCTACCATAACCCTTTTATCTGGCAAGCCTCAAGCCACCAGTGTCCCAACCAACATTAGTAACAGGAGACATTCTCTGGTGGCTTGAAAGCCGTCAGAAGGAGCAGGACCCTAAGTGACGTGTCTGCGACAGGCCTAGCTTGGATCTATGTGGAGTCAGTATATGGCCAAAGCAGCACCCCAAAAGTTTGCCCAAAACAGGTTATTTGTCAGAGGCCGAAAGGAACCGACTCCAAAGCAGCTTCAGGAGAAAAAAACAAACCCTTTTCCCCTCAGAAACAAGATGGGAGCCACGTCGCTCAGCTCCGAAGGACCAGACTTTTTTCAGCAAGACCTACGCGCAACAAAGCACCAACCCTAAGAGGCCTAAGAACGCTTAATCCGTTAACAGAGATTTCTCTTTATCGACAAATGCTTTGTGAGGTAGGTGAGCATTTTCCCGTTTTATGCAAAGAGAAGAAGAAGGGGGGAAAAAAGGGCTCCGTGATTTGGGATGACACCCCGTTTGTACTTGAGGGTGTGGAACTAACCCCGACTTCGAAAAGATTTTCCTTTCAGGAAAGTTCTTTTCTCTGGGGTTAATTTCTCTAGTTTAGGGTTAGGGTTAAAGGACAATTTGGCTAATGTCAGTAGCATCTTCTCTATCCTGGCTTATCCTACTAGCCTATCTTGGTCTGTCTCTTCTGCTTTTACAGCTGATTTTCGGACTCAACGGACCATTTCCCACGGACCCATGCAAATACAGGAAGTTCAAGAGATCTTTTTTTGAAGAAGAACTCAAAAATGGTTGGAATCCTAACTGTTAAGGTTGATTTGGGAGTTGGACTGCTTACCTGGCCATTAGTAGATATCCCCACCCTCGTGTGCACACACACCCCCCATGTGGAAAGACTTTAAATAGTATACAGGTCTCTGGTTTATCCAGCCGTGGTTTCCTTCCGTCTCACCCGTGGTGTCTGCCAGGAACATTAAATATACAACGAAATAAGCCACAGGATTGTCAGCCAGCCGAGAGTTCGGATCCCACATGCATGGGCCATGCACACGGTTATGTCCTTGCTCTTCTGCCACCTCCTTCGGCCAAGGTGGTTGCTTGGGGCCTCCCTTCTTCTGAGAAAGAGAGCGAGGCTCGTCTTTCTTTCTGACGCAGGCCGCCAGGTCAGTTTTGCTCCCCTTCGGACGACTCTTCCTCAGCTTCCTGAAGCCACTGGATGAACTTCTGAAGCTGCAAAAGAGGACCAGCATGAGTGACGATCAACGTGCAGCGATGGGGATTCCTGGGAAGAACCACCTGAAACTTCTTGGCAATAAACAGGTGGAACAAGGGGGGAAAATTGGCGGATTTGGCCTTAAAAATTCTTTTCGTAGGTTACTGTGCTTCGGATATTAGATTTCAACTACAGGTAGTCCTTGACTTACAGCCATTCGTTTAGTGACCGCTCAGTTACAACGGGAAAAAATGTTTTATGTCAGTTACACTGAAAAAAGTGTTTAGAACCATTTTTCACCCTTATGACCGTTGCAGCACCCCCACGGTGATGTGATCCACATCCAGATGCTTGGCAACTGGTTCGTATTTATGACCATTGCAGTGTCCCGGGGTCATGTGATCCCCTTTTGCGACCCTTTTGACACACAAAGTCAGTGGGGAAGACAGAATCACTTAACTGTGTTGCTAACTGCAGTGATTCACTTAACCACGGTGGCAAGAAAAGTCAAGTGAGGCAAAACTCACTTAAAAATCTCTCACTTAGAACAGAAATTTTGGGCTCAATTGTGATCCTAAGTCGAGGACTATCAGTATAAGAACGTGGCCCATGTGGCTCCTGGATTTTGTATTATTGTGCTAGGCCAGGGGTAGGAAACCTTGGCTCTTTTATGACTCGTGGACTTCAACTCCCAGAATTCCTGAGCCAGCCATGCTGAGGGGAAAGGGAGAGGTTTCCAAGCTGAGCCATGCTGGCTCAGGAATTCTGGGAGTTGAAGTCCACAAATCACGAAGGGGCCATAGTTCCCCCATACTGGCTCAGGAATTCTGGGGGTTGAAGTCCACGAGTCATAAAAGAGCCAAGGTTGCCTACCCCTGTGCTAGGCCATGAGTTGTTTCACTATAATTTACTGAAACCACTATTGGCTGCTTTTGCCTTATGATGATCAATAGGGCTGACATATGGTGCTAAGGGCATGAATTTAACCAGAGTTTGTTAAATCAGAGCAAGCCCCAAACAAAAACAATTTTGGCTTAATGTTAACAGGTTTACCGAATTGCAAACTGTTCCTTTGTCAAGTACTGTACACACTTTCCAGAAATCTGGCTAAAAGATCTTTCCCTCATGCTTAGAATACTGCAACATCCTCTATGTGGGGCTGCCTTCGAAGACTACTCAGAAGCTGCCGATGGGACAAATTGCGGTGATTTGGGTACTAGCGGTTTAAGCATCTCAAATGCAGAATTGGTGCTGGGTCTAATTCAGGGGTAGGCAACCTTGGCTCTTTTATGACTTGTGGACTTCAACTCCCAGAATTCCTGATCCAGCCAAGCTGAGGGGAAAGGGAGAGGTTTCCAAGCTGAGCCATGCTGGCTCAGGAATTCTGGGAGTTAAAGTCCACAAGTCATAAAAGAGCCAAAAGAGCCCCTGGTCTAATTGAAACTATTGGTTTTAAAGCCCTGCCTGCCACTGTTCTGGGACATTTTAGGGAATCATCTGTCCTGTCACCCAAATGACTATTTCTGAGGTGGCCGTGACACTCTGCACCTGCTTGCCATTGAGGTGTATCTATTTTCCTAGGGGTTTTGATTTTCTGTAAGGCAGTAAGCACAATTCTGTTAAATGGGGTTTTTTTAAAGCCCAATGGTGATAATTGTGTCTGCTTTTGTTTGGATTTTATGCTGTTTGCATTCTGTTTATGGCTATTTTTAATGTTAGTTGTTCTACTGTTCTGTTTTAATGTTTATAAACTACCTGGCATCTTGGCATGAAGTATGAATACGGGTGATGGACAGATATGGCTCACAACACCTTGATCCTCACCACTGATGATAACTCACCCGCTGGTTTTTACGAAGCTGTCTGCCTTTATCTGAGGTGTCCCCTTCAGAAAACCAGGCCAGAATCATCTCTTCTTCTAAGATTTCCAGTTGATAGAACATCATCAGGACCTGCAAGGACCACAGGAGAACATCATCAGGACCTGCAAGGACCACAGGAGAAGCTGGGATTGCATGAGGGGCTATGCATGGTCAGGAATGGAGGCAAGGAAGAAGTAAAGAGCCGTACGGAAAAGAAAAGCCTACAATTAAGACTTTCTTGATTTTTCTTGAAGGCGTTTCACTTCTCCTCCAAGAAGCTCCTTCAGTTCTAACTTTCTCTGCAAGAAAACTCAAGAAAGGCCGGTTGCCTTTTCGAAAGCAGCTTTGGGACAATCCTGACACGGATGACTGAGAACTTCCACAGATACAGAAAAAGAAACTCCACGCAAACAACTTTTAGTATCTTACCGTTGATGGAACTTACAAGTTGTTAAAAACAAACCCCACAAAGGCTAATCAGAGGCACAATACCAAAAAACAATGTGTGTGTGTGTGTGTGTAGTACTTGACTTACAACAGTTCATTTAGTGACCATTCAAAGCTGCAGTGGCACTGAAAAAAGGGACTGAAGACCATTTTTTCACACTTAACCACCACTGCAGCATCCCCATAGCCACGTGATCAGAATTTGGACGCTTGGCAACTGACTCATATTTATGACGGTTGTAACGTCCTGGGGTCATGTGAGCCCCTATTGTGATATGGTTTCCCCTCTAAACTGGTATTTTGTGTATGTGTAAGTTATAAAGATAGAGGCATCTTCCTTAGCTTCTATATCTTATATGTATGTATGTATGCATGTATGTATGTATACATACACACATACGGGATATGGGAATATAGGATATCTATATATATTGATATATATCAGTAAACCGTGTTTCCCCGAAAATCAGGCCTACACCAACAATAAGCCCTAGCTTGATTTTTGGGGGTGGGCCTAATATAAGCCCTATCCCCAAAAATAAGCCCTAGTTTTGGGGCGAGGCACATACCTAAAAACCAAGCTAGGGCAGGGGGTGGGGGGGGTGGAGCTGCCCCACCCACCTCAGACCCTCTAACCTTGCAGCCAGGCCTCCCCTTGCCGGCCCCCTTCTTCTTCTGAGGCCTCTTCTGCAGCCAGGCCTGCATTTCTCAGTCACGGGGCTTTCCGGAAGGCCTCTGCAGCCAAGAACTGAGCTATGGCTTCTATCTATAGCTCAATTCTGCAGGACCTCAGCAGCTGAGCACTGAGCTATGGATTGAACCCATAGCTCGGTACTCGGCTGCTTAGGCCTTCTGGAAAGGCCTGACTGAAAAATGCAGGCCCGAATACAGCTGCAAAACTTCGGTTCCAGAAGAAGTGGACCGGCTGGGTGGGGCTGTGGGTGCCGGAGGTGAAGTAAGGCCTATTCTGAAAATAAGACCCGGTGCCTCTTTTGGAGGCAAAAAGAAAAATAAGACCCAGTCTTATCTTCGGGGAATATATAACTTATATTCTCAGATCCTGTTTGCCTTCCAAATACATGCTTCTGATGTTGATTCCCTTTTCCCCTCTCTTGTCTATATCGTTCTATTAAATAAAGCTGCCTTTTATATACGGTCCTCGACTTACAAGAGTTCATTTAGTGACCGTTCAGCACTGAAAAATATGGTTTATGACCATTTTTCACACTTGTGGCATTCCCCATGGTCACGTGATCAAAATTCAGAGGCTTGGCAACTGGTTCACATTTATGACCGCGGGGTCACATGATCCCCTTTTGCGACCTTCTGACAAGCAAAGTCAATGGGGGAAAGGGGATTCACTTAACAATTGGGTTACTGACTAATCAACTGCAGTGATTCACTTAACAACTGTGGCAAGGAAATGGGGGAAAACTCACTTAACAGCAGAAATGTTGGGCTTGCTTGCGGTCATAAGTGGAGGACGACCTCTGCATAACAGGGACCTTTCAGGGACTGGCAAATAGGTCCTGAAAACCCAACTTTGGTGAGAAGACCATAGGACCTCCCCATGGATTTAAAAGTCAGAAGGAAATCTAGTTCAACTATCAGGTCATCATTATTCAGCCTAGGACAGTGATGGCGAACCTTTTAGAGACCGAGTGCCCAAACTGCAACCCAAAAGCCACTTATGCATCATCGGGTGCCGGGTGGGCGTGGCCCATTGGGTGAGTGTGGCCCATGGGGGGCGTGGCTGCGGTGGTAACAGCAGACTGGGTGGGACTAAAAAATTCAATCAATCAATTCCAACTTTGCAAGATTTTTTTCCCCCCGTGAGAAGTTGAAATTGACTGATTGATTGAACCTTTTTTTTTGCACACGGCGGCAGAGGCCTAAAGCGAAAAGGTTTTATAAAACCCAGCTGAAGGCCTAGGACTGGGGTGACGGCGCGCGTGCCCACAGAGAGGGCTCTGAGTGCCGTCCCTGGCACCCGTGCCATACTTTCGCCACCACTGGCCTAGGATCAACGTCCAGCCCGCCTGTCAAGAGCCATGGAAGCTTACTTTGGCCAAAGCCATGGTCAGGTTCTCGTGTTCCAAGAAGAACTCTTCGATGGCATGCAAAGCATCCAAGTGATCTGACGTCCGCTTGATGTAGTTCTTGAAGAGCGGAGCCCAATTCTTCAGCAGCTGGGAGGAGAGAGAGTTGAGCAAAGAGAACTGAATGCTAAAAAAAAGGGGAGTCCCGTAAATGAATGCATAGAACTGGATGTCGTTAATAGCTCTTTCACCCAAAAGAATGACAAAGAAACATTACATGGCAAAAACATACAATTTCCTGCTTTTTATAAGGCAGTGTTTCCCAAACTTGACAATTTTAAGGCATGTGGACTTCAACTCCCAGAATTCCACAGCCAGCAACAAAATGAACATTGTTCTGTGATTATTATTATTATTTTTTTAAAAAAAATACAGTTTTAATGAAGAAATCTGTAACAAGATTAAAAACAACTGAAATGTTACCAGAGAATCAAAGAAAAATAAAAGAGGAGTAAGGAAGAAAATAGAAAAGGAAATTTTTCTCTTTTTCTGTTCTGCAAGTTTGTTTTTATCCCAACCCTAGTTCCCTTTTTCATGTCCTCAACTTACAGCTTAGTTGGCAGTTTGATTTTCACAGACCTTCGAATCTCTTCCCTTTATATATACAGGGAGTCCTCGACTTACGACCACAATAGAGCCCAAAGTTTCTGTCGTTAGGTTAGGCATTTGTTAAGTGAGTTTTGCCCCATTTTACAACTTTTCTCTGCAGTGAATCACCGCAGTGGATAAGTTAGTAACACGGTTGTAAAGTGAATCACTTTCCCTCATTGATTCTGCTTGTCAAAAAGTCGCCAAAGGTGATAGCCTGACCCTGGGGCAGAGCAACGGTCGTTAAGCATGAAGCAGTTGCCAAGCATCTGAATTTTGATCACACGATCATGGGGCTGCTACCAAGGTGGTAAGTGTGAAAAGTGGTCGTAAGTCACTTTTTTTCAGTGCCGTTGTAACTTTGAACGGTCACTAAACGAACTGCCGTAAGTCGAGGACCGCCTGTGTATTTCTGCCACCCATTGGAAGAGGGTAAGGGGATTCTTTATAAACAGATGGATAGAAATATAGAAAACGGAGGGCAGAAAAAGGCGCACCGAGTCTGCCCTTTGAGGTTTTCGCTTGTTGTTTTCTTTTTTTAATATGTTCTATGATTATTTTTAATTATTACGGTCTGTTGTGCAGTCAACCAGACGTTCAGACCAGATTTGGCATTTATGTCTGTTTATTGAACCCAAGGATCTGGGAGGGGCAGATGGGAATGTCTGAGGGCGTTAAAGCTATGGCTGCAGAATCAAGGCAAGGAGGAGGGATGCTCACAGGGGCTACCAGGGTGCTGTATTGCTGAGGGTCCTTTTCTGCTTTCATCTGCTGTAGGGGGAATTCCAGCACAACCTTGCTGAGCATCGCCATCACCTCTTTCAGGCCGATGTTATAGGCATATCTATAAAGGGAAGGAGAAATGTTAACAGACACTTGGAATGCTGCATCGTTTTGGTCACCACGATGTAAAAAAGATGTGGAGACTCTAGAACAGTGGTTCTTAACCTGTGGGTCGGGACCCCATTTAGGGTCGAACGACCATTTCACGGGGGTCGCCAAACAACGCAGTCCACCATTCCCCCCCCCTTTTTTCCTTAGCTGTGCTACTCCCTTTTATTCTGTTGGCTTTTGAAAGCCAATAGAATAGACTCTCTTGAATAGAGTCTAACTCTATTGGCTTTCAAAAGCCAATAGGAATTGTCCAGACTGTCTCTGCCCTGCTGAGCCCGCCAAAAGTCCCATTCTGCAAACGGTGCTGCACCAGTTGAGTAGTCCTCGACTTATGACCGGTTGGGGGTCGCGGCATTAAAAAGGTTGCGAACCACTGCTCTAGAAAGAGTACAGAGAAGAGCAACAAAGATGATTAGGGGATTGGAGGCTAAAACATATAAGGAACGGCTGCTGGGATTGGGTATGTTTAGTTTAATGAAGAGAAGGACGAGGGGGGACATGATAGCTGTCTTCCAATATCTCAGGGGCTGCCCCAAAGAAGAGGGAGTCAAGCTATTTTCCAAAGCGCCTGAAGGTAGGACAAGAAGCAACGGATGGGAACTACTCAAGAAGAGAAGCAACCTAGAAATAAGGAGAAACTTCCTGACAGTGAGAACAATTAACTAGTGGAACAACCTGCCTCCAAAAACGGTGAATGCTCCAACACTGGAAGTTTTTAAGAAGAGACTGGACAGCCATTTGTCTGAAATGGTATAGGGTTTCCTGCCTGAGCAGGGGGTTGGACTAGCTGATCTCCAAGGTTCCTTCCAACTCTGTTATTCTATTCTGTTCTGTTCTGTCGTGTCCTATCCTATCCGTGATATTTAAATATGATATGTTTATATGTTTTATCTGTCTGATGATCTACAGCTCTTTTAAAATGCTGAACATGAATGATCTCCAAAGAAGCCCACATTCAAGAGCAGGATTAAACATTTAAACTGACTAGACAAATGCATGTCCACAAGTCATGAAGGGGCCACAGTTCCCCCATGCTGGCTAAGGAATTCTGGGAGTTGAAGTCCACGAGTCATGAAGGGACCATAATTCACCCATGCTGACTGAGGAATTCTGGGAGTTGAAGTCCGCGAGTCATGAAGGGACCATAATTCACCCATGCTGACTGAGGAATTCTGGGAGTTGAAGTCCAGAAGTCATGAAGGGGCCATAGTTCTCCCATGCTGGCTCAGGAATTCTGGGAGTTGAAGTCCACGAGTCACATAAGAGCCAGGGTTGCCTATCCCTGATCTATACACAAGAGGTCTAAGCACATGTCAGACTCTGGACGGGGAGTCTTGGGGCTCCCGCTTTCTCCTAAAGTCACAAAAACCTGACCACAAATGTCTTACTTGAGAGAGTTGATCTCCAGAACCAGGTTGTCGCAAGAGATTTTCTCTTCTTCTCCTCTCTGCAGAGTCCCCAAGACCTCGTTCTGGAAAACTGGAATCAAGAGCAGATTAGAAGCTGAGCACTCCGGTGGAAGAAGAGCTGGTAGAGGCAACCTTGGGCAGCCATCCTCAAACCCAGAACGCTTCAAGTCCTTCTTTTTCCTCACACTCAGTTCAGTTTCCGCTTTAACGTCAGGCAGAAAATGTGCATTTAGAGCCAACCTAAGAAAACCCAATTACCTTTGACATCATCCATCTGAGGAGAAGCGGTCCGGCTGTCCATCGGCTCAGACCCAAAGCTTGTGTCGCTTTCAGATTCGGCTTCTTCTTCTTCAGTCTTTACGGTGAGGCCTAGTGAAGATGGGAGGGAAGGACCTTCTAAAGCAGTGTTTCTCAACCTTGACAATTTTAAGGCATGTGGACTTCAACTCCCAGAATTCCACAGCCAGCTTACTAGCTTAACAACGACAACGATTTGCTTAACAGCTGCGGCAAGAAAGGTTGCAAAATGGGGCAAAACTCGCTTAACAACTGCTTTGCTTAGCAAAAAAAAATTCTGGCTTCAATTGTGGTTGTAAGGTCTTTCAGGTCTACAACTGCCTGCATTGAAACTGGCTAGATCCCGCACTGAGCAGAGATGGGAGTAGAACTTCTAAATCGGATAACTGACAGATAGTCAGCACTATCTGTCAAGCCCGTGCACAATCTTATTGCGCTGAGATAACCCAGGAGTAAACACAGTAAACAGTGGTCTGTATTCGATGGTGGTTTATCTTACACTATCTACAATATTGTATAGCAGGAACAACATACATACACGTGCTAATGCAGCAGGATCCAACAAACCACAATTACAGCAGGAAATGGAAGAAGAAAGAACACATCAGCAGAGCCTTCCCTTTATACAAATGCTCTTAAAGAGACACAGACCCTGCTGAGTCATTCCCATCATTACATCTTACCTCTTACATTACACAAGCGGGTTAGATTTTAAATCGTTACCTTGACACTATCCCCAGCCCTGTAAAGACAACTGCCGCAATAGTTTTCTTGACAATTCTCATCACTTACAAGAATCGCAGAGGAGCATGGGACAGACAACGTGCCGTTCTCTACTGCCTGCTGAATCCCATTTTTCTATCTCCCCAGTTCGCTTACCCCAGAGACTTTGTCTTTGTTCCTCTTGGTCTGCATCGTTTTCATTGGCTGCTTTCCAAAGGTAACCTCTGCCTTCCAAGCCAACCTCTTCTGGGTTGTAGCCTAAAGTAGAAAATCAAGGTTGGCTTGATTATCAACCCAAAGGACACAACTAAACAAAAAGAAACGGTTGAGTTGATAGTGCAATAAGATTGTTCCCCCAAAAAAGTCTACCTCAAAAGGAGAATATTTGTACCTCAAGGCTGAAATGAGGGGTCCTTGGTGCTCTCTTGAGCTTGGGTTGTTTTCTTGAAGACATTACCTAGTTTGGACAATGAAACATCTGCAGGAAAACAGCCAAACTCTGAGAGCACCCCGGACACCTCCAGTCTACCTCATTAGCTAGTTTTTCTAATCCTAGCACCAAGTTGGGAAGAGCTACAATGGAAGATGGTGGATAAGGAACAGCAGTCTTACGCCCTCATCCCTTCTAGCCTAAGTAAGGATGCTTTTTGCTTCAAATACTGTTTGGCTTAAGACAGGTATGTCAAACTCGCGACGCCACGGAACCTTTTCCCCATTGCCGGCAATGGGGCGGGGGCAGTTTCCTTGTGACGCATCCGGCCCACGGGCCGGCAGTTTGACACCCCTGGTTTAGGAGGAAGTGACAGAAATCATATACAGTAGTGGCCAAAATTGTGGAAACCTTTTGGGAAAAGTGTATTTTTTGAGGTTTGATGGCTAATAACACCACTTTGGGGGGGGGGTAGTACCATAAAGTTATATGTCAATGGAAAGATAATTTAATCAAGAATGTAATGCAACAAAGCTTGTTCAATTATCTGTACTGTAGTCTATGAAAAGTTATAGCCAACTAACCAGAAAAAGGAAGCATAACTTGCTTAGGTTGATATCAGGTAGCTTTTTTTCATCTGATTGTAGCCAATGAGCATGAGTGTTTAGAGAGCCAATTGGGTGTCATCTTGTTTTGGCAATGAGCCAATCAGATCACAGTAGGATTTGGTTATTGATGTCGTGTATTGAAGCTGAGAGGAGGACATCGGTCAGTGTGTTATGTGATGGCTATCAAGTTGGTTGGGGGGTTTTTTGTGTTCTTTCATTTAGTGAGCTTGTAAAACGTAATAAAATTAAAGTAATGCTGCAAAGAATTGACGGGTCGCCCAGAAAGCGATGTAAAATAGTATTATTAAGTGAAGAAGGCTACAGTTATAAAACAATTAGAAGAAAAATGGGTGGAAACTTAACCCAAAGTGGCATTTCTACTGTACACGTTTCCCAAAAGGTTTCCACAATTTTGGCCACTACTGTATAATGAACTAAGCATTATATTTCTATCTTCACCCCATGAACAAACACAAACATCTTGTGAGGTTAACTGCTTCAGTAGCAGCATCTGGAAATATTAAGCAGAGAACCCACATGGTATCCCGGTAAAGTATAGGGCTAGGATCCAGGAGACCAAGATGGTCTGGTCTGATCTTGACCATCTCTCTGCCTAACGTACCTTGCAAAATTGATGATGCGTGGGAAAATAGGAGCTAGCGCTGATGGTGTGTTGGAGTTGTAGCCCCCTCCTCGCCCCCTCCTTGCCCTTTCTTTGCCCTTTCTAGAGGAAACGTCTGCGGCAAAGCTCGCTAGCTCGTAACACAAATGGCAAACCGCATGACAGTTAAACAGGATGTTATGCAGAACTAAGCTCGAGAAGGCACTAACCACATGGTTTTGTTTTGTGTAGCCAGGTGGGCAATATAGGTCAAACATGACATGTACTCTTGACATGCTCTGAGACTAAGTAATGGGAGTGGTTTTAAGCTTATGGCGCAGCAAGAAATTATATGTATGGCACAAATGTATCACATGTAATCAATGCTTATTTGCATACTGTAATCAATAAAGTAGTTCCCGGACTTCGGTTCGGGGCAGTCCCACCCCAAGAAAGCCTCTGTGTCAGGAGTCTTCTTTAGTGTCAGTTCGTGGGATCTGCCCCACGTATGGGGGGATAGCAAAAGTGGAATCCCCTCAGGTGGTGACCCCGACGTGATTCGACCCGCAAGTCGAGTGTATGTCCTGTTGCAACTCTCAGGGCCGGTCGTCGCAGAACGAAGCACCCTCCTAGACGTGTATGTCTTGTTGCAACTCTCAGGGCCGGTCGTCGCAGAACGAAGCACCCTCCTAGACATCTCTTGGTACCCTCATACTTCACTCGGCAGGACGCCTACTGCAATTCAGGGCCGGTCGTCGTGGAACGAAGTACCCTCCTAAAACTCGTGAGTATGGGGGCAGAATTCTCTAAGCCTCAGGTTGCGCACCTCCACGAACTTAGGGAATTGACCAAGACCCGACTTAATAATGGAAAAATCTGGCCGTTCCCACCAAGTCAGACCTGGTCAGTCTGCTAAAATATGTTTATCAACAATGCCCAACCTACCCTGAAGAGGGGTCACTCAAACAATCTGTGTGGGTTAAATTAGGAAAGTATTTTCATGAATGATCAGGATGTGTAAAACTGTGACTATTAATTATTTCAAATCTAAAGGAAAAAGAATTTTAAAGTTTGCTAGAAATTCTGCTTAAAATAAGCCACAAAAAGGAAATACCTCATTCTGTTTGTCTAGCCAACAAACAGAGTGAAGAAAAAGAATTGTATTTGTTTGTTTGTTTGTTTTTCTTTCTCTCTGTGTACGCTCAAGAACAGCCTTAAGTTACCAGGAGGGATTATTTTAAATTTATCTGTTGGAAAAGTTTCACTTGCATTTACTGTATGTATTTCATCTATCCTTTTTCTGAAAAATGTGTGTCTGTGTGGGGAAATAATTTTCCTAAGTTACTTTTCATATCCTAAAACTTACTGGTGAAACTACTATGAAACTTTTCTGAAACAAATAAGCATTTTCTAATCTCTAAAATGATGTGGTCTATTTTAGAATAAATGTTCTCCTACCCTTGACAAGTTCTACACCTTAAAATATTAGGCTTTTAAAACTATTTGGAGTTTTCAGCATTTTCAAACTGTCTGCAAGCTACCCCCCTTTCAATTCTTTTCCTGTCCTTTGTTCTCCATACCTTTTGTCTGCCTCTCCTGGTAGAGTCCACCCAGAAAGGGGGGGGGGGAGACCCTGTTCTTGTATCTTTCAGCCCTGAAACCCTCTCCCAAGCCTTTGGAAGCAGAACACACAGACCCAGATGCTGCCTCCATCCATTTGAGCCATGGAATTGAGTTTTGAATCCAGCCATCCACTAAAAAGCCACCATGCAATCTGAGTGGAACATTTTCCCAAGTCCTACCATTTCCCCAGATGCCTGTGAGAGCTGCAGAAGGAAGGTGGTGCCATGTAAAGCCTCAAAAGAGAAAATTAAGACTGTGGGGGGAGGGTGGAAACTCATTGTAAACTTTTTTTTTCTTGCCCCATTTGTATTGTAACAAGCCAGTTGAATGTATTAATAGAGAGATGGCACTCGGGAATATGTGGCAGAACAAGTACTGAACACCTTGAACTTCTATCTGGTGGGAGGGAAAATTGATCCAGAATGTTTGTATTGACTATTTTGTAAAAGTAGCTGCACATACATGCACACACACACACCATTCAGGATTACACTTAAGTTTATCTCCTCCACCTATCTTTAGTAAAGTTCCTCAGGCTGATTTTTGCTCTATTGCACCAAAGCTTTGTGGGACCAACTTTCAACAGATAACAAGGGGGAGGGAACTAGGCCCCCTCAGGTGATTTGCAATTCATATGCCCTGACTAAGGAGGCAACAGGAAAAATCCCAAACTTCAGCCCTGAATATCTTGCACTGGTGAGCTCAGATTGGGATTCCTAGACCTCATTATGTGCAATTTAAAGAAAATTTAATAGACTGGCATATTGGACATTACAAACCTGGATGCACTGAATTAAGAGCTAAGGCAGGAAACAACCCTTGAAATTGGGCAGCCAGTGGTCATGTATTAAGGAAAACCATGGCTGTGGAGACTTTTGGGAGGTATGCAAACCTGACTGGAAGCTAAAGGTGACATCCAACATTTGAAAATGATTGGCACAGAATATTGGATACTATAAATTTCTTTTCCACCTAACAAAATTTTGCCCTAACTTTTAGAACTTTATAGATGCCACTAAAGGGATCTTTTTCTGCTGCCTCCATTAATGTTTTAATTTTCTTTCCTTTTTTTGCTTAATAGTTTAAAAGCTTGCCTACCAAGTCTCTCTGACCAGATCAATTTTAATGTCATACATTTACACACTTAAGGCACAAAGTGGGGATATTGATGGAAGTTAGCCCCCCCTGAAGGAAATATTAAAAAGGAGCAGAAAAATATATTTTCCTCAAAAGGACCATACACCTGGTTAGGTACAAGAAACTGCCAACCATGGACATACCGGACCCTTTAGCCATAACCCTTAGCAGTAAAGAAGATGATTTTTCCTTTAATTAGAAAAAGACAGGGGAGATGTTGGAGTTGTAGCCCCCTCCTCGCCCCCTCCTTGCCCTTTCTTTGCCCTTTCTAGAGGAAACGTCTGCGGCAAAGCTCGCTAGCTCGTAACACAAATGGCAAACCGCATGACAGTTAAACAGGATGTTATGCAGAACTAAGCTCGAGAAGGCACTAACCACATGGTTTTGTTTTGTGTCGCCAGGTGGGCAATATAGGTCAAACATGACATGTACTCTTGACATGCTCTGAGACTAAGTAATGGGAGTGGTTTTAAGCTTATGGCGCAGCAAGAAATTATATGTATGGCACAAATGTATCACATGTAATCAATGCTTATTTGCATACTGTAATCAATAAAGTAGTTCCCGGACTTCGGTTCGGGGCAGTCCCACCCCAAGAAAACCTCCGTGTCAGGAGCCTTCTTCCGTGTATTCAGCCATTCGTGGGATCTGCCCCACGTATGGGGGGATAGCAAAAGTACAATCCCCTCAATGGTGTTACTTAGTTTCGTAAAGAAACGTCTGCAAGAAACGTCAGGGGCTGCCATAAAGAAGAGGGAATCAAGCTATTTTCCAAAGCACCTGGAAGCAGGACAAGAAGCAACGGGTGGAAACTAATCAAGGAGAGAAGCAACCTAGAACTAAGGAGAAACTTCCTGACAGTGAGAACAATTAATCAGTGGAACAGCCTGCCTTCAGAAGCAGTGAATGCTCCAACACTGGAGGTTTTTAAGAAGAGACTGGACAGCCATTCGTCATCATCTCCTTCCCACCTACTCGCTCAAAGCAGAATCTTTCTCCAGCTGCTTATTCCTTAGCAGTTATTAATCCTTATCCTTACTCCTTAGCAGGCTCCCAAGGGAAAAAGGCGGAAGAGAATAACAAAATAACAGAGTTGGAAGGGACCTTGGAGGTCTTCTAGTCCAACCCCCCCCTGCTCAAGCAGGAGACCCATGTCAGACAAGGGGCTGTCCAATCTCTTCCAGTGTCGGAGCACCCACCACTTCTGGACGCAGGTCGTTCCACTGATTAATTGCTTTCACTGTCAGGAAATGTCTCCTTAGTTCTAGGTTGCTTCTCTCTTTGATTACCGTATATGCCGGCGTATAAGGCGACTTCTGCAAGCGTTAAAATTGACGCCAAAGACCGGGGTCGTCTTATACGCCGAGTCGTCTTATAGGCCAGAAATACTGGTAGTTTCCGGCGTATAAGACGACGTTCTAGGAATGCGACTCAGCGCCAAAGACGGGGGTCGTCTTATACGCCGGGTCACCTTGTACCCCAGCATTTACGGTAGTTCCCATCCGTTGCTTCTTGTCCTGCCTTCGTGTGCTTTGGAGAACAGGTTGACCGCTTCTTTTGGGGCAGCCCCTCAAATATTGGAAGACTGCTAGCCTGTCACCCCTAGAAAACCCTGCAGGAGGACAGTCTCACGCTCCAATAAATCCCCCGGACCAGTTTTTCCCGTACCTTTTGGCTTCACTTTGCTCTCCTCCTTGTTCACATCCGCATCGTCGCTGAATTCATCCTCGTCGTACTCTTCTTCATCTGCAGGATGCAGGGAGATGACTGTGCCTTCTGGGAAGACCTTCTTAGGCCCCACCACCACCTACAAACAAGCAACGTTTCCACATTTACTTCCGCCAGGAAGTAAAAAGGCTTGCAGATTTCCAGCTTCCCATTCACTCAACTGGGGGTGGGGAGGAACCCAGGTCCCCAAGAAAGCAGCAAGAGAATTTATTTATTATTTTATTTTTTATTTTTTAAATTTATAAACCGCCCCACTCCCGCAGGACTCCGGGCGACTAACAATAAAAACAACATATAACATGACAAAACAAACAATACATTAACATTCATCCAGGGGTCAGATTTTATAAACCCCAGGCCTGCCGGAAAAGCCAGGTCTTAAGCAGCTTGTGGAAAACCAACAGGGTGGGAGCGGTCCTAATCTCCGGGGGGAGCTGGTTCCAAGACGTGGGCGCCATCACAGAGAAAGCCCTCCCCCGCGGCCCCGCCAAATGGCACTGCTTGGCCGAAAGGACCTGAAGGAGGCCCAGCCTCTGGGATCTAACCGGACAAATTGGCTGTGAGGTCAAGCTTCTATCCACATCTCATTCTGAGCGCCTCTTCCTTGCTGAGCAAGCAAGACAGGGTGCCGTGTTTCATGATAAAACAATTTAGAGAAGGATGGGAGCAGCCTGTAATCTCAAGGACCTTCTGTAGCTGCCGGTAGGAGAGGAGGGGTCAAACACGTCATCAGTCTCGAGTCCCTGCGTGCCCACAAGAGATCTAAATCCAGCCCGCCTTGACTTCCTTTGACTCTTATCTCCCGCCAATTTGTTTTGACTGTTAGTAGTTCAGATTCTTCTAGAGAGCTTCAGCCTACAATAAACCTATGTATTCATTTGAACTGTCTATAGCAGTGATGGCAAACCTTTTAGAGACCGAGTGGCCAAACTGCAACCCAAAACCCACTTATTTATCACTGGGTGCCAGGTGGGTGTGGCCCATTGGAGGGGCATGGGTGTGGTCATGGCAGACTGGGTGGGTGTGGTCAAGGTGGGCGTGGTCACCTCGATGTTGCTCATGGGGAGGGATGCCTGTGGGGGCTGGGAAGGGTTGGGGGAGATCCAGGGGGTCTCTGGCAGGTGAGGCGGTGGGCAGGAAACTCGTCCTGCAGGGTGAGGCAAGGCAAGGCAGGGCAGGAGTGCCATTGCCGCAGGGCAAGGCGGGCTAGGGGCCGGGGCGGCTGCTGCCTGACACCATCGGCCCACACACACAGAGGCCAGTGAGCGCATGAGGGCCAACAGTGTCCATCAGCAGCCACAGCCTGCCAGTCTCTCGACCGGTGCACTCTGGGGCTCCGCAGCCTGCCCCCAGCAGTTCAGAGAAGCATAGATGCAGTGGGTCGTGCCCGGAAAAAGGAGAGCATGCGAGGCCCGGAGGGATGGGACAGGGGGGAGGGAAACCAGCCATGCTGAGATGCATCCGGCCATGTGGGACTTCGGCAAGTTAGCAGGCAGCTGATTTTAGAGGGACGGTTGCCATCTCCAGGGCATGGCGCGTGTGCCCACAGAGAGGGCTCTGAGTGCCGCCTCTGGCACGCGTGCCATGGCTTCACCACCACTGGTCTATAGAGTCCTTATTTCCTGCACTTGACCACCACCTACCCACCCCAATTTAAGAGGGCATTCAAGGTTTTGTAGGGGAGTTTTTACAAACTGTCAGCCCCCAGATGAACACGGACACTGCTTTTTGAACTACCAATGGATTCAAAGACGACCAAGGAAGGGACAGGGCAAATGGTGGGCGACATTTAATCTGTCCCAAGATGTTTTGATTTCTCACCTTTGACAACCCCCCCCCCTCCATTTACAGACTTCGCAACTAATTCTAAGATGTGTGGACTTCTACTTCCAGAATTCCTTAGCCACCAGTTTAGGCGTTAAAAGTCCGTACAACTTAAGAATTGCCAAGATGAAGAAGTGTTGCTGTTTCAGAACTAAAAGGGGCGTTGTCTTACCTGAACGCCTTTTCTCAGCAGGATGATGTAGAGTCCAATGAATGGGTTCTATGACGGCCTTCCTGCCTGGCAGACTGGGTAAAAACTTCGGCCACACCTCTTCCTCTGCGTGTGACCCCAGTTTTGACTTAGGCGAGAAACTTTGTTGACATTAACCTTGCAGCTCTTTATTATATATTTATTATATCCCTGCCTAGACCTATCCCCTGGGTGGGCTTGGACTCTACATCATCCTGCTGAGAAAAGGCGTTCAGGTAAGACAACGCCCCTTCTCCAGCAGGATGGCTGTAGAGTCCAATGAATGGGACATACCAAAGCCCTCATGTCCCCCTGGGAGGGAATGTCTAGGCTACCGAACTCTGAGCAGATACGACTTGTTGAAGAACTCTTCTGCCAAAAGCCGCGTCTGCTGCCGCTAGGGAGTCTAAACGGTAATGCCGAATGAAAACCGAAGGTGAAGACCAGGTTGCGGCCTTGCAAATCTCTTCTACCGGTGCTTGCGTTAGCCACGCCGCAGATGTGGCCGCACTCCGAGTTGAGTGGGCAGTCACATGAGTGGGTGCTGGCAAATCCTGCGATGCGTAGGCATGCGCTATGCAGGCTCTGATCCACCTGCCTATGGTGGAAGAAGACACCTTCTTTCCCATAGTTGATGGTTGAAAAGACACAAATAATGCTTCAGTCTTTCGGAAAGCCGAGGTGCGTTTCACGTAGAAACACAGCGCTCTCCGCACGTCCAGCTTGTGCCACCTGTGTTCTAGCCTATGTTTGGGTCTTGGACAGAAATCAGGAAGTGTCAGTTCCTGAGATCTGTGAAAGATGCTATTTACCTTCGGAATGAAGGCCGGGTCTGGTCTAAGAACGACCCTGTCTTTGAAGAAGGTACACAGATCCTTCCTTACTGACAGTGCTGCTAGTTCTGAGATTCTCCTTGCTGAAGTGATTGCCACAAGGAAAGCTACCTTCATTGATAGGTGATGGAGGGAACATGATTCAAGAGGTTCGAAGGGTGCTGATGTTAAGGCTAGAAGGACCTTAGGCAGGTTCCAAGACGGGTACCTGTGTATGACAGGGGGTTTTGTGTTAGTTGCCCCTTTTAAAAAGGCATTAACCGCTGGATGATGCGCTAGGGAGGTTAAGTTGTCGCAGGAGAGTACGGTTGAGAGGGCCGATATCTGCCTGCGGATGGTGTTGACTGATAGGCCCTTATTAAGACCCTCCAAGAGGTAATCTAGGATATTAGGGATAGATACTGCGGTCGGGTCTAGGCGAAAGGAAGCGCACCACCTACAAAACCCTTTCCATGTAGCGTCGTAAATCCTGTTAGTGGACGCTCTTCGTGATGCCTGTATGATCGATATCACGCCTGCCGAATAAGATTGTTTGGTTAAGCTTTGCCGCTCAAATGCCAAGCGGCTAGTTGTAGCCACTGGGGTTCTGGATGCACAAGCTTGCCCTGACTGAGTTTTACCCTGTCCGGGGGAATCCTCCACGGAGGTGAGATCGAGAGGTCTAAGAGGTCGGCAAACCACGGGCGCCGTGGCCAGTGAGGGGCAATGCAGACTATCTCTGCGCCTTCCAGAATCAGCTTGCGTATGGTCGCTGGTATTAAGGGCAGCGGTGGGAAGGCGTACAGGAGTTGCGCCGGCCACTGACACCTGAGAGCATCCGTTCCCTCTGATCCCGGGGACGGGAATCTGGAGAAGAACCTGGGGAGTTGTGTGTTCTTGTGATTGGCAAATAGATCTAGATGTGGTTGTCCGAATCTCCGGGAGATCTCCTCGAACAGAGCCGGATCCAGACGCCATTCCGACTGGTCCACCCTGGCTCTGCTCAGGGAGTCTGCCTGGGTGTTTGTCTCTCCTGAGATGTGTTCCGCTCTGATGGAACTCACATTGGTTTCTGCCCACCGAGCCAGAGCCAATGCCTCTTTCATTAGTTCCGCTGATCGCGTTCCTCCCTCCTTGTTTACATGTGCCTTGGCTGCTATGTTGTCTGTTAGTACGAGGACGTGCCTCCTTGTTACTAGGTGTGAGAAATGACGAAGGGCCAGGTGGATGGCCCGGAGCTCTAGCCAGTTGATGCTGTGTGACAGGTCCTTCTGTCCCCACTGGCCCTGTGCTATCTGGCTTCCCAGGTGCGCTCCCCAACCGAACAGGCTCGAGTCCGTCGTGAGTGTGACCCTGTTCGGTTCCCTGAATATGCTCCCCCTGAGTGTCGTGGGGGATAGCCACCATTCTAGTGATCTCATCACCTGTGCTGGTACCAGCACTCTCCTGTTGGAAGTGCTGAGGTTCCTCCTCTGGTAGGGTAGGAGGAACCACTGCAACTCCCTTGAGTGGAGCCTTGCCCATGGGATGATGCCCATGCAAGATATCATCTTTCCCAGGAGCTTCGAGAGCTGTATCAAGGGCACTCTCTTGATCTTTTGAATTTGGTGAATCAGCTTGGATATGCTGATCCGTCGCTCCTGGGACAGGTATACCCTGCACTGTGACGTGTCTATCACCGCTCCTAGGTGTTGCAGCCTCCTTGAGGGGATGAGGTGGCTCTTGCTTAAATTGACCGAGAATCCATGCCCCTGTAGGGTTCGGATTGTGGTCTTGAGGTCTGCCCTTGCTTGTTCCTGAGATCTGGACTGAATCAAGATGTCGTCCAGATAAAACTGTACGCGAACCGGCATCAGCCTGAGATGGGCTGCTATTACAGCTAGGGTCTTGGTAAATACCCTTGGTGCTGAAGATAGTCCGAAGGGTAAGGCCCTGTATTGGTAATGTCGGCCCGCGTAGGTAAATCTGAGGAATTTCCGGTAGCTGGGATGGATGGGAATGTGTAGGTACGCCTCTGTGAGATCTATTGAGGATAATAGATCGTCTTCCCTGACGCTGGCTAGGATGGATTTCAATGAGTGCATCTTGAACTTCCTGTACTTTATGAAATGATTCAGGCCCTTCAGGTCCAATATTGCTCTCCACCCTCCTGATGTCTTTGGAATAACGAAGAGGATGGAATAAAATCCTCTTCCCTCCTCTTCCTTTGGTACCCTCTCTATGGCTTGAATTGACAGGAGGTGAGCTATGGCCGAAGTTATCAGCCTCGTCTTGTGTACCTTTCTGGAGATGGGGCATCTGATGAACCGGTTTGGTGGGGGAGAACAAAAGTCTAAGGTCAGGCCATGCCTGATCGTTTCCAAGACCCAGGCGTCGGTGGTGGTCTGCTCCCAGACCTCGATGAAGTTTCCTAACCGACCCCCGATGGGAGTGTCCTGTTTGGCGTCACTTGGTACGCTTAAAGGATCTGCCTCCCGCTCCCCTATATGGGCGTCTGGACTGGAACTGGCCTCTGGCTCCCGGGCTTTGGCGATCCTGGGTTCGATCCTGTCTCGGATAGAAGGATCGTGAGCCTCTGGGCCAGTCCCAGGATTGCCCTGATCGAAAGGGCTGTCTCCATTCCCAGGGGCTTCCTGGGCGGAAGCCCTGTCTCCGGAAATCCTGACTGCCTCTCCTGTCTAACTTCTTTGATGGGTGTACTAGGATTTTTTTCTTGTCTCTGCCTTCGCTGACATGTGGGTCCAGTATGGACCCAAATAAGGCTTCTCCACTGTACTTGGACGTCGATAGACGCCATTTGGACCTCAGGTCTGTCTTCCAATTTTTGAGCCACAGTAGCCTACGCGAGGCCACTGTGGCCGCAATGGATCTTGCCGCATACTTTGGTGCGTACAGTGAAGCGTCAGACACGAATTGAGAGGCCGCGAGGAGCTTGGCCAATGTTTGGTGTACTCTGACCTGGTCTGGAGGCACCGTGCCCTGCAGTTCCCTCAGCCACATGATACAGGCCCTCGCGAAGAATGATGATGAAGTGGCTGCTCTGGCCGCCCAGGCTGCAGCCATGTGGGAACGACGGAGGGAGTGTTCAAATTTCTTCTCCTCAGGTTTCAAGACCTCCGCCAGGTCTCCTGGAATCGCGGAGGTAGAGAATAATGAGATCAAGGGGTTATCTACAGTAGGAACCTCTAGCATGTTCGAGAAGGAGGGAGATAGGTTGAAGAGCTTTCTTTCCGCGCTATTAGGTGCCGGCGGGCTTGCAAGTGATGACCATTGTTCCTCCAGCGTGGTCATAAAGACCTCCGGACAAGGAATGTACTTATCCTGTGGAACCTTTTTGGCAAATAGAGGATTGGCCTCCCTGCTTGTGGAGGGCTTTTCATCCTGTACTGATGTTAGACTGACCGTGGAAACTGCCTTTATCAGGAGTGATTTTAAGAGCGCTGGGTTAAAGAGGCCAGAGCTCGTCGCCTGCTCAGGTGCGGTCTCCTCATCCTCCGAGAGGGGCATGTCTGACATGTCAAGGTCTACTGAGTCACCCTCTCCAAGTTGAGAGGAAGTCTCAGAGATGTTGGTAGGGGGTGGCCTAGCTCGCCCCTTACGGGGTGTGTGAAAAGCCACTTGCCCCTTAGAAGCCATGAACTGGGAGAATGCGTCCTGCATGAATGCCTGAAATTGTGCCGACCATATGTTCTCCTGCGCTTTGTCTCTGGGTTGAGGCGCTGGGGTGTGGTCAGGTGAAGAATCTGGTGAGGAGAGAGTGGAGGAATCTAACTGTTCAGTTTCCCCAGGAGGAGACCAGGTCTTGAGCACTTCCTCGGCAGTAGGTTCTGTGCTGGGTGCCACCACTGGGACAGGGGAAACCGGATTTGTCCCATTGGCATTGGTTCTCTGTGCCCTGCTAATTTGTCTTTCTAAAGCCAAATGTCTCCTCAAAGCCTCTCGCTCAGCCGTTTTAGACTGTCCCTTCTGAGTAAGGTGCTTTGTTTTAGCCTTCTTCTTCCCCCCCCACCTCTGATTCAGAGGATCTGCGTTTTTGTTGTTGCTGTGGGGGGGACAATTGAGGGACCTGTGTGACTGAATACGAGACATTGTCTGCCATTGTGCCAGACACCCCGAGTAGGCAATGCCTGGAATGGGGGACTGAGGTACGCAGATCAGATGCAGATGCTTGGGGCTGTGCCCTCTTCTGCCTATACAAACAATGGCCGGACAGACAGGATTCTTTGGACAGAAGATCCTGCAAGGCAGTGACTAAAGGTCACTATAGGAACAGTCAGGGAAAAATATTCCTCCTCACCTCCTCACCTAGTCCAGACAAGAGCAGTTTATATCTCTCTCTCCCCCAGTCTGTGGCTGTAGCAGCAGACCACGATCAGAACGGTTCTCTTCCTTTTCCCTTTTCCTTCCTCTTGCCTCAATTTCTTGAGGAACCTCAGATCCTTGCCTAAAGGTATCCCTTTTTTGTCTGCAGGGAAATGGAGTCCGGGTAGTAGCCCCACCCCCAAGGGAAAATACGGCGGGAGATCCGCTTGTTCAAAATGGCGAATGGGAGGAAGCCACGCCTCCCAAAGGTAGTCCGGGAAGCCACGCGGTTTAAACAATGGCGGATCCTTGAATTCAACAGTAAGGAAGACTCCTTGGGTTTTAAGGGGGCTGCGCCTCTCCTCTGAGGGAAGGAAACAGCGTTAAGGCTCTGTTCTAGTCAGGGCTGCTTTTCGCGCCGCTCAGCTGATCGATGCCGAGCGGCGCCGCGGTTTGCCGCTTCCCGCGCGGCTCAGCTGTTTCACGCTGAGCGGCACCTCGGTTCTGTCGGCCAAGCCGAGCCGGCCACTCAGCTGTTTGTCGGATCGGAGGGCGACGAACAACCCGGTGGGATCCCCGCGCCAAACAGCTGCTCGGCGGGCCGGATATCGACGAGCGATCCGGCCCCGTTCCAAGCCTCCCCTGCTAGCCGCCCTGACGCCCCACTCACAACTCCGCCGATCCTGGCTGTGCCTTTTAAGTTCTATCAGCTGCCAGAGAGCTTTTCATTCAAATGGAAGGAAGAGGATTCCTTTCTTTTTCTTTTGGGATAAATTCCTATTGTTCTGAGAGCTGCTTCTCGCACTTCTACCAGGCTTCGAGACTGAGTCAAAACTGGGGTCACACGCAGAGGAAGAGGTGTGGCCGAAGTTTTTACCCAGTCTGCCAGGCAGGAAGGCCGTCATAGAACCCATTCATTGGACTCTACAGCCATCCTGCTGGAGAATAAAATAACAAAAACGTGCTTCCTCCAACTCACCTGGGAAGTGATGACGCAATGAGGATTCAACGTTACGCCTTCCTTCACCTCTGCCTCGTCACAAACGATGGACCGATAGATTTTTACACCGTCTCCTATATGGACGTCATTCCACAGGAAAGCCCAGTCCAGAAGGACGCCGTTACCTGATCGGTACCCGAAAACACAAACCATCACTTTATGCCATCCTCATCCAGGTGTCTGCTTACAATACATAAGCTAGTTGTGTCTATTCACTGTCCCATGGCGTAATGTGGTTTGTTTTTCCTTTGCATTAAGTCCTACAGCTCAGAAGCCATGATGTAGGTGGTTCTCCATTTACAATCGTTCGTTTTAGTGACCGTTCCAAGTTACAACTGCACTGGCTTATGACCGGCTTTCACACTTCCAACCACTGTAGCCTCCCAATAGTCACATGATCAAAATTTGGGTGCTGGCTAGCTGACATGTATTTATGATAGTTACACTATCCGGGGGGGGGGGTCACATGATCACCATGTGTAAGCTTCCCAGCCAGCTTCCAACAAGCCAAGTTAATGAAAAGCCAGATTCACTTAACTCCTCTCTGGCTTAGCAATACTCAATCAAGAGAGCCTCACTTTACATGTGATGGGGAAGACCTGGATTCAAATCAATCGTTTACCCTATGTAGTCTGTGTCTAGACCGGGGTAGGCAACCTTGGCTCTTTTATGACTCGTAAACTTCAACTCCCAGAATTGGGAGTTGGAGTCCATGAGTCATAAAAGAGCCAAGGTTGCCTAACCCTGGTCTAGACTACTGCAAGCCATCCTAACATTCTCTTCCTGTCTGGTTTTGCCTCTGAAGTCAATCAGCTGCAAATTTCTCTCCAGTAAATTAGCAACTGCACAAAATCTGGCGGGAATGGTGGTCTTCATATTTTGCATCACCATCCCTCAGGGTTCAACAATTACAGGTAATCCTCGGCTTACGATGCTTCACTTAGTGCCTATTCCAAGTTACAACGGCATCGAACAGTGAGTTATGACCCTTTTTCATACGATTGCAGTATCTCTGCGGTCACATGATCAAAATTTGCACGCTCGGCAACTGGTCCATATTTATGACGGTTGCAGTGTGCCCCGGGGTCACGTGATCCCCTTTGGCGATTTTCCGACAAGCAAAGCCAATGGGGGAAGCCAGATTCACTTAACGACCGGGTTACTGACTAAACACCTGCAGTGATCCACTTAACTGAGGTGAGAAAGGTCGTAAAATGGGACAAAACACACAACAAATGTCTTGCTTGACCACAGAAATATGGGGCTCAGTTGTGGTCATAAGTTGAGGACCACCTGTATTAAGACTTCTTTCCGTCATGTTTCCTGTACTGGCACTCCAAGCGTGACAAAGGTCTCTTCAGGCCAAACTGCCCCCTATTTTGCGGGCATCAGAACTTACCTATTTTGCAATTGGGCCCAATGACGCTGTTGGTTATGCAACATTTTGTGCCCACCGATGTTCCTTGCCCCACGAGTACGTTCTCTTCCAGCACGCTCTCATGGCCCAGACTAACTTCAGCACCCCGGTAAATATTGTGGCGGGAATGAGTGCAACTTTGCTTCCCGTTGATGAAGTTCATCTCTGGGGTTATGGGATAGACACAACGTTGCAGAATGTCTGAGGACACTGACTCGTACATCGACAAATTGGAAACAGAGGCACCGTATTCTTCTGAGGTCACATACATATGGATCTGGTTCCCAAGGACCTGAGGAACAGAGAAGGGCTATTAGGAAAGACCTCAAACTTTCTGGTATTCTATGATTCTGTAAGGGTCTTCTGCTCGAGCAGGGGGTTGGACTAGATGGCCTTCTGAAGTCCCTTCCAACCCTTCCACTGATTGTTCTGTCAGGAATATTCTCCTTGGGATGTCATCTGGACCGTTACAAGTAGTCCAAGACTTACAACTATTTGCTTAGTGGCCGTTCAAAGTTACAACGGCACTGAAAAATGGATAATAATAATAAAGTTGGAAGGGACCTTGGAGGTCATCTAGTTCAACCCCCTGCTGAGGCAGGAAACCCTATACCATTTCGGACAAATGGCTGTCCAGTCTCTTCTTAAAAACTTCCAGTGTTGGAGCATTTACTGCTTCTGGAGGCAGGTTGTTCCACTAGTTAATTGTTCTCACTGTCAGGAAGTTTCTCCTTAATTCTAGGTTGCTTCTCTCCTTGATTAGTTTCCATCCGTTACATCTTGTCCTGCCTTCAAATGCTTTGGAGAATAGCTTGACTCCCTTTTCTTTGGAGCAGCCCCTGAGATCTTTATTGTCTTAATGTTTCACCTTGATGCTTTTGTCAATTGCAAGCAGCCTAGAATCACCTCTATGTGAAATGGGTGGCATGTAAGTTTAATAAATACATAAATTTATAATTTTTGTGCTATTGTGGTGGCCTGCAGGTTTAATGAATTATTACTGTTATTATTAAGGTGTCTTAGCTTCCGCAAATCATCAGGAATCAGTAAGAATCTGGTCTGGAATTTGGGTTTTTAAGAAAAGACTGGACAGCCATTTGTCTGAAATGGTATAGGGTTTCCTGCCTGAGCAGGGGTTGGACTAGATGACCTCCAAGGTCCCTTCCAACAACAACTTTCTTCTTCTTCTTCTTCTTCTTCTTCTTCTTCTTCTTCTTCTTCTTCTTCTTCTTCTTCTTCTTCTTCTTCTTCTTCTTCTTCTTCTTCTTCTTCTTATTATTATTATTATTATTATTATTATTATTATTATTATTCCCACTACATATTTACCTCTTCATTCACCAACAGGCCACGTACAAAGTCATCCCGAGTTTGATAATCAAAATTATCTGTAAACAGCTCGGTCACCTACCAGGGAAGAACAAAAAAGGTTGTTTTTTTAATACAACTTTTAATGTTATAACTGTGTCTGAAACAAGAGCGTCTCAATCTCTGGCACGAAGAACTATGAATGTGTCTCATCCAAAGTATAGACTGAAGTGCCAAAAAAGGAACACGGAGGGCTCCAGAGGGAGTCCTCAATTTAGAATACTTCATTTAGCGCCCAAAGTTAACAGCGGCACCAAAAAAAATGACTCACGACTCTTTTTCATACTTACAACCATTTCAGCATTCCCCCTGGTGATATGATCAAAAACGGCAGCTGGCACGTGTTTACGAGGGTTGTGGTGTCCTGGAGTCATCCACCCAACCATGGTTAAGCAAATTATAATTTGGCATGATGAGAGAATACAAGCAAGGTCTGCTCGATGCTTTTCGTACCACATACCTGGGGAGAACAGATGCTAATATGGCAGTCTAGCAAATCGTTCCGCACTTGCACTTCTTCGACGTGGCTGTGAAACAAGCTCTAGAAGAAACAAACGAACAAAAAAATACAGCAAAGACCTACCTATATTCATTCGCTTCCAAAGCTACTCTCTGCTAGCTGGGAATGGTTCTCTTGAAGAGACTAAAGCAGGGCTTTTCAACCAGTGGTACGGGGACCACCTGTGGTATATTGGCACCTGGCAGGTGGTACGTGACCATTCTAGAAAAGTGGTAGCAGGGGAGGGGAATGAGCTGAACCAGTGGCAGCACCGCACAAGCCTGAGTGAGAGATGACTCGAGCTGCAGGGCTGTCAGGGCTCAGCGGAAGCGCCAGGCTCCAGCTGGAAGTCGGCGCTGATCCTGGCGCTTCTGCTGAGCGCAAAAGTGCCAATCAGCTGGAATGTTGCAGCATCTCCAGGGTCTTGTGATTTACATTCAGATGCTTGGCAACTGATTCATATTTATGACGGTCACAGTGTCCCAGGGTCATGTGAAGTGACCAAAACCTGCTGCAACCACCCAGCAGACTGGGGGAATAAAAACCAAACACCCCCCCCCACCCCACCCTCGCTGCCAATCCTCAACAGAAATGCTCACAACAATGAAAACCTCGGACAGGAAGAAGAGCGCCGCCGGGTGGGCAGGCAGGTGTCTTGCTCGGCTGTGCCTTGGGGAGCACTTTTTTCAGTGCCATTGTAACTTCGACTACCTGTATGTTATAACATTTTTCCTTTTTTTTTTTTTTGGTCATCAAGTTTTTGACATCTTGCTAGGCGACTGGTGGTACTCAGATATTGCCATATCCTAAAAGTGGTAGGATGGGTGAAAAGATTGAAAAGCCCTGGACTAGAGCAGAGCACGGGGGGGGGGGGGAATCACACGACAGCTACCCAGGGCAATAGCAATTATATACTGCTTCGTAGTGCTTTACAGCCCCTCTTTAAACGGTTTACAGAGTCAGCCTCTTTGCCCCCAAAAATCTGGGTGCTCATTTTACCGACCTCGGAAGGATGGAAGGCTGAGTCAACCTTGAGCAGGTATGGATCGAACTGCTGGCTGTGGGCAGTGAATTAACCTGCAATACTGCATTGTTAATCATGGCAGGCAGGCAGAAAGGAGGATGCAAAGAAGAAGAGAGGGAGGGAGGGAGAGAGAGAGAGAGAGAGAGAGAGAGAGAGAGAGAGAGAGAGAGAGAGAGAGAGAGAGAGAGAGAAGAGAGAGAGAGGATGCAAAGAAAAAGAGAGGGAGGCAGGAAGGAAGAATAGCAATAGCACTTAGACTTATATACCGCTCCAAGGTCCTTTCCAACTTTATTATTATTATGAGTATCTGCTTTATCTCCTCCTTTATATGGGCTTGTCTAACAAAATGGAGAATCAGTTTCACTTATAAAATCGTTTGTTAGTACTTGCATTCAAGCTGTCCCAAGAGGACAGTGAACCAAAAACCAAGCTTGCTACCTCTTAAAAGTACATGTTTATATTAATCCATCCATTAGTCCTACAGTGAGCATTGACAATCCAAGCCTGATCTAGAATGAACTGCCCAAGGCCACCATCCAAACCGAATTGATAACCAATTCCTAATCTATTAATACAGTTGGAACCTCAGTACTTGTTGCTAATTGGGTCCAGGAGATGATGAGTACAGAGAAATGACAAGCACCAAACAAAATTTTCCCATAAGGAATAATATAAAAAACCTGAATGCGTTCTCAAACCACATTTTAAGCCACTGTGTAAAAAAGATAGGCTTTGTATATCATTGCTTTACATGAGAAATAAACCTAAAAATTAATAAACACTTAAATAAAATAAAAACATTTCATCTGTACTGATGAGGGGAAATAAAGGTGCAAAAATACACAAAATGACCACAGAGGCTAAGATAAGATGGCGTGATTCCAGCTATTTCGGCTGGAAAGTGGAGCGCGTCACAAGGCAACCAACCCCAACAATTTCTATCTTGCATGCAGCGTAACAAATGAGTATCGGGACAAAGTTTTCCTGTCAAAATGCAAATTCAACGAGTATTAAAGCAGCCAAGTACCAAGGTATGACTATACTGGGCCTTGAAAGGAACCGTGCTGTTTTCCTAGCTATTAATTCAGTGTATCTCAAGCCAATTTAAGATGTGTGGATTTCAACTCCCAGCTTTGCTAGCTGGGGAATTCTGGGAATTGAAGTACATGTATGTTAATATGGTTTTTTTTTTCTCATCCTTGTCAGCTTTAAGACGTGCATCCTCTTAAACCAGGGGTCTTCAAACTTGGCCCTTTTATGACTTGTGGACTTCAACTCCCAAAATTCCTCAGCCAGGCACGCGTGCCTGGCTGAGGAATTCTGGGAGTTGAAGTCCAGAAGTCATAAAAGGGCCAAGTATGAAGACCCCTGTCTTAAACTTATAGCAAAACTGGCTGCTTGTTTTCTAGCTTCCTGGTTCACACACCATGGGAAAACTGAAGTGCTTCAGTCCTTGCGTCCTCTGATAGTGGAGCACGCGTTTCGTAGCGCTGTCCATAACCAGGATAATATCGTCCTCCGGACATCGAGCCCGATGTCCTGGCGAACACTCTTGAAATATCATTGTCATTACAGACACATTCTTCTCCAGCTTACGCCGTGTCCTGTACCAGGAGAGAGAGAGAAGATTTTTTTAAAAAATGATAATAAAATACACTTACAGATAAGATGATAGCGCATCATTCCTGCCAGAAGGGCTCTATGGAGATAGTCCTGGACTTACAACAGTTCATCCAGCGACCGTTTGTCGTTACAACGGGACTGAAAAAAGTGACTTTTGACCTTTTTTTCACATTTATACCCATTGTGGCATCTCCATGGTCAGGGGTAGGCAACCTTGGCTCTTTTATGATTCGTGGACTTCAACTCCCAGAATTCCTGAGCCAGCATGGGGAAACTGTGGCCCCTTCATGACTGGTGGACTTCAACTCCCAGAATTCCTGAGCCAACATGGGGGAACTGTGGCCCCTTCGTGACTGGTGGACTTCAACTCCCAGAATTCCTGAGCCAGCCATGCTGAGGGGAAAGGGAAAGGTTTCCAAGCTGAGCCAGGCTGGCTTAGGAATTCTGGGAGCTGAAGTCCATGAGTCATAAAAGAGCCAAGGTTGCCTACCCCTGTCCATGGTCATATGATTGAAACTCAGAGGCTTGGCCACTGACTCATATTTACAGACAGTTGCAGCTTGGCCACCGACTCATCTTTATGACGCCATAAAGATGAATCGAAGGCCAAGCCTCTGAATTTCCTACGGTCCCATTTTGGCCCCTTTCTATGCGAGCCAAGTCAATGGGGAAGCCGGATTCGCTGAACGACCATGCTGCTAACTGGACAACTGCAGTGATTCACTTAACAACGGTCGCAGAATGAGGCAAAATCCACTCAACAACGCTTAGCGACAGAAATGCTGGGTTCCGTTGCGGCTGTAGTTCGAGGGCTGCTTGTCCCTTTCTCCTGAATACCCACCTGTGTTCCTGTAAAGCGGCAGAAATATTAATATTGGACACCACATCCCCAGAGACCAGGATAAAGTCAGAACGAACGAGACACTTGGTGTCAACTTCGCGCAACACGTCGCCGAGGGAACGATACAGGTCTGAGATGACAAACCGCACAATGTTAGGCGATGTCGGGCGGCACCACTTAGAGTTTCTGAGGAGAAAAAAAGTCAGAGACAGAAACAACTGAATGAGAACCTCTGTAAAAAATGACTTGCTGGCTTTTTTTGATGAGTATATAAATATACAGGCAGCCCTTGACTTAACGCTCCTTTTAGTGACCATTGTTCAAAGTTACAACGGCACTGAAAAAATGCGATTTTTGACCATTTTTCACAGTTACGAGTTTTGCAGCATCCTCCATGGTCATGTGCTCAAAATTCAGACGCATGGCCATTGATTCATATTTATGACCGTGACTGCGTCCCGGGGTCGTTGTGATCCCCTTTGGCGACCTTCTGACAAACCAAGTCAATGGGGGAAGCCAGGTTCACGTAACAACCCGGCTACCAACTTATCAACGGCAACGATTCACTTAACAAGTGTGGTAAGCAGAGTCACAAAATGGGGCAAAACTCACTTAAATGTCTCACTGAACAACAGAACTTTTGGGCTCGGATGTGGTTGTTGAGTTGAGGACTACCTGCGAATGACATCATGAAGCAGACAGGATCTGAAACACTGATACTGACACAGGGGTAACTGAGGTTCAAAGCCAACTCTAATAGCTGATAAGGAAAAAAACAGTATGAAATAACTTCACAAGTTACCAAAAATTATGGTTTCAGAAGTGATTCCATAGCTATTTAGAATTCTTCCCCCTATAGCAGGGGTGGGCAACCTTGGCTCTTTTATGACTCGTGGACTTCAACTCCCAGGATTCCTGAGCCAGCATGGCTCAGCTTGGAAACCTCTCCCTCTCCCCTCAGTATGGCTGGCTTAGGAATTCTGGGAGCTGAAGTCCACGAGTCATAAAAGGGCCAAGTTTGAAGACCCCTGGTTTAGTGTACAGGCCTGGGGTAGACAACTTGGCTCTTTTATGACTGGTGGACTTCAACTCCCAGAATTCCTGAGGCAGCATGGCTCAGCTTGGAAACCTCTCCCTTTCCCCTCAGCGTGGCTGGCTCAGGAATTCTGGGAGTTGAAGTCCACAAGTCATAAAAGGGCCAAGTTTGAAGACCCCCCCCCTCCGAGTAGAAGGTCGCCATGGGTTATTTGTAGAAATAATAATGGTGAGGTATAAATAAATAAATAAATAACCGCAAGGCCCCAGGGTCTCAATTTTAACAGATTGGCGTGCCTTTAAAGCAGGATATCAAAGATGAAAATTCGAAAGTTCTAAAAAAGCTGGCTATATTTAAACTAAACAAAGTAGGGCAGATTGAGTAGGGGCTTGTTCTCAACCGTTCCACAGAACAAGTCTAGAAATGGCGAATGAGTGGCAACGGAGCAGACCGTGTCTAAAGGTGAAACCTCCCTTAATGGCGAGAAGAAACTTTGATATTGGGAAAGAAGGAGGGTGGATCTGTTCCAAAGTTAAAGGTCTCCTCCGCTGGAAGGATCTAGGACGGACAGTTGACAGGGATGCTGGAGCTGCAAAGTTTGCACGGAGTGAAGACAAACCCTATGTGACCCACAAGGCCCTTGTAACTTCAAACAGTCACTAAACAAATGAATTTAGTCGAGGACTGCCTGTATAATTACAGTATGTCCGTATCCAGATGTCCGTCTGCCTCTTTCTGGTGCCTATCCCAAAAGGCTATTTCACTCTCTGCGCTTGGTTATTTTCTTGCAGCCATTTCATTACCCAAACCTAGACTAGCACTGATGATGTTCCCTAGTTGGATCATGACAGGCCTGCAAGGAAACAAGCTCAGAGAGCACCAAGGACCCCACAGTCCTCCCCCTCCTCTTCTTCCTCTCCCTCCTCCTCCTCCTCCTCCTCCCCTCCATAAACCTTCTAGCACTGATGGTGTTGCTCAGTTGGGTCATGAAACGTCTGCAAGAAAACCACCAAGCTCAGAGAGCACCAAGGTCCCCTCAATTCCACCCTGAGCTACAGACGTTCTCCTTTATTGGCCTTGCTCGGTTACGTCTATCTGACAACCGCCATCCCTCTGTCCACAGCCCCCTCAAACTCCGAGAGACCAAAGGCATAAAAAGGGAAGAAGCCCTTTCCGGGAAGAGACGGCGAAAATGGCTGCTCTTACTGTAAATGCTCCTTGATCTCTGCGGACTTCCAGCAGCAAAAGACGAAGGTTTCCTCCACCCCGGTGGCAGTGAGGAATTCCAGGGTGTAATCTATCATGGCCACGTTTGCCAGAGGAATCAGAGCCTATGGAAGCAAAGAAAAGTCAGCCGCAGCAAAAAAACCAAAAAACCCCACAATCTACAGCTCTGCTTACAGCTAAGAGTCACACAATCCTTCTAAGGAAATGACAAGCAGCACGGGAAATACCGTATTTCAGTGGTGGCGAACCTATGGCACGCGTGCCAGAGGCGGCACTCAGAGCCCTCTCTGTGGGCACGTGCACCATGCCTCGGAGATGACAACCGACCCTCTTCAACCAACCGCCTGCTAACTCACCGAGGTCTCACAGGGCCGGATGCATCCCAGCATGGCTGGTTTCCTTCTTCCTCCGTCCCATCCCTCCTGGCCTCGCATGCTCTCCTTTTCCCGGGCACAACCCACTGCATCGTCTCCTCAGCTGTCGGCCGTCCGTCCAGCTCAGAGGCGGCTACTCTGAGCTGCTGGAGGCGGGCTGCAGAGCTGCTGACAGACACTGTCGGCCCCCATGCGCTCGCTGGCCTGTGTGAGCGAGGGCCGATGGTGTCAGGCATCAGCCACCCCGGCCCCTGCCTCACCTTGCTCTGCGACAATGGCACCCCCACCCTGCCTCGCCTTACCTCGCCTCACCCTGCAGGACGAGCCTCCTGCCCACTGCCCCATCTGCCAGAGACCCCATGGATCTCCCCCAACCTTGCCCAGCCCCCACAGGCATCCCTCCCCATGATCAACATCAAGGTGACCATGCCCACCTTGGCCACACCCACCCAGTGGGCCACACCCACCTGGCACCCGGCGATAAATAAGTGGGTTTTGGGTTGCAGTTTGGGCACTCGGTCTCTAAAAGGTTCGCCATCACTGCCGTATTCATGAAGCACGCGTGGCCTTCTTAAAAATAGCAGCCACGGGAGAAAAATATTAGAAATTGGACCACAACCAGGGAACTGCCTTAAGCCAGAGATAGAACTGGTGCTCCTGTTAAATGCTTTGGCTGATGTCCAAAGCATTTAAAACAGGGGTCCCCAACCTGTGGGCTGTGGTCCACTACCGGCCTGTGGGCTGTTGGCCACTAGGCTGCGTGAGTGGCTGGCCAAGGTGTAGGTGTGTGCGCGCTTGCAACCCCACTTGCGCTAGCATCGTGGCGTCATGCTGCTGCTAGTGATGCCGCAAGCTTTGTGCGGATGCTAACATCACTGCACGCGCGCACCCCCCTACACACTCGCGCTAGCCTAGGGGCATCGTGCAGGCGCTATCATCGCTGTGAGCGCACACTCCCCCCACTCCAAGGCATTAACATTGCAGCATTGCGTCGTGTGCACAAGCGCAGCCCCTTTGTGCGCACGGGGCCCCATTTGTGCATGCGCACACAAAGGCGCCTCCACCATCCCCGCCCCAGGCCACCAACCCAGAAAACGTTAAGTCCTCAACTAATGACCACAACGGAGCCAAAAGTTTCTGTTGCTGAGATAATTGTTAAGTGAATTTCACCCCATTTTATGACCTTTCTTGCCACAGTTGTTAAGTGAAACACTTGGTAAATTAGTAACAGGGTTGTTAAGTGAATCTGGCTTCCCCACTGATTTTGCTTGTCAGAAGATCATAAAGAGTGATCAATAGTAGTAAGTAGTAATAGTAGTGAGTAGTAAGGACAATGACTTAAATGCGAGCCAGCCGTGGGCTGCAGCTGCCAAAAAAGCCAACACAGTGCTAGGATGCATCAACCGAGGGATAGAATCAAGATCACGTGAAGTGTTAATACCACTTTACAAGGCCTTGGTAAGACCACACTTGGAATATAATGTAAAAAAGATGTTGAGATTCTAGAAAGAGTATAGAGAAGAGCAACAAAGATGATTAGGGGACTGGAGGCTAAAGCATATAAGGAACGGCTGCTGGAATTGGGTATGTCCAGTTTAATGAAGAGAAGGACGAGGGGGGACATGATAGCAGTGTTCCAATACCTCAGGGGCTGCCCCAAAGAAGATGGAGTCAAGCTCTTCTCCAAAGCGCCTGAAGGCAGGACGAGAAGCAACGGATGGAACTAATCAAGGAGAGAAGCAACCTAGAACTAAGGAGAAACTTCCTGACAGTTAGAAGAATTCACCAGTGGAACAATCTGCCTCCAGAAGTGGTGAATGCTCCAACACTGGAGGTTTTTAAGAAGAGACTGGACAGCCATTTGTCTGAAATGGTATAGGGTTTCCTGCCTGAGCAATGGGTTGGACTAGATGACCTCCAAGGTCCCTTCCAGCCCTGTGATTCTATGATTCTGAGATAAGTAAATAAGATATATGACAGCTTGCCTTAAGACATTGTGGGTACTCCCTCACTGGAGGCTGTCAAGAAGAGACTGGAAAGCCACCTGTCTGAAATGGCATAGGGCAGTGATGGCGAACCTTTTAGGGACCGAGTGCCCAAACTGCAGCCCAAAACCCACTTATGCATCGTCGGGTGCTGGGTGGGTGTGGCCCAATTGGGTGGGTGTGGCCCATTGGGTGGGCGTGGCTACGGTGGTAACGGCAGACTGGGTGGGACTAAAAAATTCAATCAATCAATTCCAACTTTGCAAGATCTTTTTTTTCCCCCCCGCAAGAAGTTGAAATTGACTCATTGATTGAACCTTTTTTTTTTTTTTTTTTGCACACGGCGGCGGAGGCCTAAAGCGAAAAGGTTTTATAAAACCCAGCTGAAGGCCTAGGACTGGGGTGACGGAGCGCGTGCCCACAGAGAGGGCTCTGAGTGCCGCCTCTGGCACCCGTGCCATAGGTTTGCCACCACTGGCATCGGGGCTCCTGCTTGAGCAGGGGGTTGGACTAGATGACCTCCAAGGTCCCTTCCAGGTCTATTCTGATTACTGGTTTATTACGGCCAGTCTCTCTCCTGACTAGAGAACTGCATTCTGGCATCTAGACTGTTGCAGGACTAGAGAGACTCAGGTTGAAGTTTAAAATTTTTGTTCCAAGCCTCCCTTGCTACTTTTCTGGAACCTGATCTCAAAAGCCAAGGGAGGCCATTGGCAAGGAAAATGCTCCCACCTCTCACTGAGGCCAAGATCCAGCTTGGCACAACAGCATCCCAACGTAGGCCGGCCTAAATTCATTTTCAGACTTTGGCGCAGTGACACTTCCTTGATGCAACCACGTTCAGCCTTGTTGCACCTTTTTATTACTGCAGTTTTGTGATAAGAATCATACAACGATACGTCCCAGGATAGATCCAGGAACAACTCTTGGGGTTATCAGTCCAACCAGAGAAACAAATTACGGGATCATCCTTACTCTGAACAGGCGACACCGTCCTGACAATCCAGAAACCACAGCTTCAACTATCCGCCTAGGTCAGAGGTAGGCAACCTGGGCTCTTTTATGACTCGTGGACTTCAACTCCCAGAATTCCTGAGCCAGCATGGCTCAGCTTGGAAACCTCTCCCTTGCCCCTCAGCATGGCTGGCTCAGGAATTCTGGGAGTTGAAGTCCACCAGTCATAAAAGAGCCAAGGTTGCCTACCTAGGCCTAGGCCGCTTCATGACTCATGGACTTCAACTCCCAGAATTCCTGAGCCAGCATGGGGGAACTATGGCCCCTTCATGACTGGCGGACTTCAACTCCCAGAATTCCTGAGCCAGCATGGGGGAACTATGGCCCCTTCATGACTTCTGGACTTCAACTCCCAGAACTCCTGAGCCAGCATGGGGGAACTAGTGCCCCTTCATGACTCATGGACTTCAACTCCCAGAATTCCTGAGCCAGCATGGGGGAACTATGGCCCCTTCATGACTTGCGGACTTCAACTCCCAGAATTCCTCAGCCAGCATGGGGGAACTATGGCCCCTTCATGACTCATGGACTTCAACTCCCAGAATTCCTCAGCCAGCATGGGGAAACTATGGCCCCTTCATGACTCATGGTCTTCAACTCCCAGAATTCCTGAGCCAGCATGGCTCAGCTTAGAAACCTGTCCCTTTCCCCTCAGCATGCCTGGCTCAGGAATTCTGGGAGTTGGAGTCCACGAATCATAAAGCAGCCAAGGCTGCCTACCCCTGAGCTAGGCCAGACAGCCTATTAATCACACTCCAATAAAGCTTGGCTCCTGGCCTGTTGGGTCCTTGGAGACATTTGTGTACTTGTTTTGGCAACAAGACAAGAGTTGGCCACTGCTGTCACAGGCACTTGTTTTCGACATTCTAGTCTGGCCTACAGGTCTAGAATTTTCTCTTGAACGTTCCCAAGTGAGCCCAGCCCTATTTATCTTCCAGGCACAGACAGGGCTAGCCAGGTGCTACTGCCTGATGAGACACAGCTTATAGGTTGATCCCTTTTTTTCTGCAGCGACAAAGGGGTAATTTCCACATTCTCCTTGTGATGAATATAATAACAGCTGCCACAACATTGTCATTTAAAGATGCTATGGTGATTGGGTAGAAACACACCCACACACCAATGCACAGAAATGAAGAGCATTCTTAAAACAAAAATCTAGCCATAGTCTGGAGTCAATATTTATTTTTGTTCTCCATGGGATGTCATCCGGACCGTTAAAAGTGGTCCAAGACTTGTGAATTTGTGAATTCCTCACTCACGAATCAAAATGCTGTGGTGTTCAATACCACAGTAAACGACGTTTTTCAGCAGACTGAGGATCTGTATAATGAAATGAAGTGGCAGAGAAAAATTAGGAGTTAAGTACGGTGTTTGTAAGGGTTCGTCTTGTTTGATGGTTACTCTGAAGAGATCTAGTGCCTAGTCTCTAACTTTGGGGAAAGTCCTGTTGTAAAGGTTCTGCTTTATCCATTTATTAACCATAAAAAACAAGATAGAGAACACAGAATAACAAATTAAGAAACACATTAATGGCCACATTAAAACAAAGGATCAATGTAGATTTGACGTCAAGCCTTAGGTTATCTATAAATTAGAATCCAACCCATGTTTTCTCTTTCCAAACAAGTCAAGCAAACCATCTTTTTTTTAAAGTTACTTATATGCTTCACTTCACTTCAGGAATTCACAGCCATTTGCTTAGTGGCCGTTCAAAGTTACAACGGCACTGAAAAATGCATCTATGGCCGCTTCCCCCCCCCCCCGCGACCGACCGTTGCAGCCTCCTCGTGCTTATGTGATCAAAATTCAGACGCTTGGCAACTGGCTCGTAGTTATGATGGTCGCAGCGTCCCCAGGGGGTTGCTTGATCCCCTTCTGCGACCTCCTAAGAAGCCGAGCCAATGGGGGGGGGAGAAGCCAGATTCACTTAACAACCGCGTGACTAACTTAACAACCGCAGTAATTCACTTAACCGCTGTGGCGAGAAAGGTCATAAATGGGGGCACAACCCACTTAACAACTATCTTGTTTAGCTATGGAAAGTGTGGGTTCAATTGTGATTGTCGGTCACCCATCAAATTAGCCCTTCGCTGCATTCCCTGATTAAGGATTCCACTCCTCAAAGTCTTGACAAGCTGTTGCTAGAAACCTCGGCTTCTATTTTGGTTTAAATCAAAGCCTGGCTTTTTCATTCACAAGGATCCTGGAAATCCAACATCACTCTGTCGCTTCAATAAATGTTCCTGTAATATGTTTTTGGATGAGCAATCGCATTTGAAGCATCAAAGGGTGATCTTATCACACTAATAATTTACCGCTCTGGTACACAACACCCACATCTTTAAATAGCATTCAGTATGCTTACCAGAGCAAAGTAATTTTCCATTAACCACAGCCAGGATTTGATGTTGATTTCCCCTGCAATCTACCTGCACAGCTACTCCTTCAAAGACTGTTAAGTTTTCACGTTCTCTTTTTTTCATCCATGGTGTGTGTGTGTGTGTGTGTCTGTGTGTGTGTGTTCCCAGATGACTTCTTCACCTAGAACAGTGTCTCACAATCTTGGTAACTTAAAATTGCCAGGTTTTGAAGAAGAAAAAATGATTTAGAGCAGGGGTCCCCAACCTTTTGGGCACCAGGGACCGGTTCTGTGGAGAGAGGTGTCCTGGTTCTGACAGATGAAACTCTTCAAAAGAACTCCGAGGCATTAAAGGATCTTTTATTCGAGTAGCATAATATCGGCACTACATAATCGAAGCCAAAAACTGAATTCCCCTTCCCTGGGCACATAGTATCAAAGCACAATTCCCTTCTCCAATTAACAGTCATAAATCACATTCTCCAATTAGCTTGAAATGCAGGCTTTCCCTCCAGTTCTCCAGTCAGCAGATTCTTATCATCTCTTATTTCAATAACCTTGATTCTCACGCTAAGTTTAGTATTGTTATGTCTAGGGAGACTCTCATTCACACACCCCCCCCCCCAGCATCATCTAACTCTAAAACCGAAAGGGAAAAAGATGGCTACATTTCCATCTATTGTCAATGCAAAAACATCCAATGTTAGCAGCGTTGACAAGAGGTTTTTCCGCGGACCGGAGGGTGCGTGGTTTTGTGTGCTGCCTGCATCTCGCGGATGGGGCTTTGCTTGTTTGTGTGGACCGGTTGCTGGCATGCCGCAGCCCGGTACTGATCCACAGACCGGGGGTTGGGGACCCCTGATCTAGAGGGTCATAGGTTCCCCAACCTTACCAGTGATTTGTGATTGTTCATCACAATGATGACTGTGGCAACATCCCCAGCGTCACGTGATCAAAATTCAGACGCTTGGCAACTGGCTCATATTTATGACGGTTGCAGCTTTCCGGGGTTAGGTGATCCCCTTTGGCGACCTTGTGACAGTCTAAGTCAATATGGGGAAGCCGGATTCGTTTAATGACCGTGTTACTAACTTAACAACTGCAGTGATTTGCTTTAACAACAGTGGTAATAAAGGTCCGAAAATGGGACAAAACTTAACTTAAGACTATCTCACTTAGCAATGGAAATTTTGGGCTCAACTGTAGTCGTAAGCCGAGGATTACCTGTAATACTTTTTTATATTATATGCCGACTTTATGTTATAAGCTGACTGTATGCTGCCCAGAGTTACCTTGAGGCAAGATGGGCTGCCGATTAATTTTGCAAACAAGTAAAAATGGATATTATAACCTGTCTTGGAGGGCTTCTCCCATATTTAAGTTGTCCTAAAAATGCATATCTCTTTCTACTTTGAGTCTTCACCTTACGCATTAGACCTGAAATGAAAGTTGCCATGATTCTTTGGCAACAATACCGAAATTGATTTTGCCCAACTTTTTACTTTAGCTGTGCAATTTCTCTGGCAGCCTCTTCTCCCAAGGACCAAGAAGGTCCTGTCCCTGCTTAGTAAGAGTGGCGATATGGCAACATTTTTTTTTCCAGCAATGGCTTTTGGCTCCATATTTGGTTTCCAAAGAATATTGGAACAGCTTTAATACACTTGAGCCGAGGTCTTCAAACTTGGCCCTTTTATGACTTGTGGACTTCAACTCCCAGAATTCCTCAGCCAGCCATGCTGACTGAGGAATTCTGGGAGTTGAAGTCCACAAGCCATAAAAGGGCCAAGTTTGAAGACCCCCTGTCTTAAAGCATCCTGGCTGAGGAATTCTGGGAGTTGAAGTCCACAAGCCATAAAAGGGCCAAGTTTGAAGACCCCTGCTCTTGAGCAAAGTTCACATTCAAAAAAGGCTTTGGAAGCATTATGCATTTCGTTTTTCAGTGAACTGTGCCACTTCCAGGTACTTTCTGGGCACAACCTGTGAAATTGTTATAATATTTACACCTGTCAGTGGTCAGGGTTCAATAATTTGAAGGAGTACTTTTCCTTTCCATTCTCTTCTAGTCTTCCCTGAATTCCACAATGTCCATGACTACGATTTCCTTCAAAAGCTAAAATTAGCTCAGTTCCCTTCCTTCCAATAGTAGCATCAATTTTAACCCAATCAAATCCAGCACAATACTTGACACTGCCTACAAGCTGAAAACAAGCAGCCCAGACCTCTATTCTTAAAAATAGCATCTTGCAATATTCACTGATACAAGAAAAAAAATAGATTTTGGAACTAAAACGATGGGAAAAGCAGCTCCACGGAAACAAGCATTGCAATGTACTTCCTTGGGACAGCAATGGTAAACTTTCAAAATTCCCAGGAAGACTGCTTAACAGCTGGCCAAATTCTTTTCTTACATGAAAGCTTCTCTGGAGCCTTTGAAAACCTATAATAACAATAGATGTTTGCTGTTAATTTGATGTTTTTACTAGTTGTTAGTTGTCTGATCAGCAATTAATTATGTGCAGGATGAGCTGGTCGCTGCAAAAAACATTCTAGAAAAGCCAGTTTTATCCCCGGTAGTAATGCAGACTAAAATTACTCCTAAATAATGGTTATATTCACTTCCCTATATAACTCAAAAGGTGCTCACGCTTTCTACCCCAGCAACCGTATTTATTTCATAGCAAACATCCTGATACAAAGAGTGACGTTGTTGAACTAAAAAAAAAAAAGTCTAGGGAAAAATATATAACCAGGAACTTTTTTTTACTTTGCATTGGAAATTTTTTGCAATTTGGGGAACGTACTGTGACTGACCTGAAATGTAATTTTTTTTGCACACACATACACACAAACCCTGGATGTTTTTTCTACTTCACACTACCGGACACAGGAAAATTCAATTAAACCTTGCATTTAGGCAGTTTCATTGCAAAGACAATACACAATTATCTGCAGGTTCATGCACTGAATTATGGACAAGTGAATGAGGGAATTGATCAAGATGGGCTTGGATCTGAGACACAGCAACTGCTCAAAGTCACCCAGTTGGATTTCATTGCCTGAGGCGGGACCAGAATTCATGATCTTCTTGTTTCTATCCTGGTGCCTATTATCACTACAGCAGGGGTCTTCAAACTTGGCCCTTTTATGACTTGTGGACTTCAACTCCCAGAATCCCTCAGCCAGGCACGCTGGCTGAGGAATTCTGGGAGTTGAAGTCCACAAGTTATAAAAGGGCCAAGTTTGAAGACCCCTGCACTACAGTGAACTGGCTCTCAAAGCCATATTTTAATCAGGGCCCACTAAATAAATGCTAGGTATATATAAGATGCTAAAGTCAAACTACATTATGGCTTAGTGCCGCAGAATTTAGTCAAGCAGCTCAGTTATCGTTTTCCACACGCCCAAAAGTATACCGTTGCTTTAGCAGCTTGTTTCCTGCCACGTAACCACACAAATGAGGTTTGCCGTAAAACAGACTAATCTGACAGGCAGTTCTCAAAAGCACAGCCATTTGCAAGAAAATCCATACGGATTATAAAAATGACATTTCATTCAATAGAGATGTAATTGGTATTGACAGTTGCCAGGCTGAATAAAGCAGGGGTCTTCAAACTTGGCCCTTTTATGACAGCGTACCTGGCCGAGGAATTCTGGGAGTTGAAGTCCACAAGTCATAAAAGGGCCAAGTTTGAAGACCCCTGAAGTAAAGGTTCTTCATTCTTTGGCTTATACATACAGTATCAAAATGTTTATTTATATTGATGGAAGCGAAGATCCGGTAGCTCAGGGTTGATCTATGGAGTCCTTAGCTTAGTTTTGTTGCAGACGTTTCATTACCATATTATGTGACATTAGCAGTGCTAAAAGGGAGTGTGGTTTGCTCTCAGTTCATATACTAGAAGAAAATATTTAACAAAACAACAGAATTGGAAGGGACCTTGAGGATCAGGGGCTGCCACAAAGAAGAGGGAGTCAAGCTATTCTCCAAGGCGCCTGAAGGCAGGACAAGAAGCAACGGATGGAAACTAATCAAGGAGAGAAGCAACCTAGAACTAAGGAGAAACTTCCTAATAGTTAGAACAATTAACCAGTGGAACAACCTGCCTCCACAAGCGGTGAATGCTCCAACACTGGAAGTTTTTAAGAAGAGACTGGACAGCCATTTGTCTGAAATGGTTTAGGGCAGAGGTGGCAAACCTATGGCACGGGTGCCAGAGGCAGCGCTCAGAGCCTTCTCTGTGGGCACGTGCGCCATCACCCCAGTCCTAGGTCTTCAGCTGGGTTTTATAAAACCTTTTTGTTTTAGACCTCCGCCACCATGTAAAAAAAAAAAAGGTTCAATCAATCAGTCAATTTCAACTTCTCGCGGGAAAAAAAAGATCTTGCAAAGTTGGAATTGATTGATCGAACTTTTTAGTCCCATCCAGTCTGCCGTTACCCCTGCAGCCACGCCTACCCAATGGGCCACACCCACCTTGCACCCAACGATGCATAAGTGGGTTTTGGGTTACAGTTTGGGCACTCGGTCTCTAAAAGGTTCGCCATCACTGGTATAGGGTCTCCTGCTTGAGCAGGGGGTTGGACTCAATGACCTCCAAGGTCCCTTCCAACTTTTTTTTATCGTCATCATCATCTAGCCTCACCTCCTGTTCAGTCAGAAAACCCTTTATTTGTAGCTCAGGACTGAATTGTGGCATCCTTGGTGCTCTCTGACATGTCATAATACAAAGATTGCAGCGTCTGTAAGATCGCAAGTTATCCCACTGCTTTCGGTTCAAATTTAACATAACGTGAAATGGTACATAGGGCCTCCTGCTTGAGCAGTAGGAGTGGATTAGAAGACCTTCAAGGGGTCTTCCAACCCTGTTATTCTGTACAACCTTTGACGAGTGCCAGAATGCCTTAGGAGAGCCCGACGAGGATTAAGAAAGATCCCGAGAAACAAAAGCATCCAGATCTGTCAAGCGGTTGCCCTCCAAAGGGGGTTGGACTACAGCTCCCATCATCCTGGGAAAGCCTGGCCCTGGCTGCCCACGAGGAGCACTGTGGCTGAATGCAGCGGGGCTTTGAGGCAGCAAGTCAGGTGCAACATCTGGAGCAGGGGATCTTCACACTTGGCCCTTTTACGACTTGTGGACTTCAACTCCCAGAATTCCTCAGCCAGCTATGATGGCTGAGGAATTCTGGGAGTTGAAGTCCACAAGTCGTAAAAGGGCCACGTTTGAAGACCCCTGATCTGGAGCCTTCCAGATGCGAGACTGCAAATGGGACTCCAGGGCCACGAGGGAGGGAGGGAGACGCTCGCTCACCCGCGGCCGGTCCTTGGAAATAGGGAAGAAGCGGCGGTTGAAGCTGTCGGCCACCAGGACGGCCTGCAGCGGAGGCGGCGGCTCCTCTTGGGGCTCCGACCCCCGCGAGCCCCCGGACCCGGCGCCACGCTTCCCAGCAGGACCGCGGGCCGCCATGCCGCCTCGCGCTCTCCCACGCTTTGGGCTGCGCCTCTTCCGTTTCCGGAAGAAACCAGGGTGAGGGTGGGGGGAAAGAGACGGTGTCTCGCGGAGGACAAAAGATCTTCCAACGCAAATGCGGCCGGCGAATACGAAGGCGGGGCGGGGCGGGGCGGGGCGTGACGGGGGGAGGCGCGTTGTAGAGCGATGTGTGATTTCCACCGGGCGGGAGATACGGAGCTGTTAAAAGTTGAATGAAGCATGAATTGAATGAAATAGGATTAGGATTAGGATTAGGATTAGGATTAGGATTAGGATTGGAATAGCATAGCATAGCATAGCATAGCATAGCATAGCATAGCATAGCATAGAGTAGAAAATATGGAATAGGATGGAATGAAATAGAATAGAAAATAGAATAGAATAGAAAATATGGGATGGGATGGGATGGGATGGAATAGTATAGAATACAGGCACAGGCTGGTGGGGATGAGTTGGTATTGTCTGCTTCTCAAATTGTAGCACAAATGGTTCCTGTAGTCTGAAATTTTAACCACCTGAGGAGGGGAAATGGTGTGGAGCTGTGCTTTCTGCTCAACCTAAAGCTCCAGACCCATTTGCACTACTCAGGTGGCCCTGAGGACACAGATAAACCTCCAGGTGGCCTCAATGACTCTCTAAAACAGTGTTTCTCAACCTTGACCATTTTAAGGCATGTGGACTTCAACTCCCAGAATTCCACAGCCAGCATTGCTGGCTGTGGAATTCTGGGAGATGAAGTCCACATGCCTTAAAATTGTCAAGATTGAGAAACACTGCTCTAAAAGAAGGCAAATGACCAGCTGTCTGCAAGGAGTATAAATCCTTCCATTTCCCATCGTCCAGTCAGAGCTGAAGAAGCTTCTGGGATGAGAAGCGAAACGTCTTCAAAGGAAAAACAAAGTCCAGTTGCCTCCTGAAAAAACACATTTGGGACAGCCATGACCTGGATGACTGAGAATCTCCATAGAGGTTAAAGATCCTACATGCTCCCCATGGTGTCTTCGGCTTCAGTCAATATAGCACAAGGTTTGGTGAAAGGACTACACAGGATGAGTGTAACAAAGCTTTTTAATGTGCTGTGTAAAGACCCACATAAAACAGGCGATATCCTGTGATCTAGCATGGCAATTCAGCTCAGACAGAGTTCCGTATGTTTCATACGTACAATTCTTTTAAGGCCAGCTTTTGCTCTGGCTGAAACATTCTTACTCCAGCTGTTTCCCAGATTTTTGAGACAGCTTTGAATTCCCAGACAGTCATGAAAAGACAGATGTCTCTGTAAGGGAACCAGTGTAACCAAGAACATCCTACAGCTTCACCTAAAAGGTAAAGAACAACTAACTAATGGAGCTGCTTGCTTTCAAAAGTTGTGGGTGCTCCATCATTAGTAGCTTTTAAGAAGACCACTTGTCTGAAATGGAATAGGGTCTCCTGTGTGAGCAGAGGGTTGGACTAGATGACCTCCAAGGCCCCTTCCAATTCTGCTATTCTGCATTTGGACTGCTTCCATTTGTTTCCAAAGAGCTGTAAAAACGTGGCTCTTTGGGGGAGCATTGCAAGACAGATAAATATCATTCACCAATACAAAGTATACATCAGGTTGTCAGTGTTTATATGCTTTTGGGTTTAATTTCACATATACCGTTCCTATTTGTTTCAGAGGCTGCTGGCATCGAGCAGCACCAAAGCCAGAGGAAATAAATAGTTTTTCACTGAGCACGTCAGTGAGTAAAAGTTCCAGGAAGTCCTGAGTTTGCCATAGAGCAGTAAACTTTTAGAGCCCAAGTGCCCAAACTGCAACCCAAAACCCACTTATTTATCGCCGGCTGCCGGGTGGGTGTGGCTGTGGTCATGGCAAACTGGGTGGGTGTGGCCAAGGTGGGGGTGGTCACCTCGATGTTGCTCGTGGGGAGGGACGCCTCTGGGGGCCGGGCAGGGTTCGGGGAGATCCAGGGGGTCACTGGCAAGTGGGGCGGTGGGCAGGAGGCTCGTCCTGCGGGGTGAGGCGAGGCAAGGCGAGGCAGGGCGGGGGTGCCATTGTCGCGAGGCAGGGGCCAGGGCGGCTGCTGCCTGATGCCATTGGCCCCCGCACACAGAGGCCAGCGAGCACATGGGGACCTACAGTGTCTTTCAGTAGTCTCAGCCACAGCCTGCCGCCCCGTCGACCAGCGCACTCTGGGGCTCCGCAGCCCACTGCCAGCAGTTCAGAGAAGCCACCTCTAAGCTGGATGGCCGGCCGACAGCTGAGGAAGCGATGCAGTGGGTCGTGCCCAGGAAAAGGAGAGCATGCGAGGCCAGGAGGGATGGGATGTGGGGAGGGGAACCAGCCATGTTGGGATGCATCTGGCCACGTGAGAGTTCAGCGAGTTAGCGGGCGACTGGTTGAAGAGAGACGGTTGCCATCTCCAGGGCATGGTGCGCGTGCCCACAGAGAGGCTCTGAGTGCCGCCTCTGTCACCCGTGCCACAGATTCACCACCGCTGCCATAGAGATGAATCTTGCTGGACTTGAATTTCATTCCTGCGTTACTTCCTTAGAAGCAGATCCAGCATGAAGGAGGAAACTGACACTAAACAAATATAAAGTTCTCTTCAGGCCAAAGAGCCGACTCTGCTTATGTAAGCCAGGCATGTCTTTCTGTGATCCAGCTTCCAACTATGGCTCCCCATGTGCTAGCACAAATTTAGTAAGCCAAACTCTCCAGGCATGTTTAAACATTACAACCATCACTTGTGAGCAGAAATGTTTCGCCATTTGTATTCGTCCAATAAATGATCCTCTAATTGTTGTGACCATAATTTACGGGTCATCTAACCGGGCAGGATAGGGCAAAACATTAGGAATTATTAACAAATTGACTGTCCTTATTAGTTTGGCTTTCTCATGAGCAAGTCCCTGGCTCACCACAGGATGGAGCTATAGCACCGTCTAGCGCAAAGTTTGGTTTGGTTTACAGATGAAACCAGACGTTCCCAATCTGTTGTCAATTAGTTGTCTTCTACTGGCTTTGGATTTTAATTGATTTATTATAAAATCTAGAATGTAGAGGTTGGAAGGACCTTATTCACATAAGTCCGACCTTCAGCCTGGTCTGTGAACCCAGTTCTAAACCATCTCCAATGAATGGCTGTCCAGCCTCTGCTTAAACCAGAGGTGTCCAAACGTAGCAATTTAAAGATTTGTGGACTTCCACCAGCTGGCTGGGGAATCCTGGGAGTTGAAGTCCAGAAGTCATAAAAGGGCCAAGTTTGAAGACCCCAGGCTTAAAAACTTCCAGTGGATGAGATTTCATCACCTCCCAAAATTTCAGCTAGGATAATCTCCAATGTGGCTAGAGACTGTGTGGAAGCTCAATGCATAAGGACCCATAAGTTGGAAAGAGCTTACTCACACAATTATGCTAAACAAAATGTTAGATTTCCAGATCCAACAATGGGAAGTATGGGAGTATATGTCTATGGAGATAGACGTATAATCCCATTCAGTTTTGGTCACCATGATGTAAAAAAGATGTTGAGACTCTAGAAAGAGTGCAGAGAAGAGCAACAAAGATGATCAGGGGACTGGAGGCTAAAACATATAAAGAACATTTGCTGGAATTGGATATGCCTAGTTTAATGAAGAGTAGGAAGAGGGATGACATGATAGCAGCCTTCCAATATCTCAGGGGCTGCCCCAAAGAAGAGGGAGTCAAGCTCTTCTCCAAAGCACCTGAAGACAGCACAAGAAGCAACAGATGGAAACTGACCAAAGAGAGAAGCAACCTAGAAGTAAGGAGAAACTTCCTGACAGTGAGGACAATTAACCAGTGGAACAACCTGCCTCCAGAAGCAGTAGTATATTCCAACACTGGAAGTTTTTAAGAAGAGACTTGGCAGCCTTTTGTCCGAAATGGTATAGGGTTTCCTGCCGGAGCAGGGGGTTGGACTGGATGACCTCCAAGGTCCCTTCCAACTTTATTATTATTATTATTGATCATCGCACAGTCAGCCAGATGTTCAGACTGGATTTGGCATTTTGTCTACCTATCGAGTCCTTACCCAGGACCTAGGATAGGCAGATGTGGATGTTTGATGGTATTACAGATATCGTCGCAGGATGGAAGCAGTTCCTAAAAAGGCCGCCTTTTGCAATTGACTAATAGCAAATTTGTCAATGCCAATGGTGTTCAAGTGGTGCTCCAGTTGTTTTGGGATTGCACCCAAGAAGCCTATCATTATTGGTACTACCCTTGCTTGCTTTTGCCACAGTCTTTCTATTTCTATTTGTAGATCTTTGTATTTTGTTATCTTCTCCAGTTCTTTCTCATCTATTCTGCTGTCTCCAGGCACTGCCATGTCCACTATCCAGACTTTTTTGTGTTTCTTATGGACAATTGTTAAGTCAGGGGTGTTATGTTGCAGGTGCTTGTCTGTTTGAATTCTGAAGTCCCACAGCAGTTTAATTTTATCATTTTCTATGACTTTCTCTATTTTATGATCCCACCAGTTCTTGCTTACAGGCAAAAGATATTTTTTGCAGATCTTCCAATGCACCATTGTTGCTACTTTGTCATGCCGCTGCTTGTAGTCAGTCTGTGCAATCTTCTTGCAACAGCTTACCAGGTGGTTCACTGTTTCTTCAGCTTCTTTGTATTATTATTATTACTATTATTATTATTATTATTATTATTATTATTATTATTATTACTACTACTATTACTATTATTATTATTATTATTATTATTATTCTAGAACAGCCTTTCCCAACTTGATGCCTTCTAGATGTGTTCGATTTCCACTCCCATAGCCCCCAGTCAACATGCCCACTGTCCCTAGGAGTGGGAACACAATGTGCAATATGCAAACACTTTTCTACTTATACAAAACCCTGAGATGCCTTGAGGTGACAAATTTTGAGAATTTGCCCTTCTCTAGTATTCAGGATTTAAAAAACAAACAAAAAACAAAAAAAAAAAAAACAACCAGCATCTGTAATTCCCTTCTGGTTAATGCTTGTTGTTCAGAATTCCTACCAGCTTTGGATAATTTTCAAATTGATCTCCTGACAATTAGATGATTACCTGGATGGAAACGGTCTCATTTTTATGTGGCTTTGTGCTATTTAACCGGAGAGGGTTTCGCTTGCTTCTTCTGTGGCTCACACAAGGGCAGCACCAAGGAGGGGAAGTCTCTGGAGTTTAGGCCAGTAACTATGGACACCTCGGTGACTTGCAGACTCAGAGAACGATCGTATGCATCAGTTGGAAAGCAACTTCAAGGTCATCTAGTTCAACTTTTGTCCTGAGCAGGAATCTATCAAAATATCCTGATTGGTAGCCAACTATCTCGCATTTGTGTATCCACGGTGTTCTAAGCAGAGCAACACAGTGTTCTGCTGCTGATTGTGCTTACTATCATAGAGCATAACAGAATAACAGAGTTGGAACGGACCTTGGAGGTCATCTAGACCAGGGCTTTTCAACCTTTTCACTGATTGTACCACTTTTAGGACATGACAATATTTGAGTGCCACCAGTGCTTAGCAAAGTGTCAAAAACTTGATGACTTAAAAAAAAAGGGGGGGGGATTTTGGGTTTTACTGATTAGATTCATTTGTTGTTATAGAAATGGCTAGTTTATAATATTATGGAAAAGTAAAAAGTTGAGGTTCCATGTTAACGCTTCTTTCTACTGCAACAGGGGAAGTCTGTTCTTTTTCCCTTCTCCCCCTCACTTTTTCTCCCTTTTTTCCTCCCGACTGTGTCCTACTATTTGCTTTTGTATTTTTGTATTTTATTCTACAGCCTAATAAAATATTTACAAACTGAAGAAAAAAAGAAAAAAAGGACCAGTTTTAATTTCTTTGGTGGCTGTTCCATTGCTGAATCCCTTTCCCTTTGCACTGACAAATGTATGATGAATTTATCCATGTTTATTAATATGCACCACTACCAGCTAGTTCAGGGGTCTTCAAACTTGGCACTTTTAAGACTTGTGGACTTCAACTCCCAGAATTCCTCAGCCAGCCTCCATTTTGTTTGTTAGATTTAAGACAGGGTCTTCAAACTGGGCCCTTTTAAGACTTGTGGACTTCAACTCCCAGAATTCCTCAGCCCTCACAGCTGGCTGAGGAATTCTGGGAGTTGAAGTCCACAGGTCCTAAAGTTGCTAAGTTTGTAGACTCCTGAGCTAGCTGGTTGGCCCTTCTTCCTCTCTCTCTTCTGAGCTCTTCCACAGTGTAGTAAGAATTCACCCCCCCAATCCCTTCCCTGTATTCTTAAAGACACAGGAATCAAGTGCAAAGCAAGAAAGACTCACAAACTCCATTTTTTTCTCTTTAAGCTGCCTCAGGCGTGTCACGTGTCACAAAGTTGCAACCCTAGACTGAAAGGCTCCGGCAATTGTGAAAAGCTTTAGCTTTAAATTAAGCCTGTTTACCTTCAAAGAAAACTTTCTAAAAGCCATAGACAGACTCAATTAAAGGGGGTAAAACTAATTACATTTGTTTAAAGGGATTAAAGCTTTCCAGTTGTCTTTTTTCCCCTTCCCCCAGCCAAACCATGTTCTTTTATAGCCTCTCTTCTCTTCCCCCCCCCCCTTTCTTCAGTTCACCTCTAGCTCCCAGCTGCTTCTGGAAGCGCCAATCAGCTGGAGCCCTGCCAGCTTCTGGGGCTTCTGCCAAGCACGGACAGTCCTGCAGCTGCAGCTGCCTCTCCCTCAGGCTTGGCTCCCTTCTGCTCATTCTCCTCCCCAGCTACACTTGGCTAGCAGTCGTGTACCACCTGCCATGTGGCAAAGTAACACAGGTGGTACGAGTACCACCGGTTGAAAATCCCTGATCTAGTCCAACCCCCTGCTCAGGCAGGAAACCCTATACCGGGGTGGGCAACCTCAGCTCTTTTATGACTCGTGGACTTCAACTCCCAGAATTCCTGAGCCAGCATGGCTCAGCTTGGAAACCTCTCCCTCACCCCTCAGCATGGCTGGCTCAGGAATTCTGGGAGTTGAAGTCCACGAGTCATAAAAGAGCCAAGGTTGCCTACCCCTGGTCTAGGCCTAGACCGCTTCATGACTGGTGGACTTCAATCCCAGAATTCCTCAGCCAGCATGGCTCAGTTTGGAAACCTCTCCCTTTCCTCTCAGCAAGGCTGGCTCAGGAATGCTGGGAGTTGAAGTCCACGAGTCATAAAAGAGCCAAGGTTGCCTACCCCTGGATTAGCAGGAAACCTTGTACCAGTTCAGACAAATGGTGGTCCAATCTCTTCATAAAAACCTCCAGTGATGGAGAGCACCAGGTCTCTATCCAATGAGATCTATCCAGTGCAATGCACGTTTTTAAAAAATGCCTTCTGCGATTCATCTCAAAGATGCTTTTCCAAAAGGCAACTGGACTTTCTTGTGTTTATTGTTTTTTCCCCTTGAAAATGTTTTGCTTCTCATGGATGAAGGAACAGAGCAGAAAATGCTTCTTGGATGAGAAGCAAAATGTTTTCAAGGAAAAAAGTCTAGTTGCTTTTTTGGAAAAGCATCTTTGGGACCTCCACGACCTGGAGATTGAGAATCCCCATTGGATTCTCCCTTTCCCCTCAGCATGGCTGGCTCAGGAATTCTGGGAGTTGAAGTCCACGAGTCATAAAAGAGCCAAGGTTGCCTGCCCCTGGTATAGTGTTTCCTGCCTGAGCAGGGGGTTGGACTAGATGACCTCCAAGATCCTTTCTAACTTTATTATTATTATTATTATTATTATTATTATTATTATTATTATTGTTGTTGTTGTTGTTGTTGTTGTTGTTGCTATTATTATTATTATAAAGTTTTAGAAGCACATTTCAGTTTAAGGGGATTTATGCCAAGCAACACACCCCTTTTAATGGCTCTGCCAAAGGAGAAGTTAAGGTGAAATGAAATGGCTTCCGAAGGGAAATTGCATTTGCTTCGTGATGCCAGCTGAGTCATCCAGGTGAAGCCAAGCTGCCTCGCCCCAACAAGGAGATGATTGATGTGGGAAAGTATTTTTTATCACTGTAGTCTAAGTGTGGAGTGTCTTGAACTTTTGCCTGATTCACACACAGCATTCTCTAATGCTTTACTTAACCACGATTACTGAGTCTACCCCAACTGACTGGGTTTACCAATATACAGGGTTCTCCAAAGTGGTCAACAATGACCCCCCACAGGATCAATGGGTCTAGCCATTATTGTTGTGATTACTCATAGTACAGGTAGTCCTTAACTTATGACCACAACTTCTGTTGCTAAGTGAGACATGTGTTAAGTGCATTTTGCCCCATTTATTAAACTTTCTTGCCACAGTTGTTAAATGAATCACTGCTGTTGTAAATTAGGGACATGGTTTTTGCTAGTTGCAGTGTCCTTGGGTCAAGAGGGATAGAATCAAGATCACGTGAAGTGCTAATACCACTTTACAAGGCCTTGGTAAGGCAACACCTGGAATACTGCAACCAGTTTTGATCACCACACTATAAAAAAGATGTTGAGACTCTAGAAAAAGTGCAGAGGAGAGCAACAAAGATGATTAGGGGATTGGAGGCTAAAACATATGGAGAATGGTTACAGGAACTGGGCATGGCTAGTCTAGTGAAGAGAAGGACCAGGGGAGACATGATAGCAGCGTTCCAATATTTGAGGGGCTGTCACAGAGAGGAGGGGATCAACTTATTTTCCAAAGCACCTGAAGCCAGACAAGGAGTAATGGGTAGAAACTGATCAAAGAGAGATTCAACCTAGAAATAAGGAGGAATTTTCTGACAGTGGGAACAATAAACCAATGGAACAGACTGCTTTCAGATGTTGTGGGAGTTTCATCAATGGGAGCTTCCAAGAAGAGACTGGACTGCCATCTGTCAGAAATGGTGTAGGGCAGGGGTCTTCAAACTTGGCCCTTTTATGACTTGTGGACTTCAACTTCCAGAATTCCTCAGCCAGCCTCCATTTTGTTTGTTAGATTTAAGACGGGTCTTCAAACTTGGCCCTTTTATGACTTGTGGACTTCAACTCCCAGAATTCCTCAGCCAGCCTCCATTTTGTTTGTTAGATTTAAGACAGGGGCCTTCAAACTTGGCCCTTTTATGACTTGTGGACTTCAACTCCCAGAATTCTTCAGCCAGCCTCCATTTTGATTGTTAGATTTAAGACAGGGGCCTTCAAACTTGGCCCTTTTATGACTTGTGGACTTCAACTCCCAGAATTCTTCAGCCAGCCTCCATTTTGATTGTTAGATTTAAGACAGGCATGGCTGGCGGAGGAATTCTGAGAGTTGAAGTCCACAAGTCATAAAAGGGCCAGGTTTGAAGACCCCTGGTAGAGGATCTCCTGCTTGAGCTAGATAACCTACAAGGTCCCTTCCAATTCTATTATTCTAATTCTAAAAAAAAGTCAGTGGGGAAGCCAGATTCGCTTAGCAACCACGTCACTAACTTAACAACTGCAATGGTTCACTTAACAACTGTGGCAAAAAAGCTCACCTAATAACTTTTTGGGCTCAGCTGTGTGCCTAAGTCAATGACTACTTTCAGAGGGATCAATGGTCCTTTCCCCCTAATTACAAAATTGAGCGATCGATCTTATTATACATGCAGCTGGAACAAACAAAATCTCTTTTATGGGTCATAAAAAGCAAGAGCTTTCATTATTTTTGATGTTTTTGACTGGTTCAGCACCAGGTACCTCTTGCAGAGAACAGGATTAAGAAAGAAACCTCCAGGAAAGTCAATGTTTTAAAAATTGCACGAAACATCAGACTGTAAAACCCCCAAAATTGAAGGCCTCCAAATTAGCTTGTAATTTAGAATTTCACTTTGTTCTCCCTGGATTAAAGCTAGATCTTGGGAGGAAACATCAGTTTCCATGGCTGTTCCTCAAGAGAACGTCTCACAAGTGCTTACTGCTGTCCTTTAGTGAAAGGACAGATCAAATTTTACCTGTAAACACGTCCAGTTTCCATTTTAGGCTTTGTCCTAAATTACAAGGCAGAGAAACACAATTCTCTACAGAGATTATCCCAGCCTTGCTAACTCTGTCATCCCCACCCCTGGTTCAACTTATGACCCCCAAAACAAGGGAGCCCCAAATTTCTGTTGCTAAGCAAGACAATGCTTCCGTGAGTTTTGCCTCATTTTGCAATCTTTCTTGCCAGAGTCGTTAAATGAATCCCTGCAGTTGTTTAACTTAGTGACACGGTTGTTACGTGGATCCAGCTTTCCCTTTGACTGCTGGTCAGCAGGTCGCAAAAGGGTATCACACAACCACCGGGACACTGCAACCGTCATAAATACAGACCACTTGCCAAGTGTCCAAATTTGGTCACGTGACCATGGAGATATTGCAAGGTGTAAGTGTAAAAAATGATTATCAGTCCCTTTTTTTCAGCACCATTGTAACTTCAAGCAAATGGTTGTAAATCAGTGGTTCTCAACCTGTGGGTCGCGACCCCATTTGGGGTCGAACGACCATTTCACGGGGGTCGCCAAACAATGCAGTCCGCCATTTTTTTCCCCTTTTTCCTTAGCTGTGCTACTCCCTTTTATTATACTGGCTTTTGAAAGCCAATAGAATAGACTCGCTTGAATAGAGTCTAATTCTACTGGCTTTCAAAAGCCAATAGGAATTGTCCAGGCTGTCTCTGCCCTGCTGAGCCTGCCAAAAGTCCCATTCTGCAAACGGTGCTGCACCAGTTGAATAGTCCTCGACTTATGACCGGTTGAGTAGTCCTCGACTTACGACCGGTTGGGGTCGCAGCATTAAAAAGTTGAGAACCACTGTTGTAAACCAAGAACTAGCTCAGGGGTAGGCAACCTTGACTCTTTTATGACTCATGGACTTCAACTCCCAGAATTCCTGAGCCAGCCATGCTGAGGGGAAAGGGAGAGGTTTCCAAGCTGAGCCATGCTGGCTCAGGAATTCTGGGAGTTGAAGTCCACAAGTCATAAAAGAGCTGAGGTTGCCTACCTCTGGACTAGCTGTATCTACAGAGATTATCCCTGCTTTGTTAACTCTGTCATCCCATCCCTGGTTCCTTCCAGACTTATGAATTCTAGCCCTTATCATCTTAATGTAGAAGTCCGGCCTGTTGACAGGGAAAAATCAGAAATACAATCCAGAGGGCCCAGAATTAGGAAGAGGTTATGTAGAGTTAAACCATGGGTTTTGCAATAGGTATGAGTTGCGTCTTTTCTTTGCTTACTTCTACCATGGCACCAAAAAAACCCACAAAAACCTCTAGTTCCTACATAAATTGAGCTACAGAATATTTATCTAGTTCTAGGAAAACAGAGAATGTGACCTCTATTTTGTCCTTGTGCAGTCAAATATTCTCAGTAAATAGTTAGGAGTAGCTGCAATGGAGAAAAAGGGGACTTACTAAATCAAGATTACGTTGCCACGAATCTACTACATATACTGACCGTCTAGGCTAGGAAATATGGCTGACATCCAATGTCCTCAGCACCAGATCTGTAATTTTATAAGATGAAGCCTGAAGTTGATTCAGGCTAAGAGCCGATCAAGGTCAGCATATGGTAGGGGCAGTCCTCGACTTACAACAGTTCACTGAATGACTTTTCAAAGTTACGGCAGCATTGAAAAAAGTAACCTATGACCGTTTTCACACTTACGACCGTTGCAGCATTCCTGTGGCCACATATCAAAATTCAGATGCTGGGCAACTGGTTCATATTTACGACAGTCGCAGTGTCCCTGGGTCCTGTGATCCCCTTTAGCGACCTTCTGACAAGCAAAGTCAATGGGGAAACCAGATTCATTTAAAAGTTGTGTTACTAACTTAACAAGGGCAGTGATTCCCTTAACAACTGTGGCAAGAGAGGTCATGAAACCAGAGCCAGGGTTTGGACTAGAAGATCTCCAAGATTCCTTCCAACTCTTGATATTCTGTTAAATTGGGGCAAAACTCAATGAACAACCATCCTGCTTAGCAAAGGAAATTTTGGGCTCAAAAGTCGAGGAGTATCTGTAGCCCACCATGCCTAACCAAACAGATTCTGGAAGCTCTTACAATGAAGAATAAGGATGTTGCTTTTTGTGTGTGTGTTGCTCCACAGTAACTGAATTTAAGGTATATTTTTCTTTGCAATTCAGAAGGTAATGAATTGCTGTTAAGAGGAGAACCTTACCCAATAGTAGTAACTGTGAGAGGGATCTCGGAGTCCTAGTGGACAATCCCTTAAATAGGAGCCAGCCATGTGCTGCAGCTGCCAAAAAAGCCAACACAGTGCTGGGCTGCATGAACAGAGGGATAGAATCAAGATCACGTGAAGTATTAATACCACTCTACAATGCCTTGGTAAGGCCACACTTGGAATACTGCATCCAGTTTTGGTCACCACGATGTAAAAAAATGTTGAGACTCTAGAAAGAGTACAGAGAAGAGCAACAAAGATGATTAGGCGACTGGAGGCTAAAACATATAAGGAACGGTTGCTAGAATTGGTTATGTCTAGTTTAACGAAGAGAAGGACTAGGGAGGACATGATAGCAGTATTCTAATATCTCAGGGGCTGCCATAAAGAAGAGGGAATCAAGCTATTTTCCAAAGCACCTGATGGCAGGACAAGAAGCAACGGGTAGAAACTAATCAAGGAGAGAAGCAACCTAGAACTAAGGAGAAACTTCCTGACAGTGAGAACAATTAATCAGTGGAACAGCCTGCCTCCGGAAGCAGTAAATGCTCCAACACTGGAAGTTTTTAAGAAGAGACTGGACAGTCATTTGTCCGAAATGGTGTAGGGTTTCCTGCCTGAGCAGGGGGTTGGACTAGATGACTTCCAAGGTCCCTTCTAACTTCACTACTATTATTAAGCTTCCAAAACCTAGAGGTACTCCTCAAACTTAACACCATAACTGGGACTGAAATTTCTGTTGCTAATACTCATTAAACCAAGGGTCTTCAAACTTGGCCCTTTTATGACTTGTGGACTTCAACTCCCAGAATACCTCAGCCAACGTGCCTGGGGTATGGCTGAGGAATTCTGGGAACTGAAGTCCACAAGTCATAAAAGGACCAAGTTTGAAGACCCCTGCATTAAAAAAAATGGTTATAAAACAAGGACTACCTGAATGGCTAACAAAATCAAATTCGGCATGCTGTTAGAATACATCTATTAGGCCTTCTTACTGAATTGCTGAGGCATGCTATATGAGCCCAACTAATAATTTTGCAGGATGCACCGAATTATCCTTAAGATTAACAATGCTAGAAGACTTAACAAAATCAACATTAATATAGGCTAAGATAGTCAGTTTGGATGCCAGTCTTCCAAAATCTAAAAAAGCACTGCAAATTGCTGGCGATGCTTAGTGTGCAGGTAACACAACCTGCATCTTTCCTATCCTGCAGTATGAACACTATAAAAGCATCCAATCAGGGAGGTTTGTGGGCAAGAGTGGGGTGGAATCCAAAATGCCGATTGGCTGCCACAACCATGTAACTTAAACCCCGCCCCTTTTATTTACCTCACAAGAAAGCGGGGAAGATTCATTTGGTTGGCACAGGTGCCATCTTGGTTTTTCTGATCTTCTGCTGTAGATGCCCCTGGTTACAATGCAGCTAATAATATTAATAGCCATATTTTTTAAAAAATCATAAAATTAGAACTTTGCTGCAGACATTCTTCTCTGTTGATTGTGGAAACTACTTCTTTATAGTATACATACATACATACATACATTCCAAATATCTATCTATCTATCTATCTATCTATCTATCTATCTATCTATCTATCTATCTATCTATCTATCTACCTACCTACCTACCTACCTATCATCTTTCCTTTCTTTCCTTGCTTGCTTCCTTCTTTCTTTTTCTTTCTTTCCTTCTTCCCCTTCCCTCCCCTTCCTTCCTTCCTTCCTTCCTTCCTTCCTTCCTTCCTTCCTCCTCCTCCTCCTCCTCCTTCTTCTTCTTCTTCTCTCTCTCTCTCTCTCTCTCTCTCTCTCTCTCTTTCTTTCTATCCCACCTTTATTATTTTTACAAATATAGATGTGAAACAATTCAGGAAGTAATGCCAAGACAAGCTAATGTGCCCGTCTTCCCCATGTTCACTTGTTCAACATATGTTGCATTCTGAAACCCATAACTGTGTGTAGACATGTGCTCAGTAAGCAAGCAATGTATTGTGGAATCCTCACAAGTCCCAACACTTCCACGAAAGCTCTGGTGGGCCTTGGGAAGCTACAATAGCCTCTTAACTAATAAAGTCCATGATATCAGTTCATGGATTCCTCCTGTCAGGGGTGGTTTGTGGGCAAAACAGTGATTGCAAAATAAAAAATTAAGGTTGCAAAACTGCCTAAAGGGCTGAGAAGGTAAAGGCATTGCAACAAAGATAACAGTATAATCGTAGTTAAACTGGGAATTTTATTAGGTAAATTGGGGTGTGGCAGCACATCAGAGGGCAGTTTCAAAGTGTTGAGTCATTAGGAGACTGAGCAGTTCCAAAATGCTGAGTCACAGGCACGGTGAGCTACTATATTAACATTTCATCTTAGATTAGTAGAACCCAATAAAATATAAATGTTAAAAAGATCTGTGTTCAAATACCAAAGAACAGCATCATTTGTATTAAAAAAAAGTCAGATACAGTTAGTCCTCAACTTACGACCACAACTGTGCCCAAAATATCTGTAGCTTAGCGAGACATTTGTTAAGTGAGTTTTGCCCCATTTTATGACATTTCTTGCCAAAGTTGTTAGGCAAATTGCTGCGGTTGTTAAGTTAGTAACCTGGCTTCCCCATTGTTTGTCAGAAAGGGATCACGTGATCCCGGGATGCTGCAATGGTCATAAGTATTGAACCAGTTAACAAGCATCTGAATTTTGTTCACATGATCATGGGTCAGAACTGTGAAAAATGATCAGAAGTCATTTTTTTTCAGTGCCATTGCAACTTTAAACAGTCACTAAATAAATGGTTGTAAGTCAAGCATATATGCGTTCAGCTAATAGCCAGTCACAATGCGACCTACAGATTGACATGGGACCCCAAAATAACCATGAAGGGAGGATAGTCTGCCCCATTTGTACAGAGAGTCCTGGCTGACACTGTGCGAGGTTCAAGTCCTATTCAAGATTATCCATTGCTGACAATCACAATACACGATAACCGGGCAGTTTGAAAATGCTGAGTCACAAGCATGGTGGGTAATCTACTACTATACATGTTTCTTCTCTCCGTGCTGTTTTGATGAGGATGATAGTGGAGATCATAAAGCATAACTTCAATGCATCGATTTGCAGTGTGGTAGCCCTGTGCATCAGGTTACAGAGTGGGTTCACCTATGGCAGTGGTGGCGAATCTATGGCACATGTGCCAGAGACGGCACGCAGAGCCCTCTCTGTGGGCATGCACGCCATGCCCTGGAGATGGCAACCATCCCTCTTCAACCAGCTACCCGCTAACTCGCCGAGGTCCACGTGGCTGGATGCATCCCAGTACCCATGTGCTTGCTGGCCTCTGTGTGCAGGGGCCGATGATGTCAGGCAACAGCCACCCCGGCCCCTGCCTTGCCTTGCCCTGCAACAGTGGCTCCCCTGCCCTGCCCTGCCTTGCTTCACCCCGCAGGACGAGCCTCCTGCTCCACCTGTCAGAGACCCCCTGGATTTCCCCCAACCCTGCTCGGCCCCCACGAGCAACATCGAGGTGATTACGCCCACCTTGGCCACATCCACCCAGTCTGCCATGAGCACCACAGCCACGCCCACCCAGTGGGCCACACCCACCTGGCACCCGGTGGGTTTTGGGTTGCAGTTGGGGCACTCGTTCTCTAAAAGGTTCACCATAACTGACCTATGGGAAGAATATAAGGGAGCAGCCATTTTGTCCAGAATTCTGTTTCTCTTGATCAACAGAGGCCTTCAGGAACTTAACCAACATGGATGTGTGGTAAGAATGAAGCTCCTTCAATCCTTTTTACTATGCCCCCCAAACAGTGGTGGGATTCAAATATATGAACAACCGGTTCTATGTGTGGATGCCGCTTCCGGAAGTCTATTCTAATTTAACAGTATCTGCCACTTGTTCAGAGTTCTGGACACCTGGTTTGAGTAAGTTGGGGACTCTGCCATACAATGCTGGCTGTGGAATTCTGGGAGTTGAAGTCCACATGCCTTAAAATTGTCACTTCTGCTGAGCCCAGAAGCGCCGATTAGCTGGAATGTTGCAGCATCTCCAGGGTCTTGTGATTTACATTCAGATGCTTGGCAACTGATTCATATTTATGACGGTCACAGTGTCCCAGGGTCATGCGAAGTGACCAAAATCTGATGAAACCACTCAGCAGACGGGGGGAATAAAATCCAAACACCCCCCACCCCACCCCCGCTGCCAATTCTCAACAGAAATGCTCACAACAATGAAAACCTCGGACAGGAGGAAGAGCGCCGCCGGGCGGGCAGGCAGGTGTCTTGCTCAGCTGTGGCTTGGGGGGCATTTTTTTCAGTGCCATTGTAACTTCGAACAGTCACTAAGCGAACTGTTGTAAGTCGAGGACTACCTGTACTTCATCACTTTTTTCTTTTTTTTTTTTTTTGGTCATCAAGTTTTTGACACCTTGCTAGGCGACTGGTGGTACTCGGATGTTGCCATATCCTAAAAGTGGTACAATGGGTGAAAAGGTTGAAAAGCCCTGACCTAAACCATCCAGAAATAGAGAGATAATCTTTGGTCTCTTATGTCATAAACAGCAACTCAGAGGAATCAAAAGCATCAGATCCAAGAAGCAGTATCTAAACAAAGATAATAACAGGGTGGTTGGACTTGCCAAACATTATAGGTGTCAACTCTGCTAGCATCCGGATGTTTTTGCTTTGACAACAGTTAGAGATGCAATCATTTTCTTATGTTTTACTTTTAAAGTTAGCTGATGCTGGGGGGGGGGGAGGAATGTGCATGAGAGTTTAGCTAGAACCAGTATTTCTCAATCTTGACAATTTTAAGGCATGTGGACTTCAACTCCCAGAATTCCACAGCCAGCAATGCTGGCTGTGGAATTCTGGGAGTTGAAGTCCACATGCCTTAAAATTGTCAAGGTTGAGAAATACTGAGCTAGAGATAACAATACTGTGTGTGAACCAAGGTTATTGAAATAAGAGATGATAAGAATTGGCAGACTGGAGAACTGGAAGGAAAGCCTGCATTTCAAACTAATTGGAGAATGTGAATTATGACTGTTAATTGGAGAAGGGAATTCTGCTTTATGTGCTCAGGGGAGGGGAATCCAGTTTTTGGCTTCGACTGTGTTAGTGCCGATGCTACTCAAATAAAGATTCTTTAAGGTAAACAATGCCTCGAAGTTCTTTGAACAGTTTCATCTGTCGGAACCATGACAATAGGAGCCTTTGTTGTTTTCTGACTAGTTTTGGCAAAAATTAGTAGAAGGCAGTCATAAATGTTCTGTTGAAATCACCCACAGTGGATTTATGATTGATTGGAAACCCGATAGGCTTTTTGCATCAAATAGGGGAAAAAAATGCACTTATGACTTGTGGTTTTCATGAATCAGATAATTTTGTGAATTAGACAAGAAAAAAAGGGAGATTTTTTTTCTTAATCACAAAGAAAGAGATAACTTTGTCATTATATTTCCTGCAATGGAAATGGGAAGATATATATATATATCTTTTGTGCATTTGTGCCTTTTCCCCTTGTTTTAGCTTTTTCTTTCTTTGTTTAGCTTAAGCTGTACATGTAGTTGTTAACTTACAACCATTCGTTTAATGACCGTTCAAAGTTACAACAATGCTGAAAAAATGACCGTTTTCCACACATCCCCATGGTCACATGATCAAAATTCAGACACTGGGCAACTGACTCATATTTATGACGGTTGTAGTGCACCAGGATCACTTTTGCGACCTTTTCACAAGCAAAGTAAACGGGGAAGTCAGATTCATTGGACAATTTTACAACTTAGCAACTGCAGTGATTCACTTAACAACTGTGGCAGGGAAGGTCGTAAAATGGGACAAAATTCACAACAACTTTTTTGCTTAACAACAGAAATTTTTGACTCCGTTGTGGTCATAAGTCAAGGACTATGTGTAGAAATGAAAGAATCACGTACTCTTTTAGAATATAGAATAGAATAGAATAGAATAGAATAGAATAGAACCTTGGAGGTCTTCTAGTCCAGCCCCTTGCTCAAGCAGGAGAACCTATACCATTTCAGACAAGTGACTGTCTAGCCTCTTCTTAAAAACCTCCAGTGATGGAGCCCCCACAATTTCTGGTGGCAAGCTGTTCCACTGGTTAATTGTCCTCACTGCCAGGAAGTTTCTCCTTAATTCCAGGTTGCTTCTCTCTTTGGTAAGCTTCTAACCATTGTTTCTTCTCCTGCCCTGCGGTGCTTTGGAGAATAATTTGATGCCCATTCTGAACTCTTAAAGACATGGCAAATAATTAGTTAGCCACTAATTAGCCAACCTCATGTGGGTCTAACCAGTTGTGTGTCTGGTTTGCGGGTCTGAGTGGGCAGGTGGCACACTCTGTCAACAGCCAGTTCTGATACTTCGGAGTAATCTCTCCTATCATTATGTTGATTTCTGGAGCTTGCACAAATCCAGACTGGTATCTAAGAAATCAAAGATACTAGATAAGATCACTTCACGTGATCTTGATTCTATCCCTCTGTTAATGCAGCCTAGCACTGTGTTGGCTTTTTTGGCAGCTGCAGCACACTGCTGGCTCCTATTTAAGTGATTGTCCACTAGGACTGAGATCCCTCTCACAGTTACTACTATTGAGCAAGGTACCCCCTATACCAGGGCTTTTCAACCTTTCCACCGATTGTACCACTTTTAGGATATGGCAATATTTGAGTACCACCTAGCAAGGTGTCAAAAACCTGATGACCAACCCCCCCTCCAAAGTTGCAATTGCACTGAAATGACTTATGACCATTTTTCACACTTGTGACCATTGCAGCATGCCCAGGGTCATGTAATTTATATTTGGATGCTTGGCAACTGATTCATATTTCTGATGGTCACAGTGTTCCAGGGTTATGTGATCCCCTTCTGCAATCCTTTGACAAGCAAAGTCAATGGCAGGGCTGCTGGTGGCCAAGTGCTAAGGCGGGACTTCCCTCCCTCCTTCCCTGCCTCCCTCTTTCTCATGCCCACCTCCTTCTGACAGAAGAATTTGAACACCCCCCCCCATATTTTCCCTCTTTCATATATTCATCAAACAAGGAAAAGGCTCCAGAGACAAAAAAAAGACAAGCTGCTGAGTGAACTAGCTAAAAAAGGCACATTCCCCTTTAAGAATTAGCTACTGGCTAGAAAGGAAAGTTAAGGAGCACAGCCAGCACTTAAGGAAGGAAAAAAAAATGTAGTAAGTATTGGCTGCCGACTAAGGCAGCCTCTCCAAATGGCTCCATTCATAAGTAAAGGAATGCTACGGGCAAAATCCATTCAGGAGAAAAATACTTCAAAATCCCTTGCAGCAAAACTGACAGCTAACAAAAGCAGAGCAATAGAAGCTAACATGAGACATCAGCCATCAGCCAAATAGAAATTGCCAAACACTCCTTAAGAACACACAGCCCTCATTGCACAAATCCCAGAACTTCAAAGTCACAAAAGCACATAAGAATCCTTCCACTCTCCATCTCCCACCCTCCCTCCTCTGTGCCTCCCCTCCTGCCATTGCTGCCTTTTTTCATTCCTCTTGGAGGGCAACCCCTCCCCCACTGCATTTCTTGCCTGTTTGCTGCTGCCAGCACAGGTGGCTGCCACAGCAATTGTAGATCAACTCATGGCCGGCCTGCTTGATCTCTTCTCTACCGCCGCCACCTCCTCCTCTTCCACGGCTACCTCCTCCTCTTCCTCCTCTACCTCCTCCTCTTCCTCCTCCACCACCTCCTCCTCTCCCTTAGGTGCAGCTAGAGCTGACTCTGCTGTTGTCCTCCTCGTCCTTGTTCTCCTCCTCCTCTTCCCCCCCTTCCTCCCGCTCCCGCTCCTCCCAAGGCTGCTACTTTTCTGCTCCTCTCCTATCCAAACTGCCTCCTTTTATAGCCTCTCCTGTCTCTGTCCCCCCTCCTTTCTCATGGGGGAGGGTGAGCCAAGAGTGAGCCTGGGGCCTGCACTGGTTCTTTCCTTCCCCCACCACACTTGGCTAGGTAGGGCTGTGTACCACCTGCCACTCGTTAATGTACCACAAGTGGTACGCGTACCACTGGTTGAAAAGCCCTGCCCTATACTATACTTGAATATGTGCAATGAGTGAAACCAGAATTAAACAAACTGCATTATGCCTTCCAGGTTTGGATGTCCCCCCCCCTTCTTTCTCTTTGGTCCAACACCTTTCCCCTCCCCTCACACAACATTTCCTATGCAGCTTCTGGTATTGTTTTTCAGAATCTTCCATCTCTTTTGAAGTCCTTTTCCCCACTTCAAATACATTCAAGCCATAACAGCCTATTCAACTTTCCTCTGAACTCGGTAAGTCACTGTGTATTTTTTCCCACCATTAATAATTTTGTGTTTGCTGAACGAAAAAGTCTCCCTCCCCCCCTGTGTTTTTTTGAAAGAAAAATATGCCCACATATGTTTGGCAGAAAATCTTCCCATCACCCGGAAAATTCCAGCCAGACCAGTTTAAATTGGCACATTCCGAGCTTCTAATCGTGAAATCTTCCAGGAGAAGATGCAATCTTTGGAGTCAGCCAGGTGAACACACTTGGTTTTACATCCAGCTTTTATTTGGCAAAGACTTGTGTTTGGCACAACTGTTCTTAATTTAGCATGAACGGACAAACAACAGCCCTCACTGCACTGAAGAGGGAGGAAGCAAACAAAGTAGAACAGGCAGAATTTATCACTGAAATTATCCGGAGTGCAGCAATCAGATCTGGAAACAGCCACTTCTTGGAAACAGAGGCAATTTATTGCATTTCTTTTATTTTGATCCCGCCTATTATTTTTTTACAAATAAATCAAGGCAACAAACATAGTTAATCTTCCTCCCTCTATTTTACCCCACAGCAACAACCTTGTGAAATGGGTTAGGCCAGTGTTTCTCAACCTTGACAATTTTAAGGCATGTGGACTTCAACTCCCAGAATTCCACAGCCAGCAATGCATCCCAAATGGCATTCGTGCCTAAGGTGGGACTAGATCTTCTTGTCTCCTGGTGATTGGCCCAAAGTTATCCCATTGGCTTTCATATGTAATGTGGGACTAGAACTCACCATCTCTTGGTGATTGGTCCAGTCACCCAGTCACCTTTTGTACCTAAAGCGGGACTAGAACTTACTGTCTCTTGGTGATTGGGTCTCAATCACCCAGCTGGCTTTCAGGCCTAAAGTGGGACTATAACTCACTGTCTCCTGGTTTCTAGACTGGTGCCTTAATTGCTAGATCAAACTGGTTCTGTGTTGACATTCAATCTGCAGTATACATGCCATCACCTCATGAACAAATGTTACACCTAACTTTTAATAGCATACAAAGGACCTATCCTAGGGGTAGGCAACCTTGGCTCTTTTATGACTCATGGACTTCAATTCCCAGAATTCCTGAGCCAGCATGGCTCAGCTTAGAAACCTCTCCCTTTTCCCTCAGCATGGCTGGCTCAGGAATTCTGGGAGTTGAAGTCCACGAGTCATGAAGGGGCCATAGTTCCCCAATGGTGGCTCAGGAATTCTGGGAGTTGAAGTCCACAAGTCATGAAGGGGCCATAGTTCCCCCATGCTGGCTGAGGAATTCTGGGAGTTGAAGTCCACGAGTCATAAAAGAGCCAAGGTTGCCTACCCCTGCCCTAGACCAATCATAAAGTGGGCACAATCAGAACAATGAGGTAGGGGTGTTAGCAGAACTGAAAGGGATGAAAATAAGGTGTTGAAATAGAGTCGAAAACAAACTTTCTCTCCATAGAAATATAAATGGTGACTTCCTTAAAGGTAAAGTGTGTGATTTCAGGCCGAGTATGCAGAATAAATTCTTCTGCTGCTGCTAATCATGCAAGCACTCTGTTTGGTAGTGCGTCAAATACGCCCAGCGAATCTGTGCTTAAGGTTATAACAAGTCTCTTAGTATAAATTGGATTCTCTGTGGTTTGCTTCCTAGATACCATTTTGCAACCTTTTCTATCAGCCTGTTATTAAACATTTGAAATGGATTTTACAGGGCGGCATCATGGTGTGGGAACCTGGACTCAAGGGCGTGGGAATAGCACACAACACTGAACCACAATCTCAGCACAGTTGTTTAGAAGTAAATTCCAGTGAGGTTCATGAATCAGACAATCGGGAAGCTCCGAAAAAGAGAGTAATAGAGGACAGCAACAATGCCTCTCTTTTCTGCCATGACCAATATTGGTAAAATCTCCGATACGTTGACCTCAACAGTTGATGAATTCATGGACACATCCATATATTGGAAGACTGCTATCATGGCACCCGTACTCCTTTTCTCTAGACTAGCCATATCTAGTCCCTGCAACAGTTGAATGAAAAATCTCCATCAGGGTCCAGTCCAAGCTGGGAATAAACAAAATGGAGACTGCTTTAGAAAGAAGGTTGTAGTTTATTGGAGAGGAGAGCCAGGCAGAAATGAGGCTCTGAGATAGCTGACCACATGTAACAGGGAGTGGTGAGTTTTTATACCTTTCTGGGGCTTTTGAGGTGGTTTCCTGTTCCTCTCTGAGGCTTTATATTTCCTGTGTCATGTACTTTGACCTGAGTCTGAGTGTGCCCTTTTGGTATTGGTGGGTTAATCCTACTACAGTGGTGGCAAACCTATGGCACGTGTTCCAGAGGCGGCGCTCGGAGCCCTCTCTGTGGGCACACGCACCGTCGCCCCAGCCCTGCCGCCCTCTCCTCACTAGCAGCCCCCCTGGAGGAGAGTCGCTCCCGGGCACGGCCTGCATGGAGCAGCGCAGCCAAGGACATAGCCAGGCAGCAGGGACAAGACTCCGTCCTTGTGCCTCATAGCGTGCAGATGGTGCTGCGGGATGTGGGCAGATGGCGTGGCTGCCATGGCGCTGCAGGTCATGGAGGTGGTACGTGGTCTTGCGGGCAGGCGGGGCAGGGGGCGGGCAGGGGCAGAGCAGGCAGGACGGGAGGCAGAGCAGGGGCAGGGGGCGTTTTTTGGGCACTCGGTCTCTAAAAGGTTCGCTATCACTGTCCTACTATGTTCCCAAAGGTCATGTCTTTTCGAGTTTGGGTTGGGTATGTAGATTTTAGGGGTCTTTGTCTTCCTAATTTCATCAGTTGCTAGCTTCCTGGCCTCCTACCTTCCTGAATGGATTATTACATCTGCATTTCTAAAACTGGTTTCTGCTGAGTTTTTTTGGCTGGGGGGGAGGGAGACGTTCCTGACTTTTTAAAGATCTCCATTATTCCTTTGGAGAAATATATTCTGCCTTTCTAATATCCCCCCAAATATTTCTTTCTCTGGATTCTTCCCACAAGTTCTTCACATTTTTTTAAGTCTCCAGGCTTTTAATAATCTTAGTTGGTCCTCTCTGAACTTCTTCCAAAGTCTCAACATCTTTTTTTGTAATGTGGTGACCCAAACTGGATGCCGTATTCCAGGTGTGGCCTTACTAAGTCTTTATAAAGCAGTACTAATACTTCAGGTGATTTTGATTCTATGTCAGTTTATAAAACATGGGAGTCCACGGGAAGTCACTAAACGCTACAACAGTACCTGCTACAATTCATTTGATCCAGTAAAATAATAGCGTTCCCACAACCTTGGATAAAGTTAGCCTCACTAATTGTGTGTGTGTGTGTGTGTGTTGTTCAATAAATGGCACAAGGTAATGGACCTAGATTGATGAGTTTATGAGTTCACTTTATTTTGCAAGATAGGCTTACAGCAACCAGATCAAACCTGTTGGTTTAACACTGCAATAATCAAATGGGATAAAGGTCAAGAAACTACATTTATTGTACCAGCTGCTATATTCCAAAACTGAGATCTCCAATTGCCTCAGAGTTTTTCTTTGTGCACATCTAAAATGCAGTATCCAAATAGCAAAGTTACTTATTTATTTCTAATCCTCTTAACTGAGAAAGGAATTAAGCACAAAGAGGGAAAATGAACAGCAGGAGCCAATAATGTTTGATAAAATCTAGAGCATTTTCTTATTTGCTTTTCAAAATCCACGCAACATGAGTAATAGCTGTGTTACTCCCAGGGAATAATCAAGGGTCTTTCAGAAGTATGGGAATGATGTTGTATTTTTTCTTTAGAAGGATTCTCAATTCAACAAAGCTGGAAGTGTCTACAGCAGGGGTGTGGCAACTTTAAGACTACTGGACTTCAACTCCCAGAATTCCCGAGCCAGCACGGGCACCCTTGGTCTATGGCAGGGGTCTTCAAACTTGGCCCTTTTATGACTTGTGGACTTCAACTCCCAGAATTCCTCAGCCAGCATGCCTGGCTGAGGAATTCTGGGAGTTGAAGTCCACAAGTCATAAAAGGGCCAAGTTCGAAGACCCCTGGTCTATGGGGAATGGACAAAACAATCAAAGCGATGGTCACAAGCATACAACTGACACTCTGCCCATAAGAAATAGGCACAGCATTGATAAAAGAACAACCCAGTTGGAAGGGACCTTGGAGGCCTTCTAGTCCAGGGTTAGGCAACCCAAAACACTCAAAAGAGCCACTTGGACCTGTTTCCCACCGAAAACAAAACACTGGGAGCCGCAAAACGAAACCAGGCAGGATATATATCTTATCTGTTGGGTGAGGCACCCGGTCTACCAAATATAGATCAGTCTGTTCTGCCTTATCGCTCCAATCTAGGAGCATGTTTTGCAGGGAGACCTCACACACTGTGAACACTATAAATTCAAAATTTTGTGGCTGACAAAGAGTTAGTGGGAGACTAATATAGCTATTTCAGGCTCATTTGGCCTCATCAGCTGAGGCTCAAAAGGTTAATACAGCTGCCTAACATGCAAGCTGCCCAGGTTCGAATCCCTGAAGGGTGTATCATAAAGGTAAAAAAGGATATATGCAGTGTTATCTTCATTTTAGATGTCAAAAGGGTCTCTTTGTCTCTCTCTGTCTCTCTCTCTCTCCCTCCCTCCCTCTCCCTCTCTCTCTTTCTGCCCTTGGTCTGCCAGTCCTCTTCCCCAACTCAGTTTGTGTGTGTATTGTGTGTGTGTGTGGTGAGAGAGAGAGAGAGAGAGAGAGAGAGAGAGAGAGACAGGCAATTGCGCTTCCCCCCTCTCTCTTTCCTCTCTCTCCCCCTCTCTTTCTCTTTCCTCTCCCTTTCTAGATGGCCTTGTGGAGCTAAGACTGAATGGGTTTCAGCATAGATGGCTACCACAAAATTGTACATTGGCTCCTGGCCGGCCTGGGCCAGGGCCAAGACAGAGAGGGGCGTTCTCTCACTGTTTCCAGGATGGCTTTGCGGGCCACATGAAACCATTTCGCGGACCACATCCGGCCCCCGGGCCTTGTGTTTGACATGTCTGCTCTAGGCACAAAAGCGGAAGATGCCTTGATTCCCAACACGGACAAATGGTGACAAAAGCTGATGGAATTAGTAGAGATGGTCAAATTGACTGTGCTGATAAAAGAACATAGAATAGAATAGAATAGAATAGAATAGAATAGAATAGAATAGAACCTTGAAGGTCTTCTAGTCCAGCCCCCTACTCAAGCAGGAGAACCTATACCATCTCAGACAGGTGAATGTCCAGTCTCTTCTTAAAAATCTCCAGTGATGGAACGCCCACGATTTCTGGTGGAAAGCTGTTCCACTGGTTAACTGTCCTCACTGTCAGGAAGTTTCTCCTTAATTCCAGGTTGCTTCTCTCTTTGATCAGTTCCCAACCATTGTTTCTTGTCCTTCCCTCTGGTGCTTTGGAGAATAAGTTGACCCCCTTTTCCTTGTGGCAGCCCCTCAGATACTGGAACACTGCTATCATGTCTCCCCTATTTCTTCTTTTCTTTAGACTAGTAGTCAAACCCAATAATAAATCATAGTAAGTCCTTTTGTTTCTACTTGGAAACCGCTTCTGGACTTTGTGCTTGAGGTGGGGAAAAAAATGATACTATGATTTTGGGTTTTACTCACGAGACTGATTTGCCGATACAGAAATGGCTAGTGATTGCTACTTTTGTTTCTTCCCCTCCCTTTCTTCACACCTTTTTTGTTTTCCCTTTTTCTACCGTGTTTCCCTATTATTTGCTTTTGTATTTTCACATTTTATATTATAAATCAGGGGTTCCAAGCCGGGTGTGCAAGACAATATTCCAGGGGGTGCGAAAACGTGGGTTTTCTAAATTATAGTGTATATGTATAACTCGTGGCCATTGTTTCAAACTTTTGCAAAGGGTGCAAGAACATATCAGAAGCATTCTAGGGGGCGCGGGGTAAAGAAAAGGTTGGGAGCCACTGTTATAAATTAATGACTAATAATAACAATAATAAAAAAAAACGGTCACTAAATGAACCGTTGTAACTCAAGGACTACCTATGTTGTCGTTACTTGTGAAGTCGTGTCCGACCCATCGCGACACCATGGACAACGTTCCTCCAGGCCTTCTTGTCCTCTACCATCTTCTGGAGTCCATTTAAGCTCACACCTACTGCTTCAGAGACTTCATCCAGCCACCTCGTTCTCTGTCGTCCCCTTCTTCTGTTGCCCTCCATCTTTCCCAGCATCAGGCTCTTCTCCAGTGAGTCCTTTCTTCTCATTAGGTGGCCAAAGTACTTGAGTTTGAACTTCAGGATCTGGCCTTCTAAAGACCACTTGGGCTGATCTCCTCTAGGACTGACTGATTTGAACGCCTTGCAGTCCAAGGAACTCGCAGGAGTCTTCCCCAGCACCATAGTTCAAAGGCCTCCATTCTTTGGCGCTCAGCCTTTCTTATGGTCCAACTTTCACAGCCATACATTGCAACTGGGAAAACCATGGCCTTGACTATACACGCTTTTGTTGGCAGGGCGATGTCTCTGCTTTTTAGTATGCTGTCTAGATTTGCCATAGCTTTCCTCCCCAGGAGCATCTTTTAATTTCTTAACAGTAGTAACAGTAGAAAAATCAAAGAAATCTTGATGACGATTCTCAAGTCATCCAGGTAGAATTGTCTGGAAGTCGAGTTGGCTGAGATGTTTCACTGGCCATCCAAGAAGAAGCCGCTTGGATGGGCAGCAAAATGTCCAAAACCAACTAGAAAATAAGTCCATTTGTCATGACTCAACTTTTACATAATTCTACCTCGATGACTAAGAATCTTCACTTCTCCAGCACCATAGTTCAAAGGCCTCAATTCTTTGTCGCTCAGCCTTTCTTATGGTCCAACTTTCACAGCCATCCATTGCAACTGGGAAAACCAAGGCCTTGACTATATGTACTTTTGTTGGCAGGGTCTCTGCTTTTTAGTATGCTGTCTAGATTTGCCATAGCTTTCCTCCCCAGGAGCAAGCATCTTTTAATTTCTTGGCTGCAGTCCCCTCTGCGGTGATCTTGGAGCCCAGGAAGATAAAATCTGTCACTAGGACTACCTATAGCAGTGATGGCGAACCTTTTAGAGACCCAGGGCCCAAATCGCAACCCAAAACCCACTTACGTATCATCAGGTGCCAAGTGGGCATGGCCCATTGGGTGGGCGTGGCCCATTGGGCGGGCACGGCCCATTGGGCGGACATGGCCCATTGGGTGGGCATGGCTGCAGTGGTAATGGCAGACTGGGTGGGACTAAAAAGTTCAATCAATTCCAACTTTGCGAGGTCTTTTTTTTCCTGCGAGGTTGAAATTAATTGATTGAACCTTTTTTTTTTTTGCACACGGCGGCAGAAGCCTAAAGCGAAAAGGTTTTATAAATCTAGCTGAAGGCCTAGGACTGGAGCAACAGCGTGTGCGCCCACACAGAGGGCTCTGCGTACCACCTGTGGCACGCGTGCCATAGGTTCGCCACCACGGACCTATAGTAATAATAATAATAATGTTGGAAGGGACCTTGGAGGTCATCAAGTCCAACCCCCTGCTCAGGCAGGAAACCCTATACCAGGGGTAGGCAACCTTGGCTCTTTTATGACTCGTGGACTTCAACTCCCAGAATTCCTAAGGAAGCATGGCTCAGCTTGGAAACCTCTCGCTTTCCCCAGCAGCATGGCTGGCTCAGGAATTCTGGGAGTTGAAGTCCACGAGTCATAAAAGAGCTAAGGTTGCCTACCCCTGCCCTATACCGTTTCTGACAAATGGCTGTCCAGTCTCTTCTTAAAAACTTCCAGTGTTGGAGCATTTACCGCTTCTGGAGGCAGGTAGTTCCACTGGTTAATCGTTCTCACTGTCAGGAAGTTTCTCCTTAGTTCTAGCTTGCTTCTCTCCTTGATTAGTTTCTACCCGTTGCTTCTTGTCCTGCCTGTTCCCCCCCACACCCGGCGTGGGTGCCAGGTCAGAGGGACCCACCACAAAGGTGACTCACGAAGCGGGGCAGAGCCGGCAGGGACGATGAGGAGGGCGGGGCGTATGGAAATAAGCCGGCTGCGCCGATGGCCTTCTGGGAGAGGTAGTTCTCCCCCGGGCGTGGCCAAGACCCTCGAAGGAGGCGCGGACTACCGGAGCGTCCAGCGAGAGGCGGAGAGGCGGCGAGCTGTTGTGCTCGCCCAGGATGCCCCCGCGCAGGCGCACTGCGACGGGTTGCGACAGAGGAGCCGCTTGAAGGTCTTTCTCGCCCGGCTGCTGCTTCCTCATCCTCCTCCGTCGCCGCCGCCGCCGCCGAGCTGGATCGCGGCCGCTCGAGCAGGTAAAGGGGGGGGGGCGAGGGGAGCTTGCGCGCCTCGGGCGGGAGGGGGGACCCCGCGGACCGCGGTGAAGCCAGCGCAGGGTCGGGAAAGAGGGGGAATCCTCACTGGGGAGGGGGCGTTCGGTTTCCTCCCGGAGGGGCTAACGGGGGTGGGGGGGGGCTAAGGGAGGAGGAGGAGGAGGGGGATCTGTGACCGAGAAGGGCGCTTTCACTGGCTTCCCCCCCCAACACCACCTTCCAGGGGTTTTGGACTCCAGCGCCCATCCTCCGCAGCCGCCTTTGTTGAAGATGGGGAGGGGGAGCCGTCGCCCCCTGGGGTGGGGTGGGGTGGGGAGCCTCTGCTGGCCCTGGAGCTTTTCAGGGCGAGTCCCCCTCCCCCGTCCCCCTTGCAAAGAACCGGGCAGGGAAGGGGAGGCCTGAATGGGGAAGAGGAGGGTGCTTTGCAGCGGAGAACGGCCTCTGTGTGTTGTGTGTGTGTGTGTTGTGTATATGTGCACTGGCTCACACACACACACACCCCGGTCCCAGGCTACCGTCTCTCCGGGGCTGAGCCAGCCGCAGCCTCCCTTCCCGATAGCCGGCCCTTTCTTGCACTGCCCCCCCCCCCTCCGGGTGATGGCGCTTTCCCCGTCCTTTCGGGTCCCGCTTCCCTCTGGGAAGGCTTGGGGCCAGGAGTCCGCTGCAAGCCTGCTGGGAAGGCCTGGCCAAAGGGCCTGGGAGCCCCTTGGGGGTGGGCGGGGGGCGGAAGAGAGGCAGCCGGTGCTGGGACGCTGCCTTGAAAGGATGAAGATCCAGTTCCCACCTCTGCACAATAGATTACCCCCCACCCTCCACCTATCTATCTATCATCTCTCTCTCCTCCATATCTAGCTATCATCTCCGTCTCTACATCTCTGTATATCTCTCTATTCTTCTAACCATCTATATCCTTCTATCCATCTATATGTATCCTATCCATCTATCTCTATCTATCCTTCTATCTCTATCTCTCCATCCTTCTATCCATCTATCTCGGTCTCTCCTATCATCTATCTCTATCTCTCCGTCCTTCTATCCATCTATCTCGGTCTCTCTATCCTTCTATCATCTATCTCTCCATCCTTCTATCCATCTATCTCTATCCTATCCACCTATCTCTATCTTTCTATCATCTATCTATATCTCTCCATCCTTCTATCCATCTATCTCTATCTCTCTGTCCTTCTATCATCTATCTCTATCTCTCCATCCTATCCATCCATCTCTCTCTCTATCCTTCTATCATCTATCTCTATCTCTCCTTCTATCCATCTATCTCTATCCTATCCACCTATCTCTATCTTTCTATCATCTATCTATATCTCTCCATCCTTCTATCCATCTATCTCTATACTATCTCTCTATCTCTCTATCCTTCTATCATCTATCTCTATCTCTCCATCCTATCCATCTCTCTCTCTCTCTATCCTTCTATCATCTATCTCTATCTCTCCATCCTTCTATCCATCTATCTCTATCCTATCCATCTGTCTCTATCTTTCTATCATCTATCTCTATCTCTCCATCCTTCTATCCATCTATCTCTATCCCATCTCTCTATCTATCCTTCTATCATCTTTCTCTATCTCTCCATCCTTCTATCATCTAATCTCTATCTATCCTATCCATCTATCTCTATCTCTCTATCCTTCTATCCATCTATATCTCCAGGGGTGGGATTCAGCCAGTTCGCACCAGTTCAGTAGAACCGGTAGCTAATTTTTTGTTGCCCAGGCCCAGAATGGACTTCTGGAAGCAGCATCCACACAGAGAAGCGGTTGTTCACATATTTGAATTCCACCACTGTATATCTCTATCCATCTATCCATCTCTCTCTCTCTCTCTCTCTCTCTCTAACCCTCTATCCATCTCCCCATCTCTATCTGTCTATCCATCTCGGTCTATCCATTATCTATCTATCTATCTATCTATCTATCTATCTATCTATCTATCTATCTATCTATCTATCCCTGTCTGTCTGTCTGTCTCACTTCTTAACCACCCATCTCCCCCAGAGTAGCACATCAAGAGGCATTTTGGTGGGCGGAGGAGCCTGTCTGATTCCCTTTGCGTGGAAATGTGTGAAAATCTGCCAAAGAGGTAGAATGCATAGTTAAAGTATGCCTGGAAGGAGGTGGAAAAAATATATATCTAAAAACAAGGGTGGAAGAGCAGATTGATAGGTTGGAAAGCCCCCCCCCCCCTTGGTTTACTGGTTGTTTCTCCCCGTTACTGCAAAGGCTACCTGGAAACAGGTGAGCAATAGGTGAATCTCGCCTATTGCTTGGAGGGTCTGAGATGATGGACTACCTCTTCTCCTCTCCCAGATCCGGAAAAGGATGCATGGAGACAGGAATTGCCAGGCGCCGATTACCGATGGGCCCTATAGAGGGTGCTGCAAACAAGGGAATGAATGAAGCAGCAGGCGGGCAGGAGGTGCCTCGCTGAGGCCTTTCTGCTTGATGCCAAGCCTTTATTATAAGCAAGGCATCTTGTGTCACGGGGAGGGGAACACATAAACAAACCCCTGTGGTGTGAAGCATACAGAATGACTTCATTCAATTGGGTATGTCTAGTTTAACGAAGAGAAGGACGAGGGGGGACATGATAGCAGTGCTCCAGTATCTCAGGGGCTGCCCCAAAGAAGAGGGAGTCAAGCTATTTTCCAAAGCACCTGAAGGCAGGACAAGAAGCAACGGATGGAAGCTAATCAAGGAGAGAAGCAACCTAGAACTAAGGAGAAACTTCCTGACAGTTAGAACAATTAACCAGTGGAACCACCTGCCTCCAGAAGCGGTGAATGCTCCAACCCTGGAAGTTTTTAAGAAGAGACTGGACAGCCATTTGTCCGAAATGGTGTAGGGTTTCCTGCCTGAGCAGGGGGTTGGATTAGATGACCTCCAAGGTCCTTCCAACTTTATCATCATCATCATCATTATTATTATTATTATTTGCAGCGAAGTGGGCTTTAGCGGTGGTAGCTGGCATCTTGGGATAATGGCTTTCCCTAACTGTTTTAAAACAAGTGATTTAAAACATTTGCAAGGCTTGTTTTGTTATTTGCAGAAAGAGGAACTCTGTCATCATGGTGACAGGATTTTGCTGACTCATGCAGCCCTAGAGTATTTTTCCTCTGCTTCTGTGGTAGTGAGGCATAAAACATAATACAATACAATACAATACAACAGGGGACTTAGAAGACACAAGGCAGGTGATTTGGCGTAAGGAAAAGAAAGAAAAAAGAAAGATAAAGGGAACACAGGAGGGAAAAAAACAACGGTGACGCTAGGGAGCCCTTATTGACTTTAATGTTCTCTATTAGCTCTACACAATCCAGAGACAGACTGCGTTTAACACGATGAGCTCCCTGTGATTGTTCGTCACGTAGAAAAAGATGCGCCTGAGGTACTTGTAATTGGTTCAGAGTAAATGAAATGGGCCTGATGGATCATTATGTAAAGCTCTGTCACTTCATGCAACAAGAATAAAGACAGTGCAGTGGTCCTCAACTTTTTGGAGCAGCGCAGCATTTTATTTTATTTTTGACAATTTGGGCATTTACGGCTAACACCTGTGTTGCTTACAAGAGCCCCTTGTCCATTTAGCCGAATGAAAAATTCTAAGTAGCCCAGCTGTATGGATAGTTTTGCTTAACAAAATTACTCCTTCCAAAAATTGCAGCAATTCGGTACGTCTGGTCTAGTGATCAGAAGTACTCTAGGGGTGACATGATAGCAGTGTTCCAATATCTGAGGGGCTGCCACAAAGAAGATGGGGGTCCACCTATTCCTCAAAGCACCTGAAGGCAGGGCAAGAAGCAAGGGATGGAAATGAATCAAGGAGAGAAGCAACCTAGAACTATGGAGAAATTTCCTGACAGTGAGAATGATAAACGAGTGGAACAGCTTGCTTCCAGGATGCTCCATTACTGGAGATTTTCAGAAGAAACTGGACAGCTATTTGTCTGGAATGATATAGGGCAGTGTTTCTCAACCTTGACAATTTTAAGGCATGTGGACTTCAACTCCCAGAATTCCACAGCCAGCATTGCTGGCTGTGGAATTCTGGGAGTTGAAGTCCACATGCCTTAAAATTGTCAAGGTTGAGAAACACTGATATAGGGTCTCCTGGTTGAGCAGGGGGTTGGACTAGAAGACCTCCAAGGTCCCTTCCAATACTGTTATTTTTCTTCCCCTCCCAAAGGCTGTATACAGCTCCATTTTTTTAATGCAATGAGATTCTTTTTTTTTCCCCCTAAACTTCAATACTCGCCTGAATACACATTCTTGTTCATCTCTGTCCCTGTCAAATACATAGATTGCTATTTGTAGAGGATTTGCTGCCTGTTGTGTACTTTAAGGCTGTTGAGTTTGTGGTGAGTTTGTGTTGGGGGGCACAGAGGGAGGCTCAGCCAATTTCACTGTATACATGTTATACTTCGATAATAAAGGGTTTATTATTTATTATTATTTATTTCTCTTGCAAAGTTTAGGACTAAGGATCTGTTTCTTCTCCTGTTGGGATTATCTGAGGTCACGGTTACAGGAATCCATCTGATATAACACTCCTTCTGCCGGGACTAATGGAAGAACAGTAGTAGGCAGACCATATTTGGGAATCAGGTTACAAAACTGTAATCCAACCCCATTTAGGACATCCGTTAAGAAAGAAGAGATAGAGAGCAGCAGATGTTCTCATGTATTATTTCTTTTTTTCTCTTTTGTTTTCCCCAGAGTTTTCCGAGTGGCATACACATTTGTTAACCCTGGCGTTTACAGAAAAAGATGAAAGATATCGATCTAGGAAAAGAGTACGTGATACCCAGTCCTGGATATAGAAATATCAGGGAGAGAAATAGCCTGAATCAAAGTGGAGGTCAAGATGGGATCAAGTTCCGGCCAGATAAATACAAGGTAAGTAGCAATGACTGCTTTTTAAAAATCGCATTTATTCATTAGTGCTATATTCCGCTGTTATTCCGGAAGCTCAAGGCAGTTGCGGATCATTCTTCACGTTACCCCCAAAAGAGGCACCCTGTGGAATAGGTCCTGCCCAAAGTCCTTAAAAGAATGTGGATAAAAGCAGAGTCCTATGCTAGTCCTAACGCTGTAACTACTAACTACACTGTCCCTGACACCAGCACTTGGCTGAATTGCATAACTGCAATTTACTGCAATTGCATAATGTATTTGTAAATTCTGTGTTACATAAATAGTGACCTTTAACTATGATTATAGAGCGTAATTGGCTTCATGCTTTAATTGCCAGTCAGTGAAAAGGAAACTGCCTTTATCAAAGATTGATTGCTATGGAAGTATGTCCGGGCAGGATCTAAAATTCATGTGTTTTTGCTTGGCATGGTTAGTGACTATATGTTAATGAAGCTATTAGCAAAGGTATTTTCTCCAGAAAGTGGAAAAATTAAGGCAAGTAAAGAATCAGAGCAAAAACTGCACATTAGAAAAAAATGCAAACGGCCAATACGGAGATTGAAAGGAAGATTTTAAGAAACACATTCCTCATATCCAAAAAGAATTAATGGAATAATTTATCTTAATAGATTTAGGATTAGGCAACTTAAATATTTAATGCTAAATAGTGCTACGCTAAGTCAATCAATCTGATATTTCCTGGCGAGTCCTAGGAGCTAAAGCAAATAGTGACACAAGTTAAAATTCTAGAACAGTGGTTCTCAACCTTTTTAATGCCGCGACCCCCAACCAGTCGTAAGTCGAGGACTACTCAACCAGTCGTAAGTCGAGGACTACTCAACTGGTGCAGCACCGTTTGCAGAATGGGACTTTCGGCGGGCTCAGCAGGGCAGAGACAGCCTGGACAGTTCCTATTGGCTTTTGAAAGCCAATAGAATTAGACTCTATTCAAGAGAGTCTATTCTATTGGCTTTCAAAAGCCAATAGAATAAAAGGGAGTAGCACAGCTAAGGAAAAGGGGAAAAAAATGGCGGACTGCATTGTTTGGCGACCCCCGTGAAATGGTTGTTCGACCCCAAATGGGGTCCCGACCCACAGGTTGAGAATCACTGGTCTAGAATGTTACAAATGGTATGATTTTGGTCATGTTACGGTGCAAATGCTATTAAAAAAAACTTTACATTCTTCTAACCAGTATGTGGACAATTATTTAAAAGAACTTTAGGGAATAGAATCAGTGTTTCTCAACCTTGGCAATGTTAAGATGTCTGGACTTCAACTCCCAGAATTCTCCAGCCAGCTGGAGTTGGCTGGGGAATTCTGGGAGTTGAAGTCCATATATCTTAAACATTGCCAGGGTTGAGAAACAGTGGAATAGATAGAGAAATTCAGGAAATTACATGTTGAGTTATCTTTATTTGTGTTTTGGGTAAGATGGTGGAAATTGCTTTGATAAAACATCAATAAGCCAGTTTGGTGTAGTGGTTAGGGTACTGGCTAATTAACCAAGAGATTATAAGTTCTAGTCCCATTTTAGGCATGAAAGCCATCTGGGTGAGTTTGGGCCAATCAAAGGACATGGTGAGTTGTATTCCTGCCTTAGGCATGAAAGCCAGTGGGTTGACTTTGAGCTAATTGCCAGGAGACAGTGAGTTCTAGCCCCGCCTTAGGCACAAAAGCCAGCTTGACCCACCAATTGCCAGGAGATTGTGAATTCTAGTCCTGCTTTAGGTATGAAAGCTGGCTGGGTGACTTTGGACCAAACCATCTGTAAGACTTCTTATTATAGAGAAGAAGAGCAAGGAGTATTACATATGTTGTCAATGCTGCTAACATCGGATGTTTTTGCTTTGACAACATATGGAGATGCAACCATTTTCCTTCTTATGTTTTACTCTTAGAATTAGAGTTAGAATTAGATCAGTGTTTCTCAACCTTGACAATTTTAAGGCATGTGGACTTCAACTCCCAGAATTCCACAGCCAGCATTGCTGGCTGTGGAATTCTGGGAGTTGAAGTCCACATGGCTTAAAATTGTCAAGTTTGAGAAACACTGAATTAGAAGATACTGGGGGAAGGGAGGAGGAGGAATGTGCATGGGAGTTTCGCTAGACATAACATGACTGAACCTAGTGTGTGAACCAAGGTTATTGAAATAAGAGATGATAAGAATTGGCGGGCTGGAGAACTGGAGGGAAAGCCTGCATTTCAAACTAATTGGAGAATGTGATTTATGACAGTTAATTAGAGGAGGGAATTGTGCTTTGATACTATGTGCTCAGGGGAGGGAAATTCAGATTTTGGCTTCAGAAGATAATAGAGGACAGGAAGGCCTGGAGGAACATTGTCCATGGGGTTGCAATGGGTCGGACACGACTTTGCAACTAACAACAACAATGTTGGTGCCGATGTTATGCTACTCAAAGATTCTTTAAAGTAAACAATGTCTCGAAGTTCTTTTGAAGAGTTTCATCTGTTGGAACCATGACATATGTTCACCTTTACTTATAAAAAGTAAATAAAGGTGGGATAAAAATCTAATAAACAGATAAACATTCTGTTGGGAATCTCATTAAAATGCCTATGAAGCAGTTCTTCTGGCAAATAACTTAAAAAAGGTGAGGGATGGATCTAGTCTTTGGGCCTTATTCTCTTTAATAATAATAAAGTTGGAAGGGACCTTGGAGGTCATCTAATCCAACCACCTGCTCAGGCAGGAAACCGTATACCATTTCAGACAAATGGCTGTCCAGTCTCTTCTTAAAAACTTCCAGTGTTGGAGCATTTACCGCTTCTGGAGGCAGGTGGTTCCACTGGTTAATTGTTCTAACTGTCAGGAAGTTTCTCCTTAGTTCTAGGTTGCTTCTCTCCTTGATTAGTTTCCATCCGTTGCTTCTTGTCCTGCCTTCAGGTGCTTTGGAGAATAGTTTGACTCCCTCTTCTTTGGGGCAGCCCCTGATATACTGGAACACGGCTATCATGTCCCCCCTCGACCTTCTCTTCATTAAACTAGACATACTCAATTCCAGCAACCGTTCCTTGTATGTTTTAGCCTCCAGTCCCCTAATCATCTTTGTTGCTCTTCTCTGTACTCTTTCTAGAGTCTCAACATCTTTTTTTACATTGTGGTGACCAAAACTGGATGCAGTATTCCAAGTGTGGACTTACCAAGGCCTTGTAGGATCTCTTCTAAAAGAAACATAAATATCACAGCTGATGGGGAAACCCGATTTGCAAGCTTGACTCTCATCCCATTTTATTATCCAACCCTGACTTTGCAAATTTCATGACCTCGGCAGCAAATTCAACCTTTTACCCTTGAAGGCTGCTTTTTATAGCATGCAGCTGGCTGGGGGGGGGGGGGGGAGAGAGAGAGAGAGAGAGAGGAAACATTTGCAAGGGCTCACATATTTATGTGAACTTGGGAGTCGCCCTAATGAAAGTGTTGCCCTAGGATAGGTAAATAAAACCTGCCAGGTGGAGTTGGGGAAACTTTAACGTTGCCGAAGTCATTTCTGCCTGCTGTTCTTTTACAGTTCTTTGGAGTCTCAACAAATATGTGCAGAGGCGTGATCACTGTGACTTTGTTTTTTAGAAGTTCCAAAGGACCTTTTAACAAAGTCCTTGAGGAAGGACGTGAAAGCAAAATTAGCAGTCACGGGATAAAAGAAAAGAAAAGAAAAAAAATCACTAAGCAAGCTGCACAATGTTTCATAACCCATTTTATTTTTAAAAAAAACAATCAGAATATGGGAAATAACCTTTTTAGAACCACAGAGTTGAAGAGGGGGTATATTGATTTATTTAAACTTTTGACAATCAGCTGATTCTGTAACTCCTAATTCTGTAAAATTAGCCCCAGGAGAAGTTCAGAAACCTTTTTTGCTGGGGATAATGTACATTGGGGGTCTTCACACGTGGCCCTTTTATGACGTGGACTTCAACTCCCAGAATTCCTCAGCCAGGCACCCGTGCCTGGCTGAGGAATTCTGGGAGTTGAGGTCCACAAGTCATGAAAGCACCACGTGTGAAGACCCCTGCCTTAAATCTAACCAACAAAATGGAGGCTGGCTGAGGAATTCTGGGAGTTGAAGCCCACAAGTCATCAAAGGGCCAAGTTTGAAGACCCCTGCCTTAAATCTAACCAACAAAATGGAGGCTGGCTGAGGAATTCTGGGAGTTGAAGTCCACAAGTCATCAAAGGGCCACATGTGAAGACCCCCTGATGTACAGTATTGCTTTTTCCCCCTTTCAATAATTCTTGCAATTGTGCTTAGCGCATTACTGTTGATAATACCCTGTAAATATGGAAATATTGCTACATAATGTAGAGTTGAGGGCCACAGTTCCACATTCTTGGTCAGGCAGCCATTAGATTTTTCCCTTGCTGTTATTATTGTAGAACTTCCTGATCGTTTGTGACTCGGCAGAAATTACTCCCAGCGTTAAGGGAAGTTAGAGTGGTTAGCTGCTGTTTTCGGAGATTGCTGATGACATTGAGCGGCTTCGTCGCTTTTAATTAAGCAGATGCTACTGGCAAACTTTATCATCCACACCAGCATTGCTACAGCCAGGCAGTCTTTGTTTTTGAGCCACAAGGCCCCAAAGTTAACTTTCATTGCACTCAGCTTGGCTTAAGTCCTAAACTGCCCTCATGACTGCATTTTCTCTGGGCAGCGTATCTGGTTCATCCTGGGTGGTCCTCTGGCCTCAGAAGCCTGCTTCTTGCTGGTGAAATGGATCCAGGATTCAATCCTGAACTAAAAAGTTGCCCGGACATCAGGCGTGGGGATGTGACTAATGGAAGAGGCATGAGGGAGTTTATAATCTTTTCTCTCTGTCATTCTCTCTGTGTCTCTCTTTTAAAAGCTGACTGGTTGGTCATTTTGTTTTTTTTTTGTTTGTTTTTTTGTTTTTTTGTTTTAATTCTAACTCCAGCTGCTCTACCTGCTGAGATTCACATGGTGCTCACAAGTATGCTTGAGCAGGGGGTTGGACTAGATGACCTCCAAGGTCCCTTCCAACATCACCATTATTATTATTATTATTATTATTATTATTATTATTATTATTATCGATCATCGCACAGTCAGCCAGATGTTCAGACTGGATTTGGCATTTTGTCTACCTATCGAGTCCTTACCCAGGACCTGGGATAGGCAGATGTGGATGTTTGATGGTATTACAGATATCGTCGTAGGATGGAAGCAGTTCCTAATAAGGCCGCCTTTTGCAATTGACTAATAGCGAATTTGTCAATGCCAATGGTGTTCAAGTGGTGCTCCAGTTGTTTTGGGATTGCACCCAAGGAGCCTATGACTATTGGTACTACCCTTGCTTGCTTTTGCCACAGTCTTTCTATTTCTATTTGTAGGTCTTTGTATTTTGTTATCTTCTCCAGTTCTTTCTCTTCTATTCTGCTGTCTCCAGGCACTGCCACGTCCACTATCCAGACTTTTTTGTCTTTCTTATCGACAATTGTTAAGTCTGGGATGTTATGTTGCAGGTGCTTGTCTGTTTGAATTCTGAAGTCCCAGAGCAGTTTAATTTTATCATTTTCTGTGACTTTCTCTGTTTTATGATCCCACCAGTTCTTGCTTAAAGGCGAATGATATTTCTTGCAGATCTTCCAATGCACCATTGTTGCTACTTTGTCATGCCGCTGCTTGTAGTCAGTCTGTGCGATCTTCTTGCAGCAGCTTACCAGCTGTTTCTTCAGCTTCTTTGCATAGGCAGCACTTATTGTCTCAATTTTGACTTTGTATGCATTTGTCCTTAAGGCTTGGTCTTGTACAGTCAGAATTAGTCCCGCGGTGGTGGTGTTATTACTACTACTACTACTACTACTACTACTACTACTACTACTACATCATTATTATGCTGAAGGCAAGAAGAGAATGGAGCTGTTTGAGTGTTTTTGTAGACATTTAAGATAGCTGAATAGAAAGGTGTGGGGTAGGAATTGAACAAATAAAACAAGCACAATTAAAAACAGCCAGGATGGGGGCTCAATTGGTGCCAGCCAGGACACAGTGTGTTGTGATTTAATAATAAGCCGCATAGCATCTGGTTACAGTAAGCCAGCTCTGGCTATTCCTTTTGCTATAAATAGTTCACGTAAACAATTATTTCTAATTGCCCCTTGATTGATAGTTTAATTCACTGATTTCAGTTTGAATTAAGATCCTCATTCAGGAAGAGAATGGGCATAACTGCTTATGTAAACCACCCGTAATATTAAGAGCCGCAGCTGCCCTTCTGCAGTCACAGCTGGCTGGTTCTGCAGTATTTCGTCACTTCAATGCCATCTGAACGGCATAGTTGTTTGGATAGACTGAAGACCTTTTTGACGAGGAAAACCCGGAGTTGAAAGGACAGCATAGCCATTTTAAAAACAAAATGAAGTTTGCTGTTCAAATCAGATTTCCTTTTTCTGATTCTGGTCACTAAGCGACGGTTGGAAGTTCTGACGGCCCAACCTGGGGGTTTATGTCAATCAGGACTCCAGACTGTTCAAATGAATTAGATAGGCTTGTATACTAAAGCGCTCTACAAGAATCTGAGCTACTAACGGTCCAAGCAAATTGGCGGTAGATAAGAGTCAACTGAATTCAAGGTGGGCTGGATTTATAGATCCCTTGTGGGCACGAAGGGAGTCGAGACGCATGATGCGTTTGACCCCCCCCTCCCTCGGGCTCAGCCTGGTCCTCTCATACCGTTTTTCACACTTACCACCATTGCAGTATCCCTGTGGTCACATGATCAAAATTCAGATGCTTGGTCATTGGTTCATATTTATGACAGTTGCAATGTCCTGAGGTTATGTAATAATAATAAAGTTGGAAGGGACCTTGGAGGTCATCTAGTCCAATCCCCTGCTCAGGAAGGAAACCCTATACCATTTCAGACAAGTGGCTGTCCAGTCTCTTCTTAAGAACTTGTTGGAGCATTCACCGCTTCTGGAGGCAGGTTGTTCCACTGGTTAATTGTTCTAACTGTTAGGAAGTTTCTCCTTAGTTCTAGGTTGCTTCTTTCCTTGTTTAGTTTCCATCCGTTGCTTCTTGTCCTACTTTCAGGTGTTTTGGAGAATAGCTTGACTGCCTCTTCTTTGGGGCAGCCCCTGAGATATTGGAAGACTGCTATCATGTCTGAGGGGAGGGGAATTCAGATTTTGGCTTCGATACTCGAATAAAGATTCTTTAAGGAAGTTCTTTGAAGAGTTTCATCTGTCGGAACCATGACAGACTACTAATCAGTATATGTAGTTACTCTCACAGATATGTCCATGTAATTACCAGAAGTCAAAATTGACTTTTAATTTTTTTCTTAGGAGGAAGAGCAGAACCCATAATTTGGGTTCTGGCATCCCTGTCACTATCTCTATGAGCAGTCTCAGTATATTCCCTTAGGCAAAATAAGAGGGGGGGGGGGATAATCAGAAAAGGAGATATTGATGATAGTGAATTATCATGGCATAGGTAGAGTGTGAACTTGTGCTCACGAGGAAAAAGTTTCTTTTCTGTGAAAAAAGAAAAATAACAGGCACGCTGACCGGTGAACTCTGATTTATTTGTTCTTCTTGCAATCTTCAAGACCATAAAGATTATTGTGAACTTTCTGTGTAGTGAAATAGTGGACTTTGTGACCTCTTAAGTGTTAGATAACGCTCTACCAAAGTGTTCCCACTTATGTGCTTATAACACCTCGGGTAATTCAAAGTTCTGTTTCAATTTTGAGAAGTTCCCACCGACTTAATTAGTGGAGACTCTTCTTAATTTAGTCTGTTGCAGAGATTTATGAACCATAGTAATTAGGGTTTTTTTCTTCCTATTTCAATCCATGTTTGTCAGTTGAGGTCACAGTCAAGAACAAGCATACAAAGAAAAAAAAGGGGGGGGGGAAGTCAAGCTTTTGTGAGGCTCGAAAATAGATAATGAGAAGGAAGGACTCACTGGAGAAGAGCCTGATGCTGGGAAAGATGGAGGGCAAGAGAAGAAGGACGACAGAATGAGATGGCTGGATGGAGTCACTGAAGCAGTAGGCGTGAGCTTAAATCAGTGGTGGCGAACTGATGGCACGAGTGCCAGAGGCGGCACTCAGAGCCCTCTCTGTGGGCACACGTGCTGTTGCCCCAGCCTCGCCTCCCCTATGACCCTCTCCTCACCAGCAGCCCCCCTGGAGGAGAGTCGCCACCAAGCGTGGCCCATGCGGCCATGCAGTGCAGCCAAGGACATGGCAGCCAGGCAGTGTAGACAAGACTCTGCCCTCACGCCCCATCACGCACAGTTGATACTGCAGGGTGCGGGCAGAGGGCGTGACCGCCATGGCGCTGCTAGGTGATCTGCAGCGGGCCCTGGAGGCGGTGAGTGGCCCTGCGGGCAGGCGGCTGGGGGCAGAGCGGGGACGGGCCAGGGGCTGGAGCGGGGCCAGTTTTTGGGCACTTGGTCTCTAAAAGGTTCGCCATCACTGGCTTAAATGGACTCCAGAAAATGGTAGAGGACAGGAAGGCCTGGAGGAACGTTGTCCATGGGGTCGCGATGGGTCGGACACGACTTCGCAACTAACAACAGCAACAAAAATAGATATCTTGGCTGATCTCATAAAATCTAAACAAAGCTAACTAGCCCTGGAATAATAAATCTCCTGGGATATATCAGTGCTGTAGACTAGAGTGGGAAGTCAATAAATTCGGATGAGCTCAGTGGAAAAAGCTTTCTTCTTGCTGCCAAGAAATCAAGAAATATGCTTGATCTTTTCCATGACATCTCCCTCCCTTCCCCCAATTTTTTATTTTTTTTTTGACATTCTCTTGGAGGAATACATTTTTCCAAGGAGTTAGAAGAGTGCAAGAAATTATCACCGTGTTGTTCAACTGTCGTGAATGCCAGTGCTGTTTAGCACAACTGATAAATAGCCATAGAAACCTGAAAGGAGTCTGGGTAGCACCTTTTCCAATTAACAGGTTTTATTAAAAAGCATCCTCTCAATTCCTGGCAAATAGATGGGGAAGAAATGGAGGTAGTGACAGATTTTATTTTTCTGGGCTCCAAGATCACCTCAGATGGGGACTGCAGCCAAGAAATTAAAAGACGCTTGCTCCTGGGGAGGAAAGCTACAGCAAATCTAGACAGCATACTAAAAAGCAGAGACATCACCCTGCCAACAAAAGTGCGTATAGCCCAGGCCATGGTTTTCCCAGTTGCAATGTATGGCTGTGAAAGTTGGACCATAAGAAAGGCTGAGCGCAAAAGAATGGAGGCCTTTGACCTATGGTGCTGGAGAAGACTCCTGCGAGTCCCTTGGACTGCAAGGCGTTCAAACCGGTCAGTCCTAGAAGAGATCAACCCCGACTGCTCTTTAGAAGGCCAGATCCTGAAGTTGAAACTCAAATACTTTGGCCACCTAATGAGAAGGAAGGACTCACTGGAGAAGGGCCTAATGCTGGGAAAGATTGAGGGCAATAGAAGAAGGGGACGACAGAGAATGAGATGGCTGGATGGAGTCACTGAAGCAGTAGGTGTGAACTTAAATGGACTCCAGAAGATGGTAAAGGACAGGAAGACCTGGAGGAACGTTGTCCATGGGGTCACGATGGGTCGGACACGACTTCGCAATTAACAACAATAACAATTAAAAAGCATAAGCTTTTGTGCAGCTCACAGATGCTCAGGTCTGTTAGTAAAAGGTACCAATAAAGGAGAATATTTGCAGCTCAGGGTTGAACTGTGGGGTCTTTGGTGCTCTCTGAGCTTGGCTGTATTCTTGCAGACGTTTCATTACCCAAACTAGGTAACATTATCAGTGTTAGTAAGGAGTGTGGTTTGTTAATGTGCTAGCACAGGAGTGGGCAACCTTGGCTCTTTTATGACTTGTGGACTTCAACTCCCAGAATTCCTGAGCCAGCCATGCTGAGGGGAAAGGGAGAGGTTTCCATGTTGAGCCATGCTGGCTCAGGAATTCTGAGAGTTGAAGTCCACGAGTTATAAAAGAACCAGTGTTGCCTACCCCTGTGCTAGTCAAAAAAGGTGGTACCAGATTCCTGACTTTTTTGCTACCCTAGAGGACAGACATATAATTAACATTTATAGCAAAGGTCTTTCAAATTAGGCTGAAAATTGTTCTGAAACAAGAAGGCCCCATTGTATTTAAAAATGAAAGCCAACTCTTGGTTTTTCCCCCCCTTTGCATTATCTACCTGGAGCAGACACGTAAAATATTCTCTTCAAATCATTCAGAGCAATCCGGTCTCATGCAAACCTAGGAATATGTTTTAGAAATGCTTGCAGGGGGACTAAGTAGCATTAATACACAAATTTAACTAACAAATGTCTCATCTGTCTCATCCAAGGTTTGAATCAGAGGCCATTGCAGGTAGTCCTTGACTTAGAGCCACAATTGGGACTGGAATCTCAGTCATTGAGTGAAGCAGTCCTCAAGTGAGATGCCAATGTGACTGGTTCAATCAGTGAGTGCAATCCCAGAACTCCTGATTGCGGTTGTTAAGCGATCTCACAGATTGTTTAGTGCAGAGGTCTCCAACCTTTCCGGGTTCACGGACCGGAGGGAAGGAGAGCAGCTTTAAAATTGGTGCACAGGCATGTATGTGCGCACACAGGGCCACACACTCTGGCACAGCACTAGCAGTCCCATTTGCGCATGCGGCATGCGTTGGCACTATGTGCAAGCATGAACAACTCTGCCCCCCCGTGGTGGCTAGTGGCCCGTTCACGCATATGCAAATGGGCCGCGCAACCCACCTGGGCTAGCGGCCCCTTCATGCATGCGCAAATGGGCCGCGGACATTTGCCCCGTGCTAGCATCCCCGTTTCTGCCTGCATACATGCTCAAATGAGGCCGCGGGCACTAGCATAAGTGGGGGGGGGAAATGCGCGCCACGTGTATGCGCACTGGCCAGCCATTTCCGTGGCCATTGGCTAAGAGCCCGAGGCCTGGGCCACGGCCCATAGCTTGGGGACCCCTGGTTTAGTGCACGGGTGTCAAACTTGCCACGTCACATGACGTGTCGCAGTGTATTGTGACTTTTTTCGTATTGAGCTAGGGTGGGTGCGGCGTCCAAATAATGCAACCGGCCTGCGGGCCAGGAGTTTGACACCCTTGGTTTAGTGGATAGATCAAAAAGGTTGCCTGCCAAAGGATTCAGGTCCTCATGGAGCTGAAGTCATCTGGACAGGCAGCTCTTTGAGAATAAAAGGGCTGCCTGCACGAAGATTTCAGCTCTGTGTGGAAATGAAATCCTCCTTTTATGCAGCCTTTTTGCTCTGAAATGTTCCTGTAGCCCGCTGAAGGATTTCTGTTTCACTTTGTTCACAGAGGAGAAAGGTTTTGGGAGCCTGCAGGAATGGAGCTGAAATGTTCAGGATTTCAGCTCTCTTCTTGTGGCTTGCCAAAGAGTTTCCCCTCTCCTTTTGATTTCCTGATTTAAATCCTTTCAGAGGCTGTAGAAACGGAACTGAAATCCTGAACAATCCTTCAGCCTGGGAAGGATTCAGCTCTTCTCCATTTCCTCCACTTGCAATCTTTCCTGCTGGCTTCCCCATTGATTTTTTGGGGAAGCCAGCAGAGAAGTTTGCAGATGGTAATCACATGATTGTGAGATTTTTTATTTATTTATTTATGAGACTTATATACCGCTTTAAGTGCAAGCACTCTCTAAGCGGTGTACACCAGTAAGCAATGTGTGTGTGTGTGTGTGTGTGTGTGTGTGTATATGTGTGTGTGTATATATACATATACATATACATATACATATACATATACATATACATATACATATACATATACATATATATATATATATTTATATTTATATTTATATTTATATTTATTTATTTATTTACATTGCCCCCAACAATCTGGGTCCTCATTTTACCTACCCCGGAAGGATGGAAGGCTGAGTCAACCTTGAGCCGGTGAGATTTGAACCGCTGACCTGCTAAACACAGTCAGCTAAAGTGGCCTGCAGTACTGCACTCTTAACTGCTGCGCCACACTCGTAAATGTAAAACAGAGAGAAAGCACCTGCAGCCCCCAACACATTGTATTCTGAAAGCAAGGAAGGAATCCCATTCCATCATATTTTTGCCACGGGTTGATGCCTCTAAAGAGCTTGCAGGTAATTTTAACTTTAGCTGTTTGTTTCCCGGGGTCCTTTGAGATGGAGCCTTCCTGGCAACGTTGCTCATCCATCAATTAGCCAATCAGTTTGGAAGTACTAGGGGTTGGACCCGAATGCCTTGTGATATTTAGGATTCAAGTAAGATCTCGGGGACACAGCAAGCTTTTTCGTTAATACCTGAGGTTTTAACGCTGCACTTTCTGTCAAGCAGGTGGACTGCCAAGATGCCTTGGAGACAGCTGCCCGGGCGGAAGGCCTACCTTTGGAGAGCTCCGCAGAGTCTCACCGACGAGTGCTGGATGAAGAGCATCCCAAAGGGAAATACCACTATGGCCTCAATCTGATGAAACCCATCCGGACTACTTCCAAGTATGGCTTTCTTTAAGCGAGCTGCAAGAGGCAGCTGGTTTTTAACCGGGAATGCCTAGCTCAGCGGTGGCGAACCTATGGCATGCGTGCCAGAGGCGGCACTCGGAGCCCTCTCTGTGGGCACACCTGCCGTTGCCCCAGCCTTGCCTCCTCCCATGACCCCCTCCTCACCAGCAGCCCCCCTGGAGGAGAGTCGCCCCCGAGCATGGCCCACACAGAGCAGTCCAGCCAAGGACATGGCAGCCAGGCAGCGTAGACAAGACTGTGCCCTCACACACCATCGCGCACAGTTGATGCTGCAGGGCGCGGGCAGAGAGCATAGCCGCAGTGATGCTGCTGGGCTCCCTGGGCGATCTGTGGTGGGCTCTGGAGGCGGTGAGTGGCCCTGAGAGCAGGCGGGGTGGGGGCGGGGCAGGGGGCGGAGCCAGTTTTGGGGCACTCGGTCTCTAAAAGGTTCGCCATCACTGGCCTAGCTGAATGGAAGTCTGTGTGAAAACAATGGAATCTTTCTTTCAGAATACAGGCAGTCCTCAATTTATAACAATTCATTTAGCGACCGTTCAGACTTAACAACGGCACTGAAAAAAAGTGACTTGTGGCCATTTTTACACGTAACGACCGCTGCAGCATCCCCAGGGTCACGTGATCAAAATTCAGAGGCTTGGTAATGGACTCATATTTATGACGGTTGCAGTGTCCTGGGGTCATGTGATCCCTCTTTGCAACCTTCTGATCAGCAAACTCAGTTGGGAAGCCAGATTGACTTAACAACCGTGTCACTAACTTAACAATTGCAGTGATTCACTTTGCAATTGTGGCAAGTAAGGTTGTAAAACGGGGCAGGACTCGCTTAACAACTGTCTCGCTTAGCAAAAGAAATGTTGGGCTCAAATGTGGTCATAAGTCCAGGACTACCTGTATAGGGTCATGGGCAAGGACTTAGAACAACTCCATGAGCAGGGTGAAAGTACTTTATTGTTGTTCTCCTATTTTACAAGAATCTTGCCGGATCGACTACGTTCTCTTGGGAACAGACAAAGATCCCGAAGGTGCTTTTCCAAAACGCAATTAGACTTTCTTAAGTTTCGCTTCTCATCCAAGAAACTTCTTCAGTTCTTGGATGAGAAGCAGAACGTTTTCAAGGGAAAAAACCCAAGAAAGTCCAGTTGCCATTTGGAAAAGCACCTTTGGGACAACCCATCACCTGGATGATTGACAGTCTCCATAGACAGTGTTATGGTTCTGACAGATGAAACTGTTCAAAGAACTTCGAGGCATTGTTTACCTTAAAGAATCTTTATTTGAGGAGCATAGCATCGGCACTAAGACAATCGAAGCCAAAAACTGGATTTCCCCCCCTCCCCTGAGTACATAGTATCAAAGCATAATTCCCTCTTCCAATTAACAGTCATAAATCACATTCTCCAATTAATTTGATATGCAGGCTTCCCCTCCAGTTCTCCAGCCCAACCAATTCTTATCATCTCTTATTTCAATAACCTTGGTTCACACACTAGGTTCAGTCATGTTATGTCTAGCTAAACTCTCGTGCACATTCCTCCCCCTCCAGCATCATCTAACCCAGTGATTCTCAACCTTTCTAATGCCGTGACCCCATAATACAGTTCCCCATGTTGTGGTGACCCCCAAGTGGGTGTGGCCACCAATAAGAGGGAGTAGGACAGCTAGGGAAAAGGGAAAAAATGGCAGACAGCGTGGTTTGGTGACCCCCGTGAAATGGTCATTCGACCCCAAATGGGGTCCCGACCCACAGGTTGAGAACCACTGATCTAACCCTAACTCTAAGAGTAAAAGCATAAGAAGAAAATGGTTGCATCTCCATCTGTTGTCAAAGCAAGAACATCTGATGTTAGCAGTGTTGACAGACAGACAAAAACTTGGTCTAGCCTGTGTCACTTCCTCCTACGGACTGACTCTTAGCTCCCGTCTCTATTTGAGCTGAAAATTCCACCACATATAGGCCAGGTTCCATATAATAATAATAACAACAACAACAACAACAACAATAATAAATTTGGAAGGGACCTTGGAGGTCATCGAGTCCAACCCCCTGCTCAGGCAGGAAACCCTACACCATTTCAGGCAAATGGCTGTCCAGTCTCTTCTTAAAAACTTCCAGTGTTGGAGCATTTATCACTTCTGGAGGCAGGTTGTTCCACTGGTTAATTGTTCTCACTGTCAGGAAGTTTCTCCTTAGTTCTAGGTTGTTTCTCTCCTTGATTAGTTTCCATCCGTTGCTTCTTGTCCTGCCTTCAGGCGCTTTGGAGAATAGCTTGACTCCCTCTTCTTTGGGGCAGCCCCTGAGATACTGGAACACTGCTATCCTGTCCCCCTTTGTCCTTCTCTTCATTAAACTGGACATACCCAATTCCAGCAGCCGTTCCTTATATGTTTTAGCCTCCAGTCCCCTAATCATCTTTGTTGCTCTTCTCTGTACTCTAGTTCTAGAGTCTCAACCTCTTTTTTATATCGTGGTGACCAAAACTGGATGCAGGATTCCAAGTGTGTATGGTTTATGGGCTAAACCACTACAGCTTATCTTCTACAGTCATAAATGGCAAAAAGCTCTGTATTGTGCCTCCAAACAAAAATAATTTGATGCATATAAAGCACTAAGCAAAAAAAAATAAAGCAGCTGCTTTCTGATTTTGTTCAGCGTATACAAAACTATAAAAGCTACGTATATAAAACTGGTTCATACATCATGTTAAGCTATAGTCCTCAACTTACAACCACAACTGAACCCAAAATTTATGCTGCTAAGTGAGAAATTTGTTAAGGGCGTGTTGCCCCCCTTTTACAACTTTTCTTGCCACATTTGTTAAGTGAATCACTGCAGCTGTTAAATTAGTCACACGGTTGTTAAGTGAATCTGGTTTCCCCATTGACTTTGCTTGTCAGAAGGTTGCAAAGGGGGATCACATGACCCCCAGGACACAGCGTCATAAATGTGAGTCAGTTGTCAAGTATCCAAATCACACGACCGTGGGGGTGTTGCAACGGTCATAAGTGTGAAAAAATCATTGTAAGTCACTTTTTTCAACGCTGTTGTAACTTCGAACGGTCGCTAAGCGAAGTGTTGCACGTCGAGGACTACCTGTATTCCTTTCCTGTGTAAAAGGATATCACCCAATGGGCCAAGGGTACCCATTGTGTATGTATTTGTGATGAGCTGTGGGGAAGGTGGGCTGTAGCCCTGGAAGACCCCTTCCACTCTTTCATGAATCAGACTAACTTGCCTTTGATGATTTCAACAGAAATGGAAGGATATTTCGATTCCCACTATGGATGAATGGCTACAAAAGTTGATGGAGTTAGCAGAGATGGCTAAATTGACTGTTTTGTTGTAAGTCGAGGATTACCTGTACACCGTGGCCACTTTTAAGATGTGTGGACTTCAACTCCCAGGATTCCCGAGCCAGCATGGCTGACTGGGAAATTCTGGGTGTTTGAAGACCACACATCTTAAAGTGGACATAGTTGAGGAGCATTGATATAGTTCAGGGGTCTTCAGACTTGGCCCTTTTATGACTGAGCACGCCTGGCTCAGGAATTCTGGGAGTTGAAGTCCAGAAGTCACAAAAGAGCCAAGTTTGAAGATCCCTGATATAGTTTTAACTCAGACATCAGCTCTGACAAAATGCACACTTCAGCCTTTAATGTTTCCTCTTTCTTCCTGTTCTTTTAGGCATCAGCACCCAATTGACAATGCTGGTTTGTTTTCCTACATGACATTTTCTTGGCTTTCTCCTTTGGCAAGACTAGCCTACAAGAAAGGAGAACTGCTGACTCAAGATGCGTGGTCTTTGTCGACTCACGAGTCTTCCGGGGTTAATTGTAGAAGGTATGGAATTAATCTCTTCCCCAAGGACCACTTCATATTGGCTCAGAGACTTGTATACGGGAACTCCCATAATTAAATTCCATTTTTTTCCTTCATAAATCTGGGCAGTGTTGACATGCAGGCTTCATTGTTTCCCCAGGATTTCAACACCTGCATTTCTACTTGTCTGCATTCAGCTCCTGCCTGAATTTGCTGAGTCCAACCAGCATTTCCTGTTGCTTTCTTAATCCATGTTGCCATTTTGTTAGGTTTAACATCCTCGGCATATACATTCCTTAGCAAGGATTTGATCGACAGTAACTGTATCTGCTTCTTCCTTCCGTCCCAGGCCCTCCATCCAAAAATACTGGTAGTCCTTGACTTAACAACAGTTAGTTTAGTGACTGTTCAAAGTTACGACGACATTGGAAAAAGTGACACAGGGCCATTTTTCACAAATACGGCATTGCAGCATCCCTAGGATCCAAATTGAGATATTTGGCAACTGATTCATATTTATGACGGTTGCAGTGTCCCGGGGTCATGTGATCCCTTTTTGCAAAGTCAACAGGGACACCAGATTAAAGCTAGCCGGCCTGCTATGGATGTTATCCTCATGAGGTTGAAATCAAATAATTGTGTTTGAACAGTAAAAAAAAAAAACCCTGGTTCTTCATTTACTCAGTGCCTCCATAAGAACAACTCATTGTTTCCAGTAAAAGGCACTGATTCTTTGGAATTATAAAGCTCATGTACATATATTAATATTAATCACCTTAGTCTTAGAGAAAATCCTTTTTTTAAAAAAAGAACATTTGATAAAGAGATTTAAAAAAAGAAAAAGAAAAATACTTATTTCCTGGCTTCTAGGTAGGTAGAAAGATTGCTTGGATGTACTGTATGTGGTTTTATGTTCTTCCAGATTGGAAAGACTTTGGCACCAAGAGTTACATGACTGTGGACCAGACGATGCCTCCCTTTGCAGAGTCGTGTGGAACTTCTGTCGCACTAGGCTCATCATTTCCATTATGTGTTTAATGGTCACACAACTCGCTGGCTTCTGTGGACCAGTAAGTACAATCCATCCTTTATCTTACATCCAGACTGGCCTCTATCCCGCAGCCAGTGCTAATGTCTTCAGGATACGTTGTGGAGAATCTTTTAGATGTTGTGATTAGTTAGAAATTTGCCTTGCAGCTTGCAGAGAAGAAATAGGTCTTCCAGCTGCAAGAATCCTAAGACTTTCAAGCTTACCTTTCCTTCCTTCCTTCCTTCCTTCCTTCCTTCCTTCCTTCCTTCCTTCCTTCCTTCCTTCATTCCTCCCTCCCTCCCTCCCTCCCTCCTTTCTCTTTTTCTTGCTTTTTGTGTGCCTATAGTTTTATTGCTTGTTTTCAGTGGCTATAGCTGGAGAAGAGTGGGCAAGGAACTTTCCTGGGCTAAATCTACAGTTATCTACGAATAAAGTCCTAAGTTATTTGTTTGGCTCTCTTTTTCGAAGAAGTGGAACTGAAATGGTGGTGACAACGTTACGTTTTAAGAGGAACCAGGGTTCATAGGAGTCGATAGAGCTAGCGTTGTTCAACTTAAGTGAAAATGCAGTTGGGCAGGTACCAGTGGCATAATTAGATTTGCTTCTAGCAGTGTTGGTTGATGAAGAAAAGCGTGTAACCTAAGTTTTCATATTCACAGCAATTTTTTTTTGTCCCCCGCCTGTTTGTTGCACCTGCCGTGCCAAATTTACTCTTTGACATCTTGACTAAATCTATTCTCTACACATTTCCCTTGAGGAGTAGGAGCAGTGTTATTGCTTTGTAGTACACATTTCATTGTGGTGATAAACGGGAAGGTTCAATGCTCTGGGTAAGTACAGCTGAGGTTCATGTTGAAACAGTTTTGTCTTCTGTCTCTTAAAAATAAAAATAAAAAAAAAACCCCAACCCAATCCTATCCCATCCTTAAATCTGAAAAGTTTGCTTGCATTTCTTATTAAGAAGGAAATAAATCGTGTTTCTTGGTCTTTGTTAAACTGTTGTTGTAATGGGAACAAAAGCTCTCACGAGCCGTTTTCGCTGGATATGCTTTTTGATAAGAATGAGGTTTAACTGAACTGGTTCCTCCAAGAAGAGCTTCTGTCATTGTTTCACTACAGAGTCCCGTGGATGCTCCCAACGCCTAGCAGAGGGTGAGCAGGCAACTCAATTGTTACCTTTGTTTTACACAGTTTCTACCCATCTGAAATACAGGAGAAGAAGGAAGAAGTAGCAGGCAGTCTGCCCTGAATTGGGATATACGCAGTTATTTGTATGCATCCTCCATTGTCCAGGAATTTTACATAACTTGAAAGACCGCCCAGATTAATTCGGAGTACGAAGGGGAATTTCTTACCTTTACCCTTTGGCGCTGACAGAAATTTCTGTGGGTTGGTTCGCTTTGCTTTTTGATCCAAGCATATATTTTCACGTCCAACAGATGCCTGGGGAAAAAAAAAACCCTCAGCTTTCCCCCTTTGCATTGCTAAATAAAAGTGAATTTGGGGTTTTGTTTTTTTATTTTTTATATTTTTTATTTTGCAAACGACCATTCACATCTTCAGGTCCGGAAACCTAGAGCTCTAGCAGGAAACAGCTGACTGGGCTCGTCGAAATTCTTGGGGTTAGTAATGCCTAAAAACAAAACAAAAAGTGCTGCTGTTCCTAAGCTCCTTGGGTATCCAGACTTGCAAAAAAAAAAAAAAAAAGTAGCATCAGGAATTTCTGCTCTGCTATCTGGTTTGTCCCACAGCCTACCGAGACATCTTAGATTCTTTTAACGGCCCTCCGAATCAGCACGACATTCTTATTTATTTATTTATTTTTTTAAAAAGGAGTCTCCTGTACATTTGCTGCTGAACAGGTCACCTTTTTCAAACTCCACGGGGACGTGGACTTTTTCCTTGGAAAGCATTGTGCAAAGGGTCCCCCTTTGCAGAGGGCGTTGTGGAATGGGGGAGGGGGGGGAAGGGGCCGGACCGGTGGGGGAGAGCTGTTTTTAAGGTAAGCCTCCCGTTCTTCCACGTTCATTCCAGCCACCGCTTGTTTTTTCGGCTCTAAAAGGCTGGAGGTGAGTCGGGAGAGTGTCCTCTGTAGTGGAGCCAATGACAGAAGCTGTTCTTTAGCATTTCCAGGATGGCTGTATTCTGCGATCAGAATGAGACAGTCAAGCTGGGCAGAATCCCAAGCGCCAAGACGGAAGGTAAGGTGACGTTTATTTGTGGGAATGTTTACGACAGCCAGGGCAGCTTAGGGCAGCTACTATACCATGAGTGGTTTTCAGGAATAGCCTTCAGGGGTGTAATTTCCTACTCTTCTGCTAGTTTTGGGTTACTGTTATGTTTTTAAACGGAAACCGTATGCTGGTTGTTCCCCTCACGATTTTAACCAGAACAGTGTTTTTTTTAAGATTGCATATATTGTTTCTTTTTCCTTTTTTAATCTTTCTGCCCTTGCTTTCTTTAACTCTGTAACAACAAGAACAAAAAATCCCCAAACAACCCTTAAGCCTCCTTGTTGTTCTTCCCTGGAGAGCTCTTACTTTCTAGTTATTATGGTAGAAGAGAGTTCCTGCTGATGTTGCAAATATTATCCCTATTTCTTCCTGTACCGAGTTGGTTTGTGAAAAAATGTTGGCAGCCCTTGTCAGCGTGTGGGGTCGTAGGTTGTGAAAGTAGAGCACCAAAGGGTTATTCACGCTGCCAGTGACTTAATTTCAGCGGATGGATTGGATCCCAGACCACAATCTTGTTGCTGAATAGTGTCAACCAGCCAATATAAGCCAATGGTGGCTCGGATGGAGAGAAAGTAAAGTCAAGCAATGGAGGAACAAACTGGCACAGTGTAACCTTGGAATCTGCGCTCCTGTACTGTGATCGGAAATTTGCTTGAGGTTCTCTCTCTGTCGTTCTCTTTTTTTTGGCTCGTTTTGTCCGTTTTTGGACCCCTTTGGGCACATGGTGGATGTTCAGCTGTTGACAGGTGCCCATGAAAACTCAGGGGAGGAATCCTACCGCCGAGTGAATTCAGAATCCGCCACCTTGGGACTTGCTCGTGGTCCTTCTTCACTTTTTAACTTGGTCCTGAGCCTCCGCTGCTCACTTGAGAAGCCTGGGGTGCACCCGTTGTTGCCTAGAACATTGATTTACAAAGCCAGTTGTAGCCGTGGGGACTTCCTATAGACTCTGGAAATTCACCCCAAGCGTCTCCAGCCTTTTGCATTTTTCTGATGATTAAAGAACCTTTAAGCTCCAGAATTTGTAGATGTCCTTATTGTTGGAAACGCGTCGTGCAAAAATCGTCCCGTCTAGCCAAGCTGTATTAAACCAAAAAGGGGAAACACATCTGGCCACGGAGATCATTAGCCACCAATGTATCCCTCCTCTTTGGACTTTGTGAACCAATACTCGTCCTGCTTTCTTCCCTGTAACATTTAATTTTTTTGTGTCTTTGCCAAATGTGAGCTCGATTTTGTGTTGGACGCTCGAGTTGGATTCAGGCTTTGTGTAACCTTTAGTTGTGCATGCTGATTGTACGTTCTTCCACGGTACCTTTCTTTTCTTTCATACAAGTGTTTGTGACATGCTACTGCTCACTTTTCATAAGATGCTACTGGTTTTTTTTTTTTTTTTTTTACAAATAAAAAGTTTCCTGCTTCCTTTTTATTAGTACTTAATATTGCTCATGAATCTGAGTTGTAACAGACCGCACTGTCCTTTCGGCCAATGCACGTGAGTGGGGGAATTTGTGGCCTGGGGCCTGTTTTTCTCTTTTTGCAGGTGGTGTTTTGAAATTGTGATTCCTGAGGTAAAATTGTTTTTGTCTTTAAAAGGAGGGAGGCTGGGATGGGAGATGAGGGTTGAGGGCTGGTGTTTGTTTGTTTGTTTTTTAAAAAAATGGTATCGCCTGATTTGATTTCTTTTTTCTTTTCCTGCTTGTCCTTTTCTTTACTTTTAAACTGCTGATGTTTAATTTTCAGGAATGTTTTGCAAAATGTCCTTCTCACACTCCTCTTCCCCAGTTCAACTGTAGGTACATTTGTTCCTTTTTCTCAAATAAGCACGTTTGAAAGAAAGAATTAAAAAAAAAAAAAGGTCTGATGTTTGTAATACGCTCAAGTTTTTGCATAAAGTACACCTTATTGTAAAATTGACAGCGATGATGAATTGTTTCCGCTAACCTCTCTCAGGCTTATGTTAAGTTAGACAATGTATGAAGGAGCAGCAACGGGGGTGGCATAAAGAATTGGACGATTTCAAATTATTCCGCATTGCCTGATAACGCTTGATTCCCTTTGGGAGATTCAGCAGGCTGCAATAACTGCAGCTCTTCCCTCTCGGAAGCCTTCCGATGAATGATAAAAATTCCTACCTGAAAGTCAAACAGCTCCTTTTTTCTAACTTAACATAAAAAAAAAAATAATTGAATGGTTCCTCTGACACGCTAGGATGTTCATGCAGTGTTGCCTTTCTCCCTGTAGGCGTTTATGGTGAAACAGCTCCTTGAATACACTCAGCAAACGGAACCCAACCTGCAATACAGCCTGTTGTTACTTTTTGGCCTCTTAATAACGGAAATAGTGCGTTCCTGGTCTTTGGCGCTAACGTGGGCTTTAAACTATCGCACTGGGGTCAGGCTGCGTGGAGCTATCCTTACAATGGCTTTCAAGAAAATACTCCGACTGAAAAATATCAAGGAGAAATCTTTGGGCGAAGTAAGTGGACAGGGTGGGAGGTGTAGAACAGGGGCGCCAAACTCAATTTCATTGAGGGCCGCATCAGCATTGCGGTTGCCCTCAGGGGGCCGGGTGGGTGTGGCCAGGATGGGTGCAGCCTACTGGGTGGGCATGGATGGAGTGGGTGTGGCCTATTGGATGGGTGTGGCCAGCTCTACAACGTTCGTGTCAAGGTTGCCTGTGGGGGCCTGGGCAGGAGTGAGACAGATCTGAGGGTCTCTGGCGGGGTGGGGGGTGGGACCAGGGCAAGTGCCAAGGCATGGTCCACTGGAGGAGCCTCACTGTTCCTCTCAGGCCATGCAGGGGGTGGGGGCTTATGGAGCTAAGACTGAATACGTTTCAGCATAGATGACCACCACAAAATTGTACATTGGCTCCTGGCCAGGGCCAAGGCAGAGGGAGGCCGTTCCCTCACTGTTTCCAGGATGGCTTCGCAGGCCACGTGAAACCACTTCGTGGGCCGCATCCGCCCCCTCCCCGGGCCTTGTGTTTGACATGTCTGGTGTAGAAGGACAGACTGAAGTGGAAGGTGGGGTTAAACATGTCATCGCTTTGGAATCCTTGTGTTGCCATAAGAGACCTCATTAGTTGGCCTCCAACCTCTTGGGCGCCAGGGACCGATTCTGTGGAGGAAGGTTTTTCCACGGACCGGAAGGGGCGTGGTTTTGCATGCTGCCTGCATCCCGTGGATGGGGCTTCACTTGTTTCTGCAGCCTGGTTGCTGGCATGTTGCTGCCTGGTGCTGGTCCATGGACCAGGGATTGGGGACCCTGGTCTAAACAATATAGCAAATCTGTGGATGCTTTTTGTCCTCTACCCTTGATAATGATCACGCGAAGTGTTAATACCACTTTACAATGCTTTGGTAAGGCCACACCTGGAATATTGCATCCAGTTTTGGTCACCACGATGTAAAAAAGATGTTGAGACTCTAGAAAGACTGCAGAGAAGAGCAACAAAGATGATCAGGGGACTGGAGGCTAAAGCATATAAGGAACGGCTGCTGCAATTGGGTATGTCTAGTTTAATGAAGAGAGGGACGAGGGGGGACATGATAGCAGTATTCCAATATCTCAGGGGCTGCCCCAAAGAAGAGGGAGTCAAGCTATTCTCCAAAGCACCTGAAGGCAGGACAAGAAGCCACAGATGGAAACTAAATGAGAGAAGCAACCTGGAACTAAGGAGAAACTTCCTGACAGTGAGAACAATTAACCAATGGAACAACCTGCCTCCAGAAGCGGTGAATGCTCCAACACTGGAAGTTTTTAAGAAGAGACTGGACAACCATTTGTCTGAAATGGTGTAGGTTTCCTGCTTGAGCAGGGGGTTGGACTAGATGACCTCCAAGGTCCCTTCCAACATTATTATTGTTGTTGTTGTTATTATTATTACTATTAATTGGCACCATATATATTTCAGCTCATAAATGTCTGCTCCAATGACGGCCAGAGAATGTTCGAAGCTGCAGCTGTGGGTAGCTTGTTGGCTGGAGGTCCTATCGTTGCCATTCTTGGCATGGTTTACACGGTTGTCATTCTTGGACCAACAGGCTTTCTGGGTTCAGCTATTTTTGTCCTCTTCTATCCCGCCATGGTGAGTAGAAAACTTTCTGCTTAAAAGCCAAATCACTGAGTATTGAAATGGGCCAATATATTGTGAATATTTACAGTCGTGGCGAATATGATCAGGGTGAAGGTTCCTTCTCCGAGCTGGTGGGTTGGTTTCCAAATGTTTTGTTACTAGGCTAGGTAAAATCTTCAGCGGAGTTCAACTGAAGATGTTATCTACCCTGGTAACAAAACGTTGGGAAACCTGGCAGAGGGGGTGGGGGTCAGGTTGTTCACCAAAGCACCAGAGGGAAGGACGAGAAACAATGGTTGGAAACTGATCAAGAAGAGAAGCAACCTGGAATTAAGGAGAAACTTCCTGACAGTGAGGACAATCAACCAGTGGAACAGCTTGCCACCAGAAATCTTGGGCGCTCCATCGCTGGAGGTTTTTAAGAAGAGACTGGACAATCTGTCTGAGATGGTGTAGGATCTCCTACTTGAGCAGGGGGCTGGACTAGAAGACCTCCAAGGTCCCTTCCAGCTCTATTCTATTCTTCTGTTCTTCAACCCACCAGCTCAGAGAAGGAACCTTCACCCTCATTGTGAACATTGTTATTCATGTCACAGAAATTCAAAACACTCTCACAAATAACTGAGAAAAATTAATTGCCTAAGCAGACTATTAGTTCAACAAGGGAATACGGGACAGTGTTTTTGTTTTTTGTTTTGCTTATGTTACCGTATTCAGATGGATTTAATTTTTCTTCACTGTTGTGGTTGTGCTGAAATAGTTTTCAGGCCCCTGCTAGAGAAGCATGCAAGGAGTGTGTGCTTGTAAGGACCAAAATTAAGCTGCCGATCTGCACACCAGCAGGCAAATCTAGTTTTAAAAAAAATATCTCTTCATTCAAGGAAACGCCTGTGAAAATAATACTTTAAGCAACTTTAAGATGGTGGACTTTAATTCCCCAAATCCACCAGCTAGAATGCAAGATGTTCAACTTTCAAACTTCCCTAGCCAGGATGCTGGCTGGGGAATTCTTGGAGTTGAAGGCCATACAAAAAGTATTGTGTATTGTGAAACATTATTCTAGAGCAGTGGTTCTCAACCTGTGGGTTGGGACCCCATTTGAGGTCGAACAACCATTTCACGGGGGTCGCCAAACAACGCAGTCCACCATTTTTTTTCCCTTTTCCTTAGCTGTGCTACTCCCTTTTATTCTATTGGCTTTTGAAAGCCAATAGAATAGACTCTCTTGAATAGAGTCTAATTCTATTGGCTTTCAAAAGCCAATAGGAATTATCCAGGCTGTCTCTGCCCTGCTGAGCCTGCCAAAAGTCCCATTCTGCAAACGGTGCTGCACCAGTTAAGTAGTCCTCGACTTACGACCGGTTGAGTAGTACTCGACTTACGACCGGTTGGGGGTCGCGGCATTAAAAAGGTTGAGAAACACTGTTCTAGAGCAGGGGTGTCAAACTGCCGGCCCTCGGGCCGGACACGTCACAACGAAACCGCACCCACCTCATTGCCAGCCATGGGGGAAAAATTCCGATACGTCGCGCGACGTCACGTGTCGTTGTGAGTTTGACATGTCTGCTCTAGAGTATTGGCTAATTCATTTGATAGATGACGCTTTTCACACCTACAGTGTCCTCAACTTAACGACCACAATTGAGCCCAACATTTCTGTCGCTAAGCGAGACAGTTGTTAAATGAATTTGGCCCCGTTTTACACTCTTTCTTGCCACAGTTCTTAAGTGAATCACTTTCAGTTTTTAAGTTACTAACACGGTTGTTAAGTAAATCTGACTTTGCTTGTCTGAAGGTCACTCAAGGGGATCACATGACCCCAGGACACGGCAACCGTCCTAAATATGAGTCGGTTGCCAAGCGTCTGACTTTTGATCACGTGACCATGATGCCACAATGGTCGTAAGTGTGAAAAACGGTGATAAATCACTTCTTTCAGTGCCGTTGTAACCTTGAACGGCCATTAGCTGAACTGTTTGTAAGTCGAGGACTGCCTATATTGTTCGTTGGCTGAAGGAGCCTGCATCTTCTCTTATGCCAGTTTTTCTCAACCTTGACAATTTTAAGGCATGTGGACTTCAACTCCCAGAATTCCACAGCCAGCGTTGCTGGCTGTGGAATTCTGGGAATTGAAGTCCACATACCTTAAAATTGTCAAGGTTGAGAAACACTGTCTTATGCTGATTTCTTTCGATTCCAGATGTTTGCATCCCGGTTTACAGCGTATTTCAGACGGAAATGCGTGGCTGTAACTGATGAACGCGTCCAGAAAATGAATGAAGTGCTCAACTACATTAAATTCATCAAAATGTATGCTTGGGTGAAAGCTTTCTCTCAGACCGTTCAAAGTGAGTTTTCTGTTTCTTTATTGTCTTGTGTACAAGCCTCCCTTTGGCTTCCTCCGTGCCAGCAAAATGGCCGGACTATATAAAGAGTTTGTATTCTACTGCTGCTGCAGTTTGTCTGAAAGTTGAATCACGGCGACTGGATTTATTTTCTGGCTGGCTTGAGAGGTTTTCACTGGCCATCCAAGCAGCTTTTTCGGTCTCAGCAAGTTGGTTAAGAGAATCTGAGTAAGCCAAGAGTTGTTGGAATGTAAGCCAGCTCCTAAAATTCCTAGGAATGTTTCTTCACCAATCTCATGATTTCTTCCCCAAAGTGTATGGCAATATGTCAGGGAAGATTCTTAGTCATCGAGGTAGAATTATGTAAAAGTTGAGTCATGACAAATGGACTTGTTTTCTAGTTGGTTTTGGACATTTTGCTGCCCACCCAAGCGGCTTCTTCTTGGATGGGCAGTGAAACATCTCAGCCAACTCTACTTTCAGACAATTCTACCTGGATGACTTGAGAATCGTCATCAAGATTTCTTTGGTTTTTCTACTGTTACTACTGTTAAGAAATTAAAAGACACTTGCTCCTGGGGAGGAAAGCTATGGCAAATCTAGACAGCATACTAAAAAGCAGAGACATCATCCTGCCAACAAAAGTATGTATAGTCAAGGCCATGGTTTTCCCAGTTGCAATGTATGGCTGTGAAAGTTGGACCATAAGAAAAGCTGAGCGCTAAAGAATGGTGGCCTTTGAGCTCTGGTGCTGGAGAAGAGAACAGCTTGCCTCCAGAAGCAGTAAATGCTCCAACACTGGAAGTTTTTAAGAAGAGACTGGACAGCCATTTGTCCGAAATGGTGTAGGGTTTCCTGCCCGAGCAGGGGGTTGGACTAGATGACCTCCAAGGTCCCTTCCAACTTTACTACTTATTATTATTATTATTAAGACTCCTGCAAGTTCCTTGGACTGCAAGGCGATCAAACCGGTCAATTCTAAAGAGGTCAACCCTGACTGCTCTTTAGAAGGCCAGATCCTGAAGTTGAAACTCAAATACTTTGGCCACCTAATGAGAAGGAAGGACTCACTGGAGAAGAGCCTAATGCTGGGAAAGATTGAGGGCAATAGAAGAAGGGGACGACAGAGAATGAGATGGCTGGATGGAGTCCCTGAAGCAGTAGGTGTGAGCTTCAATGAACTCCAGAAGATGGTAGAGGACAGGAAGGCCTGGAGGAACGTTGTCCATTGGGTCGCGATGGGTCGGACACGACTTCGCAACTAACAACAACAACTGTTACTACATTTGCATGGCTATCCCAAAGGTGCTTTTTTCAAGAGGCAACGGGACTGTCTTGTTTTTCTTTGAAGATGTTTCACTTTTCATCCAAGAAACTTCTTCAGCTGAAGAAGCTTCTGGGATGAGAAGCAGAACATCTTCAAAGAAAAACAAGACAGTCCAGTTGCCTCTTTTTTTTTTTTTTTTTTTTGTCTTTTTTTTTTTTTTCCTGTTTAAAAAAGGTAGAAGAGCCTTTTTTGTCCATTTGTATATCTAAGACACCATTCCAGTCTCCCATTAAAATCACAGATCTATAGTCCAACAAAGTTATTTTCTGATGTAGTAACCTATAAAATTGCTCCTGTTGCTGGTTTGGTGCATACAACCCCACAATAAGAATTTTCTTGCCATATAAACCAAGTTCAAGCATAACATATCTTCCGTAAGGGTCTGATTCTAACAAGGTAGCGGATAAATTCTGTTTAACATAGATTACCACACCCCCTTTCTTCCCAGGGGCGGGAGATACAAAATGAGATCCCAAGCGAGGATTATTTAAATATTTTTGATCTTTAGCTGTAATATGAGTTTCTTGCAAGCAAATAATATCATTGTTATGTTGTTTCAAATAGTGGTAAATTTTTTTTCTCTTTTGAGGAATGTTTAATCCATTAACATTCCAGGACAGGAGCTTTGCCATCTCCCTTGGCCTTCAGCCTGGAGAAGATCCGCTCAAATTCTGCTGCTGATGAATATGTAGCAGAGCTTTTGGGTCTTGCTCCTCCCACCGGCACTGAAGCAATTTGCTGAGTAGATTCTTCAATTTCTTTTTCTTTTTCTTTTTTCTGTTGTTCTTTTTCTTTACGTTTATGTGCTGCACGGGTCATTCTCTGTTCTTTAACCTCTGGTTGAGACATCCATACCACCTGTCCAGCAGTCATCATCCCTGTACCTTCAGATTTCTGTTCCATCTCTTTATCACTCAAGACTTTATGCATCATGGGCAAAGGAGAGCCTGCTCCCAGGACCGTTTTATAAAATTCCTTAGCTTTAGCAGTTGCCTCTTGAAAAAGCATCTTTGGGACAACCATGACCTGGACGATAGAGGATCTCCATGGACATTTAATGACTAATCATAGATAAAACTGAGCTTGCATTTTTATCGCCAGGCAGGGCCAATTTGAATGCAGACCAATTTTTTTTAAATGTGTAAACCATGCTCCCTTTTGCATTTTCATTTTAGTCGGCTGCAAGTGTGGTTCCTGCAGATGACAAAACTGCGGTTAACATGGCAATTAACTTAACCTTCTGCTAATCACTTTGTCTTTTCTTCTCAGAAATCAGAGAGGAAGAACGCAAAATCCTGGAGCGCGCAGGATACTTCCAGAGTATCACTGTGGGAGTGGCACCCATCGTTGTAGTGATAGCTAGTGTGGTGACTTTCTCTGTTCATATGATCTTTGGCTATGATCTCACAGCAGCTCAGGTAATTTTGGGGGGCAGATGGTGTTCACTTCAGATACAGGAAGGGAATCCTAGTGGACCATCCCTTAAATAGGAGCCAGCAGTGTGTTGCAGCTGCCAAAAAAGCCAACACAGTGCTAGGCTGCATTAACAGGGATAGAATCAAGATCACGTGAAGTGTTAATACCACTTTACAATGCCTTGGTAAGGCCACACTTGAAATACCGCATCCAGTTTTGGTCACCACGATGTAAAAAAGATGCTGAGACTCTAGAAAGAGTACAGAGAAGAGCAACAAAGATGATCAGGGGACTGGAGGCTAAAACATATAAGGAACGGTTACTGGAATTGGGTATGTCTAGTTTAACGAAGAGAAGGACGAGGGGGGACATGATAGCAGTATCCCAATATCTCAGGGGCTGCCATAAAGAAGAGGGAATCAAGTTATTTTCCAAAGCACCTGAAGGCAGGACAAGAAGCAACGGATGGAAACTAATCAAGGAGAGAAGCTATCTAGAACTAAGGAGAAATTTCCTGACAGTTAGAACAAGCAGGGGGTTGGACTAGAAGACCTCTAAGGCCCCTTCCAACTTTTTATTATTATTGTTGTTGTTGCTGTTGTTGTCATTATTATTAATTATTATTGTTATTATTTTGGAAACTTGGGATCGTGGATGCTTTTCTCACATGCTCTGATCCAAATTTGCATACTGCTTTCCTGTGCCATGAAAAGTTGCTAGTGACAGGGTTAGTCCTACATAAAGATGCAGTTAATTATTGTAATGACCTAGGAAATAAACTGAACCTAGTAAAAATAAAAACTCCAGTACAATAGTAAGCTGTGATCAGCATCTGTGGTAGCATTTTGTATTTTTGATTGCAGTAGGTGTTAAGAAAAACTGGTATCTTTGCAGGACCCTGTTTTCTGTATTTTTTATTGTTTGAAGTAGACTTACCTTATGGCTTCTATAATATCTGAAAATAACAAAGAAAGAGCATCTATTTCTGCTAGAGGCATTTCATTGTTGCTCTATATTGATGGAGAAGTTGGATCTTTGTGCCAGAAAATGTAGTTTGGTGTGCAATATTCTTAAATTAAAAAGGAATTGGACTGTTGGCTCTTCAAAAAAAACCTCCTATGCTGCAGTATTCATGTTTCATGAAAATCCTCCATGGGATAGCTGCGTGTCATACTTGTTATAATTGGGGATTAAAACAAGTCCAGCTATGTTCTTTCTCTTATTAATGGTTTTCAGGAAGAATGAAAAACATCTGGGTCACCTGAGTGATATCGGCTTTCTTTTGTTCCTGTTAGCACAGTGATGGCGAACCTATGGCACGCGTGCCAGAGGCGGCACTCGGAGCTCACTCTGTGGGCACGCGTGCTGTCGCCCCAGCCCCGCCTCCCCCCGCAGCCCCCTCCTCACCAGCAGCCTCCCTGGAGGAGAATCGCCCCTGGGTGCGGCCCACACAGAGCAGCGTAGCCAAGGACATAGCCGGGCAGCAGGGACATGACTCCGCCCTCGCACCCCATAGCCTGCAGATGATGCGGGGTGTGGGCGGAGGGCGTGGCTGCCATGGTGCTGCAGGGCTGCCTGGGTGATCTGCTGCGGGCCATGGAGGTGATGCGTGTCCCTGCAGGTGGGCGGGGCAGGGGGTGGGTGGGAGCGGAGCAGGCAGGGTGGGAGGCAGAGTGGGGGCGGGGGGGGGAGTTTTTGGGCACTCGGTCTCTAAAAGGTTCGCCATCACTGTGTTAGCAGTTGATATACTTTCCTTCAGAAAGTATTCAGACCCCCATCACTTTTGTCAATTAGGTTGTGCTGCAGTCTGATTCTACAGTTGTTGAAATTCATTTTTTACCCCGTTGATCTACACTCAGTATCCCATTAATGCCAAAATGAAAATGGCATTTGAAAAATGTCTGTAAATTTATTAAAAAGAAAAAAAAAGCTCTGAAAGGTCACATTGGCATAATTATTCAGATCCTTTGCAACCACACTTGAAATTTAGCCTCCCATTTCTTTTGATCGTTGCTGACATATTTCTACATTGTGATTGGAGTCGACCTGTGGTAAATTAAATTGATTGGACATGATTTGGAAAGGCACACACCTCTCTGTGTAAGGCCTCACATCTGACAATGGGTACTGTTAGCAGAGCAAAAGCTATGAGGTCAAAGGAACTGCCTGTATACCTCAGAGACGGGGTTATTGCAAGGCACAGATCTGGGGAAGGCTATAGTAAAATTTCTGCTGCACTGAAGGTTCCTAAGAGCACGGTGGCCTCTATAATTCTCAAACGGAAGAAGTCTGGCACAACCAGGGCTCTTCCAAGAGCTGGTCGCCTGGTCAAACTGAGCGATCGGGAGAGAAGGGCTTTAGTAAGAGAGGTGACCAAGAACTTGACTGAGCTCCAGAGATCCTATGAGGAGATGGGACAGAGTTCTAGAAGGACAACTCCTCACTGCAGTCTTCCACCAATCTGGGCTTTATGGCAGAGTGGCTAGACCAGGGGGTCTTCAAACTTGGCTGCTTTAAGACTTACGGACTTCAATTCCCAGAATTCCTCAGAATTCAATTTTTTTAAAAAAATAAATTTGCAGGCATTTCTAAAATTATGTTTTCACTTTGTCATGATAGGGTACTGAGTATAGATTTATGAGAGAAAAAAAGAGATTTTCTTTTTTTTTCTTTCTTTTTTTAATAAACAATTTTTATTGGTTTTCCATTTTACACCAACAGAAACTTAAGAGCCAGCGTGTAGATATGGTGGTCAATTACAAAAAAAAAATAACATTATAAATATACAATTCACACAATGTTTCTTAAAATTTCCCTATCTATCTATGTAGAATATTATAATCAAATAGATTCAAATAAATTCATTCATTAATATATCTAAATATAAGTTTCCTTAATCAATAGGAACTTTCAACCGCTCAATATAATAATCAAATTAGTACAATCCTATCACCAATTCATTCATTAATATATCACTATATATAAATTAAATGCTTAAATCAAAACTAACACTCTCTGTTTAAATTATTGTAATATCAATACATTTCTAACACAAATTTTCATTAAAGATATCACTGAATATGAATTTCATTAATCAATAAACATTTGCAAAAGCTCCTTATCTATCCCAAAAATCCTGTTTTAAACTTTATTAATTTTTCAAATATTTAAATTTAAACTAACCTATTTATTTTACTATTCAGGGACCCCAAATTTCTCTTATTTAAACACATTAGCTCCAAAAATAAGTTCTTACATTTCTCAGCTATATTTCTATTCTTTTTCAATAATTCTCCAATTATTAATTCCATCTCGTTCCAAAAAAGAAAAAACAAACAGACACATACACACAGAAAAACCCCACATATTCTTATTATACTACAATATTAAGTTCTAGATCAGTGGTTCTCAACCTGTGGGTCGGGACCCCATTTGGGGTCGAACGACCATTTCACGGGGGTCGCCAAACAACGCAGTCCGCCATTTTTTCCCCCTTTTCCTTAGCTGTGCTACTCCCTTTTATTCTATTGGCTTTTGAAAGCCAATAGAATAGACTCTCTTGAATAGAGTCTAATTCTATTGGCTTTCAAAAGCCAATAGGAATTGTCCAGGCTGTCTCTGCCCTGCTGAGCCCGCCAAAAGTCCCATTCTGCAAATGGTGCTGCACCAGTTGAGTAGTCCTCGACTTACGACCGGTTGAGTAGTCCTCGACTTACGACCGGTTGGGGGGGGGGGTCACAGCATTAAAAAGGTTGAGAACCACTGTTCTAGATCATTATTATGAAATGGTCTAGAAAAAAAAGATTTTCAACAATGAGGCTGCAGCATAACAAAATTGGCAAAAATGAAGGGCGGGGGGGGGGGCTCTGAATATTTTCTGAATGCAATGTAATTATTTATTCTACAGAAAGAGTGCAGAAGTACAGTCAGGTTTTGGCTTTGTCCTCAAAACAGTGACAACGCAAAAAGCTTGGAACTTCCAGAGGAAAACATAATTTCCTTTTCTTGCTTCCTTCAATCCATTTCAATGCACTCTGTAGAATTTTTTATTTTTTTTTTTAAACCTGGATGAATACTATCACTGTTGCCGAATAGCTATAAATTCTTGGATTTACACAGGGCTTCTTACTGCTGCTGCAGTCAAAAATGCTTGTTTCCTTCTGTGTTTCAGGCTTTTACGGTGGTGACAGTCTTCAACTCCATGACTTTTGCTTTGAAAGTCACCCCGTTTTCTGTGAAGTCTTTGTCTGAAGCTTCCGTTTCGGCTGACAGATTTAAAGTAAGTTACCCCTGCCTTGTCGTGTTTTACTATTTGGTTGGGTCCTTTTGCAGATTCTGAAATACTCGCGCATTAAATCTCTTGCTGCCTTCATCGCTCTGTTCTCACCATAAGGAAGGAGCATGATCTAAACACCCTGAAGTTCTATTTGTCAAAGTGGCCATTTTGCAGTACAATAGTAACATCTCTAACGTTAGTAATTGATTGCATTCAGTTGACTACCAAGTCAGAGAGAGGATAGGGCTGCAGGATTTAAATCAATTTGAAGCATGGTAATGAAGCATGATACACACGCATGCAGAACCTCGCAGAATGCAACCTATAGCATGCCTTACGACAGCTTATAATATCAAATTCCTTGGCAGTGATTTTCATTTTTTTAAAAAAAGTTTTCCATATTTGCTTGTCTACAGTAGAACTCCTGTGAGTCGCTGAAGATTTTAGCATGCACAGTTCATTCAGAGGGAAAGCTGGTCTGGCTATTGGGCTTCATCCTTGTCACAGTTACTTTTAAAGTGCATTTCAGAACATAACCTGGAAAATATCAAGAAGAGCCCAACTGAGACGCGTTCTTCAAATTTTCATTTTTTTCCCCTCTCGGTTTCTGAATGTTTGCAGTTCCTCTCTCACTGTGCTTAAACTAGCTAATGTCCAAGGGTTTTTGTTTTTTTTTCACCATAGAACTATGTTATCAGCAGAAGTGTTTGCCTGAGATTGCATGAAGGCATTGTATATATACTTTGAAATGTAAATTGCTTTTAGGTCTGCCATTTGAATGCCCAAGAATTCCATCAAGCAAGCCAATCTTTAGGCCAGTGGAATAATTTTAGTATTCTTGGCGAGAACAACATTAGCGTTTTGAAATACGCAGGATGCTAAATCTTAGTTAAAAGAAGGTAGGGAAAGAGGAATCCTTCAGAGAAAACCAGTAATATTGCCTCTTAAGGCAAAGGCTTATAGTTTGCTTATCATCCGTGGGACATTTCATATATATTTACATTGCTTACTGGTGTACACCGCTTAGAGAGTGCTTGCACTTAAAGCGGTATATAAGTCTCATCAACAAATAAATAAATTTCAGTTCAAGCCCCACAATTATTCCGGGGGATGGGAGTCATTAAAGAAATAAGTCTCTTTGCAAACACTTGATTAATTAACTCAAAATGTGTTTTGGTGTTTTTTTTTTCTGTGTAAACTGTTGAACAAAGACTGCACAATATTTTTGAACGGACGGATGCAGTGGAACACACGACATAGAGGCTCTGGGTTTTTGACGATGCGGTTTTGTCCTCCGTGATAACACACAATCAGATTTGAAAAGTGCCTGAGTTTTTGTTCAGCAGAGAGTTGAGCGTTGTTGGTTTTTTTTTTTTTTTTTGAATCTGGGTCGAGCAGGGGTCTCACCCGTTGACGCTGGCGGTGTTTCCGGCGTACAGAATTTCTCGCCGGCAAAAATGGATCCCGCGTCTTTTAAGTCTCTCTGTCTGAGGACCACTGCATTCGTGGGTGAACCAGGTCCTTGTGAAGGACCTGGCGTTAGTTTTCACTAATGAGCTACCTTTTGCTCTTCAGCTTCCCCGCACTGTATAAGCCTGATGTGTTTTGCTGCGTGAGTGTGCCGTAGACTTGTCCCCCCCTCAGTCTTGACCAGGTGTCTCATCTTTGCACCTCTCTCACAACTCCTATCAGAGTTTGTTTCTAATGGAAGAGGTTCATATGGTAAAGAAAAAACCAGCCAGTCCTCACGCAGCCATACAGATGACAAATGCCACCTTAGCCTGGGAATCCTCCCATGCTAGTGTCCAGAGCTCACCCAAGATGACCCCTAAAATGAAAATGGGCAAGACAGCCATGAACAGGAAAGACAAGAAGAAACTGCAGCAACACGAGGGACGGCAGACCATGCTCACTGAGCAGAAGGGCCATCTTCTGGTGGACAGCGATGACCCCCCGAGTCCCGAGGAGGAGAACCAGCGCATCCAGCTTGGGAACGTCCGGCTGCAGAAGGTCCTTTACAACATTGACCTGGAAATTGAGAAGGTGAGGAAGCACTTCCCTCCTCTCCCCATCTCTCTCTTCCTCTCTCTCTCTCTCTCTCTCTCTCTCTCTCTCTCTCTCTCTCTCTCTCACACACACACACACACACACACACACACACACACACTCTTTCCCTCTCTCTTTCTCTTCCCCCTCTCTCTTTCTCTTTCCCTCTCTCCCTCTTTCTTTCTTTTTCCCTCTCTTTCTCACTCTCTTTCTCTTTCCCTCCCCTCTCTCTCTTTCTCTTTCCCCCCCTCTCTCTTTCCCTCTCTCTCCCTCTTTCTTTCTCTTTCCCTCTCTCTCTTTCTCCCCTCTTTCCCTCTCTCTCCCTCTCTTTCCCCCCTTCTCTCTCTTTCTCTCCCCCCTCTCTTTCTCTTTCCCTTTCTCTCCCTTTTTTCTCTTTCCCTCTCTCATTCTCTCTTTTTCTTTCCCTCTCTCTCTTTCCCTCCCCTCTTTCTCGTTCCCCCTCTTTCTCTTTCCCTCTCTCCCTCTTTCTTTCTCTTTCCCTCTCTCTCTCTCTCTCTCTCTTTTTCTCTTTCCCTCTCTCTCTTTCTCTTTCCCTCTCTCTCTTTCCCCCCCCCTCTCTTACTGTAGTTAGGAAGTGGCATGGCACTCGGGTTTCCACCCCCACTCAAAAGGCTGATTTTTCAACAACGTCCACAAGTCCTAAAACGCCAAGTTTGAAGACCCCTGGTCTAATCTAAGCAGAGCCAGCTATTTGCCAGCTGAAGGAAAGACTGGTAGATAAACATAAGCCTAGGTAAGTAAGCTAGGGACAGGTTTGCCCTTCCGTTGGGAAATGATTTTCAGCACAATGAAATATTTGTCTTCCAGAAAGCTGGGCGCACAGCAGAGATACGCTGGAGCAACAATTTTATCTTGCATTAGTTCTGATAATATTCGGAGGCAGCAATTTCATGCATTTATTTATGCAAACTCAAGCCAGGAGTTTGATAAAGGAAAACTGACTGCTTTCAGTACCATCTTTGGGAATCTGGCTGAGTGCCTGAGTGCAGAGGCCTGAAAAAAAAAAAAATCTCCAATATCCCTTTAGTGCAGTTTTTCTTTCAAAGAGACATTGGCAGCCAGTCATCTGACACCCCTCCCCTCCCCCCCTCCAAAAGCTTTATGCTGAGGGCTGCAGGGAATAATTTCATCACCCACTAATATTATGTACAGCAATTGGATTCCGTTCGATGTTTATGAAATAATTGGGTGGTAAATCGCACTACTTTCTTGTGTGCGTCTTCATGCGCTAATTTTTCTTCCCCTTTTTCCTGGTCCAATCTAGGGGAAGCTGGTTGGTATATGTGGCAGCGTGGGGAGTGGGAAAACCTCACTCATTTCAGCCATTTTGGGACAGGTGAGACACCACGACTCTTTTGATTCTTCTTTCTTCTTTTTGTCCTTTGACTGCGACAAAAACGTTGTGTTCGTTGACCAACGTCTCTGGATTGAATCTTCCTGTCCAGTGGAATCAGGAAGAGAGGATGCGACCAGAGTGACTTTTGGATCCTCAGGACTTGTTGGAAAATTTCCATAAAAAAAAAAATCTACTTTGGATTTTTTGGTCATCCTTTCAGTTGGAAACCATATTAAAGTTGACAGCAAATCAGTTTGTTTTTGCCCCCCAGTGCTGTTTGGCAGGAATAACTAATGGCATTCCATTGTGAAACGCTCCCTTCTTCCAAGATTTGATAGCACAGAGAAGCTGCCTTCCTTTTAAATTGTAAGGAGCAGATTGCAAAGGTGTTTCCAGAAGTTTCCAGCTTCCAGTAGTTTCCACTTCCAGTAACAGCATTATTTAAAGTTCTACTGGCTTAGTGTGCCCAGTTGCACCAGGCATGCGGTAACCAGCCTGCCTAGTCTAGGAGAGGTTTTATTGATGAAGAAAATGTACATGGCTTCCCTCGTGATGACTCCAGGTCTTTTACAGAAATAAAATCCCAAAACAAAACCCAATAAACTCCCAGTCCCCTGGTGACAACCATCAAACCAGCCACTTGATTGGCTCCCTATCACCCTGGGGTCCAAAACTATGTCTTCAGGGGCTTTGGAAAGAGTATCAAGTTGGAGGCCAGTCTTACCTCCGCAGAGATGATGGTCCACATGGAGGGGGCCCCCATGGAGAAGGCTCTTCTTCTTGGTCCCACCACCTTAAGAGAGGGGACCCCTAACATACACTGCCTCTCCCCTCTCTGGTGTGTTGAGTAGATGTAACTGGGAAAAGTCCTTCAAACAACCTGGTCCCAAGCCATGACTTCTTGCTTTCTTGTGAGTCATACACACTTAAAAAAGTGTGGGAGCATCAAACTAAGGCCCAGGTCTACCCTTCGTGTTGATTGGGGAGGCCTCTCTCCAGGCAGAGGAGGTGCCTGGTAACACCATATCCAGGAAAGTGGAGGTCTCCTCAGCCTGTGGTACACGTCACTCTTAGAAGATCTCTAAGCTTGCTTTTTGGACCGAGACGGGGCTTCATCAATCATTTCTTTGAAGGAAGGCCATCTGCAGGTGGCCAATGGTTAGGCTTTCTTGGTGATAGCCCCCTTCAATGGAACAACCCTAATTTCCAGATACCTAGACCTCCACCATCTTTCAGAGCAGTGGTTCTCAACCTTTTTAATGCTGCGACCCCCAATTGGTCGTACGTCGAGGACTACTCAACCGGTCGTAAGTCGAGGACTCCTCAACTGGTGCAGCACCGTTTGCAGAAGGGGACTTTTGGCGGGCTCAGCAGGGCAGAGACAGCCTGGACCATTCCTATTGGCTTTCGAAAGCCAATAGAATTAGACTCTATTCAAGAGAGTCTATTCTATTGGCTTTCAAAAGCCAATAGAATAAAAGGGAGGAGCACAGCTAAGGAAAAGGGGGAAAAAAATGGCGGACTGCGTTGTTTGGCGACCCCCATGAAATGGTCGTTCGACCCCAAATGGGGTCCTGACCCACAGGTTGAGAACCACTGTTTTAGGGCTTCCAAAGAGTTGTAAAGATGAGGCTCCACAAGAATAGCTTTGGGGATGTGGTAGTTTAGCTTCTCTCCATAAATGGGAGGGTGAGAGAGGAAAGAAGAGTCTGAGAGGGAGGGTGGGAATTTATCAGACTTGGAGGGGTCCTTGGTGCTCCCTCAGCTTGGTTGCTTTCCTGCAGACGTTTCTAGCTCTGATGACGTTACCTAGTTTGGCTAACAAAACATTGCGAGCTCAGAGAGCACCAAGGATCCCTCCTTCCAACCCTGAGCTAAAAATATTCTCCTTTATTGATGAGACTTTGAGGCAGTATCTTTGACAGGCCTGTTGCTGCTGTTTCAGATGACTTTATTGGAAGGTAGCATTTCCGTGGATGGGACCTTTGCTTATGTGGCCCAACAGGCCTGGATTCTCAACGCCACGCTGAGAGACAACATCCTTTTCGGAAAGGAGTTTGAAGAAGAAAGGTTGGTTTGCTGGAGTTTCGTGAACTTTTCTCTTGTGATGCAGGTGGGGAAAGGCTGCTGGGTGGAGGCTAGTCCTGAACTGCTTTGCAGCCGTTGTGGACCGATAGTTATGTCCAGGAACAAGATGGTGATTTCCTGTCTTGGCCCCCCTTACTGTGAGCGTCCTGCTTTCAGTCTTCACTGGCTGCACTGAAATAAAACATTGGACCAGGCCTTGTAACAAAAAGCCACAATTTAGTACTGCATTTTCCCGAAAGTAAGGCCTACACCAACAATAAGCCCTAGCTTGATTTTTGAGGGCGGGCCTAATATAAATCCTATCCCAAAAATAAGCCCCACACCCACTTGTAGCCAGGCCTCTCCTTGCCGGCTCACTTCTTCTTCTGAGGCCTCTTCTGCAGCCAGGCCTGCATTTCTCAGTCACGGGGCTTTCCGGAAGGCCTCTGCAGCCAAATAGCTCGGTTCTGCAAGAGCTCAGCAGCTGAGCACCAAGCTATGGGTTCAATCCATAGCTCGCTACTTGGCTGCCTAGGCCTTCCGGAAAGGTCTGACTGCAAAATGCAGGCCCGAATACAGCTGCAGAACTTTGGCCCCAGAAGAAGTGGACCGGCTGGGTGGGGCTGTCGGTGCCGGAGGTGAGGTAAGGCCTACCCCGAAAATAAGACCTGGTGCCTTTTTTGGAGAAATAAAAAATAAGACCCAGTCTTATTTTCGGGGGAAACACGGTATTAAGTACACAAGACTGTGGGGTATGACGGCTCAGTGGATAAAAACACTGAGCTTGTCAGCTGGAAAGCCGACAGCCCAGGTTCGAGGCCTGAGTGCCACATGACAGGGTGAGCTCCCGTTACTTGCCTCAGGTCCTGTCAACCTAGCGGTTCAAAAGCATGCAAATGTGGGTAGATAAAAAGGTACCACTTTGGTAAGAAGGTAATAACCTTCCGTGTGCCTCAGCGGATAGTCGTGCCGGCCACGTGACTATGGAAGTGTCTTCAGACAACACTGGCTCCCTTGACTAAGAAATAGAGATGAGCAGCGCCCCTTAAAATTGGACTTGACTGGACAGGGGAATCCTTTACCTTTACATGAGACTTAGTGAGCCTGAACTAAGCAGTGGAGCCACGTATCTTCCATTCTTCCCAACTGGGAAAAAGGCTTTAAACCCCGATTTTCCCAAATTCCTGGCTTATTAATTCACTACATCCCAGGAATTGTGGTTTTAGCCAAACTGCAGTTGCTTACTAAGCCAGAACCGCAAAATGGAGAGTGCTTTTCAAACATTACGTTTGGGGCACAGATAAGAACTTTGGTGGGAATCAATGAGAATTAATGCGGTGTTGAGTTGAAGGTATTGGATTAGGAGCAAGGAGACTGAGGGTAAAGTGGGCTCTAAACCGCAGAAACCCCTAACTGTGAGTCAGTCATTCTCTCAGCCCAGCCTACCTTGCAGAATTGTGCCGTGTTTAATAGAAGCCTCTAATAAATAAAAAGAGTAAGTACTAAATTAAAATCCAATGAGAAAAGAATTAGGTGTAATATTTAAGACAGAGGTCTTCAAACTTGGCCCTTTTATGACTTGTGGACTTCAACTCCCAGAATTCCTCAGCCAGGCTAAATTTGGCAGGAATTTTCCTCCCTAGCCAGTTAAGAGGATGGAGAAATACATGAGAAATACAAAATTATAACAGAGCATTATGTAAGAGCCAGCCTGATAATTACATCATTCAAAATGCAACTGATGTTAAAAGTCAGTTTTGAGCCAATCACGGTCTTTGTTGCCCATTGTGGTGCTCACCAGGCACATAACTATTTCAAAGCAATTAGTTAATTGGCCTAATAGCCACAATTCTACCTGGGGCAAAACCAGATAAATTTCTAAATATCCCAGTGGGGCAGATTTGTCTGAGATACATTTTCTAAATCTGTCTTTCACTCTTTAAACAGGCCCTGGGGAAATGCTATAGGGGCGGAATTAGTCCCATTTAACTTGGAAATGGTCTCTTTACTGCTTTTTAAAAATATGTATATTTATCTATGCATATATGTATACTGTATATATATATATATATATATATAGGTACAATATGGTGTTGAATGATTGCTGTCTCCGACCTGATCTGGCTATCCTGCCAAACGGAGATCTGACTGAGGTAAGAATCTTGCTTGACTGAGGTAAAAAACTTGCTGAGGTAAGAATTTTGCTTGACTGAGGTAAGAATCTTGCTTGACTGAGGTAAGAATCTTGCTGAGGTAAGAATCTTGCTTGACTGAGGTAAGAATCTTGCTTGACTGAGGTAAGAATCTTGCTGAGGTAAAAATCTTGCTTGCTTCCCTCTACCCATGTGTAGAGGGAAAATGTGTGACATGCTTAGGGGTTGATAAACAGCTTTGCCTGTGAATTTCATTACATCCTTAACTACTTAATATGTCATCAGACTAAAATATGAGACCTGTTTACCTTGCTATGTCATTAATGGTTTCATGGGTTAACGTCAGGCAAGAAAGACCAGATCTACATGTGTGAAGGTCCAATTAAACTAATTTATAGATAACCATGCCTGTGCACAGAAATATTCTCATCTAATGGCCAGCACCTGCTTGGAGTCAAATAAGAGTCAAGGAAATTCAAGGGAAGTTAGACTTCATTTGTTTGTGGCTACATAGGGATTCTAAGCTGATCCCTCTTTCAACTCCACCCCCAGTTTCTGCTACTCCTTCTTTTACAGTTAGGGCACGTCCTGTTGTACTTTGAGGAGAGGTTTCTCAAAACAGGTGCTTTGCCAGCCTACTTTGTGATGGAGATGGGCAGTTTCAAAATTTTTAAATAAATTATGTTCCTGGTGGTACAAAAAGGTAGGTACCTTAAGTGAGGGGTGAGTTTAATAAGGCGTTTATTGCTAAGGAAAGATTATTTTCATGGAAAGAGCAGGTTCTGTCTGTTGTTTCAAGTTAAATTCAATTGATGGAAATATTATAAAGTGCTTTTTGAGCGGCAGTACTCAAACTGTACAATTTCCTCCCAAAGAAGCAAGGGCCAACTCCATCTTTGGAGGTTTTAGGTAATAAAAAACATTCCTGCTTTAAATGTGTTTGAAACCTTTATTTTACTCCTTTTTGCTTTTTAGAAGGACAGTTTCCATTTCATTTCTAATTTCTTAGGGTCAGAAAGTGATTGAAAAGACCCCCCAATTGATAAAATACAACTGAGTGTAGCCTTGGATGTAGTTCCACTTCTCATTTCAGTTTAATTGCAAAATTATCTAACTGCATTAAAATGAGTTGGATGCCCATGCACTGATGATCACTGATGTTCTTTTAAATAGGCATCTGCTGTTTTCTGTTAATTGTTATGTTTCCGTTGTTTTCAAATATGTTAAGAAGCTTTGTCTCAAAAATTCCTTAAACAAGCATTCTTTAAGTAAATGACAGGATGCGTGCATTAAGTAGGCTACGGTACTGGATAGTTTGTTTCTGTAGGAACTGAGCTTTGGATCTTTGCTATCAAATTCAGTAAATGGTTTCCGGTTGTCAACTGTCCAGTTGGCATTTCCAGAAAAAGAAACTCCTGGGATATGATTTTACCAAGAGTATAATACTTTACTGAAAATTTACATTGGCAGAGAAGAAGTGAAACCAGCTCTGGTTTTCCCGCTCAAAAGCTTACTTAATGAAACAATAGTTTCCCTTGCCCCCACCCATTGGGTGTTCACATTATCCAATAGTAACACTTCTTCTTATGGGAAAAGTCCACTTCATCAGTGACCTTGGCTTTATCAGCTCCAAGTTCTCAGAGACGCCTGGTTGCCTAGCTACCATCCCTCCCACTTTTGCATCCCACAACTTTGTCAAACTATGAGCCGAAGAGAGAGAAAGTAGGTGAAAGCGAACCAATATTGACACCGGTAAATTAGGGCTATTTGAATTCTGTTGAATTTTTTGAATCAAATGGCAGGATTCATAAGAAGTTCTGCCGTGCCTTAACCGAGACCCAAACAAATACTTGAACAAGGCATGTTTTATTTAGATCGGTGAGCGGGGCGCAAACTTGAGTGGGGGGCAGCGCCAACGCATCAGCCTTGCCCGTGCGCTGTACAGCGACAAGAGCATTTTCATCCTGGATGACCCGTTGAGTGCCTTGGATGCCCACGTTGGAAACCACATCTTCAACAGTGCAATCCGGAAGCACCTGAGGACCAAAACAGTTGTGTTCATCACACACCAGCTCCAGGTAGGCTGACCGTGTCCTCTTGCTCTGTTCTGCTCGGGAGTTTCTTGGCTGAATAAATGTGGGCAACTGTAACTTTCTGCTGTCCAGAGGAGCTCTTTAATTTAATCAACCTAATTGGGAAATAAAAATACAGAGGATTTTAGCCTAAGTGTATTTGAGAGTCAAAAACAGCCAAAAGTGAGAAGGAAAAGCAAGCCATTTGTTTACTGATCTGCAAAAGGGTATACTCTGCATGTATAGTGCACGCAGGTGGTCCTCAACTTATAGACATTTGTTTAGGCATCGTTTGAAGTTACAGCGGCACTGGAAAAAAAAATGACTTAGGACCGTTTTTCACACTTAACGGCTGTTGCAGCATTTCCATGGTCACGTGATTAAAATTTGGCAACTGGCATGTATTTATGGCAGTTGCACTGTCCCAGGGTCACGTGATCACCATTGATAACCTTCCCAGCCAGCTTCTGACAAGCACATTCAGTGGGGGAAGCTAGATTCACTTGATTACCAATGATTCGGTTAACAACTGCAGTGATTCACTTAACAACCGTGGCAAAAAAGGTCGTAAAAGGGGGCAAAACTCACTTAACCATTGTCTTGCTTAGCAGTGGAAATGTTGGGTTCAGTTGTGGTTGTAAGTTGAGGACTACCTGTATGGACTGTTTATATCCAAATTATGATGGGGTGGAAAGATTTTTTTTTCTCATGTGCTTCCACGTTTAGGAAAATCTAGTAGCTTATTTAGGTCCCAGGGACCGGTTCCGTGGAGAGAGGTTTTTCCACGAACCAGAGAGTGAGTGTTTTTGTGTGCTGCCTGCATCCCACGGATGCGGCTTTGCTTGTTTGTGTGGACCGGTTGCTGGCATGCCACGGCCCAGTACCGGTCCACAGGCTGGGGGTTGGGGACCCCTGATTTAATGAATCTGTGATGCTCTGCTAAAGAGACTCAAGCTAAAGCCGGCTCAAGATGAATGGATACAAATATTGCTTCTGCACATAATCAGAGATGTTACTGATCTTGTCTGCCTTGCAGGGTTGTGACAGTGACTAATATAAGAAAAATGAAAATGGGTGGGATTTAGGGAGGAGGAACTAGTTCATGAGACTTGCATGGTGAATGGCTGGCCGCACCGAATGAACGAACAAATAGAAATATAGAAAACTGACAGCAGAAAAAGACCTCATGGTCCCTGGAGTTTGGCTTTTGAGGAGTTCTTTGTTGTTGTTTTTCACATCTGGGACTGTTGCAGTATCCCCCCGGTCACGTGATCAAAACTGGCCAGAGGGTTGGCAACTGGCATGTGTTTGTGTTAGTTGCACTGTCCCGGCGTTAGGTGGTCACCATTTGTAACCTTCCCACCAGGATTCATGTTTTAATTATTGGTTTTTTTAATTTTTTTTAAATTTTAGTGGCATGATTGGTCCCCCTCACCATGAATGTTCTTCTTCTTTTTATCAGTATCTTGTGGATTGCGACGAAGTGATTTTCGTGAAGGAAGGCTGCATCACTGAGAGAGGAAGCCATGAAGACTTGATGAATCTGAACGGCGACTATGCAGCCATTTTCAATAGCTTGCAGCTGGGAGAAACACCACATATTGAGGTATTTTTTTTTCTGTGCTACGGTTCTTGCCCTAAACAGCAATAAAGTCATAGGTAAATTACCCTAAAGCCCAATAACTTATTATTTATTACAAGCCATTCACATAATAGCAAAATTATTGTCTTGTTGTTAGTTGCGAAGTCGTGTCCGACCCATCGCAACCCCATGGACAACGTTCCTCCAGGCCTTGCTGTCCTCTACCATCTTCTGGAGTCCATTTAAGCTCACGCCTGCTGCTTCAGGGACTCCATCCAGCCACCTCATTCTCTGTCGTCTCCTTCTTCTCCTGCCCTCCATCTTTCCCAGCATTAGGCTCTTCTCCAATTAGTCCTTCCTTCTCATTAGGTGGCCAAAGTACTTGAGTTTCAACTTCAGGATCTGGCCTTCTAAAGAGCAGTCGGGGTTGATCTCCTCTAGGACTGACTGGTTTGAACGCCTTGCAATCCAAGACTCGCAGGAGTCTTCTCCAGCACCATAGTTCAAAGGCCTCACTTCTTTGGTGCTCAGCCTCTCTTATGGTCCAACTTTCACAGCCATACATTGCAACTGGGAAAACCATGGCCTTGACTATACGCACTTTTGTTGGCAGGGTGATGTCTCTGCTTTTTAGTATGCTGTCTAGATTTGCCATAGCTTTCCTCCCCAGGAGCATCTTTTAATTTCTTAACAGTAGTAACAGTAGAAAAACCAAAGAAATCTTGATGACGATTCTCAAGTCATCCAAGTAGAATTGTCTGAAAGTCGAGTTGGTTGAGATGTTTCACTGGCCATCCAAAAAGAAACCGCTTGGGTGGGCAGCAAAATGTCCAAAACCAAGTAGAAAATAAGTCCATTTGTCATGACTCAACTTTTACATAATTCTACCTCGATGACTAAGAATCTTCACTTCTCCAGCACCATAGTTCAAAGGCCTCACTTCTTTGGCGCTCAGCCTCTCTTATGGTCCAACTTTCACAGCCATACGTTGCAACTGGGAAAACCATGGCCTTGACTATACGCGCTTTTGTTGGCAGGGTTATTGGGTAGGCTTGTAATATCTTTTCTAGACCAAGATGGAGACTGGGTAAACCTCTCACTTCCGTAAATTGCCAGCCAGGTTGGTGATAACTGATTATCTTCCTTTTAGCCCTCCGCTTAAAAGGTTCTAGCTGTCATACACCCAAAAGAACAAATGTACAATAAACAATTATTCAAATGAAAATATGGTCCATGTTTTTTCACTCAGTGGCTGGCAGAAAGAGAGGGAAATTTCTATCGAAGTCAGTCTTTAAGAGGGTAGTCAGAATAACAGAATAACAGAGTAGGAAAGACCTGGGAGATCTCCAACCTTTTCGGCTTTGCGGACCAGCAGGGGGGTGGGGATGGTTCCGCGCGAGTGGCGGACAAACACCGCATGCCCAGCTCCATTTGCACAAGCGGTGGGCACACAAACCCGCCGCTCACACAAATGGAGCACGCGCACGCGCACGCACTCACCCGCTGTTCATGTAAGTGGGAATGTGCCCACCGCTTCTGCAGCCCGGTTGTAAAGGTGGGCTGCGGCCTGGAGATTGGGACCTCTGTTCTAGTTCAACCCACTGCTCATGCAGGAAACTCTGTATAATTTCAGACAAGTGGTTGTCTAATCCCACTGTGTTTCCCCCAAAATAAGACCAGGTCTTATATTAATTTTTGCTCCAAAAGACACGAGAGGGCTTATTTTCCAGTTGGGTCTTATATTCGGGGAATATACGGTACTAAATATGTCTATCTGGCTGACGATTTTAACGGGGGCTTCTTTTTGGGATGGGGCTTATCTTACGAGCCTCCTGAAAAAAATCATGCTATTTCCCAGTTGGCTCTTATTTTCGGGAAAACACAGTAGCATACGGGTTCTAGTATATTACAGGGCATCCATTTATGGAGGCTTTAACTAGGCCCTTTCCCTTCTCCTGGGGCATGTGCTTATCATGTTTTCCTTGCAAAGTTGAGGCAGGCTGAATCTGAGTTACCTCCTCTCTCTGTTGCAGGTCAACTTAAAGAAGACCGCAAACAGTTCGTTGAAAAGGCTTCCGGAGAAAGGCACCAAAACGGGATCTGTGAAGAAAGAGAAAGTCGTCAAGAAGGAAGAAGGTACAGGTTGTTATCCAAAAAAACACACGTTTCACTTCTACCCACCTTGTTGTGCGCGCAAGTATTCTGTTAACAATTCAGTAGGTTCCGGATTATCTTGGTGGAACTGAGCTCAGACTGGATCTTGCCTTCTTTCTTTTACCCACAAAGACTAGTGCTAATTTTTGAAGCAACATGCTTCCTCGGTCTTCAAAATGAGCACAGTAATCTAAGCAAGAGTTTAGAATAGTTTTAAGTCGTGTGTAGGAAAATTTAACCGGGGTTTAATTCTAGCCTATTTACAGATTTTGGTTGGCTACATTTTTTTTATTATTTTTTTTTTGCAATTTTACAATAAAATCCCTCTCCCACTACCTCCCTACCCTCCCAGAGACCCTCCCCCCATCTTCCCAGAGCTGAATACAGGGTTAACTAAAACTAAAAAATACAAAACATTTAAACTTAAATAAACCTCAAACAAATATTACATTAAAAAATTTTTTTTAAGTACTTTAAGTACAATATATATATATAGTAAAGAATACTTATTGTCTTAAACTTTAAACATAAATTATTCAAAAGCTAAATAATATCTTTTAATATCATACTTATACTGTATAAAGTTTATCCATCTTTTCTACACCAAGAGATGTTTCTCTTGCGATTGATCTTTCAAATAAGCCGAAATTTTTGCCATTTCAGATAAGTAAGAAACTTTAAAAAACCATTCCTCCAAAGTAGGCAAAAATTCCTTCTTCCAATATTGTCCTATCAACAACCTTGCCGCTGTGATTAAATTTAACATTAAAATAATTTCTTTATCGTCACAATCAACAATAATACCTAACAAAAACAATTGTGGAGTGAATTTTATCCTTCTATTAAAAATTTTTTGAATATTCCAACGGTTGGCTACATTTTGAATGCTATCTGTGTGTATAAAACATTTTCAAGGAACATTGTACAGGTAGCTCTCAAGTTACGAGTGTAACGGAGCCTGCACATTCCACTCGTAACTCCAAAACTCGTAGAGAGAATCTCGTGCCTCGAACGAGATCGCTCCCTTGCTCGTTAAAACGCTCGTGGCTCAAGTGCACACGAGGTATCTGAAGGTGGGGAAGGCCATGGGGGGGGCCTAGTGATGAAACAGACCCCCAAGGCCTCCCCGACCAAAATACCTCATGCTTCCCCCTCCCTTCTTGTCGCACTGGACTCACCTTGAAAAGATCCGTCTCTTCTCTGCCGCGGTTCCTGCTTTTAAGGGACAGGAGAGTCGATGGAAGCCCCTGGGTGCCGTAATATCGCGCGAGTTCAGGCACTGATCCTCTTTCGCAGAGAATGGGAGCCTGAATTCTCGCGCTCTTTGCGGTGCCTGCCTCCTGCTTCCCCCCAACTCCGGAGCCACGTGGCCGCTGCCCCCAGAACGGAGATTTGGGGAGGGAGGCTTCTGCATGCCTCCGAGGGTTGGATCCAGGCCTCGGAAGGATCTTACAAGCCATTTGCGCCAGGAACGGAGGCCGGGCGGGGGAGGCTTCTGAATGCCTCTGGAGGTTGGATCCAACCCTCGGAGGTCTGCTCCAAGCTGTTTGCACCCAGAAAGGAGCTTCCAGAGATTGGATCCAAGCCTCGGAGACACGCAGAAGCCTCCACATGATCACAATTCTGGTGCCTGGCAACCCGCATTGTACTTAACGACGGTTGCATTGTCCCGGGGTCATCAAATCACCGTTGGCGACCTTCCCAGCTGACTTTCAACAAGCAGAATCGATGGGAGAGGCCAGCTGTGCGTAAGGACCACACGGTTCCGCTAACAGCTGCAGTGACTGCTTAAACAACTGTGGCAAAAAGGGTCGTAAAATGGAACGCTTGGCAACTGCCTTGCTTAAAAGTGGAAATCTTGAGTTCACTTCTGGAGGCCAGTTGTGGACCGCCTGTAATCTCGTGTAGATTGGATTTGTTGAATTCTCTCTGCTTAACCTTCTCCTCTGCCCATCCTCCCCCCCTGTGCTTTAGTTCAGCTCATGCAGCTGGAAGAGAAAAACAAAGGTTCTGTCCCCTGGTCTGTTTATTGGGTCTACATCCAAGCAGCCGGAGGCCCCATGGCTTTCCTGACCATCACGGCGCTCTTCGTATTGAATGTGGGCAGCACGGCCTTCAGCAACTGGTGGCTGAGCTACTGGATCAAACAAGGCAGCGGGGTAGGAACAACCAGCATCTTTGCATTTATTTATTTCTTTGATTCCTATAGCCGCCCACCTTGATCCATGACTCTGGGCGGCTTACAATTCAAAACTTAGACAGTGGGGCCTCGGTACTCGGCTGTTTCAACACTCGTCGAATCTGGTACTTGACGCATTTTGATGCAAAAATGTTGTCCCGCTACTCATCGTTTGTCTGGTACTTGACGCCCTGCAAAAGGAAGTGGGGGGGGGACAGCCACAGAGGGCGGACAGGAAGTAAGCTATGCTGGGAAGGTCACTGACATAGGAAAAGGGACAGATAGGAAATTCTTCCCAGCCGAAACAAAGGTTCACATAGTAACTCACATGGTTTGTTTGGTACTCGTCCTTTTTAGTACTCTTTGCGCCTTCCAGAACCAATTAAAGACTCGTACGGAGGTACCACTATATACTATTAAAAAAAAAAAAATTAAAGCAACATTTTAAGCCAATCAAAACAGTAAAAAACATTTAAAGGCAGTAGAGAACCTTAAAACACCTAATTCGAAGTACACACTGGCCCGTTAACAATACAGTCAGGAGGAAGGGCCCTTGGCACATGTGGCTCCCCAGGCTTGGGAGCATAGTAGCCCTGTTCTTGGAGCTTTACAAAAGGCCTACAGGGTTGGGACCGTTCTAATCTCTGAAGGGAGGATGTTTCATAGAGCAGAGGCCGCTGCAGAAAAAGAATTGCCCTTCGTTTAGGGCAGCAGTGGGGAACCTTCGCTCTTTTATGACTTGTGGACTTCAACTCCCAGAATTCCTGAGCCAGCGTGGGGGAACTATGGCCCCTTCATGACTCGTGGACTTCAACTCCCAGAATTCCAGAGCCAGCATGGCTCAGCTTGGAAACCTCTCCCTTTCCCCTCAGCATGGCTGGCTCAGGAATTCTGGGAGTTGAAGTCCACGAGTCATAAAAGAGCCAAGGTTCCCCACCCCTGGTTTAAGGGAAGTTCCAAGATCATTGTTCTGTTTGTAAACAAGGAAGCAAATAATATGTCGTGTGTGTGAATTGTTATTGAACAAACAGTGCAACGGCAACAGTGTGCTCAAGCTAGTATTCTGGTTCTAGCGATTCTCGGATTCTGGAGCTAGTAATCAGTGGAATGGCTTGCCACAAGAAGTGGTGGGTGCTCCAACACTGGAGGTTTTTAAGAAGAGACTGGACAACCATTTATCTGAAAGGGTACAAGTAGTGCTCGACTTACAATAGTTCTTTTAGTGACAGTTTGATGAGTGTTGAAGTCCACAAGTCTTAAAAGTTGCCAAGTTTGGAGACCCCTGGGCAAAATCACGGACAAGATATCATGTGTAGATTTCTTAGCTGCATTTATGAGATGGGCCAACATGTGTCTTATTTCTGTCTTATTCATGAAACTCGTTCTTTTCTATTTTTTTTTTAAACAAACCTAGAACACGACTGTGACGTTGGGGAATGAAACCATGGTGAGCAACAGTATGAAGGATAACCCTCACATGCGTTACTATGCCGGCATTTATGCACTCTCCATGGGAGTCATGCTGATTCTGAAGGCTGTTCGTGGTGTTGTCTTTGTCAAGGTTGGTATTTGTGTAAGGAAGAGAGAACAACACAGTTCTAGGTCGCGTTAACGGAGATAGAATCAAGATCACATGAAACGTTTGTAGCACTTTATATAAGGCCTTAGTACAGTGGTTCTCAACCTGTGGGTCAGGACCCCATTTGGGGGCGAACGACCATTTCACGGGGGTCGCCAAACAATGCAGTCCACCATTTTTCCCCCCTTTTCCTTAGCTGTGCTACTCCTTTTTATTCTATTGGCTTTTGAAAGCCAATAGAATAGACTCTCTTGAATAGAGGCTAATTCTATTGGCTTTCAAAAGCCAATAGGAATTGTCCAGGCTGTCTCTGCCCTGCTGAGCCCGCCAAAAGTCCCATTCTGCAAACGGTGCTGCACCAGTTGAGTAGTCCTCGACTTACGACCGGTTGAGTAGTCCTCGACTTACGACCGGTTGGGGGTCACGGCATTAAAAAGGTTGAGAACCACTGCCTTAGTAAGACCACACTTGGGATATTGCATGCAGTTTTGGTCACCACGATGTAAAAAAAGATATTAAGACTTCAGATAAAATGCAGAGAAAAGCAAGAGATGATAAGGGAACTGGAGGATAAAACACGAACAGTTGCAGGAATTGGGTGTGTCTAGTCTAGTGAAAAGAAGGACCAGGGGTAACATGATAGCAGTCTTCCAATATCTCAGGGGCTGCCCCAAAGAAGAGGGAGTCAAGCTCTTCTCCAAAGCGCCTGAAGGCAGGACAAGAAGCAACGGGTGGAAACTGAGCAAGGAGAGAAGCAACCTAGAACTAAGGAGAAACTTCCTGACAGTTAGAACAATTAATCAGTGGAACAATCTGCCTCCAGAAGTTGTGGGTGCTCCAACACTGGAGGTTTTTAAGAAGAGATTGGACAACCATTTGTCTGAAACGGTATAGGGTTTCCTGCTTGAGCAGGGGGCTGGACTAGAAGACCTCCAAGGTCCCTTCCAACTCTGTTATTCTGTCAGCAAAATAATTCTTTCTTTTTCTCATTCTGCTATTCCAGACAGTAGATTCTTTCCACGAAAGGAGCTGCCTTCATTTCCCGATTTCTCCTTCTATAGCTTGATGTCATCTCATAAATATGGCAGAAGGCAATTGTAGTGTAATGTAGTGTAGTGTAGTGCCCTTCCCCTGCAAGCCCCTTCAGGTCATTTGTGAATTTTCTTTGAAAACTCCGGTGTGCCTGGTTCCAACAGTCCTCTTCTATTGTTGTGGAAAAAACCACGATACTTACATCAGAAGACAAGACCACGAAGGGTTGGAGAAAACAGGCTTTATTTGTGCACAATGGTTCAGAGCATTCACATGACAAATTCTGAACCCTGAGTTACTCTGAGGGTGTCACTTTTATACAGCTTGCCGCCCACGCTTAACCTAATAGATGACTTCTTATCTACCTTTAACACACTAAAAGAGAGAAGTTCATATCTTGAGACAACACACATAGGAAAAAGGAGAAGTTCACACAAACGGTTGTCTTACCACACCTCTCTACACGGGTGCTATCTTACAACATCTGTGACTTGCAGTTGATACTGACACTTCTTGTAAAATGGTTTCTACACAGCATGAACACATCTCTACAATTATGACACACAGGTTATATGATTTAGGTTACATTTCACAGCCAAGCTTAATATTATCTATTAACTATTGTCAGCAACAAGCATTCCTATTAAGATATAGATATATTGAACTTTTTCCTGCCCACCTCACTATGATCACTACAGGGGACATTGCGGGCGTCCTCCAGGCTGCACGACGAACTCTTCCGACGGATCCTCCGTAGCCCAATGAAGTTTTTCGACACCACACCTGCGGGGCGGATTCTCAATCGGTTCTCCAAAGATATGGATGAAGGTAATAAACTAGTAACCTGTTGGTGCTAATACAGGTGGCCTTTGACTGAGAACCATTCATTTAATGACTTCAAAAATACAACAGCACTGAAAAAAGTGACTTGTGACACGATTTTTTAAACCTGTGGCCCCGTTTTCGCACTTACGACCGTTGCAGCATTCCCTACAGTCACGTGATCAAACAGGAAAGCTGTCTTTGGAACGGTGCCAGTTTGTTGGGGATAAAAACCGGAAGAGGGTGTGCTACGTATTTTGTTTTGAATTTCTAGGACAGTGGTTCTCAACCTGTGGGTCGGGACCCCATTTGGGGCCGAACGACCACTTCACGGGGGTCGCCAAACAACGCAGTCCGCCATTTTTTTCCCTCTTTTCCTTAGCTGTGCTACTCCCTTTTATTCTATTGGCTTTTGAAAGCCAATAGAATAGACTCTCTTGAATACAGTCTAATTCTATCGGCTTTCAAAAGCCAATAGGAATTGTCCAGGCTGTCTCTGCCCTGCTGAGCCCGCCAAACGTCCCATTCTGCAAACGGTGCTGCATCAGTTGAATAGTCCTGGACTTACGACCGGTTGAGTAGTCCTCGACTTACGACCGGTTGGGGGTCGCGGCATTAAAAAGGTTGAGAACCACTGTTCTAGCAGAAGCGCAAGTTATAAATCTAAGACATAACGTGGTGAATGAGGTAGACCCATTTGGTCAACTCACTGCTGACTTTTTACTAAAGGAAGGCTAACGTGCAGTTGCATATTGCGCTTAGTGAAAGCCCTTAAAGGTGTTCACCATTTGGGGCAAGACTTCCCGAAATAATGAAATCCAGTAGCTGTTGGCACTTTGGGAAGGGAATCTGGCTCTTGAAGACTTCTGAATAGACAAATTGATGAAAGCAGAGTAGGAGGGCCCTCAGGTTGACTCAGCCTTCCATCCTTCCGGGGTAGGTAAAATGAGGACCCAGATTGTTGGGGGCAATGTAAATATATATATATACATTGCTTACTGGTGTACACCGCTTAGAAAGTGCTTGCACTTAAAGCGGTATATAAGTCTCATAAATAAATAAATACCTGGACTGGCCTTTCCTGAATCTCTCCTGGCCTGGACAAAAGAGGCTATAACAAGGTGTTGTCCCCCCCCCCACCAGCCGTGTTGTGTATATGTATAGGATATTATGGTTATATTTTTATCCCGCTTTCATATAAATAACTAAAGATGGGAAACATACCTCATGCTCCTTTTTCCCCACAACAACAACCCTGTGGTGTGGATTGAGCTGAGAGAGAGTGACTGGCCCAAAGTCAATCAGCCGGCTATCATGGCTAAGGCGGGGCTAGAACTCACGGTCTCCTGGTGATTGGCCCAAAGCCAACCAGCCGGCTTTCATGGCTAAGGCAGAACTAGAACTCACTGTCTCCAGGTGATTGGTCCACAGTCACCCACCTGGCTCTCATGCTTAAGGCGGGACTAGAACTCACGGTCTCCTGGTGATTGGCCCAAAGCCAACCAGCCGGCTTTCATGTCTAAGGCAGAACTAGAACTCACCATCTCCAGGTGATTGGTCCACAGTCACCCAGCTGGCTCTCATGCCTAAGGCAGGACTAGAACTCACAGTCTCCTGGTGATTGGCCCAAAGTCAACCAGCCGGCTTTCATGTCTAAGGCGGAACTAGAACTCAAGGTCTCCTGGTGATTGGCCAACAGTTATCCAACTAGCTTTCAGGCCTAAGGGTGGGGGACTAGAACTCAAGCTGTCCTGATGATTGCCCCAAAGTCACCCAGTTGACTTTCACGCCTAGGGGAGGCCTAGAATTCAGACTCCTCTGGTTCCTAGGCCAGCACCCTCACTATTATGCCTAACTCGGTTGTCGATAGTGTTCACCCTGGTGAGAATTTAAGCCTATGCTAATCGGCTGGGTCTGTCCGTCTCTTCCAGTTGATGTCCGCCTGCCTTTTCAAGCTGAAATGTTCATACAGAATGTCATCCTGGTGTTCTTCTGCGTGGGAGTGATCTCTGGCGTCTTTCCATGGTTCCTAATGGCAGTGGGTCCCCTCGTGGTTCTTTTCACCATTCTTCATGTTGTGTCTAGGTAAGAGCAGCAATTGTTATGGGTCATTTAAGACGTTGTTCACCTAATGAGAAGGAAGGACTCACTGGAGAAGAGGGCACTAGAAAAATGGGATGACAGAGAACGAAGTGGCTGGATGGAGTCCCTGAAGCAGTACGTGTGAGCTTAAATGGACTCCAGAAGATGCTAGAGGACAGGAAGGCCTGGAGGAACGTTGTCCATGGGGTCGCGATGCATCGGACACAACTTTGCAACTAACAATAACAAAGACATTGTTAACCTTGAGAGTCTTCCATAACTTTGTGTTACTTCATTGGTTGCCAGCTGCTTCCAAACCCAATTCGGGCTAAAGCAGGGGCCTTCAAACTTGGCTCTTTTATAACTTGTGGACTTCAACTCCCAGAATTCCTCAGTTAGGCATCCTGGCTGAGGAATTCTGCGAGTTGAAGTCCGCAAGTCATAATAGGGCCAAGTTTGAAGACCCCTGGGCTAAAGCATCCAATGACTGGTTGTTCTCATATTTTTGTTAGACCTTTACTTCCAGTTGGTTGTGGGGTTTTTTTGTACGCAGAGTGTTCATTCGGGAGTTGAAACGACTGGACAACATTTCGCAGTCTCCATTTATTTCTCACATCACTTCAAGCATTCAAGGTCTCTCCACCATCCACGCCTACAATAAAGGAGAGGAATTCCTATACAAGTGAGTCCGTTTCTTTTCTGACGTTCAGTCTTAGTTGGTACAAAACAGACAAGCCAGGATTTTTTTTTTAAAAAAAAGTTGGGTTTATTGCACAAGCCATAGTGGCTTAATTCACTCCGAATGCCAGTTCATGTAGAAATAGTGATAATATTTCAGATGAATTGGTTCACAAGCTGCTCCCTTAATTTGCTAGCAGTCACGTGCATCGTGTTTTGTGAAACCTCTCCAATTCTGGTTAAAAATGAGATACGGGTGGTCCTTGATTTATGACCGCAATTGAGTCCAAAACTTCCATTCCTAACAAGACTGTTCTTAAGTTGGTCCCATTTTACAACCTTTCATGTCACAATTGTTAAGTAAATCACTCCAGTTGTTAAGTTAGTGACAGTTGTTAAGTGACTCTGGCTTCCTCCATTGACTTTCCTTGTCAGAAATCAAATGATGGGATTTACCAGAGGGAATATTTAAAAATTAAACATCGGTTTGAATATGGTTAAAGAAATAGAAAGGCTTTGGATATAAATGAAGATTAGTTTAAGAGGGATGAACCCCTCAAGTAACATAGTATTTTCTTTCTTTCTTTCTTTCTTTCTTTCTTTCTTTCTTTCTTTCTTTCTTTCTTTCTTTCTTTCTTTCTTTTTCTTTCTTTTTCTTTCTTTCTTTCTTTTGTGTTTTTTTTGACATAAGAAATATAAAAATGTTGGGACGGTTTATATATAGAAAAGAAATGTTTTCTCTGTTTTCTTTTTTTTTTAAGATATGAGAAATGTAAAAAATGTTCAGATGGCTTGTATGAGAAAAAAGACTTAAATACTTAAGTGTAATCAGAATGTGTAGTCAGAATGTTTTGAATATTGTGAGGAAAACAAGTTTAAATAAGAATTTTGTAAACAGGATCTGTGACGAAGCAATCGAGATGATCAATTAGAAAAGAAGCTTTATATTGATGTGGTTATTGTTTGCAGAAAGATGAGAAAAATATCTATATTTAATTGTCATTTATTTAAATAATAAGAACTGTATTAAGGTTGGCAAAAGAGAATATTATTGGAAGAAGAGAAAGTCAAGCAAAAGGGGAATCACGTGAACCCCCCCCCCCGGGGGGACACGGCAACCGTCCTAAATACATGGCCGTCGCTAAGCATCCAAATTTTGATCACCCGATCTTAGGGAAGGCTGCAACAATCATTAAGTGTGAAAAATGGTCACTTTTTTTGGTATCGTTGTAGTTTTAGACAGTCACTAAATGAACATGTCATGGTTCTGATAGATGAGACCAGTAGAAATAAGAACTCTGAGGCAATTGCTTTCCTCAAAGAACAATTTTAATGGCTACATAATATCAGCAGGAACATAGGTGAAACCAAAACTAGAAGTCCCCCCCCCCAAAGGTTACAAAGTAAAAGTTAAACTCCCCACCCGCTAAATATGTAATAAATCACATTCTCCAATTAACACCTTTGGCGGCTCTATTTGACCTTGGTTCCCACAGGAAAGTTATTGTTTTGTCTGAAACAGAAGCATGCATTTTCCCTCCACCCAAAGCTGCGGCAAGCCGATAAACGAAGAAAGATGGTTGTGTGACCAAAAGTAGTTTTGTAGGTTTGACAGAACGCCTGTACCTGCATTTTAATTGTAAATATTTTCTGCTTCTAGATATCAGCAACTGCTGGATGATAATCAGGCGCCTTTCTTCTTGTTCAGCTGTGCGATGCGCTGGCTGGCTGTGAGATTGGATATTGTCAGCATCGCCCTCATTATAACCACTGGCTTAATGATCATCTTAATGCACGGCCAAATCCCGCCCGCGTACGCTGGGCTCGCCATCTCCTATGCGGTTCAGGTGAATGCTCCTCTTGTATGTCAAAACAAAGTTGCGTTTTGGAACTCCACAGTGTAAGCTGGGCCCAGTCACAAGGGCGTTGTTGATTTGATTTTATATCACAGTAGTCCTTGACTTACGACTGTTTGCTGGGCCACTGGTCAAAGTTAGGATGGACTTACCTAGGGGGTACTTATGCCCTGGATTCCAAGTTCTGATCGTCAGAGCCCCCCCCAAACACACACCGGCGTGCATAGGACTGCAATGGGCACTTGGCAAGCAGGCTGCATTTACAACCGTTTGCCGTATCTTGTGATTGCGTGACCCACGTTTTACAGCTGTTTGGCTGAAAACTGGCATCTGCTTCCGGTTTTCAGAAAGAACAACCCATAGCAAATTATGGGTTCCCTTAATGACCGCCACAAGAAAAGGTCGTAAAATCTGTAACAACTCTCACAATTTAACGACCGTAATGAGCAGGCTTCATTACGGTCATAACGTGAGGACTACCTAAAACAGTGGTTCTCAACCTGTGGGTCGGGACCCCATTTGGGGTCGAACGACTATTTCACGGGGGTCGCCAAACAACGCAATCCACCATTTTTTTCCCCTTTTCCTTAGCTGTGCTACTCCCTTTTATTCTATTGGCTTTTGAAAGCCAATAGAATAGACTCTCTTGAATAGAGTCTAATTCTATTGGCTTTCAAAAGCCAATAGGAATTGTCCAGGCTGTCTCTGCCCTACTGAGCCCGCCAAAAGTCCCATTCTGCAAACGGTGCTGCACCAGTTAAGTAGTCCTCGACTTACGACTGGTTGAGTAGTCCTCGACTTACGACCGGTTGGGCGTCGCGGCATTAAAAAGGTTGAGAACCACTGACCTAAAGAGACTAACAAGTGGCACCTGTCTGCTTGCTCCTCTGTCCATCAAAAATCCTACGACACTGAAAATAGGTAGTGGGGACACTGTGGAATATTTATGAACATCCTCTGTTAAAATGGCTTGTTTGGAAGAAAAAGTTCCTGTGGGTTAAAAAAATAAAAAACCTCGGAGCTGAGAAAAGGCAGGGATGAGGTGTGGCTGAAGTAGGCAGTAAGGTGAATAAAATTAACTATAGTTTTTGTTCGTGCTGGCTCTTCTCCACGGAGGCAGCCTTGAACGGAACTTGACCACTAAAAAGGAATGGAAAGCCTTGAATTTTATGACACTGCTTTCCTTCTTATTGCGGCGTGGTTCATGATAAAGCCTCACTTCACCACACTCATCCGATGGGATTAAGTTGTTCCATAGAGAATCACTCTCGAGGTTTTCACGGCTAATAAGTTGGTTCATGTATCCTCGTGCTGCAAGTAACAGCGATTCGTTTCCTTCTCAGTTAACGGGACTGTTCCAGTTTACCGTCAGGTTGGCTTCGGAGACGGAGGCCCGCTTTACGTCTGTGGAGAGAATTGACCACTACATCAAGGTATTTAAGATTCTGTCCACTGCCCAATATCTTCCCCAGTGCCCCGCGTCGTCTAGAACAGGGCTTTTCAACCTTTTCACCCACTGTACCACTTTTAGGATATGGCAACATCCGAGTACCACCAGTCGCCTAGCAAGGTGTCAAAAACTTGATGACCGCCCGCCCCAAAAGGAAAAAAGTGATAAAGTACAGGTAGTCCTCGACTTACAACAGTTCGCTTAGTGACTGTTTGAAGTTACAACGGCACTGAAAAAAGTGCCCCCCAAGCCACAGCCGAGCAAGAGAGGCCCGGCGGCGCTCTTCCTCCTGTCCGAGGTTTTCACTGTTGTGAGCATTTCTGTTGAGGATTGGCAGTGGGGGTGGGGTGGGGGGGTGTTTGGTTTTTATTCCCCCCGTCTGCTGGGCGGTTGCAGCAGGTTTTGGTCACTTCACCTGACCCTGGGACACTGTGACCGTCATAAATATGAATCAGTTGCCAAGCATCTGAATGTAAATCACAAGACCCTGGAGATGCTGCAACATTCCAGCTGATCGATGCTTCTTCTGGGCTCAGCAGAAGTGCCAGGATCAGCACCGAGGTCCAGCTGGAGCCTGGAGCTGATCCTGGCGCTTCTGCTGAGCCCTGACAGCCTTGCAGCTCCAGCCATCTCTCGCTCAGGCTTGTGCGGTGCTGCCACCGGTTCAGCTCATTCCTTTCCCCCGCTACCACTTTTCTAGGATAGTCGCGTACCACCTGCCAGCTGCCAATGAACCACAGGTGGTACCCGTACCACTGGTTGAAAAGCCCTGCTCTAAAGCAGGGGTCCTCAACCTGGGCAACTTTAAGTCTTGTGGACTGAGGATTTCTGGGAGTTGAAGTCCACAAGTCTTAAGTTGCCAAGGTTGAGGACACCTGCTCTAGAAAGATGCTCCCTGATTTCTGCCATATATTCTTAAACCATCCAATCACAGGCCGTCTCAAAAGTGCTTTTCCAAAAGGCAACTGGACTTGCTTAATTCTTTCCTTGAAAAACATTTCGCTTCTCCAAGAAGCTTCTTCGGTTCTAACTTCTCCAGACAGTGAACGAATTCAAAGATAAAATCAAAAGGATAGCAGCGAGTGCCATCAACAAGGATAATGGTGTAAAAATCCAAAACGTTCCTGAAGTGCCTACGAGAATCGGTCTTCTGGAACCAGAAGAAACATAATCTGAAACACAAAGGCTAACCTCTCACAGATGAGACGTTGATCAACAAAACAGAGGGAAGTTGATACCTCTTGTAAGAGAAAGATAGTTTGGGCTATTATGTGTGAGGTTCACTCTGCTGAAAAAAGCAGAACAGATGCTTGAGGAATGATTAATATTACATTACACTGCCTTGGTAAGGCCACCCTTGGAATACTGCATCTAGTTTTGATCACCACGATGTAAAAAAGATGCTGAGACTCTAGAACAGTGGTTCTCAACCTTTTTAATGCCGCGACCCCCCAACCGGTCGTAAGTCGAGGACTACTCAAAGAGGTCGTAAGTCGAGGACTACTCAACTGGTGCAACACCGTTTGCAGAATGGGACTTTTGGCGGACTCAGCAGGGCAGAGACAGCCTGGACAATTCCTATTGGCTTTTGAAAGCCAATAGAATTAGACTCTGTTCAAGAGAGTCTATTCTATTGGCTTTCAAAAGCCAATAGAATAAAAGGGAGTAGCACAGCTAAGGAAAAGGAAAAAAATGGCGGACTGCGTTGTTTGGCGACCCCCGTGAAATGGCCGTGCGACCCCAAATGGGGTCCCGACCCACAGGTTGAGAACCACTGCTCTAGAAAGAGTACAGAGAAGAGCAACAAAAATGATTAGAGGTCTGGAGGCTAAAACATTCAAGGAACGGTTGCTGGAATTGGGTATGTCTAGTTTAATGAAGAGAAGGACCAGGGGTGACATGACAGGAGTCTTCCAGTATCTCAGGGGCTGCCACAAAGAAGAGGGAGTCAAGCTACTCTCCAAAGCCCCTGAAGGCAGGACAAGAAGCAACCGATGGAAACTAATCAAAGAGAGAAGCAACCTAGAACTAAGGAGAAACTTCCTGACAGTTAGAACAATTCACCAGTGGAACAACCTGCCTCCAGAAATGGTGAATGCTCCATCACTGAAGATTTTAAAGAAGAGACTGGACAACCATTTATCTAAAATGGTTTAGGGTTTTCTGTTGAGATTGGACTTTCCGACTTTGTTATTCTGTTAATCGTTCCTAGAATGCTGCCCGTAATTGACATCTTTTCTCTTCTCTCTCGGCGATTCCCAGACTCTTCCCCTGGAGGCCCCGGCTCGCATCAAGAATAAGGCCCCCCTTCCAGACTGGCCCCACGAAGGAGAAATCCGCTTTGAAAATGCCGAAATGCGTTATCGTGAGAACCTGCCGCTTGTCCTCAAAAAAGTCTGCTTCACCATTAAACCCAAGGAGAAGATTGGAATTGTGGGGAGAACCGGCTCAGGTAAGGCTGGGGTGCTGCTCTAGCTGCTCCTGTCTAGATTTTTTTTTTTTTTTAAAAAAAAGCTCACTGGAGCCACCTTGTGGGGATTAGAAGTAGTAAAAAAACCCAACTATTTCTGAAGAGGGGGAAAAAAAATTCGCACCTGTATTTCCTGTGCTAAAATAGGTTTTATGAAGATAAAACATCGGATGTTTTTGCATTGACAACAGAGGGAAATGTAGCCATCTTTTACCTTTTGCTTTTAGAGCAGTGTTTCTCAACCTTGACAATTTTAAGGCATGTGGACTTCAATTCCCAGAATTCCACAGCCAGCAATGCTGGCTGTGGAATTCAGGGAGTTGAAGTCCACATGCCTTAAAATTGTCAAGGTTGAGAAACACTGTTTTAGAGTTAGATGATGCTGGGAGGGGGGAGGTGAACGAGAGTCCAGCTAGACATAACAACACTAGAGCTAACCTGAGAATCAAGGTTATTGTAACCAGAGCTGATAAGGAATTGGTGGCTGGAGAACGGGAAAGGAAGCCCCTGCTTCAAGCTAATTGGGGAATGTGATTTATGACTGTTAACTGGAGGAGGGAAATGAGCTTTGATACTATGTGCCCAGGGGAGGGGAATTCAGTTTTTGGCTTCCTGCTGTTCAAAATAAAGATTCTTTAAGGTAAACAATCCCTCTGAAGTTCTTTGAAGAGTTTCATCTGTCGGAACCATGACAGGATGACTAATTCACAGTAACTAGGGTGCATGTCTGCTCAGCCAATGCACAAGTGTTACTTAAGATTTCTCATTGAAGTATCTCCTAAAAACATCAATGAGAGTCTAGATCAGTGGCGGCGAACCTATGGCACGCGTGCCAGAGGCGGCACTCAGAGCCCTCTCTGGGCACATGCGCCATGCCCCGGAGATGGCAACCATCCCTCTTCAACCAGCTGCCCGCTAACTTGCCGAGGTCCCACATAGCCAGATGCATCCCACCACCCATGCAGTCACTGGCCTCTGTGCAGCGCTGATGGTGTCAGGCAGCAGTTACCCCAGCCCCTGCCTCACCTTGCCCTGTGACAATGGCACCCCTGCCCTGCCTCGCCTCGTCCAGCAGGACGAGCCTCTTGCCCACCGCCCCATCTGTCAGAGACCCCCTGGATCTCCCCCAACCTGCCCGGCCCCCACAGACGTCGCTCCCCACGACAACATCGAGGTGATCACGCCCACCTTGGCCACACCCACCCAGTCTGCCATGACCACCACAGCCACGCCCACCCAGTGGGCCCCACCCACCTGGCCCCCGGCATTACATAAGTGGGTTTTGGGTTGCAGTTTGGGCACTCGGCCTCTAAAAGGTTCACCATCACTGGTCTAGATGTCACAGGGCATTATAATGCTGTCAGCAAATGGGCCTTCCGGGTGACTACAGGTCGTCCTGGACTTACGACTGACGTTATGGCAGACTTCCCCTTACAACCTGGTTCTGAACTCAAAACGACAGACTCGGTGGACCGCTGGGTCCTTTTTCTGCCCTCAGCTTTCTATGTTTCTGTTAACATTGGGTCAGTCACGTGGGTGACCCGGTTTACGGCCATCACGACTTAACAACCATTACGGGTGCAAGTGGAGAGCTACCTGCACCACCTTCTCTGTGCTGAGTGTGCACTTAGCGACTGTTTTCGTAGAAGTGTCATTGTAGGATAAGAAAGGAGGGTCTGGTCTTCTCTGGCCACAGAGCAATTACTTCTTCCACTATGCCAGTGTGTGTAGACTCCAGACTCCTGCATAATCATGGATCCCGGGTGTGGGTTTTTTTCTTCTTCTTCTTCTTTCTCTTTGCATTGCAGTTGTTAAGTTAGGAACCTGGTTGTCAGAAGGTCGCAAAAGGGGATCACGTGACACCCCCGGGATGCTGCGGCCGACATAAATACGAGTCCGTTGACAAGCGTCCGAATTTGGATCACGTGACCATGGGGGATGCCGCCACGGCTGCAAGTGTGAAAAAAGGGTCATAAATCACTTTTTTCACTGCCGCCGTAATTTCGAACAGTCACTAAATGAACGGGTCTTTAAGTTGAGGACTGCCTGCATTCCACTGTTCCGAATGTCAGAAAATTTCTCCTTCCTTCCAGATTGAATCTCTCTTTAACACGCTTCTGCCATTTTTTTTTTCAAGCAGCCGCTAAAGAGCTCCTGCGAGAGCAGATAGGCCAGCCTTGCACGTTCCTCAATATGGCAGCTGATGGCGATTTCCCTTGTTTTCTTTCCCCCAGGAAAATCCTCCTTAGGGATGGCTCTCTTTCGCCTGGTGGAGCTCTCGGGGGGCTGCATTAAAATTGACGGAGTGAAAATCAGCGACATCGGCTTGGCAGATCTTCGGAGCAAGCTTTCCATAATCCCCCAGGAGCCAGTCCTCTTCAGTGGCACTGTGAGGTTGGTATAACCGCAAAGCAAGTGAGAGAGAGACAGAGGGAAGGAGGGAGGGATGGAGAGGGAGAGAAAGAAAGAGAAAGAGAGAAAGAGGGAGAGAAAGAGAGGGAGAAAAGGCGGGAAGAGAGAGGAAGGGAGAGAAAGGGAGAGAAAGAAAGAGAGGGAGAGAAAAAGAGAAAGGGAGAGAAGGAGAGAGGGAGGGAGGAGAGGAAGAGAGAGAGGGAAAGGGAGAGAGGATGGGAGAGAGGGGGAGAGAAGAAGAGAGAAAGGGAGAGAGAGAGAAGGAGAAAGAAAGGGAGAGAGGGAGAGAAAGGGAGAGAAGGAGAAGGAGAGCGAGAAGATGGGGAGAGGAAAAGAGAAAGAGGGAGGAGAAAGGAAGGGAGGGAGGGAGAGAGGGAGGGAGAAGGAGAGAGAAGATGGGAGAGAGAAAAAGAGAAAGGGAGAGAAGGAGAAAGAGGAAGGGAGAGAGGGAGAGAAAGGAGGGAGAAGGAGAGAGGATGGGAGAGAAAAAGAGAAAGGGAGAGAAGGAGAAAGAGGAAGGGAGAGAGGGAGAGAAAGGAGGGAGAAGGAGAGAGGATGGGAGAGAGATGGGAGAGAAAAAGAGAAAGGGAGAGAAGGAGAAAGAGGAAGGGAGGGAGAGAAAGGAGGGAGAAGGAGAGAGGATGGGAGAGAGATGGGAGAGAAAAAGAGAAAGGGAGAGAAGGAGAAAGAGGAAGGGAGAGAGGGAGAGAAAGGAGAGGGAGAAGGAGAGAGGATGGGAGAGAAGAAAGAGGAGGAGAGAGAGGAAGGGAGAGGGAGGAGGAAAGAGGGAGAGGAAAGAGGGAGAGGAAGAAGGGATTGCCTCCGGTTAGTCATAATGAAAATGAGTTTACTGGGAAATATAATTCTGAAACTGGCTTCACAGATTGTGCTAAGCCGCAATTTGCTAGACCAAAGTGGATCCACTTTATTGCCTGGCCCTTACAGGCAGTCCTCAACTTACAAGGGTTCATTTTGTGACCATTCAAAATTCCAACGGCCCTGAAAAAAAAAAGTGACTTTAAAACGACCTTTTTTCACACAAGCCTTGCAGACTTCCCCAAGGTCACCTGATCAAAATCCAGACCCTTGGCAACTGGTTCACGTTTACAGGTTGCAGTGTCCCGGGGTCACGTGATCCCCTTTTGCAACCTTTGCCAGATTCGCTTAGCCAACGTGTGGCTAACTTAACAAAACCGCAACGTTTCACTTAAACAACTGCGGCAAAGAACGGCCATAAGATGGGGCAAAACTCAACTAGCAGCATGTCTCTCTCAACAACATAAATTTTGGGCTCCATTGTGGCCGTAAGCTCAAGGACTGTCTGGAGTTCTTGTTTACAAACGGGGGTGGCAGGGTTTATACAACAGGTATTTCTCAGCTTTTTAAGGTCTGTGTGGACTTCAATTCCCAGAATTCTCTATTCTGTGTGTGTGCTCAGTGTGCGCCATTCCAGTCGAAGTCCGTCAATAATTCAGCTAACCGTTCTGCTCCTGCTTCTCCTGCTCACTCCTTACAACAGGGGTCTTCAAACTTGGCAACTTTAAAGACTTGTGGACTTCAACTCCCAGAATGCAGGGCTGGCTGAGGAATTCTGGGAGTTGAAGTCCACAAGTCTTAAAGTTGCCAAGCTTGAAGACCATTGCCTTACAAGACGGAATTGCCCTTGAAAAAGGGCTTAAGTTTCCCGTGGATTATATCTATTTTGATGGAAACGGTTAGTGATTTGCTGTTACATTTTGGCTTCTTCAGATCCAATTTGGACCCTTTCACACAGTACAGCGAGGAGCAGATCTGGGAGACTTTGGAAAGGACTCACATGAAAGACTGCGTAAGTACAAGAACCGGGAGTTAAATTTCCTTTCTGTTCTGCTGCTCCATTGTGGCTATCACTGCACTTTTCCACAGAAAACTGCTGGGCTCTTCAGGGAACACAGATAGTCAGTCACTGTTCTATCCCAGCCTATAGCCGTCCTTGTTAAAGGCACAAGGACCAAACCCCTGTTGATAAAATAGGCTGGAGACTTTAAAACAAAACAAACCCCTTTTAATATAGGTGACAAACCTGCCAAATAGTCCAAAACACAAACAGCAAAACTCAATCCAAAGGAAGGAAATAGTCCACAGGAAACACGATGCAAACAGAAGAGTAGTCACAAGCAAGACGAATAGACCAGGATCCAAAGAAGTATTTTGCAAACGGTTGCCTTCAGCAACCAGCACTGCCCACACCTCCTCTTTTTATACAGCAGTCCCAAGGCGTTGCCTCTCAGTGCCTTCTCCTTTTACTCTGGAGTTGCCGTATTGACTGCTGATTTACTCTAGCTAATTGACGACATGTGCGAGCATCAATTAGCATGTCCATCAGGTTTGAGTCCTCCAAGTCTGACTCATTCTCCTCACACAGCTGAGCTTCATCAGGAACACGACTGGAGGGCTCAGGCTCTGCATCAAACCGTGAGTCCTGTAATTCATCAGAGCCTCCCTCTGCCCCTGATGGCCCTTCAGATGCCTCCTCCTCCACCTCCTCAGATTCCTCAGACTCAGCTGTTGGGAGCACAGACGGCACGGAATCACAACAGTCACTTAGCAACTACTTAAAGTCACTACGGAGCTGAAAAAGAGTGGCTTATATACTGGTCGTCGTACATATGACCTTCACAGCATCCCCGTGCTCATGTGATCGTGACTTGGATGTGTGGCAACAGGCAGGTTTTTTAACAATGGTTGCAGCTTCCCGGCGTCCCGTGATCTCAATTTCTCAGCTGGTTTCCGACAAACCAAATCGGTGGAAGAAGCTGGATTTGCTTAACAATCATGGCAAAAAGATTGCAAAATGGGCGCGACTCACTTAACGACTTAGCTATGGAAGTTCCAGTCCCGATTGTGGTCATCCGATGAGGACTATCTGTACCTTCCACAGGCTGGAAGAGGAGGAGAAGGGACGGAATCAAGAATCTGCAGATAGTTTATTTTTAATTTATTTACTTTTATGGATTAAATTTTTAGGCCGCCCATCTCTCCTATAAAGGGACTCTGGGCGGTTTTTGTTGTTGTTGACTCTTGTTGACTTTTCTTTCTGCAGCTTGTCCTCAGCTTACAAAAGTTCCTTTAGTGACCGTTCGATGTTACAACAGCACTGATAAAGGTGACTTATGACCGCTTTTCATGCTTAACGACCGTTGCAGCATCCCCATGGTCACATGTTCAGAATTCAGACGCTTGGCAACTGACTCATATTTATGACGATTGAAGTGTCCCCGGGGGTCCCGTGACCCCCTTTTGCGACGTTCTGACAAGCAAAGTCCACGGGGAAGCAAGATTCACTGAACAGCCGAGTTACTAGCTTAACAAGCACAGTGATTCACTCAAGAATCGTGGCGACAAAGGTCGTAAAATGGGACAACGTTCACTTAACATCTGCCTTGTTACGCAACCGAAATTTTGGGCTCAGTTGTGGTCGTTAAGTTGAGGACTACCTATATTTCCAAGTAATAAACATATCTCTTTAAAAGGCCTGGGTTAAAAATCATTGGGGCTGAAACCTTCATTATCAGGAATCACTTTCACTTCTGGTGACGTATCAGGTCAAACGTTGCGTATGTTTACACTCTAGAGCAGGGGTCTTCAAACTTGGCCCTTTTATGACTTGTGGATTTCAACTCCCAGAATCCCTCAGCCAGACATGTTGGTTGGGAAATTCCGGGAGTTGAAGTCCACAAGTCTTAACAGCCAGCAGTGAGCCAGCCGTCTGCTGCAGCTGCCAAAAAAAGCCAACACAGTGCTAAGCTGCATTAACAGAGGGAAGAACTCAAGATCACTTGAAGTGTTAATACCACTTTACATGGCCTTGTTAAGGCTATTGCATGTAGTTTTGGTGGGCACGATGTAAAAAAGATGTTGAGACTCTAAATAGAGTGCAGAGAAGAGCAACGAAGATGATTAGGGGCCTGGAGGCTAAAGCATATGAGGAACGGTGGCTGGAATCGGGTATGTCCAGTTTAATGAAGAGAAGGATGAGGGGGACATGATAGCAGTCTTCCAATATCTCAGGGGCTGCCATAAAGAAGAGGGAGTCAAGCTATTCTCCAAAGCGCCTGAAGGCAGGACAAGAAGCAACAGATGGAATCTAATCAAGGAGAGAAGCAACCTAGAACTAAGGGGAAACTTCCTGACAGTGAGAACAATTAACCAGTGGAACTACCTGCCTCCAGAAGCGGTGAATGCTCCAACAAAGTTTTTAAGAAGAGACTGGACAGCCATTTGTCTGAAATGGTATAGGATTTCCTGCCTGAACAGGGGGTTGGACTAGATGACCTCCAAGGTCCCTTCCAACTTTTATTATTATTTTTGTTGTTGTTTCTGTTGTTGTTATTTATCATCATTATTATTATGAATCATCGCACAGTCAGCCAGATGTTCAGACTGGATTTGGCATTTTGTCTACCTATCGAGTCCTTACCCAGGACCTGGGATAGGTAGATGTGGATGTTTGATGTATTACAGATATCGTCGCAGGATGGAAGCAGTTCCTAATAAGGCCACCTTTTGCAATTGACTAATAGCGAATTTGTCAATGCCAATGGTGTTCAAGTGGTGCTCCAGTTGTTTTGGGATTGCACCCAAGGAGCCTATGACTATTGGTACTACCCTTGATTGCTTTTGCCACAGTCTTTCTATTTCTATTTGTAGGTCTTTGTATTTTGTGATCTTCTCCAGCTCTTTCTCTTCTATTCTGCTGTCTCCAGGCACTGCCACATCCACTATCCAGACTTTTTTTGTCTTTCTTTCTTATCGACAATTGTTGTTGTTGTTATTATTATTATTATTATTATTATTATTATTTGCTAAGTTTGGAGACCTTGGCTTAGAGCAGGGGTGGGGAACGATGGTCCCTTTATGACTTGTGGGCTTCAACTCCCAGAATTCCTGAGCCAGCCCACCACCTCTGGCTTAGAACCATGCATTTGACCTTCTTCCATTGCTTTGTTTTCATTTAGATTTCTCAGCTGCCCATGAAACTTGAATCCGAAGTGATGGACAATGGGGAAAATTTCTCTGTTGGGGAGAGGCAGTTGCTTTGCATCGCCAGAGCCTTGTTGCGTCGTTGCAAGGTGAGTTTTGTGTAGGAGGTTTCTGCTACTCGAGAACCCTGTTCTGAAATCCAACCTGGAAAAACAATTTCCCGTAGTTTGTTTCGACTTTGTTCCAAGGACTCAGGTTGATTTCTTCTACCGATCCAGGAGGAAAAACTGTTCAGCTTTTCTGAAGGTTCTCTAGGCAAAATTTCAAAACTTTGTGGGGTGTGTGTGTCCGCGTTGGGGGTAGGGGGGATGTTCTTTAGTATAGCTCACTTACATATTGTTTTTCCTGGCTTTACTCTTTCAAAATTTCTCTGGGTCCTTGAAGGGTAGAGAGCAATTCTGGAGAAAGACGATTGCAGCAGAGAGTTGTCTTAAAATGGTCCCCGTTGTCCTAAGTTTTGTTTTCTTAATTTAAATCAGAAGGATTGTATGTATTCAGGGAAAGGCGCAGGGCACTCGTACATGCTACAGGATTCATTCCTGGCCTACGATTAATGTTGGTTTGATACAACCCTAAATATGGGGAGCCAGTCCAACAGGAGAATGGGAAGAATGTTCTGGGCACTTTTGTAAAAGAAGCAAAAGACAATTAACGTTTGCACTAGGCTTTTGCAAAAGGAAGGATTCCCTCACACGTACGTGTCACGGTTCCGACAGATTTGTTGTTAATTGCGAAGTCGTGTCCGACCCATCGCGACCCCATGGACAACGTTCCTCCAGGTCTTCCTGTCCTCTACCATCTTCTGGAGTCCATTTAAATTGACACCTACTGCTTCAGTGACTCCATCCAGCCATCTCATTCTCTGTCGTCCCCTTCTTCTATTGCCCTCAATCTTTCCCAGCATTAGGCTCTTCTCCAGTGAATCCTTCCTTCTCATTAGGTGGCCAAAGTACTTGAGTTTCAACTTCATTCCGACAGATGAAACTCTTCAAAAGAACTTCGAGGCATTGTTTACCTTAAAGAATCTTTTATTCGAGTAGCATAATATCGGCACTACATAATCAAGCCAAAAACTGAATTCCTCTCCCCTGGGCACATAGTATTAATATTAAAGCACAATTCCCTCCTCCAATTAACAGTCATAAATCACATTCCCCAATTAGCTTGAAGCGGGGCCAATTCTTTATCAGCTCTGGGCTCAATAACCTTGATTCTCAAGCTAAGTTTAGTGTTGTTATATCTAGCTGGACTCTCATTCACATCCTCCCTCCCTTCCAGCATCATCTAACTCTAAAAGTGAAAGGGAAAAAAAAGATGGCTACATTTCCATCTGTTGTCAGTGCAAAACATCCGATGTTTAGCAGTGTTGACAGTACGTATGGAACCGACTATTTGACACAGCAGTATGAGCAGAAAAATGTTTTATAGCACTTGAAAGCAAATGCATTTGTACAACAGTCCCCAGTCCACCATGCAAGCTTATATTACCGTGAATTTATTCTATAGAGGCAGTCCTCGAATTGCAACAGTTCATTTGACAGGATTGAACGGGATTGAACGGGATTGAACAAAGTGACTTATGACCAGTTTTCACACTTAACGACTGTTGCAGCATCCCCACGGTGACATAATCAAAATTCAGACGCTTGGGAACTGATTCATATTTATGACGGCCGCAGCGTCCCCTGGGGTCACGTGATTCCCCTCTTTTGCGACCTTCTGACCAGCAAAGTCAATTGGGGGAAGCCCGATTCACTTCACACCCATGTTACTCACTTAACAACTGCAGTGATTCACTTAAGAACCAGGGTAAGAAAGGTGGTAAAATGGGGCAAAATTCACTTAACAACTGCTTCACTTAGCAGCAGAAATTTTGGGCCCAGTTGGATCGTAAGTTGAAGACTACTCCTATACAGTCGAGTTACGTTGGCAACACCATGAACTAAATCAGGGTAAGCAACCTTGGCTCTTTTATGACTCGTGGACTTCAACTCCCAGAATTCCTGAGCCAGCCATGCTGAGGGGAAAGGGAGAGGTTTCCAAGCTGAGCCATGCTGGCTCAGGAATTCTGGGAGTTGAAGTTCACCAGTCATGAAGGGGCCATAGTTTCCCCATGCTGGCTCAGGAATTCTGAGAGTTGAAGTCCACAAGTCATAAAAGAGCCAAGGTTGCCCATCCCTGCAATAGTAAATAAATAAACAGTGTAAAACAATTAAAAGGTCAAAAACGTCTGGGCGGCTGAAAGTTAAAACATTAAAACTGAGAACGAAATGGATAAAATGAACACACGGAGCTCCATACGTGCTGTTTGGGAAATCCTGGGTATTGAACTCCATACCTGCAGGATAGGGAATTCTGGGATTTGAAGTCCACATGCTTTAAACTAGCCAAAATTGGGAAATTGTCAGCTGCCTTATTATTATTAAGGTCTTATTATTATTCCAGGCTGACCGAGGTTGATGCAGGACAGCTGAGCTTTCATTAGACAAACAAAGATTCCAGGTCTTACTATTATTCCAGGATGACCAAGGTTAATGCAGGACAGCTGAGCTTTTATTAGACAAATGAGAAGAGCTGTATTCTACGACCCCACCCGCACACCCTCAGCCCCTTTGCTTATACTTTCAACATTGTAGGTGTTTCATTTTGTGTCACGCTATCTTTCAGTCCTAATGGAAGCCCAGGGAAAGAGTTGATTGCTACGTTTTTAATGAAGCTCATGCGGTTGTTCCACAGATCTTAATCCTGGATGAAGCGACGGCCGCTATGGACACCGAGACCGATTTACTGATCCAAGAGACAATCAGAGAAGCCTTTGCAGACTGCACCATGCTGACAATCGCTCATCGTCTGCATACAGTTCTGGGCTCTGACCGGATTATGGTACTGACGCAAGGACAGGTAAGCCAGTTGCCAACTTCTTTTTCTTCTAAAAATTACCATGGAGCCGGGAGCCGCTCACTGGGTAGCAAAACTCGGCAGCTCTCGTAAAATGTCAATTCATAGTCAGCCAAGCAATGAAGTATCTTCCTTGTTTGTAATGTAAACAAGGTCTTAGCCAAGACGTTTCTAAAATGATAACTTTCCCGAGAATTATTTGGTCGCCACAATATAAAAAAGATGTCGAGACTGTGGAAAGAGTGCAGAGAAGAGCAACACAGATGATCAGGGGACTGGAGGCCAAAACATACAAAGAACATTTGCTGGAATTGGGTTTGTCTAGGGCAGTGATGGCGAACCTTTTAGAGACCGAGTGCCCAAACTACAACCCAAAACCCACTTATGTATCATCAGGTGCGAGGTGGGTGTGGCCCATTGGGTGGGCGTGACTGCGGTGGTAACAGCAGACTGGGTGGGACTAAAAAGTTCAATCAATCCCAACTTTGCAAGATCTTTTTTTTTTTTTGTGCAAGAAGTTGAAATTGACTGATTGATTGAACTTTTTTTTTTTTTTTTTGTACACGGTGGTGGAGGCCTAAAGCGAAAAGGTTTTATAAAACCCAACTGAAGGCCTAGGACTGGGGTGATGGCGTGCGTGCCCACAGAGTCAGCTCTGAGTGCCGCCTCTGGCACCCGTGCCATAGGTTCACCATCATGGGTCTAGTTTAATGAAAAGAAGGACGAGGGGGGACATGATAGCCGTCTTCCAGTATCTCAGGGGCTGCCCCAAAGAAGAGGGAGTCAAGCCATTCTCCAAAGCGCCTGAAGGCAAGACAAGAAGCAACGGATGGGAACTGATCAAGGAGAGAAGCAACCTAGAAAGAAGGAGAAATTTCCCATCCGTGAGAACAATTAATCAGTGGAACAACTTGCCTCTAGAAGTTGTGGGTGCCTCCAACACTGGAAGTTTTGAATAAGAGACTGGGCAACCATTTGACTGAAGACCTCCAAGGTCCTCTCCAACTGTTATACTGTTATTCAGACAAATCGTAGTGCCTTATGGGTACGTCCTCCTAGTTCTCATGGCAACATTATGGAAATAATGTGCTCGAATGTAGTCTGGATTTCCAGAAGGGATCTGATAGCTTGTGTGAGAGAAAGAGGATGAAGACACTCCTCTTTAACAGTTCCACGGTGCACGTTTTATGTGGCTGGTAGTTTGCTTTGGTTTGTCGAGATTCTGTCTATAAGTGAGGAATAATAAGGACATCGGCTTGGAAGAATCACTAATCTTTCTTGGCTTTTGGAGCCTGGAAAGGATTAGCCATTGCTTTCTTCCAAGATAACAGAATAAGAGAAGAAGGGAAGGGAACCTTGGAGGTCTTCTACTACAGAGGTCCCCAAACTTTTATTTATTTATTTATGAGACTTATATACCGCTATAAGTGCAAGCACTCTCTAAGCGGTGTACATCAGTAAGCAATGTATATATATATATATATATATTTATATTGTCCCCAACAATCTGGGTCCTCATTTTACCTACCCCGGAAGGATGGAAGGCTGAGTCAACCTTGAGCCGGTGAGATTTGAACCGCTGACCTGCTGAACACAGTCAGCTAAAGTGGCCTGCAGTACTGCACTCTAACTGCTGCGCCACCTCGGCTCTTTTGGGCATCGGGGACCGGTTCCGTGGAGAGAGGTTTTTCCGGGGACTGGAGAGTGCGTGGTTTTTGTGTGCTGCCTGCATCCCGCGGATGGGGCTTTGCTTGTTTGTGCGGACTGGTTGCTGGCATGGCGCAGACCGGTACTGATCCACGGACCGGGGGTTGGGGACCCTTGTTCTAGTCCACTGGTTCTCAACCTTTCTAATGCCGCGACCCCATAATACATTTCCCCATGTTGTGGTGACCCCCAACCACTTATACATCACCGGGTGCCAGGGGCGTGGCCAAAGAAAAGGGGGGAAAAATGGCGGACAGCCTTGTTTGGCGACCCCCGTGAAATGGTCGTTCGACCCCAAATGGGGTCCCAACCCACATGTTGAGAACCACTGTTCTAGTCCAACCCCCTGCTCAGGCAGGAAACCCCATACCACCTTTGCAGCTTGGCAACCTGGCTGGGGGGGGGGAAGAGGAGAACCGGCCCTTGCAAGCGGTGGATTGGCGCATGCACGCACGCAAAGCTCCACTTGTGCAAGTGGCAGGCCAGCACGTGAGTGCACTCTTGCACAAGTTGAGCTGCGTGCATGTACCTGCGCCGGGCCACTGCTCATGCAAATCAAGTTGCGCCCGCCTGTCTGCTCGCAGGGCCTAGTTCCGACTAGGCCCGGTATTGGGGCGCGGGCTGAGTTGGGGACCCCTGCCTTATACCATTTCGGAGAAATGGCTATTCAGTCTCTTCTTAAAAACTTCCAGTGTTGGAGCATTTACTGCTTCTGGAGGCAGGTTGTTCCACTGATTAATTGTTCTCACTGTCAGGAAGTTTCTCCTTAGTTCTAGGTTGCTTCTCTCCTTGATTAGTTTCTACCCGTTGCTTCTTGTCCTGCCTTCAGGTGCTTTGGAGAACAGCTTGACTCCCACTTCTTTGGGGCAGCCCCTGAGATATTGGAAGACAGCCATTGTGTCACTCTAAAGGAACTCTAATCCTTTATCTAAAATAAAGGAACAGGATATCTTTGGGTCCCCTTTTTCAACGGTGATGCTACAGGTGGTCCTCGACTTACAACAGTCCATTCAGTAACTCCTACAAGGGCACTGGAAAATGCCAGTTTTCACCCTTACGACCGTTGCAGCCTCCCACCATCACAGTCAATAATTCAGACGCTTGGCAACTGACTCATATTTATGACGGTGGCAGCGTCCCCCGGGGTCACGTGATCCCCTTTGGCGACCTTCCGACAAGCCAAGTGCAGCGTGGGAAGTCAAGATTCACGAATGTGGCAAGAAAGCGGGTAAAATGGGGCAAGACTCACTTAACCGACGGCTCGCTGATCAAACACAAATTTGGGGGCTCAGCTGCGGCCGTTAAGTCGAGGGCTGCCTGTATTTGCCCCCCCCCCCGTGGGTGCATTGCACTTCATGCGCTTTCTCTTCCCTTTTGTTTCAGGTGACGGAATTTGACACGCCGTCGGCTCTCCTGTCCAATGAAAATTCCCGCTTCTCTGCCATGTTTGCGGCTGCAGACAACAAGGTTGCAGTCAAGGGCTAAAAAAAATTCAGGGCAAAGTCACTTTAATAACACGGAGCGTTAATCCTCCTCTGCCTGTGGCAGGGACGTTCCTCCCTCCATATTTTTTTCATGTCTTTCGAGCAGGTTGTCTTTTCACCTTTTAATTTTTTTTAAGGATCGTGGGTCAGGATCGAGTTCTCTCCCTCTCTTTTTTTAGAAAAAAAAATATAGAGTACTGTAAGGAAGATTCGTCACGGTTTTTATTATGGTATTTATTTCGTAGTCTTCTTAACTAATTTTTTTTTTTTTTTTGCTATTAAATGCACTCTTGCAAAAATGGCTCAGAGGGAGCCACCTTATTATTATAAATGTAATCCAGAGGTCTATATTGAAGCTTTATACATGTAGCTATATCTACAACAGAATTCTGTACATAGCCTATATTTACAGTGGAAATGTAAGCTGTTTATTTTATATTAAAATGAGCGCTGTGGTTAATACCAGTGCAAATTCTTTTCTATCCTTTTATTTTTAATTTTTTTGGGGAGGGGTGTACCGTTTTAGTGGGGGTTGGGGAATCTGGCTTGGGCCAGGCTGCACTGGACTCTCCCTGGTGCTGAGGTTTTTTTTGTTTTTTTCCAAACTTGCCAGGGCGGAAGTGAAAGTTTTGTGTAACTCTTCCCTCCGTCTCCCCTTTTTCACCGACCTACGTAAGGCACGTGGGCCCTGACAAGGGCAATCAAGGTCCTTGACAATTGTCAGATAGAAGCCACGGTTTCTCGTGGTACTGGGCCCTGGAGGGGTTTAACGTTCTTCCCCCCCCCTCCCCATGGTGATTTCGTTAGCGAATCCTCAACTGTAGCCGGAAGCGAACAGCCACCACAAAACTCAGGTACCTTTGAACCCAGTGCATTCACCTGGGTGCACACAATGACACTGTCAGTTGTTTGGCTGATGTTGCATCCAACGCACAGTCAAGCCGCTCCCATTTTGCTGTGCAAAAGCACCTCTCTACAGCGTATACCAGGTGGTCTCCAAACTTTAAAACTTGTGGACTTCAAACTCCCAGAATTCCCTAGCCAGCGTGGCTGGCTAGTAAATTCTGGGAGTTGAAGTCCACAAATCTTTTGCGGATTTTTCCCCACCACCACCACCACCCTTCCCTGGTATATAGCATTATTCCCAAGCTAGAGCAAGCAAATCTTTTTTTTAGGCTGGACCCTTCTACTTCCGACAGCGTTTCTCTGCCGAGTTGCAGGCGTTTCGAGATAAATTAGCGTTTGTTTTGGAAAGTTCTCCAGATGCTTTGATATTTTTAAAACCGTTGTTCATTCACCTGACTCTGTATGTGCACAAAATTTTCCTCTTGCCTCCTCGTTAATGGAAATTATGACATCCTCAACATCTTGCAGCTTTTAGCAGGCACCTGATCGGGTTTTGACACTACTGGTGTAGGGAATTTTGTTTTCTAATTGTAAAGAGACCTACCTCAGGTTGCTGGTCCTGTTGTGTTGTACGTTACCATGGTTACTGTACACCATCTGTGTTGTATGGGACCAGTAGCCCAGACGGGCGTGGTCGGTCTTGTAATAGCTGTTTCGATCGGTCAGCACTGCATGTTTGTTGATTTGTTTGTTTTTTGTCCAGGTGGACATTTTATAGCCTTAGCATGTTTGCAAATTGTCTTGTCGAGACGGACATCTGCAAAAAGTGAATAAAAATTATTTTGGTTTTTGTAAAGACGTGTGTGCACTTTCATTATGGAGCAGTGTTGCGTTTCCTCCCACGAAGAAGCTGGGAATGAGCTGTGTACTGTTGCTATTTAAGCAGCCATAATTTAGGAAGCGGGACTGACTCCAGTTTAGCTTAATAGCTTACGTTGTTTTATTTAGCATGCTGTCTTGCAGTTTTCCAAAAGAGATTTCATGCTTATTGCTTTGCGTGAAAATTGAACGATACATTCAATAATCCACAAGTTTTTTTTAAAAAAATTATTCTTTAATCATTTTTCTTAAAGAGTGATAAAAAAACAAAAAAAGAACATTATTGTTCTTACATGCTTACATTATTAAAGAAAAGGGGGGAAAAAAAGAAAAAAACAGATTTAGTAAATCTGTGGATAAATGACCCATGGTTTAAGATGAATGTCTACCATCATCTAGGTCAGCGATGGCGAACCTTTTAGAGACCGAGTGCCCAAACTGCAACCCAAAACCCACTTATGCATCGTCAGGTGCCAGGTGGGCGTGTCCCATTGGGTGGGTGTGTCCCATTGGGTGGGCGTGGCTGCGGTGGTAACGGCAGACTGGGTGGGACTAAAAAGTTCAATCAATCAATTCCAACTTTGCGAGATCTTTTTTTTCCCTGCAAGAAGTTGAAATTGACTGATTGATTGAACCTTTTTTTTTTTGCACATGGCGGCGGAGGCCTAAAGCGAAAAGGTTTTATAAAACCCAGCTGAAGGCCTAGGACTGGGGCGATGGCGCGTGCGCCCACAGAGAGGGCTCCGAGTGCTGCCTCTGGCACCCCTGCCATAGGTTCGCCACCACTGATCTAGGTAACTCTTACTTTTTTCCATTGTTCAAGTAGAATCTTGCTTACACATAGATTAAACCCATCCTTCTGCATCCTGCAATTTGGGAAGTTATCCTCACCATCTAGACATTGGACGAACGTTATTGTATCCCCATTTGATCCTCTCTCAGGTTGCCTGTCTCCATCTCCCTATCCTTCCTCTCCCTTCCTTGTCCTCATTTTATTACCTTTCTCCAAACATGGGCTAGTTTTGTTCTAAAAATCAGGAGGATCACCTTTTCTGACCAGCAGTCATGTAACTGTGAGAGGGACTTTGGAGTCCTGGCGGACGATCACCTGACTATGAGCCAGCAGTGTGCAGCAACGACCAAAAAAAGCTAATTCAATCCTGGGTTGTATAAACAGAGGCACAGAATCAAGACCACGCAAAGTACTAGTACCGCTTTATAAAGCCCTAGTAAGACCAGGCCTGGAATCCTGCAGCCAATTTTGGTCACCATAATCACAAAAAAGATATTGAGAGACTAGAAAACATTCAGAGAAGAGCAACTAAGATGATCAAAGGCCTGGAGACCAAAATGTACGAAGAAGGCTGGGGAACTTGGGTTTGACTAGTCCAGTGGTTCTCAACCTTTTTAATGCCACGACCCCCAACCGGTTGTAAGTTGAGGACTACTCAACCGGTCGTAAGTCGAGGACTACTCAACTGGTGCAGCACCGTTTGCAGAATGGGACTTTCGGTGGGCTCAGCAGGGCAGAGACAGCCTGGACAATTCCTATTGGCTTTTGAAAGCCAATAGAATTAGACTCTATTCAAGAGAGCCTATTTTATTGGCTTTCAAAAGCCAATAGAATAAAAGGGAGGAGCACAGCTAAGGAAAAGGGGGGAAAAATGGCGGACTGCGTTGTTTGGCGACCCCCGTGAAATGGTCGTTCGACCCCAAATGGGGTCTCGACCCACAGGTTGAGAACCACTGGACTAGTCTAAAGAAAAGAAGAAATAGGGGAGACATGATAGCAGTGTCCCGGTATTTGAGGGGCTGCCACAAAAAAGAGGGGGTCAGGTTGTTCACCAAAGCACCAAAGGGAAGGACAAGAAACAATGGATGGAAACTGACCAAAGAGGGAAGCAACCTGGAATTAAGGAGAAACTTCCTGATAGTGAGGATAATTAACCAGTGGAACAGCTTGCCTTCACTGGAAGTTTTAAAAAAGAGACTGGACAATTATCTGACTGAGATGGTATAGGACCTCCTGCTTGAGCAGGGAGCTGGACTAGAAGATCTCCAAGGTCCCTTCCACTCTATTCTGTTCTATTCTAAAACCCACAAAAGTTCATGCTTTTGAACCAAATCGGTTTCAGGTAGTCCTCGGCTCTCGACCGAAACTGAGCCCAAAATTTCTGTTGCTAAGCAAGACAGCTGTTAAGTGAGTTTTGCCACTGAGGAATTCTGGGAATTGAAGTCCACTAGTCTTAAAGTTAGCAAAGTTGGAGACCCCTGTTCTACCAGACTTCTGATTTTTTTTTTTTTTTTTGGCTACCATCATCTAACACTGTCTGGTTCTCTTCTAGTCTCTCTGAATCATTTTTGAAAGCCTCTGGAAATTTGAATTCAGAGTGTTAAGTAGCCTGGAGAGGTTCACAGTAACTTCAAAGGAAGTTGTAACGAACCAGTTATAAGTTGAGGACTACCGATACGACTACAGAACCAGGAAGAAAAGTGACTTGGTTTACACTATTTCCACAACTGATTAAGAGAGTGACTTGGAGAATAAGTCAAAGATCTCTGTGGGTCAGAAGAAGAATGAAAAGAATATAACATTTTTAAAATTTTGTGGATGTTGAATTTAGTACTAAATGGATGGAGTATAGCAGGGGTCTTCAAACTTGGCAACTTTTAAGACTTGCCTGGCTGAGGAATTCTGGGAGTTGAAGTCCACAAGTCTTAAAGTTGCCAAGTTTGATGACTCCTGGAGTATAGCATGCAGCCAGTTTCATTCCTCTCTTTTTCCCTCTCCCTTGCTCTGCTCTCTTTTATCTACCATCACGTGAATAAGTAAATTGCATCTAAACTTCTTTTCATTTTTGACATACGCGGACATACCATTTTATTTTGAATGAAGCAACGTACAGAGATAAAAGATGTAGCTGCGAAAAAAAACTATGGGAATTTATTCAAGAAAATGTTACTTGATATCCTATCTCCTTCCGTGGAAAAAGTACAGCCGTGGTTCTAATACTTGGCATAATACTTGCTTTGGCAGAAACCTCAAGTAACTGCCTACCATCAATTGGGAGGAAATTTTTCCCTGCTCTGCCATGCGGAATTCTTTTCAGCTGTGCAGTGTTTTGTTTGTTTCATTAATTAATTAATTAATTAATTAATTAACTTAACTCACTCATTCAATTCATATACCATCCAACTCACTGTCAAGTGACTGGGCAGCTTATAATATAAAGCAATAATGTAAAGCAATTAGTATGTTTAAAACATTAAGCATTAAAATCAGAACATTCAAAGTTAATGGAAAACTGGATAAAAGGGACCAATAACTAAACAGTGGATGTGGTCTCTCTCCCTCCCTCCCTCTGTTTTCTCAGCACTTCCTCAACATTGCTGGGTCTTTGGTTTGTTTTGTTGAAAGGCTGAGTTTAAGATTGTCTCTTTTCCTTCCCACTTTCTTAGAAGCAGAAAGTCACTGGTCTATCTAATACAGTATTTCTCAACCTTGACAATTTTACGGCATGTGGACTTCAACTCCCAGAATTGAAGAGTTGAAGTCCATGGCTGGCTCAGGAATTCTGGGAGTTGAAGTCCACATGCCTTAAAATTGTCAAGGTTGAGAAACACTGATCTAATACAATGTAATAACAATAATAATAGAAATAAAGTGCATTATTTGTTTGTTTGTTTAGAAAATGTAGAACATAATGCACTGAAATCATCCTGAAAACTCCTCCCCCCCAACAGGTCCATGGAAAAATGGTCTTCCAGGAAACCAGTCCCTGGTGCCAAAAAGGCTGGGGACCTCTGTTCTAATTTACTAACCACCTCCAGAGTGGGAGGCCCCATTGGGCCCCCAAGCCAGTTAGCAAAGCCAGGTTTTCAGGCTCTTTCAGAAGGGGAACAGATCTGGGGGAGGGGGGGGGAACGATGTTTCTGCCAGCCAAAGTTCCTTGACTGAAGGGGTCCATCCCATGTCCCTTCTGCCAGGGAGTGTGGGACGGGCCAATCCCATTGGCTTGAGACAGTTTCTCCAGTTTGTTTGAGGTGTTTCTGGATATGTCTAGTGCCGGGGTAGGCAACCTTGGCTCTTTTATGACTCGTGGACTCCAACTCCCAGAATTCCTGAGCCAGCCATGCTGAGGGGAAAGGGAGAGGTTTCCAAGCTGAGCCATGCTGGCTCAGGAATTCTGGGAGTTGAAGTCCACCAGTCATGAAGGGGCCAGAGTTCCCCCATGCTGGCTCAGGAATTCTGGGAGTTGAAGTCTACCCATCTCCGAGTGGCCAAGGTTGAAAAATACAGGCCTAGGCCAGGGATAGGCAACCTTAGCTCTTTTATGACTCGTGGACTTCAACTCCCAGAATTCCTGAGCCAGCCATGCTGAGGGGACAGGGAGAGGTTTCCAAGCTGAGCCAGGCTGGCTGTGGAATTCTGGGAGTTGAAGCCCACGAGTCATAAAAGAGCCGAGGTTGCCTACCCCTGGGATTCTAGTCTAGAAGGAAAGCACTGCTCCAAGATCTAAGGGGCTGCCACAAAGAAGAAGGGGTCAACCTATTCTTCAAAGCAGCTGAAGGCAGGAAAAGAAACAACGGATGGAAACTAATCAAGGAGAGAAGCAACTTGGAATTAAAAGAGAAATTTCCTGACAGTGAGAACAATTAATCAGTGAAAGTACTTGCCTCCAGAAGCTATGGATGCTCCAACACTGGAAGTTTTTAAGAAGAGACTGGACAGCCATTTGTCTGAAATGGTATAGGGTTTCCTGCCTGAGCAGGGGGTTGGACTCCTGTAGAAGACGTCCAAGATCCCTTCAAACTCTGTTATTTAAAATTGTGGTATCTTGGGGCCTATCCAAAAAAATGAATTTTAATGTAGAGAAAAGCGAAGTTTTACATTTACGCAGGAAAAAAACAACATAAGTACAGATTAGGTGGAACCTGACTCAAAAACAGCAACTGTGAGAAGGACCTTGGAGTCCCAGTGGACGATCACTTGAATATGAGCTAGCAGTGTGCAGAGGCAGCCAAGCAAGCTAATACAATACCTGGTTGTATAAACAGGCATAGAATGAAAATCACGTGAAGTATTAATATCGCTTTATAAAGCCTTAGTAAGGCCACGCCTGGAATATTGCATCCAGTTTTGGCCACACTACAAAAAATACATTGAGACTGGAAAAAGCGCAGAGAAGAGCAACTAAAATGATTAAAGGCCTGGAGACTAAAACATATGAAGAACAGTTGCAGGATTTGGGTTTGGCTAGTCTGGAGACTAGAAGGACTAGGGGTGACATGATGGCAGTTTTCCAGTATTTGAGGGGCTGCCACAAAGAAGAGGGGGTCAAATTATTTTCCAAAGCAACAGAGGGCATGACAAGAAACAATGGAAACTAATCAAGGAGAGAAGCGACCTGGAATTAAGGAGAAACTTCCTAACAGTGAGGACAATTAACCAGTGGAACAGCTTTGCCTTCAGAATTTATGGGCGCTCCATCACTGGAGGTTTTTAAGAGGAGACTGGACAGCCACTTGTCTGAAACGGTACAGGTTTCTCCAGCTTGAGCAAGAAGCTGGACTAGAAGACCTCCAAGGTCCCTTCCAGCTCTATTCTATTCTATATATTTAGAGGTTGTGCTTATTTTTTCTACATGCAAAGTTTGTATTTATTTAAATTACACAATGGGATTACAAAATGTACACAATGCATGGAGTTTGTTATATTGTTGTTCAGTTGCTAAGTCATGTCTGACTGTTTGGGACCCCATGGACCATAGAACTGCAGCACCCCCCCCCCCATGTCCTCCACTGTCTCATGGAGTTTGCCCAAATTCATGTTCATTGCGTCGATGACACTAGCTAAACATCTCATCCTCTGCCATCCCCTTCTCCTTTTGCCTTCAGGCCTTCCCAATATTTCAGCTTCAGCTTCCAGATCTGTCCTTCCAAGGAACAGTCAGATCACATGACCCTGGGAAACTGCAATGGTCACAAACATGAGTCAGTTGCCAAAGGTCTGAATTTTGATCATGTGACTATGGGGATGCTGCAGGGGTCATACACGGGAAAAACAGTCATAAGTCATTTTTTTCAGTGCCGTTCTAAGTTCAAAGGTCAGTAAACAAACTGTTGAAAGTTGAGGTCTAGCGACTTCAATGCTCGGGGAATTCTGAGAGTTGGAAGTGCTCGCATGTTAAAACAGTTTGAGAAACCCAGCTATGGGAGTCACTCCATCATGTTCACGGTCCTTCTTAACAACACTGCAAGTTCTTTAAGGAGAGATTGGGCAACCATTTGCCTGAGACAGTACAGGTAGTCCTCAACTTACGACCCCATCTGAGCCCAAAATTTATGTTGCCAAGTGAGAAATTCATTAAGTGAGTTTTGCCCCATTCTACAATTTTTCCTGCCACACTTGTTAAGTGAATCACTGCCATTGTTAAGTGAGTAACACGATTCTTAAGTGAATCTGGCTTCCCCATTGACTTTGCTTGTCAGAAGGTCGCAAAAGGGGGTCTCATGACCCTACAACCGTCATAAAAGCGAGTCACTTGTCAAGCATCTGCATGTAAATTACATGCCCATGGGGATGCTGCAACGGTCATAAGTGTGAAAAACGGCCAAGTCACCTGTAACTTCAAACGGTCGCTAAGCAAACTGTTGTAAGTTGAGGAATACCTATACAGGGTTTCCTGCCTGAGCAGCGGGTTGGACTAGAAGACCTCCAAGGTCCCTTCCAGCTCCTTCTGGCAAACGAATAGATCCCTGCTCAAAGAAACTCCCCTCCCTGCTCACCTCCTGCGGACCACACGATCCCTCTCCCCCCTCCCCCCCCCGCGAGATCCCTTGGCCAGATCCAAGGAGGGGATCGCTCCTGCCTCCCGGCGCCATGCTCTCCCGAGCGCCGGGCCTCATTCTCTGCGTCTCTCCCGCCCCGAGGCTGAACTCCTCCGGCCACGGGGTCGATAAAGCCCCGGGCCCGGCCCAGCCAGATGTCCCCGTCCAACGGCCGGCCAAGCAAGGCGCGCATCCAAAGGCCGCTCCGGCCGCCCCGCGCCGCTCTCGGGCGCCGCCCAGCGCCCCCGTAGCCTCCGCCGCCGCCGCCAGCCGCACGCAGCGCGCCCCGCTCGGGGCAGGCCGGCTGGGCCTCGCCTCTTCCTGGCGCCGCCGAGCGGCTTCCCGGGCGGCCTGGGTGAATCGTCGGCCGCCGCCGCCGCCGGGCCTCCCTCGCCCGCCGCCCATGGATTTCACCTAGGCCCCATGGCGGCCCCCGAGACGCCCCCGGACGTGGCCTCGGCCTCCAGCGCCTCGCTCTTCCGCCTCCGCCACCTCCGCCTCGGGCTGGACCTGCGGCCCGAGGCCCGCGCCCTGGCCGGCTGCCTGGTGCTGGAGCTGTGCGCCCTACCGGCGCCCGGCGTCGGGGCCGAGGGGGAGGCGGCCGAGGGGGAGCGCCGGGCCCGCCGCGCCCGCGTCCTGGTGTTGGACGCGCACCCGGCCCTGCGGGTGGCCTCGGTGGCTTTCCGGGCCTGCCCGGCCGGCGAAGCCCGCTGCGGCTTCGTCTTCTCCAGCGCCGGCGGCGAGGGCGAGCCGGGCCGGGTCAACCCTCCGCTGGCCCGCCCGTCCTCGGCCCCCGCCGGCCACCCGCACCCGCATGGCCCGCTCAGCAGCGCCAGCGCACTTTCGGCCCTCGGGGGACAGGCGCCGCCGGAGGGGGATCGGCTGGGCCCCGGCGCCTCCCCGGACGCCTCGGCCGAGGTGCCCCCGTTTTGGGGCGAGCCTCCCCCGGCCGGGCCCTGGGCCTGCGCCCCGCTGGAGAGCGCCGAGGCTGCCTCGCCGCCGCTGCCCGCCTTCCCCCGCTCGGCGCCCGCCGCCCGCGCCCCCTGCCCGCTCTTCTTCCGCCTGGATCCCTTCAGCGACTACGGCTCGGCGCTCAGCATCTCCCTGCCGGCCTCGCTGGAGCCGCAGCAGCCCTTCCAGGTCATCGTCCGCTACACGGCCGTGGATGCCCCCGCGGTAAGTGGGGTCTGTTTTCAGCCGCTTAAAGGGAGGACCGAGCGGGGCCGGTTCAATATCTGAGGGGTTGTCTCTGTGGAAGAGATCAGGGAGGTCATCCAGTCCAACCCTTGCTTGGGTTGGGTCCGACTTCTCTTTGAAGAAGAACTCATTGCTTCATGTGGCAGGCTGTTCCACGGGCTCCTTCTGTTGCTTTCCTCTTGTTTCTTCTCCCATTGTTCCTCTTCTCTCCTCCTTTCCCTTGTGTGGTCTTATAATGCCATACTTGGAATACTGCATCCAGTTTTGGTCAACACCATAATAATAATAATAAAAAAGATGTTGATATTCTAGAAACAGTGCAACAAAGACGATAAAAGATGATTAATGATTAAAGATGATTAATGATTAAACCATATGAAGAATGGTTACAAGAATTGGGTATGTCTAATCTAATGAAGAGAAGTATTAGGGGTGACATAATAGCAGTATTTGAGGGGCTGCCACAAAAAAAGAGGTGTGTGTGTTGTCAAACTATTCTCCAAAGCACCTGAAGGCAGGACAAGAAGCAATGGATGGAAACTAATTAAGGAGAGAAGCAACCTAGAACTAAGTAGAAACTTCCTAATAGTTAGAACAATTAATCAGTGGAAACTTTTCCCTTCAGAAGTTGTGGGTGCTCCGTCACGGGAGGGCTTTAAGAAGAGATTAGATAGCCATTTGTATGGAATGGTACAGGGTCTCCAGTTTGAGCAGGGGGTTGGACTATAAGACCTCTGGGTCCCTTCCATCTCTATTGTTCTATTAGAAATCTAACCGTTTTCATATCTATTGCAGTAAACACGAATAGACGCAAATGCAAACCAATGCTCTTAGGCAGTGGTTCTCAACCTGTGGGTCGGGACCCCATTTGGGGTCGAACGATCATTTCACGGGGGTCGCCAAACAATGCAGTCCGCCATTTCCCCCCCCCCCCTTTTCCTTAGCTGTGCTACTCCCTTTTATTCTATTGGCTTTCGAAAGCCAATAGAATAGACTCTCTTGAATAGAGTCTAATTCTATTGGCTTTCAAAAGCCAATAGGAATTGTCCAGGCTGTCTCTGCCCTGCTGAGCCCGCCAAAAGTCCCCTTCTGCAAACGCTGCTGCACCAGTTGAGTAGTCCTCGACTTACGACCGGTTGAGTAGTCCTCGACTTATGACCGGTTGGGGGTCGCGGCATTAAAAAGGTTGAGAACCACTGCTCTTAGGGGTCCTCCATCATTTTTAAGAAGTTAAAACAGCTCCAATGACCAAAAGGTTTTCTGTTCTCACTCATCTTGTGCACTTCTTCTATGGAGGAATACTCCCCCCCAGACCCCCCCTGCAAGCCCTCTTTGGTATTCACCAGAAAAGGATTCCCATGATTTAGCAGCACAGCTCTACCCATTGGGAAAAGCCACCTAAGCCCCAAGCATAGAATCTGGATAGCCAACATTAACAGAGGTCCCATTAAGAGGCTACCAGCTTGGTTAACGAGCAGCCTAAGGAGGATGATTCTTGCAGGAAATAATTACATGATTAATTAACTCCTTTTTTAGGATCCTGTAATCCAGGCATCTCAAACTGCTGGCCCATGGGCGGGATGCATCATACTGAAACCACACCCGCCCCATTGCCGGAAATGGGGAAAAAGTCACGATAGGTTGTCATGTGACGTCGCGAGTTTGACATGCCTGCTGTCATCCCTTAGTTTGGGATAGAGTCGGGGCAACTGGATGGAGCTGAGCATTTACTGGCCAGATGCCCTTCCTGACATCTATGCAGAGTTCACAGCAAATATTTTCTCTTTGCGCCCGGAGAGAGAAATACCTGCCTCTGTCTGGGATTGAACTCTCAACCTTCCGAGTGTGTGTCAAGTGTCTTATATCCCTAAGCCACATGCCACTCTAAAGAAATGATCAAAAAGTTAAAATTAAATAAAAATAAATTAAAGTTAGAAAAACCTCAAAGGGCAGATTCGATGGAGCACTCTTTTTCTGTCGTCAGTTTTCTACGTTTCTCTGTACACACACACACACACACACACACAACAAAGATCTGGGAATGCTAATACAAGCTGGGAGACCCCCCCAAAAAAAGTTGTGAACGAAAAAATCTTTCCTTCCCTGCAGGTAAATCACACCCTCTTTAAAAACAGCAGGAGGCAGAAAGATATAAAGTAGGACAGTCAGTCAGATTGTAGTGAGGCCTAACAAATTCTTTACAGCGGTTTTCACAGTTGAAAATTTGGGGCAGATCAAAGACTCGTGAGTATTGGAACAGGACACGAAACTGGTTGAGGGATATATTAACACTGGACTTAAGAGTTAAAACTTGAACTCTTCTTGCTGGGAATAACGACAGAAAAATACCACAAGGGAACAATCTACCTGCTGCTACACATCCTGACTGCAGCTAGGCTTGCTTTTGCGCAAAAATGGAAGAGCAAGGAAATTCCCACAGAGGAAGAGTTAATACATAAAATATTAGCATGTGCGGAAATGGACAGGCTCACAGTGATATTAAAAGACAAATGTGGATCAGTTTATTATGAAACCTGGGATAAATTTTACCTCTGGAGGAATTCGAAGAGGAAGGTCGGGATTAAAGATGAATGTTAAGATAGAAATAGATGTTATTTTAGAACAAGTATTGTATATAAAACTGTAGATGTACATGTAGAGATGAAGAATTAATTGTAAAAAGTGGAATAATCTGATAAGAATGTATATACTGGAATGTCACGTTGAATCCAATGTTTGTTTTTAACTGTATTATAAATAAAATTTGTAATTAAAAAAAAAAAGAAAATTTGGGGCAGATAACTTGAAAGGGCTTTGGGGGCAGGCGGTTAGAAAGAGGCAGAGAGGCCTATGGGGATTGGGGATCAGGTTTTAGGGTTTATTTGGAATAATCAGCCATTGAGAGGTCACCTTGATTAATCATTGATGACACAGATACTTTCCAAGCAGTGAAACTTTTGACCTGCTACAAAAATACATGGTCTCCCTAAAATTGCTCTCTCTCTCTCTGTCTAAAGCAGTGGTTCTCAACCTTTTTAATGCCGCGACCCCCAACCGGTCATAAGTCGAGGACTACTCAACCGGTCGTAAGTCGAGGACTACTCAACTGGTGCAGCAGCGTTTGCAGAATGGGACTTTTGGCGGGCTCAGCAGGGCAGAGACAGCCTGGACAATTCCTATTGGCTTTTGAAAGCCAATAGAGTTAGACTCTATTCAAGAGAGTCTATTCTATTGGCTTTCAAAAGCCAATAGAATAAAAGAGAGTAGCGCAGCTAAGGAAAAGGGGAAAAAAATGGCGGACTGCGTTGTTTGGCGACCCCCGTGAAATGGTCGTTCGACCCCAAATGGGGTCCCGACCCACAGGTTGAGAACCACTGGTCTAAAGATTGGAAAGTAGCCAATATAATGTCTTAACGGTGAGTTTCAATAGGAACACTAAAATTACAGACTTAACGGTTTCAGGTATAAATTGGTGGAAGCATTTATAAATATAAATTGATCACCCCAAAAAAGGGACAAATTTAGCCAAAGAAGGTTTCATATAGATTCTGCAAACTCACAAGCCTCCCTGGGTAATCTCTCTCTCTCTCTCTCTCTTTTTTTTAAACTACTCAGAGGATAACTTAGCAAAATTTACTTGGGTTTTCCAAAAATGTTCTTTACGAATTTTCTCACCCTCAGCAAACTTGGTTACTAAGGGAGAACAGGGTAAACTTCCTTTGTGTAAAAGTCAGAAAACGGACAACAGGAGAAAAAAATAATTTGGCCCACACCCAGCATGTCAAAAACGAAAGTGCAGTTTAAGTCGGGCAGAAAGGAAGATTGGGCTGAGAGGAATAAGATATACAGTTAGACCTCGATTTACGATCACAGTTGAGGCCAAATTTTCTGTTGCTAAATGAGACATTTATTAAATGGGTTTTGGCCCATTTTGTGACCTTTCTTAACCGTATTTGTTACCTGAATCAGTGCAGTTAATTTAGTAGCACAGTTGTTAGAAGGTCGAAAAAGGGGATCACCTGACCCCGGGACATGGCAACCGTCATAAATAGGAGTCAGTTGCCCAGTGTCTGAATTTTGATCACGTGACCACGGAGATGCTGCAATAGTCGTAAGGGTGAAAAACGGTCATAAGTCTCTTTTTTCAATGCCGTTATAACTTCAAAAGGTCACTAAACAAAGAGTGAGTTGAGAAGTCCTCCCTGTATATTTCAGCAGGGAGAAAATGTATTTAGGGAAGAACAAAAATCCTTTTTTTCCCAGAGAATGTCATATTTTAATTCTGTTTTAGTCAGCAATGTCTGGACTGGCCTTCGGCCCCTCAATTTCCCATTTTTCCAGATGGTTTTAGGGATAAATATATTTTTGTTTCTTCAGAGAAATTCTTTTGGTATTGGCTGAGCCTCTGATCCTTGGAACAACAGATGGAACAATTGACGAATGTTATTTGGAGAAAGCTTTTCCAGTATTAAATTTTTTCCATCATTCAGGGAGTGGAATACAGGTAGTACCGACTCCGGAATTCCTGCTCCTATGCCCGAGAGTTGTTAAGTGGGTTCTGCCTCCATTTTGCGACCTTCCTTTCCATGGTTATTAAGTGAATCACTGCAGTTGCCCAGTTAGTAACACGGTTGTGAGGGGAATCTGCCTTCCCCATTGAACAAGACAATTAAGTGATTTTTTCCCATTTTATGACCTTTCTTGACACCGTTGTTAAGTGAATCACTGCAGTTGTTAGGTTAGTAACACGGCCGTTAAGTGAATCCGGCTTCCCCCATTGACTTTACTTGTCAGAAGGTCGCAAAAGCAGAATCACGTGGCTCCGGGACACTACGACCGTCATAAATGGGAGCCCAGCATCTGAATTTGGATCACGTGACCATGAGGATGCTGCAACAGTTGTGTCAGAAACCATCAGAAGTCACTTTTTTTCAGTCCTATTGTTAACTTCGAACGGTCACAAAACAAGGGGCTGTAAGACGAGGATTTGCCTGTTTTTGATTGTAGTAAATTGCTTCTCAGTCTAAGACACTTTCTCACTAAATATTTGATTGCATGTAGACCTATAAGTAAAAACCACCTTTAGTTAGGTAAAATATTGTGGATATGTGTAGCATTTGCCTGTAACAACAACAATAGTAGTAGTAGTAGTAGTAGTAATAATAATGTTGGAGGGGACCTTGGAGGTCATCTAGCCCAACCCCCTGCTCAGGCAGGAAACCCTATACCAGGGGTAGGCAACCTTGGCTCTTTTGTGACTCATGGATTTCAACTCCCAGAATCCCTGAGGCAGCATGGGGGAACTATGGCCCCTTCATGACTCATGGACTTCCACTCCCAGAATTCCTGAGTCAGCATGGCTCAGTTTGGAAACCTCTCCCTTTCCCCTCAGCATAGCTGGCTCAGGAATTCTGGGAGTTGAAGTCCACGAGTCATAAAAGAGCCAAGGTTGCCTACCCCTGCCCTATACCATTTCAGACAAATGCCTGTCCATTCTCTTCTTAGAAATCTGCTGTGTTGGAGCATTCACAGCTTCTGGTGGCAAGTTGTTCCACTGGTTAATTGTTCTCACTGTCAGGAAATTTCTCCTTAGTTCTAGGTTGCTTCTCTCCTTGATTAGTTTCCATCCGTTGCTTCTTGTCCTGCCTTCAGGTGCTTCCGGTGTTGATATATAATACAATGGGGAAAAAAAAGAATATCCCCTGTTTCAGTGAAATATAGGTGTCCCTGTAGGTCAGGGCAGTATATAATTTGAATTAATAACACTAATAATAATTTAATAAATAAGTGTGCTGAAATTTAGATGCTTTGACACAGAGGAATAGCTGGCTATGAGATGGTCATCTTCCATTTGAGATGAACTGTTATTTGTCTTTCACCGTTAAGTCCTTCTCTATTAGGTGATAGCATTTTACCCATCGTGCCTGAAATAGTTTATATAGATGCATTAAAAATAGAATTTCATGGAACAGCATGCCACCATTTTAAAATATGCCAGCCTTGGCCGGCTTTTCTATTCTCTCTGTCTAGGGGAGATCAAAAAGGCTGCCCTGGGATGGTATATTTTAAGGTGGCAGCATATTGTTACATGAAATTCTATTTTTAATGCATCTATATCAGTGTTTCTCTACCTTGTCTGCTTTCAGATGGGTGGACTTCAATTCCCAGAATTCCTCAGCCAGCCACTGTTCTATATTATCTACTTCAGGCAGGACTGATACTTTATCAATACATAGCATACACTTGGAGATTAATTTTAGAGAGGGTCTTTAAAATGAGGCAAGGAGGCGAACTTGCATCCTATGGTTGTTTGATCTAGTTCAGGGGCAGGCACTGCTATTATGTCCCCCCTCGTCCTTCTCTTCATTAAACTAGATATCCCCAATTCCAGCAACCTTTCCTTATATGTTTTAGCCTCCAGTCCCCTGATCCTCTTTGTTGCTCTTCTCTGCACTCTTTCTAGAGCCTCAACATCTTTTTTACATCGTGGTGACCAAAACTGGATGCCGTGTTCCAAGTGTGGCCTTACCAAGGCCTTGTAAAGTGGTATTAACACTTCACGTGATCTTGATTCTATCCCTCTGTTAATGCAGCCTAGCACTGTGTTGGCTTTTTTGGCAGCTGCAGCACACAGCTGGCTCATATTTAAGTGATTGTCCACTAGGACTCCGAGATCCCTCTCACAGTTACTACTATTGAGTAAGGTACCACCTATACCAGGGGTCTTCAAACTTGGCCCTTTTATGAGTTGTGGACTTCAACTCCCAGAATTCCTCAGACCCCTGACCTCTACTGTGCATTTGGTTTTTCTTGTTTAAAAGTAGAACCTTACTTTTCTTCACCACTGAATTTCATTTTCACTTTTCATAAGTCGAGGACTGCCTACAGCAGAGATCTTTATACTCTGGGTGGCTGTGCTGTGCCCACCCTCCAAAATGACAGAAGAAGCCCTCTTTTTTTTTAAAAAAAAAAGTCTTAAAGAAACACATGCTGTCGGCTTGTGGTTTTTACTCTTTTGACTTGGTTTCCCGGCTTTACCTCTCCAGCAAAAAAGTGCATCAGAATAGAAAATTCATGTTTTTTTTCTCGGTTCCCAGTTCCTGGAAAGATACAGTGAGTGATGCTGATGTAAGAGAAATATCGTGAATGCTGTATATTTGGGGTGTAAACTAGAGATTGTTTGATTTTCTTCTCTTATTTTCTTATATTCTGCCTTTGCATGCTACAGGTCGTCCTTGACTTAACGACCATAATGGAACCCAAAATTTCTATTGCTAAGTGAGACATTTGTTAAGGGAATGTTGCCCCATTTTACAACCTTTCTTTTTTTTTTTTGGCCACATTTGTTAAGTGACTCACTGCAGAGTTAGTCTAGGGCCATGGTGGCGAACCTATGGCTTGCAGAGCCCTCTCTGTGGGCACGCGCGCCATCGCCCCAGTCCTAGGCCTTCAGTTGGGTTTTATAAAACCTTTTCGCTTTAGGCCTCCGCCGCCGTGTGCAAAAAAAAAAAATGGTTCAATCAATCAATTTCAACTTCTCGCGGGAAAAAAAAGATCTCGCAGAGTTGGAATTGATTGAATGAACATTTTAGTCCCAGCCAGTCTGCCGTTACCACTGCAGCCACGCCCACTCAATAGGCCATGCCCACCCAGTTGGCCACACCCACCCAATGGGCCATGCCCACCCAGCACCCGACGATACATAAGTAGATTTTGGGTTGCAATTTGAGCACTCGGTCTCTAAAAGATTCACCATCACTGGTCTAGGGGTAGGCAGCCTTGGCTCTTCTATGACTCGTGGACTTCAACTCCCAGAATTCCTCAGCCAGCATGGGGGAACTATGGCCCCTTCATGACTCATGGACTTCAACTCCCAGAATTCCTCAGCCAGCATGGGGGAACTATGGCCCCTTCATGACTCATGGACTTCAACTCCCAGAATTCCTGAGCCAGCATGAGGAACTATGGCCCCTTTATGACTGGTGGACTTCAACTCCCAGAATTCCTCAGCCAGCCTGGCTCAGCTTGGAAACCTCTCCCTTTCCCCTCAGCATGGCTGGCTCAGGAATTCTGGGAGTTGAAGTCCACAAGTCATAAAAGAGCCATGGTTGCCTACCCCAGAGTTAGTCACACGGTTGCTAAGTGAATCCAGCTTCCCCCTCGACTTGGCTTGTCAGAACGTTGCAAAAAGAGGATCGCATGACTCTGGGACACGGCAACCTTCACATGTGCGAGTCAGTTGTCAAGCATCCAACTGTAAATCATGTGACTATGGGGAGCCTCCAATGGTCATAAGTGTGAAAAGTGGCCATAAGTCCCTTTTTTCCGGTGCCGTTGAACGGTCACTAAATGAGGCATCTTACTAACTGTGTTACTGCAGTCATTTCATTTAACCACCGTGGCAAAAAAAGATGGTATAGTGGGGCAAAAGTTAACTCTCACTTAGCAACAGAAATTTTGGCCTTAATTGTGATCATAAGTCAAAGAGTATCTAAAATTTGCCTTTTTTTTTTTTTTTCTTCCTTATCTATTCCTTCTGTCAGGTCTGGTGGCTGGATCCTGAGCTCACCTACGGCAACACTAAGCCGTTTGTTTTCACCCAAGGCCATTCGGTGTGCAACCGCTCCTTCTTCCCTTGTTTCGACACGCCGGCTGTGAAGTGCACCTACTCTGCGGTTGTCAAGGTAAGACACACTTTTCATAGCCCCTGAATGTGATCAGACCTGAACCTCATGCTCAGTAACGGCCAGAACTCAGCTTGTGATCCAGAAGCCCTGATGACCAGTATCAGGGTTTGTTGTTTTTTGGTTTTTTTTTCTCTCCACAAATCTCCTAATCCCCTTTCTGAATCGCCTCCCTTGGTGGTCATCGCTTCCTTCGGAGAAAGCAAACTCCATAGTGTCACTTGTTCACCAGAGGGAAGGACGAGAAACAAACAGTTGGAAACTGATCAAGGAGAGGAGCAACCTGAAATTAAGGAGAAACTTCCTGACAGTGAGGCCTTTATAAAACTGTAGTAAAAGACCATACCTGGAATACGGCAACCAGTTTTGGTCACCATATCACAAAAAAGATGTTGAGACTTTGGAAAAAAGTTCAGAGAAGAACAACTAAGATGGTCAAAGACCTGGAGACTAAAACATATGAAGAACGGCTGCAGGACTTGGGTTTGGCTAGTATAAAGGAAAGAAGAAATAGGGGTGACATGACAGCAGCGTTCCAGTATTTGAGGGGCTGCCACAAAGAAGAGGGGGTCTAACTATTCTCCAAAGCACCAGAAGGCAAGGCAAGAAACAATGGATGGAAGCTGATCAAGGAGAGAAGCAACCTGGAATGAAGGAGAAACTTCCTAACAGCGAGGACAATTAACCAATGCAACAGCTTGCTGTCAGATGCTGTTATGTGCTCCATCACTGGAGGTTTTTAAGAAGAGACTGGACAACCACCAATCTAAAATTGTGTATGGTCTCCTGCTTGAACAGGGGGCTGGACTAAAAGGCCTCCAAATTCCCTTCTAGGTCTATTCTATTCAACTCTATTATTCTTGTTTTGTTTTGTTTTACAGGCCCCTTCAGGTATGCAGGTGTTAATGAGCGCCACCCAAAGTACCTACGAGGAAGAAGAGGGCATCTACCAGTTCTGCATGGAGTACCCCATTCCTGCTTACCTGGTGGCTTTAGTGGCTGGGGATCTTGTCGCCGCAGACGTTGGTCCCAGGTAAGACACTGTTGTCTGATTGAGCAGGGTGGATGGAGTACAGGGGTATTGCTAGGCTGTTATCTTAACCACCGTGTGCAGTTAGGTGTCGGTTTGCACCTCCGCAGCACAGAATGCCAAATCTGGGCTAGGCGCATTGCGAATTCTGCTCTTTTTCTGCCTTCTTTGCGACAGGAGCAAAGTCTGGGCCGAGCCGTGCCTGTTGTCAACCGCCATCGGCAAACTCTCAGGTCGGGTGGAGCACTGGCTGAGCGCCGCAGAGAGCCTCTACGGTCCCTACATCTGGGGCAGGTAAGCACCTTATAGCATGCATAGGCCTTTGCTGGGGGGGGGGGGAAGGCACGAACAGAAGGAACCAGGAAGGGGAAAATCTACTACCGATGGCAAAATTCAGACAGGAAGGCGGTGCAGAGAGTGGTGAGAATGGCCGAAAAGATCATTGGCAGTTCCCTTCCCTCCCATCCAGGACATAGCGCAGAAGCGCTGCTTGAGCAGGGTCCGCAAGATTGTCTGGGACACCACACATCCTCTTCACGACCTGTTTTCCTTGTTACCTTCTTGTGTCTGGGGGGGGGGGGGGGCTCTGTGGTATCAGAAGCAGAACATCCAGATTCAGTCACAGCTTTGTTCCATACAGTGTTAACCTTGTGAACTCTCAACTCTTCCGTTATGCCTTCAAGATGGACAGTGAATAATATTTATTTGTTACTTATATGTAAAGGGTATAGGTCTATACATATGTTGTATGTAGTATGTTTTAAATGTGCGTTGGGTATGTGCACGTTTGGAGAGGAAGCAACTAAATTTCATTTCTAATGTGTGCCATTGTGCCCACAGGGAAAAAATGACAATAAAGGTTATCTGTGTGTCTGTCTCTCGTCTGTCTGTCTGTCTGTCTGTCTGTGTCTGTCTAGCTGTCTAGCTGTCTAGCTAGCTAGCTATCTCTAGCTATCTATCTAGCTATCCATCCATCCATCTTTCTGTCTCTCTCTCCATATCTATCTGCCTGCCTACCTACCTACCCACCTACCTATATTTCTGTGTCTGTCTCTGTCTATCTGTCTGTCTCTCTCCATCTCTCTCTCCATATCTATCTGTCTGTCTCTCTCGATATCTTTCTTTCTTTCTTTCTTTCTTTCTTTCTTTCTTTCTTTCTTTCTTTCTTTCTTTCTTTCTTTCTCTATATCTGTCTGTCTGTCTGTCCATCCATCCATCCATCCATCCATCCATCCATCCATCTATCTATCATTGAGGCACTCATTCATTTCCCCAAGATAAGCAGAAAGGTGTAGAAATAAGGAATGGTATTATAAATTAATTCTAGAGACACCTAAGAGAGGGAAGTAGAAGAATCATATTTCACATTTAGCCGCAAAATCAGTTTCTTCCTATCATCTTAAGTTACTTGGTTAGGGTTACTAACAGGATGTGGAAGAGAGAAAGGAAACTGTTGGATTATGAGAGATTCTTGACATACAGGAGTTGTTCTCCAATTACATTAACCCCCAACTCTGATCTTTTTAACCCTTCCTTTTTTCTTTTATTACAACTTTTAATACAGTTAGTCCTCAACTTTCAACCATTCATTTAGCGACTGCTTGAAGTTACAATGGCATTGAAAAAAAGTGACTTATGACCGTTTTTCATCCTTACAACTATTGCAGCGTCCCTCTGGTCAAAATTCAGTGATCAAAATTCAGACACTTGGCAGCTGGTTCCAATTTATGGTGGTTGCCGCTGTGTCCCCCAGGTCATGTGATCACCACGTGCGACCTGCTGACAGGCAAAGTCAGCGGGGGGAAGCTATATTCACTTAACAACTGTCTTACTAATTTAACAACTCCAGTGGTTCACTTAACAAGTGAGGCAAGAACGGTCGTAAAATGGGACAAAATTCACTTAACAAATGTCTCAGCAACAGAAATTTTGGGCTCACTTGTGGTTGTAAGAGGAGGTCTGCCTGTAAATTATGGGCAATTTTATTGATGTACATCTGCATTTTTAAGTCTGTCTTTCTGCCTGCCTACCTATATCTGTCTGTCTCTGTCTCTGTCTCTCTCTCTCTCTATCTATCTATCTGTATAAATCTCTATTTCTATCTAATCTATCTATCTCTCTGTATATCTCTCTATTTCTATCTATCTTATCTATCTATATCTGTATATATCTCTATATCTATCTATCTATCTATCTATCTATCTATCTATCTATCTATCTATCTATCTCAAGTATGTATCGTCTATCTATCTATCTATCTATCTATCTATCTATCTATCTATCTATCTATCTATCTATCTATCTATCCATATCTGTATATATCTCTATTTCTATCTTATCTATCTATGTATATATCTCTATTTCTAATCTATCTATCTGTATATTTCTATCTATCTATCTATCTATCTATCTATCTATCTATCTATCTATCTATCTATCTATCTCTATCCTATCATATATCTATCTATCTTTCTCTCTCTATCTATCTATCTATCATCTCATCAATCTGTATCATCGATCATCTATCGCTATCTAGCTATTATTATCTATCTATCTATCTATCTATCTATCTATCTATCTATCTATCTATCTATCTATCTATCTCATGTATGTATCGTCTATCTATCTATCTATCTATCTATCTATCTATCTATCTATCTATCTATCTATCTATCTATCTATCTATCCATATCTGTATATATCTCTATTTCTATCTTATCTATCTATGTATATATCTCTATTTCTAATCTAGCTATCTGTATATTTCTATCTATCTATCTATCTATCTATCTATCTATCTCTATCCTATCATATATCTATCTATCTTTCTCTCTCTCTATCTATCTATCTATCTATCTATCATCTCATCAATCTGTATCATCGATCATCTATCGCTATCTAGCTATTATTATCTATCTATCTATCTATCTATCTATCTATCTCATGTATGTATCGTCTATCTATCTCTATCTATTTATCTATCTATCTATTTTGAGAATTATGACTTGAAGATTCAGAAAGTGATCCGGGTTCTCCCTCCCTCCCTCCCTGCCTCCCCTCGCTTTCAGGTACGACATTGTTTTCCTCCCTCCCTCGTTCCCTATTGTCGCCATGGAGAACCCGTGCTTGACCTTTGTGATCTCGTCCATCTTGGAGAGTGATGAGTTTCTCATCATTGATATCATCCACGAAGTAGCCCACAGCTGGTTTGGCAATGCCGTCACCAACGCCACCTGGGAAGAGATGTGGTTGAGCGAGGGGCTGGCCACTTATGCTCAGCGCCGCATCACTACGGAGACCTATGGTAAGTCCTGCCTGGAGCTATGTATTGCGCCTCCACATTGTGACAGTTGCCAAAGGCCAGCTTTGCGCAGCTTGGATCTTTCTAGAGCAGTGTTTCTCAACCTTGACAATTTTAAGGCATGTGGACTTCAACTCCCAGGATTCCACAGCCAGCAATGGAATTTTTTACATCTTTTTTACATTGTGGTGACCAAAACTGGATGCAGTATTCCAAATGTGGCCTTACCAAGCCCTTGTAAAGTGGTATTAACACTTCGCGTGATCTTGATTCTCTTCCTCTGTGAATGCAGCCCAGCACTGCGTTGGCACAGGATTGGCCCAAGGTCACCCAGTTGGCTTCATGCCTAAGATGGAACTAGAACCCGTGACCTTCCAGTTTCTGGAAGGCTCTTAATAAGATTACGCTTTATACCATTACGCTCTATACGTGCCTGGCTGAGGAATTCTGGGAGTTGAAGTCCACAAGTCATAAAAGGGCCAAGTTTGAAGACCCCTGAGGCAGTTGAACAATTCACCACATCTCAGGAGTTGCTGCTCAAAATGATTTGAAAATGCCTTCTGGGTCTCTTTTTGGGAAATCCAGCATCATCCATCCACTGCATGCTACACTCTGAACAGGTAGTCCTCGACTTATGACCATTCCCTTAGTGACATTCAGAGTTACAACAGAACTGACAGTTTTTCAGACTTAACAGCCATTGCAGCATCCCCCGTGGTCACGTGATCAGAATTTAGACGCTTGGCAACTGGCGTGTATTTACGACGGTTGCTGCGGCCCGGGGTCACGTGATCGTCTTTTGCGACCTTCTGACCAGTAAATTCGGGGAGGGGAGGCCAGAGTCACTTAACAACTGTGTCACTAACTTAACAACTGCAGTGTTTCCCTTAACCACTCTGGCAAGAGAGAGGTCGTAAAAGGGGGAAAGCTCACTTAACCGTCTCACTTAGCAACGGAAATGTTTTGGGAGTTGCAGTCCACACGTCTTCAAGATGCCAAGGGTGAGAAGCACTACTCCGGGGCGTAAGATTCCCTCTGACGGGGATTAATTGGGCTGCCATGATGTCACAGAGGGATGGAGGAGACCAGCAATGGCTGAGCTGCTCAGATCCAGCCAGACAGCAGGCAAGATTGGGTGGTTCCAGGGAATGAGGCCAGAGAGCGTGGATCACAGAAGAGTACGGATCAGATAAAAGCAGGACAATACTTATTATGGAGAGAAAACATATAGGTAGATGCAGGAAGTCACACACATCACACAACCCACCTTGCCTACCCTACAAGGTTTACCTTTGTAGTTGAAAAAAAAAACACCTTCAATTTTTAGGGTATCTGAAAAGACTAGGATTTTTTTTTGAGGTAAGTTAATGCTATTAATGTTACCATGCACTGTGTGGCTTTAAATTAGAAGAAGGCATTTTATTAATCTTTCGGGACATTTACCGCTGGCATACCTATTTAGTTTAACGAGTGAAAAAGTCAGCTTTCTATGTGGAATGAAATTGGCCCAATAAAAGAAAATTTGGTTGCTTGCAAAAGATTGAATTATTTTTAAGAGGTTGTCAAACAAGGCGGAAAAATTTTACATTTGGAGTTTAATATGGATGTTGGCTTGAAACAAATGAAAGTTGAAACTTTGTCAGTGAACAGATTACTTTTAATTTACCTTTTAAGTTAAACCCAGTTTAACAAATAGATCTGATTAAACCTCATACCGTAGGTCTACCTTTACGTCTGACCAATACATAATTAATATATATTGTTATTAATAATAATACCTCCGAATCACAAGACATTGGCTTTATTCTTATTCTTCCCCTCTGCGGTTGGAATAATAAAGTATAAAAGACTAAAAAGAGATTGTCGTAGACGTCCCAGCCTTTGAACTACCCAAGGAACCGAAACAGCAAAGTTTTGCTGTCGGGGGCAAACTTCCATGCCAACCGCCCTTCTTTCCTCTCGCTTCGCCTCTTTTTAACCTCACATGCACCCTACCTTCTGTAGGGGAAGGCAAAAGGCTCGCTCGCCCTCTTGTGAAAGAGGACCTCCATGGTTATGTGTCTCCCACCGCCACCATCGGCTTCCACGCCACATGGTCCCACCCAGCCGATCAAGCCACGCTCTGGCTGCGGTGCTCCGGCGCCTCATGGCTCCTCCTGGAGGAGGCAAATAGCGCCAGAGGGGACCCCGCTTGCACGGTACCGCCAGCGGGGCATTTTCAAAAACAAACGAGGATAGGAAGGGAAACAATAGGAAAATCCATCGAACAAAAGGTGCTGGAACTCTTTTCCGGTGCGTTCTATGACAGTGGTGGCGAATCTATGGCACGGGCGCCGGAGGCGATACTCGGAGCCCTCTTTGTGGGCACACATGCCGTTGCCCCAGCCTTGCCTCCCCCCCATAGCCCCCTCCTCTCCAGCAGCCCCCCTGGAGGAGAGTCGCCCTCAAGCATGGCCCACACAGAGCAGCGCAGCCAAGGACATGGCAGCCAGGCAGTGTAGACAAGACTCTGCCCTCACGCCCCAACGTGCACAGTTGATGCTGCGGGGCGTGTGTAGAGGACATCACCGCCATAGCGCTGCTGGGCTGCCTGGAGGCAGTGGGCCCTGGAGTGGGCCCTGGAGGCGGTGAGTGGTCCTGTGGGCAGGCAGGGCGGGGGATGGGGGGCAGAGCAGGGGCGGGGCAGGGCGGTGGAGTGGAGGCGGGACCAGTTTTTGGGCATTCGGTCTCTGAAAGGTTTGCCAACAACATCTTAGCACAGTGATTCTCAACCTTTCTAATGCCGTGACCCCATAATACAGTTCCCCATGTTGTGGTGACCCCCATGTGGGTGTGGCCACCAATAAGAGGGAGTAGGACAGCTAGGGAAAAGGGAAAAAAATGGTGGACAGCATGGTTTGGCGACCCCCGTGAAATGGTCATTCGACCCCAAATGGGGTCCCGACCCACAGGTTGAGAACCACTGTCTTAGCATGTTATTATGGTTCCGGCTAATGAAACACTTCAAAGACCTTCCAGGCATGGATTTCCCTAAAAGTCTTTTATTGCTTCAAAATGTCGGTAAAGGCATAATGGAAGTTTTATGCTAAGATCTAAATTCTCTTCCTCTGAGCAGTTAAATTATCAGCATGTTCCCTCCCTAAATGAGCTGTCATATGTCACATTATCCAATTAGTGTGAAGGTCAAAGGTTTCCTTCCTCTCTCTTATGCTCTGCATTAACTCTAAAACTACCAGACAGTTCTGCATATTGTCAAAGCAAGAATATACAGTATTTGCAGCGTTGACAACTGTTCGATGCCCCCCCCCCCAAAGCCCGGGGTAGATGTCACATGCTGGAAGACAGAGTCATCTGAACTTCCGCATAATCTGGAAATATTATAGATCTCCGATTAAATTCCATGCATTTGGTGTGTGTGTATATGTGTGTGTGGACAGGTGCTGCTTTTACATGCCTGGAGACAGCCTTCCGCCTTGATGCCCTTCACCGACAAATGAAGCTCCTTGGGGAGGACAATCCTGTCAGCAAACTTCAGGTGAAACTTGAACCAGGTAAGAAGGGAGCTGGGTCTCGCCTTTTAGGAAATTCAGCCTCCTCGAGGTAGCTTCTTCACGGAATCGCCAAAATGAAAGTTGCAGTTTGTCTACCGCCGAAGGTGAAAAAAAAAAAGCAAACAAGGTCTCGTTTCATCATAGCTTATGAGATAAACACGGATTGGCTGGGTTCATAAAGCCTCCTAAAAGAGGGGTCCCCAACCTCCGGGCCATGGACCGCTACCGGTCTGCGGTCTGTTTGGAGCTGGTCTACGCGAGCAGGGTACACCTGAATAGCCCGGGTGGCGGGAGGTCACGCGCAAAGATCAATTTGAGTGAGGGGCCCCGCTACCACTGCCAGCGCCGGTCCACAAAGATGGAAAAGTTGGGGACCGCTGTTCTAAAGCAGGGGTCCTCAACCTGGGCAACTTTTAAGACTCGTGGACTTCAACTCCCAGAATTCCTCAGTCAGCCTCCATTTTGTTTGTTAGATTTAAGACAGGGGTCTTCAAACTTGGCCCTTTGATGACTTATGGACTTCAACTCCCAGAATTCCTCAGCCAGCCTCCATTTTGTTTGTTAGATTTAAGACAGGTGTCTTCAAACTTGGCCCTTTGATGACTTGTGGACTTCAACTCCCAGAATTCCTCAGCCAGCCTCCATTTTGTTTGTTAGATTTAAGACAGGAGTCTTCAAATTTGAACCTTTTATGACTTGTGGACTTCAACTCCCAGAATTCCTCAGCCATTCTTAAAGTTGCCCAGGTTGAGTACCCCTGCTCCAAAGCAAAACCCAGATTCTGATTTTGAAGCTGATTTGTCAGCTCTTTGCCCCTCAGCTTTGCATTTGTCGAATAAGACCCACAGTGATGGGTCTAAAAAGTCCGTTCTGAAGAAAATTACAATTCGAAGAGGATCATGCCCCACTCCAAACATTTCAAGGTAGTCCTGGACTTACAGCCAGTTGTTTAGTGACTGAAGTCTGAAGTTACAAGGACACTGAAAAAAGTGACTTAGGACCTTTTTTTTTCACACTTAAACAACCGTTACAGCATCCACATGGTGAGGTGATCAAAATTCGGACGCTTGGCAACTGATTTGTATTTATGATGGTGACAGTGTCCCCGGGGGTCATGTGATTTCCCTTTTGCAATGTTGTGACAAGCAAAATCAACAACAACAACAATAATAATAAAGTTGGAAGGGACCTTGGAGGCCATCGAGTCCAACCCCCTGCTCAGGCAGGAAACCCTATACCAGTGGTTCTCAACCTTTTTAATGCTGCGATCCCCAACCGGTCGTAAGTCGAGGACTACTCAACCGGTCGTAAGTCGAGGACTACTCAACTGGTGCAGCACCCTTTGCAGAATGGGACTTTTGGCGGGCTCAGCAGGGCAGAGACAGCCTGGACAATTCCTATTGGCTTTTGAAAGCAATAGAATTAGACTCTATTCAAGAGAGTCTATTCTATTGGCTTTCAAAAGCCAATAGAATAAAAGGGAGTAGCACAGCTAAGGAAAAGGGGGAAAAAATGGCGGACTGCGTTGTTTGGCGACCCCCGTTAAATGGTCGTTCGACCCCAAATGGGGTCCCGACCCACAGGTTGAGAACCACTGCCCTACACCATTTCGGACAAATGGCTGTCCAGTCTCTTCTTAAAAACTTCCAGTGTTGGAGCATTCACCGCTTCTGATGGCAAGCTGTTCCACTGGTTAATTGTTCTCACTGTCAGGAAGTTTCTCCTTAGTTCTAGGTTGCTTCTCTAAAATAATAATAATAATAATAATAATAATAATAATAATAATAATAATAATAAGCCTTAGGTGCAATCCCAAAACAACTGGAGCACCACTTGAACTGACAAATTCGCCATTAGTCAATTGCAAAAGGCAGCCTTACTAGGAACTGCTTCCATCCTGCGACGATATCTGTAATACCATTAAACATCCACATCTGTCTATCCCAGGTCCTTGTTAAGGACTCAATAGGTAGACAAAAATGCCAAATCCAATCTGAACATCTGGCTGACTGCAATGATCAATAACAACAACAACAATAATTAAAAAGTTGGAAGGGACCTTGGAGGTCAGCTAGTCCAACCCCCTGCTCAGGCAGGAAACCTTACACCATTTCGTACAAATGGCTGTCCAGTCTCTTCTTAAAAACTTCCAGTGTTGGAGCATTCACCGCTTTTGGAGGCAGGTTGTTCCACTGATTAATGGGGAAGCCAGACTCACTTTATAAACGTGTTACTAACTTGTGACTGTAGCAATTCACTTAACAGCTGTGGCGAGAAAGGTCCTAAGATGGGGGCAGAACTCACTTAACAACTGTCTTCCTTTAACAATGGATATTTTGGGCTCAGTTGTGGTCATAAATTGAGGACCTCCTATATGGCTATTTTCCCCCCTATAACTCTTATCTAAAGTTCTTCCTCTCTTCCCTTTGTTTCCCCCCAGGTGTGAACCCCAGCAACCTGATGAATCTCTTCACCTACGAGAAAGGGTTCTGCTTTGTTTACTATCTGTCTCAGCTGTGCGGAGACCCAACCCATTTCGATGCCTTTCTCCGAGTTAGTACCCTGGTTTGGGCACGGGGGAGGGGGGGAGTTACCTACACCTTCGACTTTGCCAGTGAATCTCAGTTGAATCTGGTCGTTTTCAGCTGAATCCTTCAGAAAAATCAAGACTCCATCCAAAAAACAAGCTTGGCGTTTTAGATCCCAGACACTTGTTTGAAAGTTGCATCCTTACAGGTGGTTCTCGACTTACGACCGCAGTTGAGCTCCAAAATGTCTGTTCCTTAGCGAGGCAGTTGCTAAGCGAATTCTTCCCCCATTTTACAATCTTTCTCGCCACCATGGTGAAGGGAATCTTAACTGCAGTCGTTCAATTAGTAACGCGGTCGTTAAGCGAATCTGGCTTTTCCCCCCATTGACTTTGCTTGTCAGACGGTCGCAACAGGGAATCGCGTGACCGCCGGGGACACTGTAACCATCATAAATAGGAAGCGTTCAAATTTTGATTGCGTGACCGTGGCGATGCTGCGATGGTCGTTAAGTGTGAAAAATGGCCACAGGTCACTTTCTTCAGTCCCGTTGTAACTTTGAACAGTCACTAAACGAACGGTGGTAACTCGAGGACTACATGTAGGTGGAACATACCAGCAAAGTGTCGTGGTGTGTATTAGTCTGGCAAAACCCGGGTAAAACTTTTCTGAGGGTAACAAGCGAACAAGTGTAGTAACATGAACACGGGAAGCAAAAATCAAGAATTCATTAACTCGGGTCTTGAAACTTGGCCCTTTTATGATTTGTGGACTTCAACTTCCAGAATTCCTCAGCCAGGCATGCTGGCTGAGGAATTCTGGGAGTTGAAGTCCGCAAGTCATGAGGCTATAATTTCCCCACGCTGGCTGAGGAATTCTGGGAGTTGAAGTCCGCATGTCATGAAGGGGCCATAGTTTCCCCATGCTGGCTGAGGAATTCTGGGAGTTGAAGTCCACGAGTCATGAAGGGGCCAAGTTTGAAGACCCCTGCATTAACTCATGCTTGGTTGATAGTTGAGTGATCAGGTGGCCTAGAGGTGAAGAAAGTCACCTCCCACTCAGAAGGTTGAGAGGTCAATCCTCTGCAAAGATGGATCTTTCTCTATCGGGACAAAGAGAAAATATCTGTTGCAAACTCCACATAGGCATCAGGAAGGGCATCTGGCCAATAAAGGCTCAGCTACATTCAGTCTTCCCATCCCGAAGCAAGGAATTACCGGGTGGTAAAAAGAAAAGAAAAAAAAAAACTTAGCTAATAGTCACTTCCATGTAGACCTTTTGGCGGCAGTCGGAAAGTGTTTTGTCATTGCCTCCTTTTTTCCAGCTTAAATCTAGAGTTGGGATTTGAGACCTGGTGGTCTCCCATCCGAGAATAAATTAAGTTCAACCCATCTAAGCTTTTTTTTAAAGACCAAGACAGGTTGAGAAGGGTGGTGGGTGCATGTGTACCTGTATATGTGTTTATAATCCTTTTAGTGAGATATGGTTATGTAGCTTTTATAGCACAAAGAGTTTTTCTGCTATTTTTCCTGAAAATGCCTCTCCTTTTCCAGCAGTGGTTCCTAGCTCTATTAGGCCGGAGAAAAGATCTGAGGGCCTCTAATGCAGGGGTCCCCAATCCCCAATCCCCGGACCGTGGACCAGCTCCGGTCCACGGCATGCAGAAATCAGGCCGCACAAACAAGTGAAGCCCCATCTGCGGGATGCAGGCAGCACACGAAACATGGGCCCTCCAGTCTGTGGAAAAATTCTCTCCACAGAACCGGCCTCTGGTGCCCAAAAGGTTGGGGGCTGATGTTCTAGGGCAGGGGTAGGCAACCTTGGCTCTTTTATGACTCGTGGACTTCAACTCCCAGAATTCCTCAACCAGCATGGGGGAACTATTGCTCCTTCATGACTCGTGGACTTCAACTCCCAGAATTCCTCAACCAGCATGGGGGAACTATGGCTCCTTCATGACTCGTGGACTTCAGCTCCCAGAATTCCTGAGCCAGCATGGCTCAGCTTAGAAACCTCTCCCTTTCCCCTCAGCATGGCTGGCTCAGGAATTCTGGGAGTTGAAGTCCACCAGTCATAAAAGAGCCAAGGTTGCCTACCCCTGGCCAAGGCCTAGGCCGCTTCATGACTGGTGGACTTCAACTCCCAGAATTCCTGAGCCAGCCTGGCTCAGCTTAGAAACCTCTCCCTTTCCCCTCAGCATGGCTGGCTCAGGAATTCTGGGAGTTGAAGTCCACCAGTCATAAAAGAGCCAAGGTTGCCGACCCCTGCTCTAGTGCACGTGACGCACGCTTGCTAAAAGCTCTGGCGCATTTCTGATTTTATTTCAGAATTTAGTCTCCTGAATTACTGTGCTATTGCAAAGGACTGGAGCCCGCTGTAATTTAAAAAAAAATATTGTGATGGATGAATGACCTCTAGAAATTTTCCATCAGTGGGATTTACATGTGTCAGAGCGTTCGGCTGGTCTTGATTTATTTAAACCTTGATCATTTTTCCGCTCTCCGTCATTTGTGATATTTTACTTTGTTCTCTAGTGCATTTGTCCTCATTTCTGTTGCTTTTCTGAGAATTTCCACTGGGGGGGGTGTCCCTCCAGTTTCTGTGACCTCGCTCAATCTTGCTGTTTACATTAATTTTGTAACCCGTGTTTCTGCCTGCTCTCTTTCAGACTTATATCGAGAAGTACAAGTTCACAAGCGTTGTAGCCCAAGATCTGTTGGATTCTTTCTTGGCGTTTTTTCCAGACCTGAAAGAACAATGCATTGATTGCAAAACAGGTGGGGAAGAGGACCTTGACAGAATGTAACACACACACAAACACACACACAAACACACACACACACACACAGGCAATCTTAGGAGTGCTGCCCAGATGGGGGAGACAAACTGCAGGTAGTCCTTGGCTTACAACCACAACTGGGCCCAAAATCTCTGTTGTTAGCTGAGACATTTGTTCAGTGAGTTTCTTGCCACACTTGCAAAGTGAATCCTCGCAGTTGATAAGTTGGCAACGTGGTTGTTAAATGAACTTGGCTTCCCCATGGATCGCAAAAGGGGATCATGTGACCCCGGGACACTGCAACCATCATAAATATGAACCAGTTGCTAAGCGCTTGAATTTTGATCACGTGACCTGGGGATGCCCGAAGTTGTAGAAGTTACGGCATTAATTGATTCCAGGTGCACCTGCTGCCTTATCAGCCCCAACACTAGTCGTGTGAAAAACACTTGTCATAAGTCACTTTTTTTCAATGCCGTTGTTCACTAAGCGAACTGTTGTAAGTCGAGGACTCCCTGTAGACAGGCGTGACAGCATACCCAACTAGCCAAGCTGCAAAACACTAAGCCACTTTTAGAGACCGAGTGCCCAAACCGCAACCCCAAAGCCACTTATTTATTGCAAAGTGCCAGGGCCGCATCGGCATTGTGGTGCCCTCGGGGGGGGGGGACGACAGGGAGGCACCTGTGAGTGCCACCTCTGGCACGCAAAAACTGGGGGCGCAAAAATGGGCCTCCGTGCTGCAAGGCGCAAAAATGGCTGCCGCCACGCCGCAGGGTGCAGATACAAGGCGCTGCACCACGTAAGAACGGGGCAGGGCTAGTGAGTATCACGCAGGCACCAGCCCCGCCCCATTTGCAGCACATGCGTGCTCGCCCCGTGCACGCATGCACAATGTTTCCCCCTCCCTTTTCTTCCAGTCCACCAATCGACAATGGTTGGTGACCTCTGCTCTACCACCTCTACTCAAGCTTGCTAGTTGGCTATCGCCTCCTTTGTGCTCGGCGGGGCTCCTGCTCTGGGCGGCGGGGGTGGCCTGATGGACCTGCTGCTGGTGGCGGTGGCACACGTGCCAACAGAGAGGGCTCTGAGTGTTGCCTCTGGCACGCATGCCATAGGTTCGCCACCACTGCGCTAAGCCCACCTCAGGCCTGTTGACTGTGTTCTACAAATGTCAGCTAGATCAGTGGTTCTCCACCTGTGGGTCGGGACCGCATTTGGGGTCGAACGACCATTTCACGGGGGTCGCCAAACAACGCAGTCCGCCATTTTTCCCCCCCTTTTCCTTAGCTGTGCTACTCCCTTTTATTCTATTGGCTTTTGAAAGCCAATAGAATAGACTCTCTTGAATAGAGTCTAATTCTATTGGATTTCAAAAGACAATAGGAATTGTCCAGGCTGTCTCTGCCCTGCTGAGCCCGCCAAAAGTCCCATTCTGCAAACGGTGCTGCACCAGTTGAGTAGTCCTCGACTTACGACCGGTTGAGTAGTTCTCAACTTATGACCGGTTGGGGGGGGGTCGCGTCATTAAAAAGGTTGAGAACCACTGAGCTAGATGATCTGTTGGAGAAAGCTTTCCGTATGAGCCCTGATTGGGAGATCGCACTCAGTCTGCGCACCTGTGGCACGTTTCTCCCAAGTTGATCCTTGTCGGCCAATCTGTTGCAGGGCTCGAGTTTGACCGCTGGCTCAATGCCACGGGGCCTCCTTTAGTCGAACCAGATTTATCTCAGGGATCCAGCTTGACCCAGCCGGTGGAGACGCTGTTCCATCTCTGGACCACGGAGCCTCTGGACGCAGGAGCTGCTGTGGACAGCGTCAACATCGCCGAGTGGCAAACATTCCAAACGGTGCTTTTCCTGGATAGGTTACTGGATGGGTCGCCCTTGCCACACGGTGAGTTTAATTGCCTCGTTGGGTAATGAAGCGTCTGCAAGAAAACAACAAAGTGCAGAGAGCCCCCAAGGACCCCAGAGTTTCAACTCTAAAGTTACATAAATTTTCTTTTTTATAAGTCTGATGGCTGCTCACTTGTCCCCGCTGCTTTGATTATTGGTTATTTCTGGCTGTCCATTGAAGTCAGGCAGGGTGGGCACACTTTAAGTCCTGTCGATGAAGCACTGTCATCTTGCGGGACTGAGATAGCATTCCTTCTCTGAGCTGGTGCCTATCCTGTGGGATGAGATCCATATTGTTTTAGAATCACGGAATAACAGACTTGGAAGGGACCTTGGAGGTCTTCTAGTCCAGCGGTTCTCAACCTATGGGTCGCAACCCCATTTGGGGTCGATCGACCATTTTACGGGGGTCGCGAAACAACGCGATCCGCCATTCCCCCCCAGGGGGCGGCGTGCATAGGGGTGCCGCCGCGCATGTGCGCTGCACATGGGGCTGCGTATGGGGCCGCCGCGCATGGGGGCGCCGCCGCGCATGGGCGGCACGTCCGTGTGACGGGGGTCACCGTCACACGGAGATTGAGAACTGCTGTTCTAGTCCAACTCCCTGCTCAAGCAGGAGACTCTATACCAGGGGTAGGCCAACTTGGCTCTTTTATGACTTGTGGACTTTAACTCCCAGAATTCCTGAGCCAGCCATGCTGAGAGGACAGGGAGAGGTTTCCAAGCTGAGCCAGGCTGGCTCAGGAATTCTGGGAGTTGAAGTCCACAAGTCATGAAGGGGCCATAGTTCTCCCATGCTGGCTGAGGAATTCTGGGAGTTGAAGTCCACAAGCCATGAAGGGGCCATAGTTCCCCCATGCTGGCTGAGGAATTCTGGGAGTTGAAGTCCACGAGTCATAAAAAAGCCAGGGTTGCCTACCCCCTTCCCTATACCATTTCAGTCAAATGAATCTCTTCTTAAAAGCCTCCAGTGTTGGAGCACCCACAGTTTTTGGAGGCAAGTCGTTCCACTAATTAATTGTTCCCACTTAGGAAACTACTCCTTAGTTCTAGGTTGCTTCTCTCCTTGATTAGTTTCCATCCATTTTTTTTCTTTTTCCTGCCTTCAGGTGCTTTGGAGAATAGCTTGACCCCCTCTTCTTTGTGGCAGCCCCTTAGATCTTAGAGCACTGCTATCATGTCCTCCCTCGTCCTTCTCTTCATTAGATTAGGCATACCCAATTCCATTTGAAGGAATGACTTTCCCGAAATTAGTAACATAACAGGCTTGCACCCTTCATGGAGGGAGCATTGTTTTCGTTGAATGGCCTCCAAATTGAATCCCAAGCAAATCAGATAAATGCTCTCCTTCACAGAGGTGATAACCAAGTTGTCTGAATGCTACTCAACCCAGCTGGAAAACATGAATGCTGAGATTCGTATCCGCTGGCTGCAGATCATCGTCCGCAACGATTACTATCCCGACCTTCATAAAGTCCGCCGCTTCTTGGAAAATCAGGTACCAGTTGTTGGGCAGAAAAGCTTCGTGCTGCTCAGGGTGTGAGATTGTGGGCAGGAAAGCAGGTGATACACAAAGGACACAGGAAACTCTGATGCTTGGACTTGGGAATAGATATTTGTCAGGGAATTGGGAGAACCGGTGTCCAAATGGAGTCAGAGACGCTGACAGGACACCAGTTTTATATAAATGTCTATGGAGATTCTCAGTCATCCTGATCATCGTTATCCGAAAGGTGTTTTTTTCATGAGGCAGCTGGACTTTCTTGTTGGGTTTTTGTTTTGTTTTTGTTTTTAATTTTATTTTATTTAAATACAAATAATACAAACATAACACACAGATCTAAATAAAAAACAATATAAAAAAATACAAATACTACAGCAGAGGTTCTCAACCTTGGCAATTTTAAGACTTGTGGACTTCAACTCCCAGCAAAGCTGGCTGAGGAATTCTGGGAGTTGAAGTCCACAAGTCTTAAAGTTGCCAAGGTTGAGAACCCCTGTACCACAGTGCACCCCCACCCCTGAGACCATTTTTATTATCTATATTTCTTCTCCTATAACAACTAACAATGTACAATATATTTCAACTGTGCCCTTATCCCCTCCAAAACAGCCTATATTCTTGAGCAGGTTTATTCCCTTTGCCTTCCACCAAAACTGTTTTTTATAAAATCAATCCCATATTTCATTATAATTATTTACTTTCATCGTCCCTTTTTAAAATTTAATTTCTCTTGTTAATTTATCATTTATTGCCATATTCCATATTTCATTATACCACTCATTTCTTTGAATAACCCAATTCCGTCTCCAATATTTAGCCATCACTAATCTAGCTACTATTATCAAATTTACAATCAATTCCTTTTTTTGCTTCATTTATATCTCGTTTTTCCACCAGTAACAGTAATGCAATCCTCGGTGACGTATCTAAATTTACCTTCAAAAGTTCTCTAATTTCCTTAAACACCATGCCCCATATCTTTTGTGCGCTGTCACAATCCCACCACATATGTTTATATATTCCAATCCCTTTCTCACACCTCCAGCAAATATTTGTATATTTAACATCTATTTGATTTAATTTACGTGGTGTTAGGTACCGCTTCCATAGCACTTTATATCCATTTTCCTTAACTTTTTTAACGTTTTGCTTCTCATCCCAGAAGCTTCTTCAGCTCTGACTGGAGGGTGGGGAATGGAAGGATTTATACTGCTTGCAGACAGCTGGTCATTTGCCTTCTTTCAGAGAGGCGTTGAGGCCACTTGGAGGTTTATCTGTGTCCTCAAAGGTCACCTGAGTGGCGCAAATGGGTGGGGAGCCTTGGAACCGCTGAAAGGGCTGTTGTAGACTGAACAACACCATCTATCTCAGGTCTACAACACAGTCCTTTCAGCAGTTTGGGGAGTATTTCTTTTCTGTTGAGCAGCTTGGGACAGCTGACAGTAATCTTTCTTGCCACAGTGGTTAAGTGAATCACTACAGTTGTTAAGTGGGTAACATGCTTAATTAAATGATTCCGGCTTCCCCATGGACTTGACTTGTCAGAAAGTCACCAAAAGGGATCACACGATCCTGGGACACTGCAACCGTCATAAATACAAGTCAGTTGCCAAGCATCTGAATGTTGACATCATATGAGCATGGAGATGCTCCAACAGTCAGTCATAAGTGACGTTGTAACTTGGAATGAGTCACTAAACCAGTGGTTCTCAACCTTTTTAATGCCGCAACCCCCCAACCGGTCGTAAGTCGAAGGCTACCCAACCGGTCGTAAGTCGAGGACTACTCAACCGGTCGTAAGTCGAGGACTTTCCCTGCCCGGGAGCGCCGCGCATGCGTGATGCCGCCCCCTGCGCCGGCTAAGGCGTAGCTGGCAAGCGGCAGAGATGGCGCAGGCCGACCACCGGCTGGGCCACCAGCTGGCCCAGCCCAAGGGAGGTAAGACACCCGCTGGGCCCCACACGCACCAGCAACCCTCCCTGCGCCTGCCGGCCTCCCACCTCCCACCCCTGGCCCTCTTTTACTTACATTTTTAGTAGTTGCTCAGCAGGGAGGGGTGGAAGCTTCCAGACAGCTCGCCTTCGCAGCAGACAACTTGCAGCACCGTTTGCAGACTGGGACTTTTGGCGGGCTCAGCAGGGCAAAGACAGCCCGGACAATTCCTATTGGCTTTGGAAAGCCAATAGAATTAGACTCTATTCAAGAGGGTCTATTCTATTGGCTTTCAAAAGCCAATAGAATAAAAGGGAGTAGCACAGCTAAAGAAAAGGGGGGAAAAATGGCGGACTGCGTTGTTTGGCGACCCCATGAAATGGTCATTTGACCCCAAATGGGGTCCCGACCCACAGGTTGAGAACCGCTGCACTAAACGAACTGTTGTAAACCAAAGTCTACTTGTATGCTTCCTGGCTTTTCCTTGGGGAGTTCTCCGCTAGGTGGCAGCAGAGAGATTTCTGGGGCCTAGCGGACATTATTGGACCACAGCCCAGCTAGGAAAGCCAGCTTTATGACTGATGGCTATGGCTGATAAGGAACTTTGGTTGGGAGTTTTAGGGGGGAAAAATCAGCCTTTGACTACTTAATCCAGGGGTCTTCAAACTTGGCCTTTTGATGACTCGTGGACTTCAACTCTCAGAATTCCTCAGCCAGCATGCACGCTGAGGAACTCTGGCAGTTGGAGTCCGCAAGTCATCAAAGGGCCAAGTTTGAAGACCCCTGTCTTAAATCTAACAAACAAAATGGAGGCTGGCTGAGGAATTCTGGGAGTTGAAGTCCACAAGTCATCAAAGGGCCAGGTTTGAAGACCCCTGTCTTAAATTTAACAAACAAAATGGAGGCTGGCTGAGGAATTCTGAAGTCCACAAGTCATCAAAGGGCCAGGTTTGAAGACCCTTGACTTAATCTATCCCTGGTCCCAGATTTCTGCTACTACGATGATCAATACGAGACTCTTGGGATGACCCCGGGCTCCTTCTGCTTGTATTATAGATGTCCCGGATGTACACAATTCCACTCTACGAGGACCTCTGCACTGGCACCCTCAAGTCCTTCGCCCTAGAGGTTTTTTTCCAGACCCAGACCCAGCTCCACCCAAACCTGAGGAAAACCATTCATCAGATCCTGACCCAGGGCTTGAACCCGCCGCTTCTTGCCACGACGGACATGGCTGCCATGGTGGTGGACCCTCCGCCCGCCGAGCTCGAGGACAGGGGTGCCCCGCACAATGCCGTTTCTCTCAGGGACGTCAATGTGTCTGCTTAGCTCTCCAGCTCACGCGGGATCTTGGAAGCTGGAAGAGCCAGCCAGAATGGCGAGCTAGGACTGCCCTCTGGCCCTTGGTGCCACTGCTGGGGGGGGGACGGCCAGAGGGGGGCTGGATTATTATTTTTTAAAAAAATTCCTCCCCACGTGTACATCGAGAGTCCTACGTGCCTTCAGGTGCCTGACACCCCCCCCCCCTTAGGCACAGCGAGATATCAGGGATGTATCTTTTTCTAACTCCACGCAGCGACCGGGAGCAAGCGACCGTTCGGCCTCGTTGCATCATGGATGTGGACATCAGATTGATTTTTGTGTCTGCCAACAAAAGCCGCATTTCCAGCACGCGATGAGTTTTTCCTTTGTCGCTCTCCATGCCTGGAAGGGGGCAGAACCTTCACCTGGTCCCAGGCCGTCCACGCACGAAGGAAAGAAAGGAAAAAACTGATCAGGATCATGGTAAATGTTGGAAGGGCGGGATTTGTCCCGTTATACGCCACGGCGCTCGTGACCCGGAATCCTAAAAAACGGAATGTTTTCTTCCAAGCAGCGTCCAGATTTCAGGAAACTGGTGTAAGTGGTTAAGGGTCAGGTATTAAAAAGAGATTGGGCTGAGGGTGTGCTTCTATAGAGATGGGGAGGGGGAGAAGCCAATCCTTGGGGCAGGGGGGTATGGTAGGAACATGGGTGTTAACAGTGCTTTGCTTTCCTTGGAGACCAGCAAGCGCAGTGGTTACAGTGTAGTAGGCACACTCTGCCCAACAGGGATGGGAAAGGCCTTGCAAGATTGCGCCGCGGACGTCAGTGGCCAATCACCAAATGCAGCACTGCGATGTCCTTTTCTTTCCACCAAGGTAAAAGAGGAGTGGTTAATTTTTTGCAAAAAAAAACAACAACCCAACAACACAAAAGCCTGTCCTGAGACTGCTGTAAGCATACTGACTTGTCTTCACATCCTTGCACATCCTTCACATCTGTGGATGGTGCCACTGGTGGTTTCCAGCCCCTTCGTCCAATTTTCCCTGCGCACACAAGCTCACACAACCTTTTTCGTGTGTTTTTACTAAAGCCAACTCTGGGATTTCTTTCTGTGTGTACCTCCCTCGTTCAAGAGTAATATTTATTCTCTGTACCCAGAAAAGATGTTCAGAAACCCCCCTTAGGTACCACTCTTGTGTCCAGCTCTGGCAGAGAGGGATGCCTGTCTCACTGCCTCCTATTTGGGGAAAACTGGTTCCAGAACCACCACGGTGCTTAAATTCTCTGTCTCCAGCCCCCTTCCTTCGTTCCCCCCGAAATATATTTTCCACCTGGAGAGACTTGGGGCTTCAGACAAAAGGAGGAGAAGCAATAACGAAGTCAGACTCCAAAGTTGCTTGACTTGGGCTGCGATCATTTGGCATAGCGGCTCTGGGATCCCTCCGTTATTTGGCAACGCCCGGGGCTCCTGTCTCCCCAGAAGCACCTTCCGCTTTTAAGGTGTTTGATTGGCAGCACTTTTGACACCCGCTCCAGTCCGGCCGATAGACCGCAACCACTACACACTCTGTTATCCTGCATTTTTATTTTTTTTTTCTTCCAGGAGAATGTATGCAACCAGGGTGGAAATCCCTTGGAGATGTACCTGGATGCCTTACAATAACATCACTTATAAATGTTGAATTAAACTAAAGTTTGTGACTTGGGGAGGTTTCGTAATTTTCTCCCCCCCACCCCCCCACCCCCTGGCCATTGATGGTATCCCTAGGACAGTGATGGTGAACCTTTTAGAGACCGAGTGCCCAAAAACTGGCCTTGCCCCGTTCCACCCCCCCTGCCCTACCCCCGCTCTGCCCCCCCACCCCACCTGCCCGCAGGGCCACTCACCGCCTCCAGGGCCCGCCGCAGATCGCCCAGGCAGCCCAGCAGCACCATGGCGGCCACGCCCTCTGCCCGCGCCCCACAGCATCAACTGTGCGCGATGGGCTGTGAGGGCAAAGTCTTGTCTACGCTGCCTGGCTGCCGTGTCCTTGGCTGTGCTGCTCTGTGTGGGCCATGCTCGGGGGCGACTCTCCTCCAGGGGGGCTACTGGTGAGAAGGGGGTCATGGGGGGAGATGAGGCTGGGGCAATAGCACGTGTGCCCACAGAGAGGGCTCTGGCACCCGTGCCATAGGTTCGCCACCACTGCCCTAGGATATGACAAATAGTTTTCGACATACGATCGCAATCAAGCCCAAGCTTTCTGTTGCTAAGCAAGACGAGCTTTGCCCCATTTTACAACCTTTCTTGCCGACGTTAAGTGAATCGCTGCAGTTAAGTTAGTAACCCAGTTGTTAAGTGAATCTGGATTCCCCCATTGACTTTGCTTGTCAGAAGATTGCAAAAAGGGGATCCCACGACGGTCATAAGTTGCCGAAACTGAGCTGCTGCATCCGAGCACACAGAAAGGGTGGGGCTTTGTGTGGCAGCCATCTTGACTTTTGTGACCTCCCATGGGCAGACCCGACACCATATTTGGAAAACTCATTGTGTGACATCTGGTTTTTTTTTCCAACTGCTGTTTCAAAGCAAGCTTTTTAGTAGATTTTTTTCACATGACAATACAGTACACTAGACATGTCAAACTCGCGACGTCGCGCGACGTCTCGGAGCTTTTTCCCCCACTGCCGGCAATGGGGTGGACGCAGTTTCCTGGTGATGCGTCTGGCCCGCAGGGCGGCAGTTTGACACCCCTGCAGTACACAGTGCACATCAGTTGAGGTGTATCCCTGCCTTTGTATCCCAAAAATTTGGATCACCATCATGTAAAGGACCCCAACCACCGTTTGAGGTTAAGCTTCGCCTTCCTTACTGTCACATTTAATTTTGTTGTGAGTTATACAATGACAGTAAAGGTGTTCTCTTGTCACCAGTGTTGAGTGACACCAAATGAGGCGCTAAATCGCTGAGGTGGAAAGGCAGGGCCTGTCAATGACACATTCCCTGTAGACTGATTTTTGTGAGAACCTCTAGTTAAGAGCTTGAACCTCTGGAAAGTGGGAAGCCCAGGTAATGCGTGCACCTGAAAAGGTAAGGGGGAGCAGAAGGAAGAGCATTGATCCACGGAGAGGGGCTATGTGCCCGGTTGCATGCCTGCGTCTTCCCCAATACAGGGAGTCCTCAGCTTACGAGCACAATTGAGCCCAAAATTGTACCTTAGTGAGAAATGTGTGAATTGATTGTTGCCCCATTTTACGACTTTCCTTGCCACGCTCGTGAAGTGAATCACTGCAGTTAAATTAGCGACACCATGGTTAAGTGACTCTGGCTTCCCCATTTGACTTGGCTCGTCAGGAGGGGATCACGTGACCCCGGGACACTGCGACCGTCGTAAATACAAAACAGTTGTCAAGCATCCAAATGTAAATCGCCCGCAGCAGAGGTCGTAAGTGCGGAAAATGGTCATAAGTCACTTTTTCAAGCGCCGTAACTTTGGTCACTAAACAAACTGTTAAGGTAAGGACTACCTGTACTAACATACCTTAGAACAGTGTTTCTCAACCTTGACAATTTTAAGGCATGTGGACTTCAACTCCCAGAATTCCACAGCCAGCATTGCTGGCTGTGGAATTCTGGGAGTTGAAGTCCTCATGCCTTAAAATTGTCAAGGTTGAGAAACACTGCCTTAGAAGATTCTCTGTTCTTAACAAACCTCCCTTCAGAACAGTGTTTCTCATACTCGGCAACTTCGTGATATATAGACTTTGCCTGCCAAATGCGGAGATTCTCAATTGCCCAAGTCATAGTTTGTCCCAAAGATGCTTTTTCAGGAGACGACTGGATTTCCATTGTTATTTTTTTTGAAGATGTTTTGCTTCTCATCCCAGAAGCTTCTTCAGCGCTGACAGAATGGTGGGGAATGGAAGGATTTATACGCCTTGCAGACAGCTGGTCATTTGCCTTTTAGAGAGTCGTTGAGGCCACCTGGAAGTTTTATCTGTGTCCTCAGGATCACCTGAGTGGTGCAAATGGGTGTGGAGCCTTATTGGCACTGTCAAAGGACTCTGTTGTAGACTGGAGATAGGTGGTATCGTATTCCTCCACCTCAACATAGATGACCTCCAAGTGGCCTCAACGACTCTCTAAAAGAATGCAAATGACCAGCTGTCTGCAAGGAGTATAAATCCTTCCATTTCCCCACCATCCAGTCAGAGCTGAAGAAGCTTCTGGAATGAGAAGCGAAACGTCTTCAAAGAAAAAGCAAGAAGGTCCAGTTGCCTCCTGAAAAAAGCACTTTTGGGACGTCGACTGCTAGAGTTCTCAGCTAGCACAGAGTTGAAGTCCACACATCTTAAAAGTTGCCGAGTTCGAGGAAGCCTGCTTTAGAAGCATTCTTGCAAAAATAATGAAACTTTGCCCGGAAACAATTTCTCGAGAAATCTACAATACGGGTAGGCCTCGTGTTACGGCCACAATCGGGGTCAGAATTTCCACTGCTAAGCAAGGCAGTTAATTGAACCCGTTACTTACTTTTAAAAGTTTTTCACCGAAGTTGTTAAGCGGATCAGTGCAATTATTAATTGATGCAGTCATTAAGTGAATCTAGCTTGCCTGATTGTCAGAAGCTGGCTGGGAAGATTACAAATGGTGATCAGTAGATCAAGGGACAATGCAACACCATCAAAAAGACGATACTGGTTGCCAGGCACCCAAATTTAGATCCTGTGACCATGGGGATGTTGCAACAGTGGCAAAACTGGTCATGTGATTTTTTTTCTACACACCTATATATGTGTGGGTGTATATATATATGTATATATGTGTATATCTGTATGTGTATATGTGTATATATATATACATATACATATATATATATATACACACACATACACACACACACACACAAAACCACATATAAAAGTATAGAGTTGAAAACTGGCCAACACCTGGCTTCAAGGAAAATTCAGGAGCAACTGGTGGGGATCGCCACGTGCGAACTAGAAAAAGCAGGAACGGAGGTTGAGACACGGACACCGCCTGCGCCTGCGCACTACGCCCGAATTCAGCCCCTGCAAAGCAAGCGGGGAGGCGGGCTCCTAGGGGCTGCTGGGAGATGTAGTTCTTTTCCTTCGGCAAAGGACGCTGGGGGCCTGGGAGGCTCCTTGCTCCCGCTGCATGCTGGGAACGGTAGTTTCCTTAGTCCCCCAAGGTGGTGCCTTGGACAGATGCGCGTCCGGTGTTTGAGCTCGGCGGCGGCGGCGGCATCCGAGGCTCGGCCGCGGGGCTGGCGCGGATCGGGCCGGCTGGAGAGAGGCGACTCCTCTGGCGCGATTTGGGAAAAAGGTGGGCGTGGGGATGGGGAGGGGGCCGCCAGCTTTGTCTGCCCGTGAAGCTGGAGAGGAGGGAGAAGGGTTACGGGGAAGGGAGGGGTCGAATGAGATGCACGCAGGAGCTTCAGAAGTCGGGGAAGATGCGGGTCCCTAAGAGAGCCTCCTTGCCTAGGAGCAGTCTATCCCTATGGGATGGTGGGATACAACCCTGCCGGGTTCATTCCGTCCCCGTAGCAGAGACGGGATGCGGACCGGAGGGGCCTCGGCCACGATCAGCAGCAGGAGCGCTTGTGACCAAACAGCCCAAGGAAATAACAGAGTAACAGAATAACAAGAGTTAAAAGGGACCTTGGAGGTCTTCTAGTCTAACCCCTTGCTCAGACAGCAGACCCTATACCAGGGGTAGGCAACCTTGGCTCTTTTATGACTCGTGGACTTCTACTCCCAGAATTCCTGAGCCAGCATAGCTGGCTCATGAATTCTGGGAGTTGAAGTCCACGAGTCATAAAAGAGCCAAGGTTGCCTACCCCTGCCCTATACCATTTCAGACAAATGGCTGTCCAGTCTCTTCTTCAAAACTTCCAGTGTTGGAGCGCTCACAGTTTCTGGTTGCAAGTAGTTCCACCGATTAATTGTTCTCACTGTCAGGAAATTTCTCCTTAGGTGGCTTCTCTCCTGGATTGGTTTCCATCTGTTGCTTCTTGTCCTGCCTTCAGGCACCTTGGAGAATAGCTTGACTCCCTCTTCTTTGGGGCAGCCCCTGAGATATTGGAACATGACTATCATGTCAACCCTGGTCCTTCTTTTCATTCAACTAGACGTACCCAATTCCAGCAACTAAATCTGGCTTCTGATTCTGCAGTACAGGGCAGGTTTTCTGCCAGACCCCGGGAAGGAACAGGGCACCTGTGGCCATAGCGGTATGGGTCTTGGTTCATAAATGGCCCAGGTGGCTGCAAGACAGCCTCAGATTTTGAGTTGAGTTGACCCAGCGGTACGGCTTGCCTTCAAGAGTTGTGGGAGCTCCAAAACTGGAGATTCTTAAGAAGAGATCGGACAATGACTTGTCTGAAGTGGTATAGGGTCTCCTGCTTGAGCAAGGGGTTGGACTAGAACAGAGGTCTCCAACCTTTTGGGCACCAGGGACCGGTTCCGTGCAGAAAGGTTTTTCCGCGGACCGGAGGGTGTGTGGTTTTGTGTGCTGCCTGGATGGGGCTTTGCTTGTTTGTGCGGACCAGTTGCTGGCATGCTGCGGATCGGTACCGGTCCATGGACCGGGGGCTGGGGGCCCCTGGACTAGATGACCTTCAAGGTCTCTTCCAACTCTGCTATTCTGTTATTCAGTTGGCTGCTCTGTCCCTGAAGTTGTGAGTCACCAGCTGTGGCTGTGGCTGCATTCCCACCATCATGGGTTTGGCTAGGTCGCTTAAAGATCTGGGAGCCACGTTGGCAGAACATGCACAGTTTGATGATGATCACAACTCCAGCTATTCCTCTCCACAACCAGCCTTTGATTGCTTATGAATTGTGTTTTATCTGTCACCTTTTCTATCTGCTCTATTTGTCGATTAATTAGGATGTAGCTGGGGCGTCCGGAGAGTTTAGCAACTACAGCTGATGAAAAGCGAGGACCGACATGGTAAGCAAATTAGCTGACCTGTATGTATTATTAGAGGATGCAATTAAACCAGTGTAATCTTCAGTGCAGAAGTGAAAAAGCACACGATCCACCTTGGATTAAAACCTAAAATAAATCTGCAGTTTTAAAGGCAATGTCAAGATCATGGTTTACCACCCCGTTTAAATACAAGTAGTTCTCGATTTACAACCACAACTGAGCCCAAAATTTCCGTTGCTAAGTGAGAGTGAGTTTTGCCCCATGGTACGACTTTTCTTTCCACCGTTGTTAAGTGAATCACTGCAGTTGTTAAGTTAGTCACATGGTGGTTAAGTAAATTTATTTATTTATTTATTTATGAGACTTATATACCGCTTTAAGTGCAAGCACTCTCTAAGCGGTGTACACCAGTAAGCAATGTATATATATATTTACATTGCCCCCAACAATCTGGGTCCTCATTTTACCTACCCCAGAAGGATGGAAGGCTGAGTCAACCTTGAGCCGGTGAGATTTGAACCGCTGACCTGCTGAACACAGTCAGCTACAGTGGCCTGCAGTACTGCACTCTGGCTTCCCCATTGACTTTCCTTGTCCGAAGGTTGCAAAAGGGGATCACGTGACCCCAGCACACTGACCGTCATAAGTATGAGCCAGTTGCCAAGCAGCTGATCACGTGACCATGGAGATGCTGCAATGGCTGTAAATGTGAAAAAAGGTTATAAATTACTTTTTTCAGCGCCATTGTTAAGTTTGGTCACGAAACGGACTGTTGCAAGTTGAGAATTACCTGTTTGCTAGAAGGCTTTTGTTAGAGCAGACCAGATTTTTATTTTTAACAAACCAACCAGCCATATTTGTGATGTCACTTTGAAACGAGATGGGCCGCAAATAAATTTAATAAATAAGTTCACATGGAGTTTGTTTCTAATTTAGGTGGGAACAAGGTGCCTTGAACCTGAAAAGTCAGTTTAGGTGCAGGGGTCTTTAAACTTGGCCCTTTTATGACTTGTGGATTTCAACGCCCAGAATTCCTCAGCCAGCCTCCATTTTGTTTGTTAGATTTAAGACAGGGGTCTTCAAACTTGGCCCTTTTATGACTTGTGGACTTCAACGCCCAGAATTCCTCAGCCAGCCTCCATTTTGTTTGTTAGATTTAAGACAGGGGTCTTCAAACTTGGCCCTTTTATGACTTGTGGACTTCGATTCTCAGAATTCCTCAGCCAGCCTCCATTTTGTTGTTAGATTTAAGCCAGGGATCTTCAAACTTGGCCCCTTCATGACTTGAGGACTTCAACTCAGCATGCCTGGCTGAGGAATTCTGGGAGTTGAAGTCCACAAGTCATAAAAGGGCCAAGTTTGAAGACCCCTGGCTTAGTGCAATGTTTCTTAAACTTGGCCATTTTAAGATGGGAGGACTTCAATTCCTAGAAGCCCCCATTGTTGGTTGACAATACTTAGTTTGAGAAATGTTGATTTTGAGGCCAGGCCCACCACCACCGATAGGCCTCTTTTCTGAAACATCTCTCGTCTTGTGGTGTGGAATTGTGCAGCTTAATTCTTTTGAATGATATTTTTCCTTAAATATCACCGGTACTAAGTATGGCTATTTCAAGGTTGGCCTTCTCTTTGAAATTGCATCCTCCTTTTTTCCTCTGTCCTTTATAAATTATCCTATGCTTTGTTCGGTTAAAAAAAAAAGCACATTTTAAATATGTAGAGAAGAAGAAAAATGAAATATAACTGCAGGTTCTCATCTTTTTTTCACCCCTATTCTATGTTGGCTTATTCAAAAACTCTCTCCTTCTCCCTTTGCTGCTCTCTTTGGCTTTTTTCCAGCTGTGCCTCCTTTCTTCAAAGCCGCCATTTTAAAGCGGTTTCTCTCTCCTGGCCTGTTTTGCAGATTTAAGTCAGATCCCCATTGCCTCTGATGGGGCTGCAGGTCCTTGCAGATTTGTAAAAGATGCTGGGAGTCGGGATCTCGGCAGATCGGAAAGGAGACTTGTACAAGGACTTGGCGTTTCCGGCTAGTGACGATTCTCTGTTTTTCAACTGTTCTACTCCGTTGGCTCAGTTCAAAGGAGAAATTTATTGGCTGAGACCCCAGGTTTGTTTTTGAAAGTCAGGGTGGGTGAAAGTAGCGCTTTCCTATCTAGACAGCTGTCCAAAAGCAGATTTCCATATTTTAGAAAGCAGAAATGAGATGCACGCCTGCAAAGACCTTCCCATATATAGGTAGTCCTTGATTTAGGACAGGGGTCCTAGCGCCACAATGGAGCCCATGATTTCTGTTGCTAAGTAGACGGTTGTTAAGTGAATTTTGCCCCATTAATAATAATAATAAAGTTGAAAGGGACCTTGGAGGTCCTCTAGTCCAACCCCCTGCTCAGGCAGGAAACCCTATACCAGGGGTAGGCAACTTGGCTCTTTTATGACTTGTGGACTTCAACTCCCAGAATTCCTGAGCCTGCATGGGGGAACTATGGCCCCTTCATGACTTGAGGACTTCAATTCCCAGAATTCTTGAGCCAGCATGGGGGAAATATAGCCCCTTCATGACTCGTGGACTTCAACTCCCAGAATTCCTGAGCCAGCATGGGGAAACTATGGCCCCCTCATGACTCGTGGACTTCTACTCCCAGAATTCCTGAGCCAGCATAGGGGAACTATGGCCCCTTCATGACTCGAGGACTTCAACTCCCAGAATTCCTGAGCCTGCATGGGGGAACTATGGCCCCTTCATGACTTGAGGACTTCAATTCCCAGAATTCTTGAGCCAGCATGGGGGAAATATAGCCCCTTCATGACTCGTGGACTTCAACTCCCAGAATTCCTGAGCCAGCATGGGGAAACTATGGCCCCCTCATGACTCGTGGACTTCTACTCCCAGAATTCCTGAGCCAGCATGGGGGAACTATGGCCCCTTCATGACTTGAGGACTTCAGCTCCCAGAATTCCTGAGCCAGCATGGGGGAACTATGGCCCCTTCATGACTCGAGGACTTCAACTCCCAGAATTCCTGAGCCAGCATGGGGGAACTATGGCCCCTTCATGACTCGAGGACTTCAACTCCCAGAATTCCTGAGCCAGCATGGGGGAACTATGGCCCCTTCATGACTCGAGGACTTCAATTCCCAGAATTCTTGAGCCAGCATGGGGGAAATATAGCCCCTTCATGACTCGTGGACTTCAACTCCCAGAATTCCTGAGCCAGCATGGGGGAACTATGGCCCCTTCATGACTCGAGGACTTCAACTCCCAGAATTCCTGAGCCAGCATGGGGGAACTATGGCCCTTTCATGACTCGTGGACTTCAACTCCCAGAATTCCTGAGCCAGCATGGGGGAACTATGACCCCTTCATGACTCGTTCAACTCCCAGAATTCCTGAGCCAGCATGGGGGAACTATGGCCCTTTCATGACTCGTGGACTTCAACTCCCAGAATTCCTGAGCCAGCATGGGGGAACTATGACCCCTTCATGACTCGTGGACTTCAACTCCCAGAATTCCTGAGTTAGCCTGGCTCAGCTTGGAAACCTCTCCCCTTCCCCTCAGCGTGGCTGGCTCAGGAATTCTGGGAGTTGGAGTCCACGAGTCATAAAAGACCCCAGGTTGCCTGCCCCTGCCTTATAGCATTTTGGACCTTTCTTCCCACAGTTGTTAAGGGAATTGCTGTGGTTGCTCCGTTAGTTACACGGTCGTTAAGCGAATCTGCCTTCCCCGTCGACTTTGTTTATAAGAAGGTTGCAAAAAGGGATGGCACGACCTCAGGACATTGCAACCATCATAAGTACGAGTCAGTTGCCAAACGTCTGAATTTGGGTCACATGACCACGGGGGGAGGCCGCAACAGTCGTCAGTGTGAAAAATGGTCATAAGTCACTTTTTTCAGGGCCGTGGTGACTTCGAACGGTCACTAAATGAACTACTGTAAAAAGGGAAGTTTGCCTGTAAAGCAGAAAATCTTCAGGGGAATTCTAAGTGCGTTTGATTGAACATGGTGATAACCTTACTATTTACCAGAATTCAATCTTCCTAGAATTTCCAGCTCAGGAAATTCCCCATCTCCATTGTAGACATTTATAAACAACTTTCTCTCCAGCTGGAATGCTAGATCCATCTTGGTTCCCACCGTCATGCTTTTACTGGGCTAGTTTCTTGTTTTAATAGTTTGATAGTTCAACTGCGTACATACATCTTCACCTCTTGGTCAGCTTTTTTTTAAAAAAAAAAACGCACATTGGATGATGAAAATACTCTGAGAACGCAGTTGTGGGAGATGAATGCCATTGTTATTTCATCTCTTTATTTATAAAATGTATGGGCTGCCCCATTCTAAAGAGACAATGAGTGGTGTATATAAAAACAATAGTGCAGAAGTCAGGGCAGTGTAACAATACAATAAAAACCAATCTTTCTTTGCACCATTAATAACTGTCGATCAGTGGTTTTCAACCTGTGGGTCGGGACCCCATTTGGGGTCGAACGACCATTTCACGGGGGTCGCCAAACAACGCAGTCCGCCATTTTTTCCCCCTTTTCCTTAGCTGTGCTACTCCCTTTTATTCTATTGGCTTTTGAAAGCCAATAGAATAGACTCTCTTGAATAGAGTCTAATTCTATTGGCTTTCAAAAGCCAATAGGAATTGTCCAGGCTGTCTCTGCCCTGCTGAGCCCGCCAAAAGTCCCATTCTGCAAACGGTGCTGTTGCACCAGTTGAGTAGTCCTGGACTTATGACCGGCTGAGTAGTCCTCGACTTACGACCGGTTGGGGGTCGCGGCATTAAAAAGGTTGAGAACCACTGTTCTAGATTTAGAGTCCCTGGGAGTCAGGTGCCATATAAATTTAGGAAGGATGAAAGAGGGGAAGGGAGGAGAGGGTCAGAGGGAGGAAAGGAGGGGAGGAAGAGATGGAGGGAGGGAAGGAAAGAAGGAATGGGAGGGAGGGAGAGAAGAGAGGGAGGGGAGGAATGGTGGGAAGGAAGGAATGGGAGGGAGGGAGAGCTGGAGGGAAGGAAGGAAGGAATGGGAGGGATGGAGGGAGGAAGGGAAAAGGGAGGGAGGGGATGGAGGGAGGGAGAAAGGGATGGAGGGAGAAAAGGAGGGGAAGAAGAGATGGAAGGAAGGAATGGGAGGGAGGAAGGAAGGAAGGAGAGGGAGGAAGGAAGGAATGGGAGGGAGGGAGGAAGGAAGGAAGGAGAGGGAGGAAGGAAGGGAGGGAGAGCTGGAGGGAAGGAAGGAATGGGAGGGATGGAGGGAAGAAGGGAAGAGAGGGAGGGAGGGGAGGGAGGGAGGGAGGAGGCAGGGAGGGAGGAGAGGGACGGAGGGAGGAAGATATGGAAGGGAATGGGAGGGAGGGAGGGAGGAAGGAAGGAGAGGGAGAAAGGGAGGGGAGGGAGAGATGGAAAGAAGGAAAGGGAGGGCGGGTGGGAGGGAGGAAGGAAGGGAGGAAGAATATTGCAAACCTAGCGCGTTTCCTTTCTAAAGTCCCTTCTTCTCCCCCATCAGGAGATCTGCTCTTCACCTCGATTATTTTCAGACAATCAACATGAATGGCAGGTCAAGCAAGGCATGCTGGGGGATTGCTGGTTTCTCTGTGCCTGCGCCGCTCTGCAGAAAAATAAATACCTGCTAACCAAGGTAAAGACTCTCCCGCCACACGGGGTGCACGTCACTCAGAAGGCGAGATCTCTGAGCGAAACCTATTGCATCCATTCCGTTTTATTTCGCCGTCACAAAACCTGCCTCCCTGCACCCGAGGCCTCGCCGAAGCCGCAGCTACGCAACCAAGCGAAACAATTCAAATTAAGCGAAAGCGTGCATTCCCTGGAAGATTTCTGGAGCTGGAGCAGGAGGAGAATGTTTTGGGGGGAAAACATCCTCCTCCCTGGATCCTGCTCTATGTGCATTTTCAAAGGCCCTCTGCCCTCCCTAAGGACTAGAACCTTGGGATATTCAGAAAGGTTGGATGGCGTAGGAGACTGATGGCTGTTTCGACCAATAGTCTTCGTGCCAACGAGCGGTTTCTTCTCTTATCCCAGGTTATCCCTCCAGGTCAGCCCAGCTGGAAGGATGAGAAATACCGAGGATGTTTCACCTGTCGCATCTGGCAGTTTGGCCACTGGGTGGAGGTGACCATCGACGACCGGCTGCCTTGTCTGGGGGGCAAGCTCTGTTTCTCGCAGTGCCAGACGGAAGGCGTCTTTTGGCTCCCCCTGCTGGAGAAAGCTTACGCCAAGTACGTGTGATAATAATAGTAGTAGCAGTAGTAGTAGTAGTAATAATAATAATAATAATAATTTAAAATGATAAAATTAAACTGCTCTGGGACTTCAGAATTCAAACAGACAAGCACCTGCAACATAACACCCCAGACTTAACAATTGTCGATAAGAAAGACAAAAAAGTCTGGATAGTGGACGTGGCAGTGCCTGGAGATAGCAGAATAGAAGAGAAAGAACTGGAGAAGATCACAAAATACAAAGACCTACAAATAGAAATAGAAAGACTGTGGCAAAAGCAAGCAAGGGTAGTACCAATAGTCATAGGCTCCTTGGGTGCAATCCCAAAACAACTGGAGCACCACTTGAACACCATTGGCATTGACAAATTCGCTATTAGTCAATTGCAAAAGGCGGCCTCACTAGGAACTGCTTCCATCCTGCGACGATATCTGTAATACCATCAAACATCCACATCTGCCTATCCCAGGTCCTGGGTAAGGACTCGATAGGTAGACAAAATGCCAAATCCAGTCTGAACATCTGGCTGATTGTGCGATGATCCATAATAATAATAATAAAGTTGGAAGGGACCTTGGAGGTCATCGAGTCCAACCCCCTGCTCAGGCAGGAAACCTTATACCATTTCAGACAAATGGCTGTCCAGTCTCTTCTTAAAAGCTTCCAGTGTTGGAGCATTCCCCTCTTCTGGAGGCAGGTTGTTCCACTGGTTAATTGTTCTAACTGTCAGGAAGTTTCTCCTTAGTTCCAGGTTGCTTCTTTCCTTGATGAGTTTCCATCTTCATTCCGATCACAGTTAGTCCTTGCTTTACGACCAACAGCTGAGCCTGAATTTTCCTTTGCTAAGCAAGACAGCCATTAAGCTTGCATGCTCAGGGGGTTGGAATAGAATAGGGCTTTTCAATCTTTTCACCCGTTGTACCACTTTTAGGATATGGCAGTATCCGAGTACCACCAGTCGCCTAGCAAGGTGTCAAAAACTTGGTGACCCCCCCCCCAAAAAAAGAAGGAAAAAAGTGATAAAGTACAGGTAGTCCTCGACTTACAACAGTTCGCTTAGTGACTGTTTGAAGTTACAATGGCACTGAAAAAAGTGCCCCCCAAGCCACAGCCGAGCAAGACACCTGCCTGCCCGCCCGGCGGCGCTCTTCCTCCTGTCCGAGGTTTTCATTGTTGTGAGCATTTCTGTTGAGGATTGGCAGCGGGGGTGGGGTGGGGGGTGTTTGGTTTTTATTCCCCCCCCCCCCCGTCTGCCGGGTGGTTGCAGCAGGTTTTGGTCACTTCCCATGACCCTGGGACACTGTGACCGTCATAAATATGAATCAGTTGCCAAGCATCTGAAAGTAAATCACAAGACCCTGGAGAGGCTGCAACATTCCAGCTGATCGGCACTTCTTCGGGGCTCAGCAGAAGTGCCAGGATCAGTGCTGCTTTCCAGCTGATTGGTGCTTCTTTGGGGCTCAGCAGAAGCGCCAGGATCAGTGCTGAGCTCCAGCTGGAGCCTGGCGCTGATCCTGGCGCTTCCGCTGAGCCCTGACAGCCCTGCAGCTCCAGCCGTCTCTCGCTCAGGCTTGTGCGATGCTGCCACCGGTTCAGCTCATTCCCCTCCCCCGCTACCACTTTTCTAGGATGGTCACGTACCACCTGCCAGGTGCCAATGTACCACAGGTGGTACTCGTACCACTGGTTGAAAAGCCCTGGACTAATTGACCTCCCAGGCCTTTCACAGCTCTATTCGGATGGATGGATGGATTTTTCTGACTTTTTTTTTAACCGCAGTTGTTAAGTGAATCGCTGCAGTGGTGAGGTTAGTAACACGGTCGTTAAGTGAATCTGACTCCCCCCCATTGACTTTGCTCGCCAGAAGCTGAGCACCGTTGCCGTAACTGGCTTTGTGACCGTTGTAGCGTCCCTGGGGGGGGTGGTGTCGTGCGATCGCCATTTGTGACCTTATGACGAGCAAAGTCAACGGGGGAAGCCGGGTTCGCTTAACAGCTGGGTTCCTCACTTAACGACTGCAGGGATTCCCCGAACCACTGTGGCAAGAAAGGTCATGACATGGGGCAAAGCTCACATCGCAAGTGTCCCGCTTTAGCCACAGAAATCTTGGCCTCAATTGTCGTCGTAAGTCGAGGACTCTCTGTACAGCCCGAGAAAGGAGGGAAAGTCCCTTTTGAGCTTCTTCATCCCTGCTCTGGGCTACACTGAGAGCCGTGGAGGCGCAGTGGTTAGAACGCAGCGTTGCAGGCTGACTCTCTGCCCATTGCCAGGAGTTCGATCCTGACCGGCTCAAGGTCGACTCAGCCTTCCATCCTTCCCAGGTCTGTAAAATGAGGACCCAGATTGTTCTGGGGGGGGGAGCGGCATATGCAAGTAATGCAAGTAATGCTGACATTGTAAACTGCTCAGAGAGTGCTGTAAAGCACCGTGGAGCGGTGTATCAGTGCTATTGGTATTGCCCTTCCTTCCTTCCTTCCTTCCTTCCTTCCTTCCTTCCTTCCTTCCTTCCTTCCTTCCTTCCTTCCTTCCTTCCTCCATCCATCTATCCATCCATCCCTGCCTCCCTCTCTCCTCCCTCCCTCCATTCCTCCCTCCTTCCCTGCCTCCCTCCTTCCTTCCCCCTCCCTCCCTCCCCTTCCTCCTTCCGTCCCTGCCTCCCTCTCTCCTTCTTCCCTCCCCCCTTCCTGCCTCCCTCCCCGGTTCCTTCCTCCCTCCCTCCCTCTCCCTTCCTTCCTTCTTTCCACCCTCCCTCCCTCCTTCCCTCCCTCCTTCCTTCCTTCCCCCTCCCTCCCTCCCCTTCCTCCCTCCGTCCCTGCCTCCCTCTCTCCTTCTTCCCTCCCTCCCCCCTTCCTGCCTCCCTCCCCGGTTCCTTCCTCCCTCCCTCCCTCCCTCTCCCTTCCTTCTTTCCACCCTCCCTCCCTCCTTCCCTCCCTCCTTCCTTCCTCCCCCTCCCTCCCTCCCCTTCCTTCCTCCTTCCTCCCTCCCTCCCACCCTGCCTCCCTCCTTCCCTCCCTCCTCCTCCCTCCCTTTCCCTCCCCCCTCCCTCCCTCCCTCCCTCCCTTCCTTCTTCCCAGTGGTTAGAATGCAGTATTGCAGGCTAATTTGCTGCCCACTGCCAGCAGTTCGATCCAAACCCGCTCCAGGTTGACTCAGCTTTCCATCCTCCCGAGGTTGGTAAAATGAGGACCCAGATTGTTGGGGGCAAGAGGCTGACTTTGCAAACCGCTTAGAGCAGGGGTCCCCAGTCCCCGGTCGGTGGACCGGTATTGGGCCGCGGCATGCCTGCAACCGGTCCGCACAAACAAGCAAAGCCCCACCCGCGGGATGCAGGCAGCACACAAAAACCATGCACTTTCCGGTCTGTGGAAAAACCTCCCTCCACGGAACTGGTTCCTGATGCCCCCAAAGTTGGGGACCTCTGGCTTAGAGAGTACCGTAAAGCACTGTGAAGCAGTATAGAAATCTAAGTGCTATTGCTGTGATTTTTTTTCCCCCTTGGCTGCATCTCTTTGTCTCCCGTCTCCCAAGGTCATCCCCACATACCGTGACAACAGGTGTTCGGCTCTTTCTGCTTTCAGGGTTCACGGATCTTACGAGCAGCTCTGGGCAGGCCAGGTTGCCGATGCCTTAGTTGACCTGACCGGAGGCCTTGCAGAACGCTGGTCGCTCAAAGACCTGAGCCAAAACCCAGAACGCGAGCGGGCCGGCAAAGTCCTGGAGAAAACCGTGTTCAGACGGTTCATGGACCTGAAGGAGAAAAGTGTCATGAGCTGTTCCGTCTTCAGTTCACGGCAAGGTAGGGGAAGGGGAGAATTTTACACAGCCGCTTCCGTCTCATCGTTCTCCCGTGGGAAGGTTTCATTCCGTAAACTGTCTCTAATTTCCCTCAACCATTAACACAATACACCCCTGACTTAGAAATAATAATAATAATAATAATAATAATAATATTTCAAGGAGATTCATTATCACCATTACTATTTTTTTATTGCACTGTTTCCTCTGTCAACAATACTGAATAACTCAGGACATGGCTATCAAACATCAAAAACATCTGCTAGACTATCCCACCTCCTTTACATGGAGGATCTGAAGCTGTATGGAAAAACATCATCTGAAATAGAATCGCTGCTCAACACTGTCCGTATATATAGCCAAGATATTGTGATGGAGTTTGGCTTGGACAAATGTGCCACACTTACTATCAAACAAGGAAAAATAATGAAAACTGAAGGAATCAAGATGCCCCACGAAAATAACATTAAGAGTCTGGATTAGGAAGAGTACTACAAATACTTGGGTATCCTTCAAGCTGACAACATCAAGCACACTGAAGTCAAGAACAAGATTAGAGGTGAATACATCAAGAGAGTGAAGAAGATCTTAAAGTCCAAACTCAATGGAGGAAATACCATAAAGGCAATCAACACCTGGGCAATTCCAGTCATTAGGTACACAGCTGAATAGTGGACTGGACTCAAGCAGAACTAAAAGCAATGGATAGGAAGACCAGAAAAATAATGACAATGAATCATGCCCTTCATCCACGCAGTGACATTGATAGACTTATCTACCAAGGCAAATAGGTGGGCGTGGAATGCTACAAGTACATCAGATGGTTGAAGAAGAAAAAATTGCTTTGGAAGAATATCTGAAGAACAATGATGAAGATGCACTGAAATTAGTATATCAGGAAGGCTTACTAACTACTGGAGAGACCAAACTGGCCTACAAGAAAGACCAAATGAAGAACAGAATAGACGCATGGGAAGACAAAGCACTACATGGCCAATACATGAAAAAAATAGCTGGGAAAGCAGATAATAATAAAACCTGGCAATGGCTAAGAGCAGGACAATTGAAGAAAGAGACCGAGGGACTAATTCTGGCTGCACAAGACCAAGCCTTAAGGACAAATGCATACAAAGTCAAAATTGAGAAGACAGCAACAGACAGTACGTGCCGCCTATGCAAAGAAGCTGAAGAAACAGTGGACCACTTGGTAAGCTGTTGCAAGAAGATTGCACAAACTGATTACAAGCAGCGGCATGACAAAGTAGCAACAATGGTGCATTGGAAGATCTGCAAAAAATATCATTTGCCTGTAAGCAAAAACTGGTGGGATCATAAAATAGAGAAAGTCATAGAAAATGATAAAATTAACTGCTCTGGGACTTCAGAATTCAAACAGACAAGCACCTGCAACATAACACCCCAGACTTAACAATTGTTGATAAGAAAGACAAAAAAGTCTGGATAGTGGACGTGGCAGTGCCTGGAGACAGCAGAATAGACAAGAAAGAACTGGAGAAGATAACAAAATACCAAGACCTACAAATAGAAATAGAAAGACTGTGGCAAAAGCAAGCAAGGGTAGTACCAATAGTCATAGGCTCCTTGGGTGCAATTCCAAAACAACTGGAGCACCACTTGAACACCATTGGCATTGACAAATTTGCTATTAGTCAATTGCAAAAGGCGGCCTTATTAGGAACTGCTTCCATCCTGCTACGATACCTGTAATACCATCAAACATCCACATCTGCCTATCCCAGGTCCTGGGTAAGGACTCGATAGGTAGACAAAATGCCAAATCCAGTCTGAACATCTGGCTGACTGTGCGATGATCAATAATAATAATAATAATAATAAAGTTGGAAGGGACCTTAGAGGTCCAGTGTTGGCGCATTCATCGCTTCTGGAGGCAGGTTGTTCCACTGGTTAATTGTTCTCACCATCAGGAAGTTTCTCCTTAGTTCCAGGTTCTCTCCTTGATTAGTTTCCAGGTAGTCCTCAATTTTCAACCATTCATTTAGTGACCGTTCAAAATTACAGCCGCGCTGAAAAAAAGCAACTTATGATCATTTTCACACTGATGACCTTTGCAGGATCAGAATTTGGACGCTTGGCAACTGACTCACATTTATGACGGTTGCAGCGTCCTGGGGTCATCTGATCCCCTTTTGCGACCTTCGGACAAGCAAAGTCAAATGGGGAAGCCAGATTCACTTAAAACAATTGTGTTACTAACTTAACAACGGCAGCGGCTCACTCAACCACTATGGCATGAAAGGTCGTAAAATGGGACAGAATTCACTTAGCAACCGTTTTGCTTAGCAATAGAAATTTTGGGTCTCCGTTGCGGTCGTAAATTGAGGACTACCTGTCATAAGCTCAGTAAAAAGAGCAGATGGAAAAATCTTTTCCTCAGACGTCCTCAAAATCTCCAAATAAGTTACCCAGACTTAATTCAGACATCAAAAAAGATCTGTAAACGCAAGTAAGCTGAATTAAAACTGTCTCCCAGGTTGAACCACACAATCACACAACCACAGAATGAACATCGCAGACGACACTCAAACTCCTTGCCTCAGAAAGGACCACGTTTCCGTAAAAATGTCTAATTTCTGGACCCCATTTGTAAGGCTTATATTCTGCGCTCTTGAGATAAACCAACTGCTTTCCGGGCAGCGTGTCGATGCCCTTTTTGCAACACCTCCTTTGCTCGGACCGGGACCCACAAATGCCTGGCACGGTCCCACCGAGCAGGGCAGACCAGGAAATGGCCAGGTGATGGAGACCCATCATCCCTGAAGCCACTCCCCCTCTTTGAAGCCCCACCCACCACCCTCACCTACCTTCCCAGGAGCTGCTGAGCCTAATGAAAGCTCTCCGAAATGGGATGAAATGGTGGTTTACCACGTTATCTTTTTTCTGCCCTTCAGGAACCAGCCAGCTGGGGGAATTCCACGCCTTCATTGTGGTCGACATGCAGGATCTTTCCAAGGTGTCCAGGAAAGAGACAATCCTGCTGCGGATTCGGAATCCCTGGGGGAGGCGCTGTTGGAAAGGCCCCTGGAGGGAAGGGTGAGTGGACCAGGTGTTGACTCCAGCATCTACAACAGTGTTTCTGTCAAACCCGCCCCTACTTAAATCTTTAAGTAAAAACGATCCTTTGCACCATCCGTTGGGAAAGGAATAGTTTTAATTAGAAGTCAAATGCATTGCGATCAAGCGTAGCCAGAAACTTTTCCCTCCCCTAGTTGCCTCCCATCGCTAACACACACACACACACACACACACACACACACACACACACACACACACACTCTCATCACCAATCAGGTTCAACAAGATTTTTTCAGAACGGTCACATCAAACGCAGGTTGGTATCTGTTGTGATTCTGTGCCAGCCTGTGATCCCAGTAGTTGAGTCTGAGGAATCGGAGGAGGAGGAGGAGGAGGAGGGGCCTGGAGAGCCATCAGAGTCGGAGGGAGGCTCCGATGAGCTGCAGGACTTACAAACTAATGAAACCTGCTCCTTCCACTCGTGATTCAGCTGAGAGCCAGCTGTGCTGGGAAGCTGAGTCGGACTCGGAAGAAGCACAGCTGGAAAACCTCAGAGACGCTCATAAACGTAGGCAGGTCACACGAGTAGGACAGAGGGAGGCAATAGGGCGACTCCAGGGGAAGAGGAGAAAGCAATGAGAAGCCACGCCTTGGGGGCTGCGTAACAAAAAGGGAATGTGTGGGCAAGGCTGGTTGCTGAAGGCAACCATTTGCAAAGAACTTCAGAGTCAAGAGATCACGGTCTGTTTATTTTTGCTTGTGAGTTATTTCCTGTTTGACTCATGCTCCGTTCGTTTTGCTTTTGGACAAGATCTCCATTGGAAAAGTGTTCTGTTGCTTTGGTTTTCTGGGACAATTATCAGGTCTGTAACTCAAATAAAAAGGGTTTATTTTCCAGTCTACTGTTAAAAGAGGGGTTGTCTTTGTGAAGTAACAAGGACATAAGTAGGCTGGGACAGAACAGTGTCCAACTGCCTTCTTCTCCCAGCCGGATGACCTTGAGGCAGCATCTCAGGGATATACGGCTGTTACTTTCATTTCCCCCCCAAGCATCCTCATTCCCACCCACCTTCCCCAGAGTTCACTGCAGATTGTCACTGCACGGTAGCGAAGCACAAGCAAGCATAAGGTGGCAGCTGACAATTTCCCAATTTTGGCTAGTTTAAAGCATGTGGACTTCAAATCCCAGAATTCCCTATCCTGCAGGTATGGAGTTCAATACCCAGGATTTCCCAAACAGCACGTATGGAGCTCCATGTGTTCATTTTATCCATTTCGTTCTCAGTTTTAATGTTTTAACTTTCAGCCGCCCGACGTTTTTGACCTTTTAATTGTTTTACACTGTTTATTTATTTACTAGTGCAGGGGTGGGCAACCTTGGCTCTTTTATGACTCATGGACTTCAACTCCCAGATTTCCTGAAACAGCATGGGGGAACTATGGCCCCTTCATGACTGGTGGACTTCAACTCCCAGAATTCCTGAGCCAGCATGGGGGAACTATGGCCCCCTCATGACTCATGGACTTCAACTCCCAGAATTCCTGAGCCAGCATGGCTCAGCTTGGAAACCTCTCCCTTTCCCCTCAGCATGGCTGGCTCAGGAATTCTGGGAGTTGAAGTCCACGAGTCATCAAAGACCCCAGGTTGGCTATTCCTGACCTATTGAATTTATTTGCTGCCCATCTCGTAACAAACGATTCTGTATAGCTTCGAGATGACTCTGGCATATTTATGATATTGTACAATATTTACAGTATTGCAAGCTGCCAAAACCGGTTCATTTTTTTGTAACCGTATTAATATTCACTGTGGTTTTTTTGGTCTTCAGAGGTCCAGGGTGGAGTCAGCTAGATCCAGTGGTGGGCGCTGAACTTTTATCCCAGCTACAGGAAGGAGATTTTTGGGCTGAAGAAGAGGAATTTTTCACGGAATTTGACGAGGTCATCACCGGGTATCCGGTCACGGAAGAAGGACAGCTTCAGAGTCTTTACACAGGTAGGTGGTGCTGGAAAAAAGCCAGTTTTTAAAGGGAAAAACCCTTTTGCAAAATACAAGGACAAATAATCCTTGACTTATAACAGCTCATTTAGTGACTGTTCGAAGGTACAACTGCATTGAAAAAAGTGACTTATGACTGTTTAGATAGATAGATAGATAGATAGATAGATAGATAGATAGAGAGAGAGAGAGAGAGAAAGATAGGTAGGATAGAGATAGATAGATAGATAGATAGATAGATAGATAGATAGATAGATAGTGATAGAAAGATAGGTAGGAGATAGATAGATAGAGAGATAGAGATAGAGAGATAGAGAAAGATAGGTAGGATAGAGATAGATAGATAGATAGATAGATAGATAGATAGATAGATAGATAGATAGATAGATATAGAAAGATAGAAAGATAGGTAGGAGATAGATAGATAGATAGATAGATAGATAGATAGATAGATAGATAGATAGATAGAGAGATAGATAGAGAGATAAGTAGGATAGAGATAGATAGATAGATAGATAGATAGATATAGAAAGATAGAAAGATAGGTAGGAGATAGATAGAGAGATAGAGAGATAGAGAAAGATAGGTAGGATAGAGATAGATAGATAGATAGATAGATAGATAGATAGATAGATAGATAGATAGATAGATAGATAGATAGATAGACAGACAGACAGACAGATAGGTATAGATGATAGATAGATTGAAAGAGAGAGGTAAAGATAGATGATAGATAGATAGATAGATAGATAGATAGATAGATAGATAGATAGATAGATAGATAGATAGATAGATAGATTGTATTAGTTTTTATAGGGTTAGGAATAAGGTGGGTCAGGGTTAGGGTTGGGATTTGGGTTAGAGTTAAGGTTAGGGTTGGGGTTGGGGGTTTTCCAAATAACATTTTCAATATTTAGGAAACAGCATAATGTCTGGGTTCATGTGTTTAACAAACAATAATAGCTGTAGTTAATTATCATAAACAAGATGTTAATTCATCACTCAATAGCCGCCTTCTTGCTAATATATATATTCAAAATTACATATCACATTCCTTTCTCTCTAACCCGTTTTTCTAGCCATTGGTAGAAATTATCCCATGTTATAAAGTACACCGAGTCTTCTTTCTCTTTAATCTCTAAAGTCAATCTATCCATTTCTGCACACTCTAGAAGAGTGATGGCGAACCTTTTAGAGACCGAGTGCCCAAACTGCAGCCCTAAACCCACTTATTTATTGCAAAGTTGCAGGGCTGCATCAGCATTGTGGTGCCCTCGCGGGGGGGGGGGGCATGGGGGCGTAGTCCACTGGGTGGGCGTGGCTGCAGTGGTCACGGAAGACGGGGTGGGCGTGGCCAGGGCCAGAGCGGTGGGTACCAGTCCCTCGCCATCTCCAGAGCATCCCTGGGGGGGGGGGCAACACCGCTTGCTCACTCACTTCCTGCCCTGTCCCTTCCAAATGCCACGTACTCACTACTCTGGCAAACTCTGCTGGGGCAACGGTGCGCGTGCCCACAGAGAGGGTCTGAGTGCCGCCTCTGGCATGCGTGCCACAGGTTCATCACCACTGCTCCAGAATTTTCTTAATTAGTATGTCAACGCTGCAAATATTGTATATTCTTGCTTTTGACAATATGCAGAATTGTCTGGTAAATATGGGGTTAATAAAGAGCAGAAGGGGCGTTGGGGGTAAACCCCCGGGAATGAAAGAGGAAGAAAACATTTGACCTTCATACTAATTGGATAGTGTGAGATATGAGGGCTAATTTAGGGAGGGAACATGCTGATAACTGCTCAGAGGAAGAGAACTTAGATCCTAGCATCCCTCCATTGTGCCTGTGCGGACATTTTGTAACATTAAAAGACTTTTAGGAAAATAAATGCCTGGAAGTTCTTTGGAATGTTTCATTAGCCGGAACCACATCATAGTACTTCTTCAGCTGGTAAGTTTTCATTTTTCCAATGTTGGGCAAATACAGTTCTTGCTGCTGTTTGTAGGTGTAGTATTAAATATCTGCAGTCTTTCTCCTAATTAGCTCCTATTATTCCTAGCAAAACTTATGACTGTTTTTCACACGACCGTTGCAACGTCCGTGTGGTCACACGATCCAAATTCAGGCACTTGGCATACTGACTCATATTTATGACAGTCGCAGTCTCCCGGGATCGCGTGATCCCCTTCTGACCAGCAACGTTCATGGGGAAGCCGGATTCACTTTACAACCGTGTTTCTCACTTAACAACTGCAGGGATTCGCTTAAGAGCGGTGGCAAGAACAGTCGTAAAATGGGGCAAAATTCACTTAGCTACTGTCTTAACCTTTGGGCTCAACTGTGGTCATAAGTAGAGAACTTCCTACAGTTGAATAGCCAAGATGCAGCTAGGGGAAGGTTTCCAAAAAACGTCTCTTGCCTCAGATCTTTCTTTCTGCACATGCTCAGAGTTCACGAAGAGAAGGGTGGTCCGAGAAGGGTCACCTCGGCCTCATGTTCAGATGTTGCTAGGCAGAGCCTCCTTGTTCCTTCTCCTTTTCTTAAGGACTATCTGTAGTCCTCAACTTATGACCACAATTGAGCCCGAAATATCCATCTCTATGTGCGACATTTGTTAAGTGCAGTTTGCCCCTTTTACGACCGTTCTTGTCACCGTTTTTAAGCAAATCACTGCAGTTGTTAAGTGAATAAGACAGTTGTTAAGGGAATCTGGCTCCCCCCCGTTGACTTTGCATGTCAGAAGGTCCCAAAAAGGGATCACGTGACTCTGGGACGCTGCGACCGTCATAAGTATGAGCCCATCTGTCAAGCCTCCGAATGCTAATCACGTGACCCCTGGGGGAAGCTGCAACGGTCGTAAGTGTGAAAAGCGGTCGTAAGTCACTTTTTTCAGTGCCGTGGTAACGTCAAACGGTGACCAAACCAACGGTTGTAAGTTGCGTACGGCTTGTGTAGGGTTTCCGGCTTGAGTAGGGGGTTGGACCGCAGGATTTCCAAGGTCCCTTTCAGTTCTTTTGTTCTGCTATTCTGTTTCTGCTTACCCCAATCAAAAGCCGCGTGGGTCTCAAGCCGCAGCAGCAGAGTCGTGACGCGTATCCTTTCCCCCCCCCCCGACAGACAAAGTGCTCAGCCACACGCAGAAGCTGTACGGATCCTGGGTGCGAGGGCAGTCGGCCGGCGGTTGCCGTAACAACAGCACCTTCCCCACGAACCCCAAATTCTGGCTGAGAGTCTGTGAGCAGAGCGAGGTCTGCATCGCCCTCCTGCAGAAGCCCCGGAAGCACAGCGCAGATTGGGCCGGCAGGATTCGCGCCTGGCCTCGCCTCCCGGAAGCGGATCCCTCCTTGGTGGATAACGTCCGAGGGAAGAATTACCACGCCCTGGGCTTGCACATCTGGAAGGTAGGAGAGATGAGCCGGGCCTACAGGTAGACGAGCCCTTTCGGAGTTTTTTTTTTTTTTTGTCCCCCGGGAAGTAAGATTCTAGTCCTCAAGATTTCTGAGAGAAATGAATCTCTCTCTGTGGCGTGAAGCTCTCGGTTGGCCTTTCCGGTTTCCGGAGGAAATGGGAATAAGATTGTTGTGATGTCTCCTGGAGCTTCTGTCTGAGGCACGGCTGCCACCAAACCAGACAGTGAGGCGGTTTGTTTATTTATTTATTTTATTTATTTATGAGACTTATATACCGCTTTAAGTGCAAGCACCCTCTAAGCGGTGTACACCAGTAAGCAATGTATATATATATATATATATATTTACATTGCCCCCAACAATCTGGGTCCTCATTTTACCTACCCAAGAAGGATGGAAGGCTGAGTCAACCTTGAGCCGGTGAGATTTGAACCGCTGACCTGCTGAACACAGTCAGCTAAAGTGGCCTGCAGTACTGCACTCTAACTGCTACGCCACCTCGGCTCTTGTTAAGACAATGTCAATCGTGCCTCTGTTAAAAAGTGGCCAGAACAGAAGGAGAAAGACACGCAGGAAATGCAGGTGCTGGTTTGCACGCTTCACTAATAAATTTTACTTTTTCTTATAAGTGGGTAAGTGAACTGGAGGACTTGACTAATCAAATGAATTTTGCAGCCCAGGAACAACTGAATCTAGTTATATGGTTTGAGTTAAGCTGATCCAAAGCTACCTAAGATGCACAAAGTAACTTCAATCTTCCAGGCTGCGGGTGGGGTGGGGGGCAGGAGAATAAAAAAAGTCAAGATGGCTCCAAAGCGCCTGAAGGCAGGACAAGAAGCAACGGATGGGAACTCATCAAGGAGAGAACCAACCTGGAATTAAGGAGAAACTTCCTGACAGTTAGAACAATTAACCAGTGGAACAACTTGCCTCCAGAAGCGGTGAATGCTCCAACACTGGAAGTTTTTAAGAAGAGACTGGACAGCCCTTTGTCCGAAATGGTATAGAGCAGTGGTTCTCAACCTGTGGGTCGGGACCCCATTTGGGGTCGAACAACCATTTCACGGAGGTCGCCAAACAATGCAGTCCGCCATTTTTTTCCCCCTTTTCCTTAGCTGTGCTATTCGCTTTTATTCTATTGGCTTTTGAAAGCCAATAGAATAGACTCTGTTGAACAGAGTCTAATTCTATTGGCTTTCAAAAGCCAATAGGAATTGTCCAGGCTGTCTCTGCCCTGCTGAGCCCGCCAAAAGTCCCATTCTGCAAACGGTGCTGCACCAGTTGAGTAGTCCTCGACTTACGACCAGTTGAGTAGTCCTCAACTTACGACCAATTGGGGGTCGCGGCATTAAAAAGGTTGAGAACCACTGGTATAGGGTTTCCTGCCTGAGCAGGGGGCTGGATTAGAAGACCTCCAAGGCCCCTTCCAGCTCTATTCTGATTGATTGGTTTTGAAAAAAAAAGTGCAAAGAAGAGCAACTAAGATGACTTAAAACCTGGAAACAAAAACATAATAATAATAATAATAATAATAATAATAATAATAATAATAATAATAATAATAATAATAATAATAAAGTTGGAAGGGACCTTGGAGGTCATCTAGTCCAACCCCCTGCTCAGGCAGGAAACCCTATACCATTTTGGACAAATGGCTGTCAGTCTCTTCTTAAAAACTTCCAGTGTTGGAGCATTTACTGCTTCTGGAGGCAAGCTGTTCCACTGATTAATTGTTCTCACTGTCAGGAAGTTTCTCCTTAGTTCTAGGTTGCTTCTCTCCTTGATTAGTTTCCACCCGTTGCTTCTTGTCCTGCCTTCAGGTGCTTTGGAAAATAGCTTAATTCCCTCTTCTTTATGGCAGCCCCTGAGATATTGGAATACTGCTATCATGTCCCCCCTTGTCCTTCTCTTCGTTAAACTAGACATACCCAATTCTAGCAACCGTTCCTTATATGTTTTAGCCTCCAGTCCCCTAATCATCTTTGTTGCTCTTCTCTGTACTCTTTCTAGAGTCTCAACATCTTTTTTACATCGTGGTGACCAAAACTGGATGCAGTATTCCAAGTGTGGCCTTACCAAGGCATTGAAGAGTGGTATTAATACTTCACGTGATCTTGATTCTATCCCTCTGTTAATGCAGCCTAGCACTGTGTTGGCCTTTTTGGCAGCTGCAGCACACTGCTGGCTCATATTTAAGTGATTGTCTACTAGGACTCCGAGGTCCCTCTCACAGTTACTACTATTGAGCATGGTGCCACCTATGCTGTACTTGTGCATTTGGTTTTTCTTGCCTAAATGTAGAACCTTGCTTTTTTCACCATTGAATTTCATTTTGTTAGTTAGTGCCCAGTGTTCAAGTCTGTCCAGATCCTTCTGTATCTGAAGCCTGTCTTCTGGAGTGTTGGCTATTCCTGCCAGCTTGGTGTCATCTGCAAATTTGATGAGTTCCCCATCTATCCCTTCATCCAAATCGTTGATGAAGATGTTGAAGAGTACTGGGCCCAGAACAGAGCCCTGGGGCACCCCACTACACACTTCCCTCCATATAGATGCAGTTCCATTGAGGACCACTCGCTGAGTACGGCCGGTCAGCCAGCTACGGATCCATCTGGTGGTGGTTCTGTCTACCCCACATTTTTCTATCTTGTCAAGTAGTAGGTTGTGATCTACTTTATCAAATGCCTTACTGAAGTCCAAGTAAATTATGTCCACAGCATTCCTCTGATCCACTAATTTTGTCACTTGGTCAAAGAATGCAATAAGATTTGTCTGGCATGATCTATTTTTGACAAACCCATGTTGGCTTTTAGTAATGACTTTGTTTGCCTCTAGGTGTTCGTTGATTCGTTGTTTGATTATCTTTTCCAGGATCTTCCCAGGTATTGAGGTCAGGCTGATAGGTCTGTAATTTCCTGGATTCATTTTTTTTCCTTTTTTGAGGATGGGAACTACATCAGCTCTTTTCCAGTCCTCTGGTAGTTCCCCTGTGTTCCAGGATCTTTGAAAAATATAGTTCAGTGGCTCCGATATCACATCTGCCAGTTCCTTGAGAACTCTGGGGTGTAATCCATCTGGTCCTGGCGATTTGAACTCATCTAGGCTGGACAGGTGCTCCCTAACCATTTTCTTGCCTATCTTAGCTTGTGTTTCTGTTTTGTTTTTTATGGCACTATTTTTGATAGGTTGGTCTGTTTTTTCCCTTTGTGTAAAGACAGATGCAAAAAATGAGTTAAATAGTTCTGCTTTCTCCCTGTTGCTTGTCACCTTCTTGCCACTTCCACCCACTAATGGACCAATCATTTCCTTCACTTTTTTCTTGTTTTTTACATGTTGAAAGAAGCTTTTTTTGTTATTTTTGACTTTGGTCGCAAGCCTTAGTTCATTTTGAGCCTTGGCTTTCTTCACTTCATCTTTGCAGGCTCGGGCTATTTGCTGATATTCTGACTTAGTTATGTTCCCCTCTTTCCACTTTCTGTACTTGTCCTTTTTATCTTTCAATTTGTCAGAGAGTTCTTTATGCAGCCATGCTGGTTTCTTTTGAGAGCTGTTATTTTTCCTCTTTGTTGGTATTGTTCTAGACTGTGCTTTTATTATCTCATTTTTCAAAATTTCCCAAGCTTCTTGAGTTGTTTTCCCCTTGAGGATTCTCATCCATGGAATCCTTCCCAAGCCCTCTCTAAGTTTATTGAAATTAGCTCTCTTGAAGTCCAAGACTCTAGTTTGACTGTGTTCTATTGGTTGTGCTTCTATAATGTTGAATTCTAATATTGCATGATCACTTCCTCCAGGGTTCCTATGGCTTCAACACCGTCTATCATTTCATCTCTGTTAGTGAGAATTAGATCCAAAATGGCTAATCCCCTAGTTCCCTTCTCTACTTTTTGGGAGACAAAGTTGTCTGCTAGGTTTGCCAGGAACCTGTTTGATCTTCCACTTGGTGCGGAGTTTGTCTCCCAGTTGATGTCAGGGTAGTTAAAGTCCCCCATTACTATTGTGGTGTGCTTCCTACATACCTTAGTTAGCTGACTAGCAAAAAGTTCATCTATTTCCTCTGTTTGGTTGGGTGGTCTGTAGTATACACCTATGGCAATGTCATTTCCCCCCCCCTTTTATATTGACCCAAATGCATTCAAGAGAGTTTTTATCATTGTTGTACTCTATTTCTGTGGAGATGTAGTTATTTCTTATATAGAGAGCAACTCCACCTCCTCTTTTATTTGGTCTGTTTCTTTTAAATAATTTAAATCCCTCTAGCTGTGTGTTCCATGTGTGAGTTTCATCCCACCATGTTTCCGTAATGGCAACAATATCGTATCTGCCCTCGTTAACCTGAATTTCTAGTTCACCCTGTTTGCTGTTCATACTCTGTGCATTGGTGTATAAACATTTGAGTCCTTTGTGGGTGGCCCTGTGTTTCCTTTCTACATAACCTGTGTGGTGCCTGAGTTCCCCTATTGTCTTACCACCTATTTGGTTAGTGCACTTTATGTGGCACTCGCTATTAGAGGCTTCATTTTGATTGATAGCAAGGTTGGTATTCTTGTCCACACACACATCTATGCTACATGCACTGATAGCCCTATAGTTTTTAAATTGCCGGGGACAGGGTTGTTCCGTATCAATTAACTCCCTGTCCCCGCTGTTTAGTTTAAATTTCCCTCCAGAAAATCTGTGAATTTATAGCCGAGTAACTCAGTCCTTTTTTTGATGGATGCAAACCATCTCTTTTGTACATCTTTTGATTGGACCAGCTACTGACATCGTGACTAATATATCCGAAGCCTTCCCCTTTACACCACTCCTTTAGCCACATATTGAATTGTGCTATGCGCTGGCCTTTTCCGTTTTGCTCCTTATACACTGGTAAAACCTCTGAGAAAGTATGAAGAACGGTTGCAGGAACTGGCTATGGTCAGTCTTTAGAAAAGAAGGACTAAGGGGGACATGAGAGCAGTCTTCCAGTATTTCAGTGGCTGCCACAAAGAAGAGGGGCGGGGGTCAACTTATTCCCCAAAGCGCCTGAAGGCAGGACAAGAAGCAACGGGTGGAAACTAAGCAAGGAGAGAAGCAACCTAGAACTGAGGCGAAATTTCCTGACAGTGAGAACAATTAACCAGTGGAACAGCCTGCCTCCAGAAGCAGTAAATGCTCCAACACTGGAAGTTTTTAAGAAGAGACTGGACAGCCATTTGTCCGAAATGGTATAAGGTTTCCTGCCTGAGCAGAGGGTTGGACTAGATGACCTCCAAGGTCCCTTCCAGCTCTGTGATTCTGTTCCACGTACTCCCTCAACGTCCGGCCACAACTGAGCCAAACATTTCTGTGGTTAAATGAGACATTTGTTAAATGAGTTTTGCCCCATTATACAAACTGTCCTTGACAGAGTTTTTAAGTGGATCACTGCAGTTGTTAAATTTGTAGCCTGGTTGTTACATGGATCATGGCTTCCCCACTGACTTTGCTTGTCAGAAAGTCATAAACGGTGACCACAGGACCCTGGGGGACACAGCAACCATCATAAATATTAACCAGTTGCCAAGCATCTGGATTTTGATCACATGCTCATGGGGATACTCCAAAGATTGTAACTGAAAGATGGTCATAAATCACTTTTTTCAGTGCTATTGTAACTTTGAACGGTCACTAAATGAACTGTTGTAAGTCGAGGACTATCTGTATTCTGTTATCTACTTCTTAGCTGCCCCCTATCCTGGGCAAATCATGGCTTTACTCCACCCACAAATTTTGCCAAGTGGATGCCTTTTCTCCTTGAAGCGGTGTGGTCTGCCTTGTAAAATTGGAGACGCGGCAAGTTGGACTGTTGCTCGCATTAAAATTAAATGGTGCTGAACAACAAATCCTTTCCCCCCACCCTTCCTTAATGGATTTTTTATAGGAAAATAAAATGCCTAAAGGACCAGGGGAAGCGTCCAAAGAATGCGATGTCATTTGGGTCTCTCCTAAACTTCCTTGCAAGACTTTGGCTTGTGATTTGACTGGCGATCTCCACACACTCAGCAGGAAGCTAGCTTGTGCGGTATTTAATTTGGGGAGTTTTTTTTCATAGAAAAGGTTTTTCTGTACCACCCACTAACTTTTCTCTGAAGGTGGCAGGTCGCCAACTTAAAAGATCCCCCCAAAATGCAATCCATCAGATTATGCATCTCACTAGAACAGCATACCATAAGAAAGGCTGAGCGCCAAAGAATGGAGGCCTTTGAACTCTGGTGCTGGAGAAGACTCCTGCGAGTCCCCTGGACTGCAAGGCGATCCAACCGGTCAGTCCTACAGGAGATCAACACCAACTGCTTTTTAGAAGGCCAGATCCTGAAGTTGAAACTCAAGTACTTTGGCCACCTAATGAGAAAGAAGGACTCACTGGAGAAGAGCCTGATGCTGGGAAAGATGGAGGGCAAGAGAAGAAGGGGACAACAGAGAATGAGGTGGCTGGATGGAGTCACTGAAACGGTAGGTGTGAGCTTAAATGGACTCCAGAAGATGGTAGAGGACAGGAAGACTTGGAGGAACGTTGTCCATGGGGTCGCAATGGGTCGGACACGACTTCGCAACTAACAACAACAGAACAGCATAAGAAAATTAAACCGACATATTAGGTGGTCCAATTCGTTTCGTGCCCGTTTGAAGTTACAACAGCACTAAAAAAAAACAATTTGTGACCGTTTTTCATACGACCGTTGCAGCATCCTCGCGGTCGCGGGAACTGGCTCATCTTTAGGACGGTCGCAGTGTCCCGGGCGTGTCACATGATCCACTTTTGCGACCTTCTGACAAGCAAAGTCAATGGGGCAAGCCAGATTCGCTTAACAACCAGGTTACTAACTTACCAACTGCAGGGATTCACTTCACAAGCGTGGCAAGAAAGGTGATAAAACGGGGAGCAAACTCCCTTAATAAATGTCTCACTTAGCAACAGAAATTGGGTCTTAAGTCAAGGCCTGCCTGCACATCTCTTCCCTCTCACCTTTACAGTTCAAGAAACTAGGGAAGGATTCTTCCGAGATGCTTCTCACATCCCTTTTCCTTCTGTGGGCTTAGCTGCCTCTTATCTGACCAACTGTTCTGTCCCAGCCTAGGTGAGTCCTTGTTAATGCACAAGGATCAACCCCTCTTTTAACAAGTAGGCTGGAAATGCAGGGAAAACAAACCCCTTTTATTAGTTAGGTACAGACCTGCAAAATGTCCCCAAAGCAAAGGCAAACAAAACACGATGCAAACGGAGAATTGTCCAAGGCAACCAAACCACGATTCAAACGGAGAATTGTTCACAAGCAAGGCAAACAAAACAGGATTCCATGAAACTTGAGTCCTTTGCAAATGGTTGCCTTCAGCAACCAGCACCGCCCACATCTTCCCTTTTTATTATGCATCCCCCAGGCATGGCTTCTCAATGCCTTCTCATCCTCCCTTGGAGTCGCCCCATCGCCTCCCTCTGTCCTGCTCTTGTTGCCTGTCTGCGTTTATGAGCATCTATAATGTCTTCCAGATGTGAGTCCTCAGAGTCTGACTCAGCTTCCCCGCACGGCTGAGTCTCAGCCTGAGCACGATTGGAAGGGCCAAGCTCTTCATCAGAGTGTAAGTTCTGGAGCTCATCAGAGCCTTCCTCCGACTCTGATGGCTCTCCAGGCCCCTCCTCCTCCTCCTTTGGTTCCCTGGACTCAGCTGCCGGGTCCAGTGGCTGGCATGGACTCACAACACCATCGGGGACCCTGATCTTGGAGGAAACATAACTCCATCCAGTGCAAGACAAACTCCAACACAGTTGGAAAAACTACAGTGGCCTCCATCCATCCGCCATCTCCAGAAGCATCCAGGGCTGCTGCTTCAGTGAATGCATGGTTGATCATGGTCTCTTTCATTCTGGAGATTCTTAGTCATCCAGGCCACGGTTGTTCCAAAGGTGCTTTTTCAAGAGGCAGCCTTTCTTGAACTCGGCAACTTTTAAGATGTGTGGACTTCAACTCTGTGCTAGCTGGGAATTCTAATGGTCAAACTCCCAAAGGTGTTTTTTTTTTTCAGGAGGCAACTGGACCTTCTTGTTTTTTCTTTGAAGAAGTTTCGCTTCTCATCCAAGAAGCTGCTTCTGCTCTGACTGGATGGTGGGAAATGGAAAGATTTATACTCCTTGCAGACAGCTGTTCATTTGCATTCTTTTAGAGAGTCGTTGAGGCCACTTGGAGGCTTATCTGTGTCCTCGGGGTCATCTGAGTGGTGCAAATGGGTGTGGAGCCTTCTTGGACTTGCTGAAAGGACTGTGTGTTATAGACTGGAGATAGTTGATGTCACTGCTCAGATGATCTTTGTGTTTCCAAAGAATGCTTTGGTGACAAAGCTGGATTGGAATTCAGCACCAAAGTAGCTTTTGCAAAGTTGAAAGAGCTCCTTGTATTCCCGATGTACTTTGAAAATCCAGTGTCTGGGTTTCTCAATTTGTAAAGCGACGCGAGCTTTCCCTCCTACATACAGGTGGTCCTCGACTTGATTTAAAGTCTAACCAGCTTGTATAATGTGAGATGAATGATGCAATGTTAGGAATGACTCAGCAGGAGTCTGTATCCCTTTAAGAACTTGAGTATAAAAGGGAAGGCCTTGCTGGAGTCTCTCTCTCTCTCTCTCCCTCCCTCTCTCTCTCTCTCTCTCTCTCTCCCCCTCCCTCCCTCCCGTTTTCTGCTGTAATTGCTGTGTGTTGGAGTTTGCTGTATCACCATGTGTGTGTAACAACAACAACAACAACAACGTTGGAGGGGACCTTGGAGGTCTTCTAGTCCAACCCCCTATTCAGGCAGAAAACCCTATACCATTTCAAACAAATAGCTATCCAGTCTCTTCTTAAAAACTTCCAGTGTTGGAGCATTCACCGCTTCTGGAGGCAGGCTGTTCCACTGGTTAATTGTTCTAACTGTCAGGAAGTTTCTTGTTAGTTCTAGGTTGTTTCTCTCCTTGGTTAGTTTCCATCCGTTGCTTCTTGTCCTGCCTTCAGGTGCTTTGGAGAATAGCTTGACTCCCTCTTCTTTGTGGCAGCCCCTGAGAGATTGGAAGGCTGCTATCATGTCTCCCTTAATCCTTCTCTTCATTAAACTAGACAAACCCAATTCCAGCAACCGTTCCTTATCTGTTTTAGCCTCCAGTCCCCTAATCATCTTTGTTGCTCTTCTCTGCACTCTTTCCAGAGTCTCAATATCTTTTTTACATCGTGGTGACCAAAACCGGATGCAGTATTCCAAGTGTGGCCTTAACAAGGCCTTGTAAACTTCATGTGTATTTTGTTACTAGTGTATATTTGTAGATAGTATATGATAAACCACCCTTTAATACAAGCCACTGTTTACTGTATTTATTCCTGGGTTTACCTCAGCGTGATAAGACCGTGCATGCTCTGGCACAGCTCTCTGCTGCTCTCTTGCCTTCCAGATTGAGAAGAAGCAGTTCAACCTTCCCAAGACCCTCTCGGCTCCCCCAGTTGTGAGCACGGCCTGTCATTCCTTCAACCGAGAGGTACACCTCCGTTGTGACCTGTCTCCTGGATACTACCTGGTGGTGCCCAGCACTTTCCTGAATAACACTGAAGGGAACTTCCTGCTCCGGGTCTTCTCCAGCGGAAGAATTTCTCTCAGGTACCCCCCCAGGGTGGGCGAGGGCGGAACTGGGAAAGAGGCAGGCGGACCCTTGAATCGGGAGAAGCTACAGGCAGGTCCTCGGCTTGCGAGCACAACGGGGCCCGAAATTTTAGTGGTTAAGTGAGACATTGGTTTCGTCCCATTTTACGACCTTTCTCGCCACAGCAGTTAAGGCAAATCCCTGCATTTCTTAAACCAGTGACACGGTTGTTAAGCGAATCCGGCCTCCTCGTTGATGGTTTCTTGTCACAAGAGGAGGTCACAAAAAGGGATCACATGATCCCGGGATACAGCAACCGTCACAAATAGGAATCAGTTGCCACATATTTGATCACTGCTGCAATAGTTTGTAAGTGTGGGGGGGAAAGGCCGCAGGTCACTTTTTTCAGTGGCGTCCGTGGTCACTTTGAACGGTCACTAAATGAACGGTTGTAAATCAAGGGCTCCCTGTACAGTAACTCTGACAAGAAAAGCCTCATAGTAGATAAACTTTTTTTCATAATAATAATAATGATGATGATGATGATGATGGAAGGGACCTTGGAGGTCATCGAGTCCAACCCCCTGCTGAGGCAGGAAACCCTACACCATTTCGGACAAATGGCTGTCCAGTCTCTTCCAAAAACTTCCAGTGTTGGAGCATTCACCGCTTCTGGAGGCAGGTTATTCCACTGGTTAATTGTTCTAACTGTCAGGAAGTTTCTCCTTAGTTCTAGGTTGCTTCTCTCCTTTTTTTTTTTGTAAAAATTTTTATTTTCAATTTTACAATACATAACAATCTTACAAATTACCTCAGATAAAAAATAAAACAAATTGATACACACCACATTCGGTCTTGCCCGCCCATTTCCCCCCAAACCGCATCCCACCTGAAACCAACTTACTTCTTTCCCTCTTTTTCTTCACTCACCCCTCTCCTCCCTCACCTCCACCTTCCTACTTACTTCTCCCCTTCTTCTTCTCCCTCTTGATGCGGTCCAGGGGAAATGCCCGAGCAGTTCCTCTCTCAAAATTAAAACATTAATATTATACACAATAAGACTATTTCTACTTTATCTGAACTACTTATGACAGTTGCAATGTCTCGAGGGTGACGTGATCCCCTTTCACAACCTTCTGGCAAGCAAAGTCAATGAGGAAGCCAGATTCACTTCACAACTGTGTTACTAACTTAACATCTGCAGGGATAAGAAAGGTCATAAGATGGAGACAAACTCACTTCATAACTATCTTGTTTAGCCATAGAAATGTTGGGCTCAGTTGTGGTCATAATAATAAAGTTGGAAGGGACCTTGGAGGTCATCTAGTCCAACCCCCTGCTCAGGCAGGAAACCCTATACCAATGGTTCTCAACCTTTTTAATGCCGCGACCCCCAACCGGTCGTAAGTCGAGGACTACTCAACTGGTTGTAAGTCGAGGACTACTCAACTGGTGCAGCACCGTTTTCAGAATGGGACTTTTGGCGGGCTCAGCAGGGCAGAGACAGCCTGGACAATTCCTATTGGCTTTTGAAAGCCAATAGAATTAGACTCTATTCAAGAGAGTCTGTTCTATTGGCTTTCAAAAGCCAATAGAATAAAAGGGAGTAGCATAGCTAAGGAAAAGGGGGAAAAAAATGGCGGACTGTGTTGTTTGGCGACCCCCGTGAAATGGTCGTTCGACCCCAAATGGGGTCCCGACCCACAGGTTGAGAACCACTGCCCTACACCATTTCGGACAAATGGCTGTCCAGTCTCTTCTTACAAACCTCCAGTGTTGGAGCATTCACCGCTTCTGGAGGCAGGTTGTTCCACTGGTTAATTGTTCTAACTGTCAGGAAGTTTCTCCTTAGTTCCAGGTTGCTTCTCTCTTTGGTCAGTTTCCATCCGTTGCTTCTTGTCCTGCGTTCAGGCGCTTTGGAGAAGAGCTTGACTCCCTCTTCTTTGGGGCAGCCCCTGAGATATTGGAACACTGCTATCATGTCCCCCCTCATCCTTCTCTTCATTAAACTAGACATACTCAATTCCAGCAACCGTTCCTTGTATGTTTTAACCTCCAGTCCCCTGATCATCTTTGTTGCTCTTCTCTGTACTTGGTCTCTTGCCAGTGAGATCAAGCTGTCTGTGCTGGACAACACCATCCACGAAGAATTCCCGGGAGGCGAGTGGGAGACGGCGCAGCTGGAGGGATCGTGGAAAAAAGGCCACAGTGCCGGAGGCAGCCGGAACTTCCCTTCCTTCCATACCAATCCTTGCTTCCCTTTGTCGGTTCCTGCCGGGTTGGGACAAAGAAGCATCAAGGTCTCTCTCCATCAGCACTGCCCGGATAACAAGTGCCGTCCAATTGGGTTTCATATCTTCCAGGTAATATTTAGGTTCACACTCGCTGATTGAATCACACCAGCGTCCGCCCCACAGGGGCTTTTTTTCAGGAGGCAACTGGACTCTCTTGTTTTTCTTTTGAAGGCGTTTCGCTTCTCATCCCGGAAGCTTTTTCAGCTCTGACTGGATGGTGGGGAATTGAAAGATTTATACTGCTTGCAGACAGCTGGTCATTTGCCTTCTTTCAGAGAGTCGTTGAGGCCACTTGAAGGTTTACCTGTGTCGTCAGGGTTACCTGAGTGGTGCAAATGGGTGTGGAGCCTTCTTGGAACGGCTGAAAGGACCGTGTTGTAGACTGGAGATAGATGGTGTCATATCCCTCCCCTCTGTTGAGAGAGGGCTGTTCAAGTTTGACATAGGCCTCCAGGTGGCTTTAACGACCCTCTGAAAGAATGCAAATGACCAGCCGTCTGCAAGGAATATAAAGAAGCAAGGAAGCTTCTTCAGCTCTGACTGGATGGTGGGGAATGGAAAGATTTATATTGCTTGCAGACAGCTGGTCATTTGCCTCTTTTCAGAGAGTTGTTGAGGCCACCTGGAGGTTTTATCTGTGTCCTCAGGGTCATCTGAGCATTGCAAACAGGTGTGGAGCCTTCTTGGCACTGTCGAAAGGACTCTGTTGTAGATGGGAGATAGATGGCATCGTATCCCTCCCCCTCAACATAGATGACCTCCAAGTGGCCTCAACGGCGATTCTCAGTCGTCCAGGTCATGGTTGTCCCACAGGTGCCTTTTCAGGAGGCAACTGGACTTTCTTGTTTTCCTTTTGAAGACATTTCGCTTCTCATCCCAGAAGCTTCTTCAGCTCTGACTGGAGGGTGGAGAATGGAAGGATTTATACTCCTTGCAGACAGCTGGTCATTTGCCTCCTTTTAGAGAGTCGTTGAAGCCACTTGGAGGTTTACCTGTGTCCTCAGGATCACCTGAGTGATGCAAATGGGTGTGTGGAGCCTTCTTGGCTGCAGGATGTTTTCTGCCCTTTGTCCCTTCACTGTTGAAGACGCGCACACAGGCTGTTGGGGATGAGTCCACGTTGTCCGCATCTCAAACTGAAGCGCAAATGGTTTCCCATAGTCTGCAGTGTTTCTCGAAATCCATTCATGTTCCTGCACCATTTGAAGGGTGTTCCTCCCAAAGTGCACAGCTAAATGTCTATCCTGCATCCAAGAAGGCTCCACACCCATTTGCTCTACGCAGGTGATCCCGAGGAGACAGGTCAACCTCCAAAGGGCCTCAACCAAACTCTAATACAGTGGTTCTCCACCTGTGGATCGGGACCCCATTTGGGGTCGAACGACTATTTCACGGGGGTCATCAAACAACGCAGTCCGCCAATTTTTTCCCCCTTTTCCTTAGCTGTGCTACTCCCTTTTATTCTATTGGCTTTTTAAAGCCAATAAAATAGACTCTCTTGAATAGAGTCTAATTCTGTTGGCTTTCAAAAGCCAATAGGAATTGTCCAGGCTGTCTCTGCCCTGCTGAGCCCGGCAAAAGTCCCATTCTGCAAACGGTGCTGCACCAGTTGAGTAGTCCTCGACTTATGACCGGTTGAGTAGTCCTCGACTTACGACCGGTTGTGGGTCACAGCATTAAAAAGGTTGAGAACCACTGCTCTAAAAGAAGGCAAATGACCAGCTGTCTGCAAGGAATATAAATCCTTCAATTCCCCACCATTCATCCAGTCAGAGCTGAAGAAGCTTCTTGAATGTGAAGCAATACGTCTTCAAAGAAAAACAACAACAAGAAAGTCCAGTTGCCTCTTGAAAAAAGCATCTTTGGGACAAACATGACCTAGATGATTGAGAATCTCTATGGAGATACACCAGTGTCTCTCAACCGTGGTCACTTGAAGGTGTTCTGGACTTCAACTCCCAGAATTCCCCAGCCAGCATGGCGGTGTTCGTCATAAACATGAGACAGTTGCCAAGTATCCAAGTTTTGATCACATCACCGTGGAGATGCTGCCGTGGTCGCAAGTGTGAAAAATGGCCGTAAGTCACTTTTCTCAGCGCTGTCATAACTAAATGAATTGTTTTAAGTCGAGAACTGCCTGAGATTCGCGAACCATCCCATAATCTGGACTTTTCTACTTTGATTCCTCTTCTCCTCAGCATCCTCATCTTTGTTATGGGGAAATACTTGACTGCCCTGTGCACAGGTATTGGTCTGTTTATTCAGACATAACAACGAAACATGTAATCTGTGGTTTTCAAATCAGTTTCGAACCAAGGCTTCAAACCCGGAATGCTAGCTATCTGTGGCCAAGATCTGAGTTCGAGTTCTAAGTCAACCCACCCTTTGATGGAAGGGGTGTCGATGTATTTTATAAGTGTATGGCACCTACAGAGTCATGCAGTCACTGACATATACATTTAGTTTAAATAAAGCATCAGCAAATACACACACACACACACACACACACACACACACACACTCTCACTCTCAACTTACGAACACAATTGAGCCCAAAATTTCTGTTGCTAAGCGAGGTAATTGTTAAGCGAGTTTTGCCCCATGTTACAACCTTTCTTGTCACAAGTGTTAACTGAATCGCTGCAGGTGTTAAGTTAGTAACGTGGTTGTTAAGTGAATCTGGTTTTCCCCATTGAGTTTGTTTGTCAGGAGGTTGCAAAAGGGGATCACGTGACCCCCTGGACAATGCAACAGTCATAAATATGAACCAGTTGCCAAGCGTTCAGATTTTGATCATGTGACCTTGGAGGTGCTGCAAAGCCTAGGCCAGGGGTGGGGAACCTTGGCTCTTTTATGACTCGTGGACTTCAACTCCCAGAATTCCTGAGCGAGCCATGCTGAGGGGAAAGGGAGAGGTTTCCAAGCTGAGCCATGCTGGCTCAGGAATTCTGGGAGTTGAAGTCCACCAGTCATGAAGGGGCCATAGTTCCCCCATGCTGGCTCAGGAATTCTGGGAGTTGAAGTCCACAAGTCATAAAACAGCCAAGGTTGCCTACCTCTGGCCTAGGCCTAGGCCGCTTTATGACTCATGGACTTCAACTCCCAGAATTCCTGAGCCAGCATGGCTCAGCTTGTAAATCTCTCCTTTTCCCCTCAGCATGGCTGGCTCAGGAATTCTGGGAGTTGGAGTCCACGAGTCATCAAAGAGCCAAGGCTGCCTAATATATTAAGATAAAACTATAATAAAATCACGATAATATGGAGCCATAGAGATGTTATAGTTCTTTAATTATAAAATAATTATATTTTTATTTATTTTTTTATTTATGCTTATAATATAATTACACTTACTTTATTACATAATTATAAAGTTATAAAGGCCGTGGATATCCGAAACATAAAATGAGATTATAGGGAAGACTTTTTTTTATTCCTTCTCAGGTTCCCAGTGACAACAACCGGGTGAAAATGCCTTCCACAGCTTTCCTGCAATTGGAGCCGGTAGTTAGTTGCGTGCCTCATTGCTACTCTCAGGAAATAAGTCAGACCTGCCGGCTGCCTTCAGGAAATTACGCCATTGTCCCCTCCACGTACTTGCCTGACACGGAGGGCAGTTTCACGGTGATTGTAGCACGGAAGATAGACAGGTGAGGAGAAAAAAAAAAATGCTTCCTAGCCACTCAGCCATCCAACCTTCTTCAACCATATCTGGCTGCAACTCTTCAGAATTTCATCCAGCCAACCTGGCTGAGAATTTAGGGGATTTTAATTCCAATTTTTTTCTGGAGCACAGCAAGTTGTTTGAAAGCCATTCTAGATCAGAGTTTCTCGGCCTTGGGAGCTTTTAATGTGCATGGACTTTGTCTACCTGCAGGTTGGCTAGGGAATTCTGGGAGTTGCCCAGAATTCCCCAGCCAACCTGCAGGTAGACAAAGGATCTCATTTGATTCTACCCCTGAACAGGAGATTGGACTTGAGGACCCCACTGGGCCTTTTCAAGCCTTAGCTGAGGTATTTGTCATAATCCCTCATTTGTACTTAGTGGATGGATGGACAGATGGAAGGAAGGAAGGAAATTGTGTGAGTGGATGGATGGATGGGAGGAAGCAAGGAAAGATGGATGGAAGAAGGAAGGAAGGAGGGGGAAGAGGGAAGGAAGGAAGAAGGGGGAGGAAAGGAAGGAAGGGTGGATGGAAGGAAGGATAGGAAACAAGGAAAGAGATGGATGGAAGAAGGAAGGAAGGAGAGAGTAGATGAATGGATGGGAGGAAGCAAGGAAAGAGATGGAAGAAGGAAGGAGGGAGGGAAGGAAGGAAGGAAGGAAGGAAGTAAATTGAGTGGATGGATGAATGAATGGGAGGAAGCAAGGAAAGGATGGATGGAAGAAGGAAGGAGAAGGAAGGAAGGAAGGGGAGGAAAGGAAGGAGAGGAGGAAAGAAGGAAGGAGAGTGAGTGGATGGATGGATGGGAGGAAGCAAGGAAAGAAAGATGGATGGAAGAAGGAAAGGAAGGAGAAGGAAGGAAGTGTGATTAGATGGATAGGTGGATGGATGGGAGGAAGCAAGGAAAGAGATGGATGGAAGAAGGAAGGAAGAAAGGGAGGGAAGGAAGGAAGGAAGGAAGGAAGAAAAGAAAGATGGATGGAAGAAGGAAAGGAAGAAGGAAAGAAGGAAGTGTGAGTAGATGGATAGGTGGATGGCAATGACATCCTAAGAGATCATCTTTAGTGCTCCTAAAAAAAATCGCCACTTCCTGCATTTGAACATCGGAGCTGTTATCCTGCGTTCTGCTCTGTGAAGATCCAATGTCCTTTTTCTGCTCTTAGTAATGAAGAAAAAGCCTGAAGCTCCGAGGGATTCTCCAGGGAAGCCCCTGATAGGCCCCATTCTCTGTTTTTGGCTCTTCTCACAAAATTGTGTTTGCTTTTATACAGGAAGAGCATTTGGAGCAAGGAGACTTTGGGGCAAAGACTGCAAGAGGTGAGCCCTTCCTTTGTTTGGGATTTGGCAGCGTGCGGTTCCACCCAGGCAATTTTATCCTTCCAAAGAAAACAACATGCTTGACCGCATTAAGTAACCAAAAAAGTCATTTACCAAAGAGAAATTTTTTTAAAAAGATCAGCAAAGATCAGAATAATAGCGGGTGGGAAAAGGAAATTACAGGCATGTCGAGAAGGGTGCAGCTCCATTGCCACTGTGTTAAAAAAACTGTAAGAGAATAATAATTTTTTTTTAAATTTAAATTTAAATTATTTAAAAGCGCTTCTTTCAAGCCCCCTCCCCCAAAGGACATTTCCACTAGGCCAGGGGTAGGCAACCTTGGGTCTTTTATGACTTGTGGACTTCAACTCCCAGAATTCCTGAGCCAGCATGGCTCAGTGTCAGAATCCAATTATATTTCATCTTTAATTATCAAACATAGAAACTCCCAATTCTGCCTTCTCTGGATTCTGCCATAAGAGGGAGAAAAGGGGGAGAGCAAAGGGGCTTTATGGCCCTCACTTCCTTCAGCACACTTCAAAGGACTGAATGTGTGTTTATTGTGGCCTCTAAGCGTTAACATATCAAAGAAGAGTAATTGCCTTTCATGTAGTTATCTGAAGTCTCCATCCAGACGGAAGAAGAAAGGGGATGGAATTGTGATACTTGAAACTATCACTGGAAGGGGGGTTGATTGGGTGGGACTACTGGGGAACCCCTTAAAACCTTGAATGGGAGAGCTTGAACCCCAAGTCCTGTCTAGCATGCCTGCAACCATTTTCTCTTAATAAAGGATTCCTGTTGGAAGAGCTATTCCAAGAGTTCTGTCTTCTTAAGATGCAAAGTGGGGTGGGTCCTTACATTAGACAGGACTTGCAAAATTAATCCACCTGGAAGGTAGACCCTTGCCGGGGGATTTTGCAAAAATTTACCATGTCAGACAACGAAGCAAGAGAGGGAGAAAACTCCCTGGAAAGAGAGCCGCTGACCCAGTTGGAACCTTGCCAGATGTTGGGATCCGAGAGGCCAGATTTCTCAGAAGAAGAAGTGGTGGAGACACAGGACCACAAGCCTCGCTGGTCGATGGGCGTTGGAAAGAAAAGCGAGTGGGGAAAGGAATCAAGAAAAGTGACCCTGAGACGGGGAACCAAGCAACCAGAATGGAAGCAGGAGATGGAGAAATCCCTGCACGCAAGTGAAGAGGGAGGAAGCTGTATGCCGTACTCAGACTGGATCCTAGAGAGAGCTATTGACCTGATGAAGAGAACTCTCAGCTCCCTAGGAGAGGAGATTCCTGAGCCCTACGCCCGCCCCAGTTCCTGGAGCCACAAAGGGAGAGACACCGAGGGGGACGTGGAACCTGCAACCCCAGGGACATTTACTGATCCAGGAGCTCCCACCCCCTACCGGACCACAGATGGAAATCTGGACGGAAGACACTACCACCCACAATGGAGGCACCGATCCATTCCAAGACGTCCACCGTTGGAGGTGAAATTCAAAGGGGAGCCAACACGCTTGGGGTTTTTCCTAACCCAAGTCCTCAGCTACATGGAGGAATATGGGCAGGACATCCCCAGCGACAAAGCCCGCATCCGGATCGTGCAATCTGCCCTGGATGGACCAGCTGCAGATTGGGTGGTGAACCTGCATGACTCCAATGCCCCAGAACTCAGTAACTTCAACCGTTTCATGTCCTCGTTGAGAAGACGATTTGAAGACCCCCTGGCTGATCGCAAAGCCCGTGAAAGAATAACAACGATGAGGCAGGGCAAACGCCCAGTGGCTGAGTATACACAAGAATTCCGAGCCATTGCCAGCAAACTGAATTGGCCAGAAGACATCCTCCTTGGCCGTTTCAAAGACGGACTAAACTATGATCTATATGATGCTTGCCTGCCCCGAGGAGACCCACATCGACTTGAGGAATGGTACGTCTTGGCAGAGGAAGCAGAGATCGACATATTGAAGAGGCATCGCCGAGGAAAACAATGGAGCCGCCCCCCGCCTGAGCTGACACACCAACCGGTGAAATCATCGGATACAGCCAAGAAGCAGATGGGGTGTTTCAAGTGCGGAAGAGAAGGGCATCGAGCTGTAGAATGCCGCTCAAAGGCCCCCCAGCACAACCCAGACAGATCCCCAATCAACAAACCCAGAGGGTATTCAGCTAAGCCAAAAGAAACAGCCATGAAAATGATGGAAATTGCAGAAAACCCCACCTCTGCTCACCAAGGGGAAAGAACTCCAGCCTACACCACAGGGACGGTGGATGCCTCAGATGACAGCTCGGAAGGCGAACCCCTGGTAAGTGGACGCATCACACCCATCTTCAAAACAGTGACTATATTAATCCCCCCCATGCCCGAAGCTGTGAAGGTGAAAGCCTTAATAGACTCTGGCTGCACCCGCTGCCTCATTAGCCCAACACTAGTGGGGAATCTGGGCATCCCATCCAGGAGACTGGAACAACCAATCTCATTTGGCCAGCTAGATGGATCCATAGCAGGGGGGGTGCCAGCTACCCTAGCCACTCTGCCAATACACCTCTCCCTGGGCAACCATGAAGAGGACTTAACGTTTGTGGTGACCCCAGGTATGGAATGCCCAATGATTCTAGGGATGGAATGGTTGAAAAAATGGAACCCCTGGGTAAATTGGAGGACGACAGAAATCAAATTCCCGAAGGGGGACCCTATGGACTTAAAACCCCAAGAGAGGCTACCAGAATCAAGAATAGAAAAAGCATCCATAGGAGAGGAAAAAAGATTAACAGAAATACCAGAGGAATATGGGGACCTTGCTGAAGTCTTCAGTGAGGAGAGGGCGAATGAGCTTCCCCCCCACCGACCCACAGACTGTACCATTGAATTCAAGCCTGGGGCAAAACTCCCGAAGCCCAGATTATACTCCATGAGCCCAAAGGAGAAGGAGGAAATGGAAAGATTTATAAAAAAAAACCTGGAGAGAGGTTTCATTGAACCAGCTAAGCCTAAAGTGGCTGCCCCGGTCCTTTTTAGAGAGAAGAAGGATGGCTCTTTACGTTTATGCGTGGATTATAGGGCCCTGAATACAATCAGTGAAAGCAACCTATACCCGCTGCCCCTCATGAAAGACATGCTGTCACACCTATCGAAAGGGAAAATTTTTTTCTAAACTAGACCTTAAGGGAAGCTTACTATCGCGTGAGAATCAAGGAAGGGGACGAATGGAAGACTGCATTTAACTGCCCCATGGGGTGCTATCAATTCAAAGTCTTGCCATTTGGATTACAAGGGGGCCCTGCAGTCTTTATGCAATTAATCAATGACGTTCTAAGGGAGCACCTGTTTAAGGGGGTCCTTGTTTACTTGGACGACATTCTTATCTTTACCGAAACAAAAGAAGAACACGTCAAACTTGTCAGAGCGGTTTTAAAGAAGCTGCGAGCCGCTCACCTATATGCCAAACTCTCAAAATGCGAATTCCACCAGGAAAGGATAGACTACCTAGGCTATCGCATATCCCCACAGGGCATTGAAATGGACCCAGAGAAGGTCAGAGCAGTATTAGAATGGGCACCACCCCGCACAAGAAAGCAACTACAAAGTTTCCTGGGCTTTGCAAATTTTTACCGCCAATTCATCCCCTCATTTGCACAGATAGCCTTGCCCCTCACCAACTTACTAAAAACGAAGGGAACATCCTCAGTAAAACCTAGCCAGCCACTAACATGGACAATGGAGTGCCAAGCAGCGTTTGAGAGACTAAAGAGACTTTTTTCTGCCGAACCAGTACTAAGGCACCCAGATATGGACAAGCCCTTCATAATACAGGCAGATGCAAGTGATGTGGCAGTGGGGGCTGTGCTATTACAAGAAAATGATGATGCAGTATTGCAACCCTGTGCATATACATCTAAGAAACTCACGGAAACAGAACAGCGCTGGCCCGTATGGGAGAAGGAGGCTTATGGGATACGTTGGGCATTACTCACGTGGCGACAGTTCCTGGAAGGCAACAAAATCCCCTTCCAGGTATGGACTGATCACAAAAATTTAGAAGCCCTGAAAACTTCCAGGAAACTCAATCCCAAACAAGCCCGCTGGTCCCAGCATTTTCACCAATTCCAATTTAAGCTCAAACATTTACCAGGAAGAAAGAACTTCCTGGCAGATGCACTATCTCGCATGCCCCAATATAACAGCGCACGAACCACAGACTCTAGACCAATAATGGCAGAGTCACAACTGGCAGCGCCAGTAACCACAAGAACCCAAGCCAAAATAAAACCACAACTGGACAGCCAAACTGGGATTGAATTCAGAAAAAGTTTGGAAACAGATGATTGGTTCCAGAAAAACAAACATGTGTGCACAATGAGAGACGGATTGCCTTGGGTAGGGGAAAAGTTATATATACCAACAACTCAAAGACTAACTTTCATGCAACTTTGCCATGACACAAAATCAGCAGGGCATTTTGGATTTGTAAAAACTTTACACTTAATTAAACGGCAATTTTGGTGGCCATCAATAAAAAAGGACATAGAAAGTTATGTTGCCAGCTGCCCAACCTGTGCATCAGCAAAGAGGTTGCAAGGGAAATCGCCAGGGCTGTTACAACCAGTGGCAAGTCCCTCAGCCCCCTGGAGGGAAATAGCCATGGATTTTATAGTGGAATTGCCAGAAAGCAATGGGAATACTGTTATCTGGACAGTCACGGACTTATTTTCCAAACAGGTGCACTTTATCCCTTGCCAAAAGATTCCCACTGCAAAGGCCTTAGCAAAACTTTTCATCCAGCACATTTACAGATTGCACGGGGCACCCCAACGCATCATCTCTGATAGGGGAGTGCAATTTACGTCTGCATTTTGGAAGGAATTTTTATCCCTCTTAGGGACCACTCAGGGATTGACATCTAGCCACCACCCTCAAGGAGATGGACAAGCGGAACGGTGCCAGTCGGTACTTGAGCAATATTTGAGATGTTTTTTAAATTTCCAACAGAGTGATTGGACGGACTTACTTCCTTTTGCAGAAGTTGCCTACAATAATGCAGTCCACTCCAGCACAGGCTACACTCCTTTTCAAATAGCCAACGGCCAAAGTTTCAACCCTATGCCAGAGTTAACCCCAAAAGAACCAACGATCCCTTCACTGAAAGAATGGATGGAAAACCTACAAAACACCTGGCCAATAGTCAGAAAATCACTAGATGAAGCTAGGCGGGCATACAAAGCACAAGCCGATAAAAAAAGGGTTGAGCCTACACCATTCATTATAGGAGAAATGGTGTACTTATCTACAAAATACCTAAAGTCCCTACAGCCCTGTAAAAAACTTGGACCAAAATATATAGGACCTTTTCCAATTAAAAGGATCATAAATCCAGTAACAGTAGAATTAGAATTACCCAAAAACCTCAGGCAAATACACCCAGTTTTTCATTGCAGCTTGCTGAAAAGAGAGCATCAGTCACCTCTACGGCCAAAAATCCCCCCCCCACCACCTCCAATCATGGTGGAGGGGGAACAACACTTCGAAATAAAAGAGATCCTTGACTCTAGGAGATATCATGGAACAACTCAGTACCTAGTTGCCTGGAAACACCTCCCTGCCTCACAAAATGAGTGGGTCCATAAACGTCACGTCAGAGCCCCGAAGCTATTGAAGAAGTTTCACACAGAGTATCCTAACAAGCCTAACTAAATTTTTTACTTGTGTTTTCTTTCAGGTGGATCTCTCTTATTGTTAAGAGGGGCCGGATGTCAGAATCCAATTATATTTCATCTTTAATTATCAAACATAGAAACTCCCAATTCTGCCTTCTCTGGATTCTGCCATAAGAGGGAGAAAGGGGGAGAGCAAAGGGGCTTTATGGCCCTCACTTCCTTCAGCACACTTCAAAGGACTGAATGTGTGTTTATTGTGGCCTCTAAGCGTTAACATATCAAAGAAGAGTAATTGCCTTTCATGTAGTTATCTGAAGTCTCCATCCAGACGGAAGAAAGAAGAAAGGGGATGGAATGGTGATACTTGAAACTATCACTGGAAGGGGGGTTGATTGGGTGGGACTACTGGGGAACCCCTAAAACCTTGAATGGGAGAGCTTGAACCCCAAGTCCTGTCTAGCATGCCTGCAACCATTTTCTCTTAATAAAGGATTCCTGTTGGAAGAGCTATTCCAAGAGTTCTGTCTTCTTAAGATGCAAAGTGGGGTGGGTCCTTACACTCAGCTTGGAAACCTCTCCCTTTCCCCTCAACGTGGCTGGCTCAAGAATTCTGGGAGTTGAAGTCCACAAGTCATAAAAGGGCCAAGTTTGAAGACCCCTGGTTTAGTGTATAAGCCAGGGGTAGGCAACTTGGCTCTTTTATGGCTCGTGGACTTCAACTCCCAGAATTCCTGAGCCAGCATGTCTCAGCTTGGAAACCTCTCCCTTTCCCCTCAGCATGGATGGCTCAGGAATTCTGGGAGTTGAAGTCCACGAGTCATAAAAGGGCCAAGGTTGCCTAGCCCTGGCCTAGGCTAAACCTTTGGCACATTTGAGTCTGTCTCGGGAATTTTTGGCCCTTCTATAATTAAGGACTTTTTTCCCTTTTAGCCCAAACCTGGGGGGAAAAAAATATAGAAAGTAAAACATTTCACACCTTCTTGCTCAGAAGTCCAGAAATACAAAACTTATACTGCATACTTTTTGCAAGTCTGAAATATATTGAGCTACAGGGAATCCTCGACTTACGACATTTCATTGAGTGACGGTTCAAAGTTACAACGGTATTAAAAAAAATGACTTAACGATCGTTTTTCACACAGCTGTTGCAACATCACCTGATTCAAATTCGAACACTTGGCAATTGATTCATATTTATGACAATTGCACCGTCCTGGGGGCTGTGTGATCCCCTTTTGCGACCTTTTGACAAGCAAAGTCAATGGGGAAGCCAGATAATCTAATAAGCCAACTAAGCATGGAGATTTGAGATTGGCAACACCTGGGGGGGTGGTTGCTGGCTCTCTTCATCTTTTTTTACCTTTATATATTTTTGTATCTCGTCAGACTCACTTACACAGTGAGATGGACAATGTATAAATTCGATCAGTGAATGCGCTATCGTGATGCCTATTTTGCAAACAATTCTCCTGTAAGTGCCTCATGCTATAGGAATCCACTACTTTCCTGCCTGGCCCACAGTAAGCGAATTTTTTTAAAAAATTCCCCTTTCTGCTCCTCATTTCAGAACATTCCCCTGGCTTCTCTTTCGCTCTTCCCATTTCTTTTTTCATTTAAAAAGCAATAAAATAGGCTTTTTAAATTTACGAGCCTATGAGTTTATGAGCAAGATCACAAGGCTTTTTTTATTGGGCCTGCTAAAACTTCCAAAAGAAATGCCAGGGAAAGGGGGGGGGGGGAACAGAAAACGAAGCAGAAAACATTCCTGATAATTTTGAATTCTTTCTTAGAATCATGGAGGTAAAGATTAAAAGGACTTTGAGATCATCTAATCCAGTTGCTTGCTCTGGGCAAGAATTTACTAGAGAAGCTTCATTTTGCTTTTTGACTTATTCTTTGGGGTCTGATTCACATCACACACACTTTAAGCTCGCTTAAAACTGTCTCAATTAGCAACAGAAATTTTGGGCTCCAATGCCGTCATAAGTCGTGGATTACCTGTAAATAAACAAATGTGCTGTTCTGTTTCTTACTCACACAGTGGGTAAATTCCCATTGCATCCTGAATCAGCTACTTTCTTGACTGCTTGATCTGACGCCCGTAAGAAGCTAACTGAGTAGTTGCCTAAAACAATATTTCTCAACCTTTGCAGTTTTAACATGTGGTGATTTCAGCTCCAGTAATTGCCCAGCTAGCATATCTCAACTACAGCTCTCAAAATTTCCCAACTGGCTCAGGAATTCTGAAGTTGAAATCCTTGCAGATGATCCTCAATTTATAACCCACAGTTGGGATGGGAATTTTGGTCGTTAAGTCACAACAGTTGTAAGTTCAGGCCCCCACATGACTGGATCCCATTTTGACGATTGTGCTGATTCCCCAGCCAGCCACGGAAAGCTTTAGAAGGAAACAAAATTTGTTTCAGGTAAGTTGAAATAATTCCAAATGTACGTTGGATCTTGGAGTTTCTTGGGTTAGAGCAGAGGTGGGGAATGATGGCTCCTTTATGACCTGTGGACTTCAACTCCCAGAATTCCTAAGCCAGCCATGGCTGTCCCAGGAATTCTGGGAGTTGAAGTCCACAGGTTGTAAAAAGGACGGGCAATTATGGCCCCTTTATGACGTATGGACTTCAACTGCCAGAATTCCTGACCTAGCCATGTGTCAACGGTGCTAATATTGATTATTCTTGCTTTGACAAAATATGCCGAACTGTCTGGTATTTTTAGAGTTAATGCAGAGTAGAAGGAGGGAGGAGGGAAAAGCCTATGAAAGGGAAAGGAAGGGAACCTTTGTCCTTCACACTAATTGGAGAATGTAAATCATGACAGCAAAACAGGGAGTGGAAATGCTAGCAAAAATAACTGCTCGGTGGGTGGGGAATTCAGATCTTAGCATTGCCTTTCTTCATGCCTGTGCCGACATTTTGTCACATAAATAAAGAGACTTTTTAGAATAAAATGCCTGGAAGTTCTTTGAGGTGTTTATTAGTCGGAACCATGACACCACGGCTGGCTCAGATATTCTGGGAGTTGAAATCCACAGATCATAAAAGGGCCACAGTTCCCCACCCCTGAATTAGCGGAACATCTATGACTTGTAGCCAATATTTCTATAAAAGTAAATTGAGTGACATCCCAGCTCCAGTTTCTCTCGTGCTGGCTGAGGAATTCTGAGAACTGAAGTCCATAAGTGTTAAAGTCGCCAAGGTTGAGAAATGCTGATTGAGATTCAGAGATTAAAATCTGCATTGAATATCCTCCTGCATCCAATTGGATCCATCACTAAAAGCCTCAATAAGTCTTTTCTCTAATTATCAAATACAGGTAGTCCTCAACTTAACGACCATTGATTTAGTGACCGTTTGAAGTTACAACAGCACCGAAAAAAGTGACTTAATGACCATTTTTCACACCTTGCAGCATCCCTGGGGTCATTTGTTTAAAATTCGGGTGATCCACTTTACAACTGCAATGAACCGTTTAACGATTGTGGCACAACAGTCATAAAATGTGGCACCACTCACGCAACGACTGCCTTGCTTAGCAGTGGAAATTTTTGGCCTCGGTTACAATTGTAAGCTGAGGACTGTCTGTATATTGTTAAGAATTCTTTTGCTTCTCATTTTTCTTGGATAAGATGAGTATCTCAAGCTTCTGTGTCAAAATTCCTGTTCTGTAAAAAAACAACATCCTGAAGTCGATAACCTATTTTATTTTTCTTTGTGGCTTACTCAAGTTATTTGTTTTTAATCTCTTCCTTTCCCCTCCTCTCGGTTTCTGCAGGTGTCTTTCAAGGCTGTGATGAAAATGTAATTTGGAATCGGCGCTTTTGCTGTAGGCAGATATAACGGAGACCTTTAAAAGGACGCCCAACTTGTTTTAGTTTAAACTGAAATCATTCCAAATGTATGTTGGACCTCAGAGCTTCTTGGGTTAAGAGGAACATCTGTGACTTTTAACCAGCTTTTCTGTAGGAACAAACTTGAGCAACATCCCAGCTCAAGTTTCCCTCCCATTTATTATTATTATTTTTTTTTAAAAAATATGTATCTGAATTTCAAATAATGTGGAAATCTTCAAAATTTCTTCCTGTTTTTGCCTGCGTCTGTATTCCTTTCTTTTTTTTCATTCCGGCCACCTTTAAACATCAATGAAAATTTATGTACATGTGATGGTGTTCACATTGGTTTTTGGTCCGTGGCGATAATATTCCCTCCGTGTGGTGTACGTGCTTAATATTTCCATAGTGATCGGCACTTCTGCAGAAGGATACATTTGCCAACGAAAACAGAAGGAATGATGGTAGAAAAAGACGAGATTGTAAGTTTCAGAAAGTTTTAAGAAGCAAAAGGTTGGGATGTGCTACAGTTGGTGCTTTGGCTATCAAAAATAGTTTGAATTTGAACTATTCCACTTTTCCTCTCTGGCCTCATCTTGAGTTGAAAAATGAGATGTTTTGATTATTTACGAAGTGTTTTGGGCTCAAAAGTGAGGGTTTTTGAATATGAACCAAAGACGCTTTGAGCTGGAAATATTTCCTAAACCAGGGGTAGGCAACCTTGGCTCTTTTATGACTCGTGGACTTCAACTCCCAGAATTCCTGAGCCAGCCATGCTGAGGGGAAAGGGAGAGGTTTCCAAGCTGAGCCATGCTGGCTCAGGAATTCTGGGAGTTGAAGTCCACGAGTCATAAAGCGGCCTAGGCCTAGGCCAGAGGTAGGCAACCTTGGCTTCAACTCCCAGAATTCCTTAGCCAGCATGGCTCAGCTTGGAAACCTCTCCCTTTCCCCTCAGCATGGCTGGCTCAGGAATTCTGGGAGTTGAAGTCCACGAGTCATAAAAGAGCCAAGGTTCCCCACCCCTGCCCTATATCAGGGGTCCTCAACCTTGGCAACTTTATGACTTGTGGACTTTAACTCCCAGAATTCCTGAGCCAGCATGGCTCAGCTTGGAAACTTCTCCCTTTCTCCTCAGCGTGGCTGGCTCAGGAATTCTGGGAGTTGAAGTCCACGAGTCATAAAAGAGCCAAGGTTGCCACCCGTCTCCTAAACAATCAAGACGTCCTTCTGAAACGCGAGTCAGCCATTTTGTGTTCAAAGAGAGACATTTTTCAGTCAAGAGCGGTCAAAATTAATGGGTTTTGCACACCACCGGTGCTGAGTTCCTCTATTTTGTAAGGCTTGAGAGCAATAAAATTAAGGCATAAATTTGGTTTTCGGTGTTTCTGCGGCTTATGAACATCCGTGTCTGCATGATATGGTCAAAACAGGGTAAGTGAATTTGTGAATTCTGTGGTGTATATAAATGACGTCATTTATCAAAAACTTCAGTTGGGTTATTTGCGCAGGACATCATGGCTTGTGCTGGACTCTTGTCACATGATAGGTCTGCTCTAAACCAGGTTCTGGGCCTGTGTAAACCTGGCCTAGGCCAGCCCAGAGATCCTAGCTCTCCAGATACTTCTGAACTGGCGCATTGTTTCTCCACTGTGGATTTTAGTTCGTCATTTATGTTGCGTTTTTCCTTTTGGGCATCCCCCACACGGTAATTTTAAAGAAATATTCCTTACTGTCAATGTCAAACTCTTACGAGATGTTGTCAAACAGCACGTAGAGCACCTTACATTCCCCACAGGAGCATGACCGAAGTGGGAGACAACATGGCAAATTGGCAGAGAAGAGATTTGTACCACTCAATCTCCCTGATTCTTTGTCCCCTGCTCAGCTCTTAATTTTTATTTATTTATTTATTTATTATGAAATTTATTTGCCACCGATTCTTGTGTCAAATGATAAACGTTCGAATGTTCCCCAAGAAAAAGATGGCCCAGAAATTGAGTTGAACTGATGATTGTTGGAAAAGAATTATGAATGGTCTTTCTTTAGGACAGTGTTTCTCGACCTTGGCAAATTGAAGATGGGTGGACGTCAACTCCCAGAATTCCCCAGCCAGCCTGTGGGATTCTGGGAGTTGAAGTCTACCTGTCTTAAAGTGGCCAAGGTCTTGTGTTGCCAAAGTTGAGAAATACTACTTTAGGGCAAGGATCTTCAAACGTGGACCTTTTATGACTTGTGGACTTCAACTCCCAGAATTCCTCAGCCAGCCTCCATTTTGTTTGTTAGATTTAAGACAGGGGTCTTCAAACTTGACCCTTTATGACTTATGGACTTCAGCTCCCAGAATTCCTCAGCCAGCCTCCATTTTGTTTGTTAGATTTAAGACAGGGGTCTTCAAACTTGACCCTTTATGACTTATGGACTTCAGCTCCCAGAATTCCTCAGCCAGCCTCCATTTTGTTTGTTAGATTTAAGACAGGGGTCTTCAAACTTGGCCCTTTTATGACTTGTAGACTTCATTCCCAGAATTCCTCAGCCAGGCATGTGCCTGGCTGAGGAATTCTGGGAGTTGAAGTCCACAAGTCATAAAAGGGCCAAGTTTGAAGACCCCTGCTTTAGCGTGTGTTTTCTTGACATTTTTTCAACCTCTATCCCGTTTCGTCTCTCTGTTTTCTTCCCCTTTTGTTTCTTTACTTTTTGCCCCTTTTTATTTAAATTTTATCTCTCCATTTCTTTAAGTTTTCCTTTCTTTATTCCAACTTTTTCCTTATATTTGTTATTTAAAGAGAGCTTCATTTACTGGTCAAAGAACATCTGGGAAAAAAAAGTGGTCTGTTTCCCATCCTTGCCAAAAGACATGGTCCCGTTTTTCCCTTTGTTGTCTAGGTAATTGAGAGTTAAAATGCAGCCATTCAGGGAAATAATTTGTGGAAAAGATTATATTCCACGCAATAGGCAAAGATTTTTATGGCGTTTCTGTCAGGAGATGAGCCAGGAGGGTTGGAAAAGTTTTATAAAAGCAATAGGGAGGAAATACGATTTCCAGCAAAATGTAAATCCGGATCATTATTTTGCTATTCCGACTTTTCCTTCTTCCAGTAGCTCATACAGTATTGGTTTCATTTGCCTGAGTATCCTTGGAGAGATTTTTTTTTTTTTTAAATTAAGATTTGGAAAAACTGTTTCGTTTTGTTTCCAAATATGTGAGGTGGTGTTGAAATGTCTTTTGAAATAAAAAAATAAAAATGTGGACTAGCAATATGAAAAAACAAGAGCGGTTTTTTTGGGGGGCGGGGGAACTGTCTGATTTCTGATAATCTCATGTGTTATGTGAGAACATTTGCACGGCAGGTTGATAACATTTGAAGCAGAATGTAAGCAGAATAGCAGAATTGGAAGGGGGGACCTTGGAGATCTTCTAGTCCAGTGGTTCTCAACCTTTTTAATGCCGCGACCCCCAACCGGTTGTAAGTCGAGGACTACCCAACCGGTCGTAAGTCAAGGACTTTCCTTGCCCGGGAGCGCCACACATGCGTGGTGCCGCCCCCTGCGCTGGCCGAGGCGTAGCTGGCAAGCGGCAGAGATGGCGCAGGCCGGCCACCGGCTGGGCCACCAGCTGGCCCAGCCCAAGGGAGGTAAGGCACCCGCCGGGCCCCACGCACGCCAGCATCCCTCCCTGCGCCCGCCGGCCTCCCACCTCCCACCCTGGCCCTCTTTTACTTACATTTTTAGTAGTTGCTCAGCAGGGAGGGGTGGAAGCTTCCAGACAGCTCACCTTCGCTGCAGACAACTTGCAGCACTGTTTGCAGAATGGGACTTTTGGAGGGCTCAGCAGGGCAGAGACAGCCTGGACAATTCCTATTGGCTTTTGAAAGCCAATAGAATTAGACTCTATTCAAGAGAGTCTATTCTATTGGTTTTCAAAAGCCAATAGAATAAAAGAGAGTAGCACAGCTAAGGAAAAGGGGGAAAAATGGCGGACTGGGTTATTTGGTGACCCCCGTGAAATGGTCGTTCGACCCCAAATGGGGTCCCGACCCACAGGTTGAGAACCGCTGTTCTAGTCCAACCCCCTGCTGAAGGAGGAGACCCTAAGCCAATTCAAATAAATGGCTGTCCAATATCTTCTTAAAAACCTCCAGTGTTGGAGCATCCACAACTTCTGGAAGCAGGTTGTTCTAGAGAGTCCTTTATTGCTCTCAATAAAGGTCCCATAAACAGCCCTCCAATGATCCGTAAGGATCCACTCCACACTTTCCTGAAGGCAGCCAGTCCCCCAAACCAGAATTCCCCAACCTTTCCAGGTTGGTGGTCTGGAGGTGGGAAAGAGGGGATGGTTTTGTGGGAGGGGTAGTTTGTGCACACGTGCATGCATGCATGCACACGAGCATCCATTGCATGATGGGCCAAGAGCCCTGCAACGCTCACACAAGGGAGGACCCGAGTGCCTGCAACACTTGCGCACACCAGCCAGCCACTCCCATGGCCGGGTTGCGAATAGGCCACAGACTGGTAGTGGGCTGGGGTCCACAGGTTGGGGACCTCTGCCCCAACAGCCCCTATAATAACAAGTCCACAGACTAGGCCAGGGGTAGGCAACCTTGGCTCTTTTATGACTGGTGGACTTCAACTCCCAGAATTCCTCAGCCAGCATGGCTCAGCTTGGAAACCTCTCCCTTTCCCCTCAGCATGGCTGGCTCAGGAATTCTGGGAGTTGAAGTCCATGAGCCATAAAAGAGCCAAGGTTGCCCTGGGCTAGGAGCATGCTCACAGGGCAAGGTCCAGAGTCCCAGGTCCAGTCCACCCGGCTAAGTGAGTCCATGAGGCAAATGGCAGCCCACAAGGCACGGGCAAGGCACAAGACAAAAAAACGAGACACTCCTCACAGCTAGGCAAGGCAAAAGGCGACAAGGGCTCCTCGAGGCAAGGCAAAAAGGTACGAGTCAAAGCCGTACAGTTGTTCCTGGAAAAGACTAAGTCCCCACGGCTTCTCCTTAAGTCACTCCGCTCCAGTGTTCCTTGTGAGGAGTGGTGGGGCGACCTCCTCCTGACTAGCTTGGCAGCCCTTCTCTGAGCTTGCCTCCGCTCCGCTCTCCGTGCCCTTGGATCGAGCGGGGGAGGCAGCTGTTCCTCATCAGAGGGGATCTGCTGCCTATCAGCCCTACTACCTGTCAGCAGCCGATCCTCCCCTGCGTCTGTGAGGGCACGCAGCTCTCTGTCCGGTCAACCACCTCCCCCAATGCCTGAGGGGCCTGGGACAGCATCGTCCTCAGCCTCTGGTGTCAACGCTGCTAACATTGGATATTCTTGCTTTGACAAAATATGCAGAGCTGTGTGGTATTTTTAGAGTTAACTTAGATGATGCTGGGAGGGGAGGAGAAAGAATGTGTGTGGGGATTAGTCAAGATAAGGAAACTGCAGGCTACAGAGAACCTTTGCCCTTCAAACTGATTAGAGAACGTGATTTATTACAGCAAATTAAGGGAGGGAAATATGCTGGCAAAATATGTGCTCAGGGGAGGGGAATTCAGATCTTGGCATCCTCCATGCTGTGCCGACACTTTGTTACATCATTAAAGACTTTTTAGGATAAACAATGCCTGGAAGTTCTTTGAAGTGTTCCATTCGTCGGAACCATGACACCTGGCCTCTCCAAACAGGCCAAGGGAGACGGGCCATTCACGTCAGACGGTCCCGGTTCCAACTCCTTCTCCAAACTGGGCTCTGATGGGGCCATGCACCTTTCTGGCCACAGTTATTAAGCGAATCACTGCAGCTGTTAAGTTAGTAACGCAATCTGGCTTCCCTCATTGACTTTGCTTGTCAGGAGGTCGCAAAACGGGATCACATGACCCCGGGGGACACTGCAACCGTCATGAATATGAATCAGTTGCCAAGTGTCCGAATTTTGATCACATGACCACAGAAGATGCTGCAATGGCCATGTGAAAAATGAGAAGTCCCTTTTTTCAGTGCTGTGGTAACTTTGAATGGTTACTAAATGAACTGTTGTAAGTCGAGGACCACTGTACCGCGAATGCTAAAACCTCCAAACTTGTCAGATTCTGCCTCAAGCAGCAAGATTTTAGAACTCCTGGTTGGGAATGCTGGGAATTGAAAATCCCCATGTCTTGACCTCTGGAAGAAGAAATGACGAACGATGGCAGAATGAATAGCTGGTAAGTAGACCGGCTCTTCCTTTTTCTCTGTAAATTGCCCTGTGGCACAAAGCATTGTGTGGTATTTTTAGAGTTAACTTAGATGATGCTGGGAGGGGATGATGTCTGATATGATCCATTCTTGTGGATCATATCAGACACTGCCATAAATTCAGCTAAAATAAAAAAACATGAGTATTTATTAAGGAATACAGTCAGGGAAGGGAAGGGAATAAAAGTTATTCTTTTATGATAAGCTGGGTAACTGTGGGAACTGTGGGGGTGGATATTGCCTAAATTATATTAAATATAGCCTCCACCAAAAAGAAAAAAGAGACTCTTTTTAATTACTATCAAAATGGAGAAACCTCAGTCACATTTAAACTGTACACTTATATTGGAAAAGATCTATGAGGCTACTGCAGAAATATGTGCTACAATGAAAAGGTTTACTACAGAACTAAGATCTAGGGATTTCACTTCAATTGTTCAAATTGACGTCCAGGCTATATCTGACTATGGTATAAATCAAAATATATTAGAAGAGGACTCAACAGAGATAAAAGAGGAACTTATTCTATCTTACAAACCTTCCATCTGCAACTTTGAGGAACAGAAGAAGCAAAGACTGAGATTTCAAACTACAAAGCAACGATGCTTCAAGGAGGAGAGCATCTGCAACTTAGAGGAACTGAAGAAGCAAAGACTGAGACTTCAAACTACAAAACAACGACCCTTCAGGGAGGAGATATACAGACGTCTAATGCAGAGGATGGGATTGCTATTATTGCAAAGGCTACCGCAAGCAACAAAGACAGATCTACTGGCTGAAAGGGAAGCGTCCCTATGGAAACCTGCTTGGCACAGGAAAAAAGGCAGAATTAGACTGAAAAGAGAAATTTAAAATTGTGTAATGGATTTAAAGGCAATTTTTGATTTATGGTTTGTTTTAAGGATTATGATTTAGAGTTAGAAGCAAGAAAAAATATAAACATATATATATGAGGGTGATTTTTAGAAAAGATATTTTAAATAGATTAAGAATACTTTCTGGAATAACAGATTTATTTGATGAAAATTATGTATTGGAATTGAAAAAATGTTGATTTTTTTAGATTGGGATGGTTTTAATAATGGAGTGTTTTAACTTAGATGATTTTTTTTGTACAATAACATAGATGTGATAAGGTATGACAATCAATTGGATGAAATTTGAAGTTTCTGTAATGAATTGAAGTGAATTAACATTATTTTTTAATTAAGATAGCTATTGTGTAATGGAAGAAGAAATAAATGAAATTGGTGATAAAAGGAGGGATGAGAGAAATTAAGAACTAGAATATATCTGGAAGGGATACCTGACTTGATAACTTGTTGAGTTAAAGTGAAATTTGATTTTGGTAATTGTAAACTGATAAAGTTTTAAAACAGGTTTAGTAGTAATAGAAATTTAATTTAGAAATGGAATATTTTAAACGTATTATGTTATTTGAGGGAAATAGAAAGGAGACAGTGAATGTATTGAGTTGAGTTGTTTATTTATGTTTTTACTTTGGAATGTCTGATTACCCAAACACCACAGTGTGTCCTGAGTACTTTTTTAAAAAAATTAAAAAACTAATAAAATATTTTCAAAAAAAAGTTATTCTTTTATAAATTGTAGAAATGTAATTGTAGAAATGTAATGCCATTATATGAGACTGTCTATTTAGCACCAATGTACCGTATTTTCCAGTGTATAGGACGACTCAGCGTATAAGATGACTCCCGACTTTGGCACCAATTTCCATGCCTAGAAAGTCATCTTATACGCCAGAAACTACCATAATTTCCGGCGTATAAGATGACTCGGCATATAAGACGACCCCCGACTTCGACGCCAATTTCCATGCTTTAGAAACTCATCTTATATGCCGGAAAATATGGTAACGCTGTAATGCAAGTGTAGCAATGTACTGCCAAATGTGTGAGAAAGTCTGTCTACTGCTTCCTGCCTACAGTATGTAAAGTGACCACAAAAAAGTAATCGGCAAAGACAATGAATTATGACCTACTTGAGTAGAGGTTACAAATAAACAAAGATAAGATCACAAAGTGGAAATTACAAATAAACAAAGATAAGACCACAGCAGATGGACGGAAATGGCCAGGATGACCTTTTAAAATGTAAAGCAGCTTCAAAGAAAATGGAGAAAGGGAATGGGAGGGTTTCTTAAGCATGACTGCATTGGAAAAGGTATAAATTGTATATCTTGGAAACTGCTCTTTGCGCTCGTGGAACCCAATCCACTTTGGGAAGCGTCCAGGAGGGCGCGTTTGCAAACGCCTTTCTTTTTTTTTCTTATTATTTTTATGTTTTTCTCCAATAAAACTTTGTTTTGTTAACCAGACTTGTCTTCGTATTGTGAGTACCAAAATTTGGAGTTTTTACATCTCACAGAAGCAGGACCAGAAAGCAGGTACACCAGAAATAAAACAAATGCACATTATTGTTTATACAACACAACACAGAATAATTTGAGTTAGAAGGGACCTTGGAGGTCTTCTAGTCCAACTGCCTGCTTAAAGGAGGAGACCTTAAAAAACTCACTTAACAACTGTCTTGCTTAGCAACAGAAAGTTTGGGCTCAGTTACGGTCATTAGGTCGAGGACTACCTGTCACCAGTTTGGTTCAAAAGCATGAGCTTTTGTGGGTTTTAGAACAGAATAGAGCTGGAAGGGACCTAGTCCAGCTCCTTGCTTAAGCAGGACAACCTACACCATCTCAGACAGGTGACAGGAAGTGGTTTCATGTGGCCCGCAAAGCAGTGGAAAGAGTGAGGGAATGGCCCTCACTGCCTTGGCTCTGGCCCAGGCCGGCCGGGAGCCAATGTACAATTTTGTGGTGGCCTTCTATGCTGAAACACATTCAGTCTTAGCTCCACAAGGCCATCTAGAAACAGCGAGGAACCAGCCCCTGCTGTATCGGCCCCGCCCCCTGGATGCATGCTGGGGAGGTGTCACCCTTTGTGAGGAATGAAGAAATGGACCATGCCTTGGTGCTTGCCCCAGTCCCACCCCCTTCTGCCAGAGACCCTCAGATCTGTCCCACTCCTGCCCAGGCCCCCACAGGCACCCTTGACACAAACGATGTAGAGCTGGCCATGCCCACCCAGTAGGCCACACCCACTCCATTCACACCCACCCAGGCCACACCCACCCGCCCCCCCGAGGACAACCGGAATGCTGATGCGGCCCTCAATGAAATTGAGTTTGACACTCTTGACCTATGCACTTAAATGACCCGGAGGCTGTTAATAATGACATGTTTGCAGCCCCCAAACCAAGCTTGTAGAATTTCAATTGTACAACATACCATACCATACCTATGACCATAATTGAGCCCAACATTTCCGTTACTAAGCAAGATATTTTTAGAAGAGAGCTTGGCCACATTTTACGACCTTTCTTGTCAACGATTGTTAAGTGAATCGCTGCGGCTGTGAAGTTACTAACATGGTTATCAAGTGAATCTGACTTCCCCTTTGACTTGGCTTGTCAGAAGGTCTCAAAAAGGGATCACGTGACCCCCCGCCCCAGGACACAGCGACCACCGTATCTATGATCCTGTTGCCAAGCCTTTGAATTTTGTTCACATCACCATGGGGATGCTGCGACGGTTGTAACTGTGAAAAACTGTCATAAATCGTCGCAACTTCGAACACCACAAAATGAATGGTTGTTAAGTCGAGGAGTATCTGTATTGTAATAAGCTTGAATGGATAGACATTTGCTTCTGAGTAGCTTCATTTTGTGGGAAGTCAGCCCCCCCGAAAAGGAAATATTAAAAGGGCAGAAAAATATATTTCCTCAAAAGATCTTAAAGAAGCAGAAAAGCAGGCCCAGTTTTTCTTAATAGCCCCAAGTCTCCCTCCCCCAAGCAGAAACCAGCTTTGTAGAAATGCAGATGTAAATAATCCATTCAGGAAGGTTGAAGCTAGAAGATTAAGAAGACAAAGACACCTAAAATCTACATACCCCACCCTACCTCTAAGATAGGACATAATAGGATTAACTCACAGATTCCAAAGGGCACACCCAGACTCAGGTCAGAATACATGACACAGGAAATACAAACAGGAAACAACTCCAAACAAAAGGCTCCACAGGGTATAAAAATCCACTCCCTACATGTGCTCGCTCCCTTTTCTTCCAGAGCCATCTTCCTGTCTATCTCTCCTCTTCAATAAACTGCAACCTTCTTTCTAAAGCAGTCACCATGTTGTTTATTCCCGGCTTGGACTGAACCATGATGAAGACTTTTCCTTCAACAGTTTTATGCATTTTGGAGACAAATAAGATGGACAAAGATGGTCCAGGAAGATTGAGGACATCTAAGAGCTTAAGTGAGAAGATGTGAAATGGTTCCAAAATCTTTCTCTCTTGCTCCATCAACTTCATCTGGTGACTTAGCGTGGAAAAGCGCAGAGGTTATACGGGAAGGGCTGGCGGGTGGTCCCTGTGATTTCTCCAAAGCTGATGTCCTTTACTCCTGGTGGGAGCTGGTACTTGAACGAATGGAGAAGGTTGGCGAAGAAAATGAAGAGCTCAACTCGGGCCAGGGACTCCCCCACACAGGCACGGCGCCCTGTGAGGGAAGGAGGAAGCAAAAGCCATTGGTTTAAGGGAGGGTTTAAAAACAAAAGGAAGCAAATTTCAAATGAAATAGTACTCTACCTAGATATTTGCCTTTTTACATAGCTGCCAAGGAATAATGACTATGAATTAAGGACGGCCACCTTAAATGAAGCATAGATGGGGGAAAAGAGCCAAACTTCTAGAGAAGAATTAGTACTTACAATGGTGGCTGGATCTCTCTCTCTCTCCCTCCCTCCCCCCCTCTCTCCATGTCTCTCTCATCTATCCATCCATTACCTATCGTCTCTGTATCTCTGTATTTATTTATCTATCTCTATCTAGCATCATCTATCTAGCATCTCTCTATATCTATCATCATCATCTATTAATCTAGCATCACTCTATCTATCTATCTATCTATCTATCTATCTATCTATCTATCTATCTATCTAATCTATCTACAATCCTTTCTATCATCTTCCTTCCTTCCTTCCTTCCTTCCTTCCTTCCTTCCTTCCTTCCTTCCTTCCTTCCTTCCTTCCTTCCTTCCTTTATCTATTATAGTCCTTGACTTGCAACCATTCATTTAGTGACCATTCAAAGTTACAATAGAACTGTAAAAAGTGACCTATGACCGTTTCTCATATGGCCATTCCAGCAGCCCATGGTCACATGATCAAAACTGACTGCTTGGCAACTGGCTCATATTTATGACGGTCGCAGTGTCCCGGGATCATGTGATCATCTTTTGTGACTTTCTGACCAGCAAAGTCAACGGGGAAGCTTAACAACTTAACAACTGTGTTACTAACTTAAAACTGTAGTGATTTACTTAACAACTGTGGCAAGAAAAGTCATAAAATGGGACAAAACCTACTTAACAACTGTCTGGCTTAACAACAAAATTTTTGGCTTCAATTGTTCTTTGCAAGTCGAGGACTATCTGTATTTATCATTCCTGGCAACTTTAAGAAGCTTGGACTTCAAGTGCCAGAATTCTCTAGCCCAGTGGTTCTCAACCTTTCTAATGCCGCGATCCCATAATACAGTTCCCCATGTTGTGGTGACCCCCAACCACTTATACATCATCGGGTGCCAGGGGCCTGGCCAAAGAAAAGGGGGAAAAAATGGCGGACAGCCTTGTTTGGTGACCCCCGTGAAATGGTCGTTTGACCCCAAATGGGGTCCCGACCCACAGGTTGAGAACCACTGCTCTAGCCAGTGTGCAGGCGGGGGAATTCTGGGAATTGAAGTCAATACTTCTTAAAGTTGCCAAGGTTGAGAAACATTGCTCTAGAGCAGGGGTCTTCAAACGTGGCCCTTTTATGACCTGTGGACTTCAACTCCTAGAATTCCTCAGCCAGCCTCCATTTTGTTTGTTAGATTTAAGAACAGGGGTCTTCAAACTTGGCCCTTTTATGACTTGTGGACTTCAACTCCTAGAATTCCTCAGCCAGGCACGTATGAGTGGCTGAGGAATGCTGGGAGTTGAAGTCCACAAGTCATAAAAGGGCCAAGTTTGAAGACCCCTGTTGTATGGTTTTTAAAAAAATCAGTTCAGCTGGGTTCTGGAAAGAAGAATCATATTGACCCCTTCTTTACCTGTTGAGAATGGCAAGTAAGCTTCATTGTTCACAAAATTGCCTTCAGAATCAAGGAAATGCGCCGGATTGAATTTCCAAGGAGTCTCCCAGTACTCTGGGTCATACAGCACTGAATGAGCATTGGGCAGCAGTAGGGTTCCCTGGAAGTGTGGGGAGGGGGGAGAAAAAGGAAAGGTGAGTTCTTGTTTTATAAATTATCTGTTCAACCATCCTGAGAAGGAGGCCAAAAATTCTGCATGTTTTCTCTTTCCCAACAGTGGTGGGAAGGTAAGGTGACCAACCGTCCTCCTTTAGGGAGGACAGTCCTCCTTTTGTAAGTTCTGTCCTCCCTCAAAAAGTGTCCTCCTACATGTCCTCCTTTTCGATAGTTGAAGACTAATCTGCAGGGCTTTTTTTTTCCCTCATAGAATGCTCAGAATGGCATTCTGGTACCTTTTTTTGATCTTTTTTTTTTTTTCAACTTTTGCATGAGCTGTGCTACTCCCCCTATTGGCTTTCGAAAGCCAATAGGAATTGCTGCTGAGCGCAGCCGGCAAACTTTGCACATGCAAGTTGTCTGCAGCAAAGGCAAATTGGCAGGAACTTTGCACCCCTCCCTGCTACCCAACTACACCATCTCCTAGTTAGTCTCAAAGATACCTGGAGGAGACGGGAGCGGCAAGGCCACGGTAAGTTTCTCTTGATCTTCGGCCCTGCTAGGGCAATAATGGCTGCGGGCGCAAGAGGCAGGGGTGGCGGGGCTGCTGCGGGCGGGGATGTGAGGGGTAGCAGTGGCCGGCTGCTCCCCATGCTGTGGGAGCTGCAGGGCCGGTTCTACACGGGGCTGCGCAGGGTGGGCGGTGGTGCTGGCGGGGCGGCTGCAGGTGGGGTGTGTCGATGGCGGGCTGCCCCCGAGGGCCAGAGCCGGCGTGGCTGGTGCTTTGGGAGCCGCGGGGCCCGCTCTGCATTTATTATATTGTAGTGTATTCTGTATTATTGTTGCAATGAATAAAATGTTTCTTTTATGTACAATATTTTTTTTCTTCAATTTATTTGTGTCCTCCTTTTCATTGTAAAAAAGTTGGTCAGCTTAGGGAAGGGCAAAGACCCAGCTGAATAAGCTGAAATTCAGAATATGGCATACAGGCTAGAACAGAATTTATCGATCTCAGTAACTTTAAGGCGGTGGACTTCCCAGCATTCCCTCGCCAGGATGTGAAAAGGTAGTCCTCAACTTATGACTGCAACTGAGCTTGGCAATTACGTTTATAAGTTGTCCTGGTTTTAAAGCCGTCGCCACTTAACCAGCTGTGGCTGTTAAAAGCAAATGCTGTGTTCTTTAAGTTAATTGTTTGCTATGCCCCCCCTTTTTTTGCTGTAAACTGGAATTAAATGTCAGTTTTGGGCAAAAAAAGTCATAAATCATGGTCATGTGACCACAGAATGCTGCAAACAATTGTAAATGTGGGCCAGTTGAATTAGAATAGAATAGAGCTGGAAGAACTTATAGTGTCCTCCTAGTCTCCTAGAAGCAAGAAGCCGAAACACCAGCCTGAAGATGACGAATTGGACTTTGTCAAAATGTCGCCAAGACACTTCCAATTTGACGCGGGAGAAAACCCGAATAACCAAAGACACACACACACACACACACACACACACACACACACACACACACATATATATATATATATATATTTTCTGAGGTTTTCGCGGGTATTTGTATGTAGGTCTTTGGTTGTTCGGGTTTTCTCCCGCGTAAAATTGGAAGTGTCTTGGCAACGTTTCGACGAAGTCACATTCGTCATCTTCAGGCTGGTGTTTTCAGCTTCGTGCTTTGAGCAGCAATGTGTGGTCTTAGCTGTTTCTTCCTTTTAACTGCCAGTGGGGGTATGAACTGATTGGGTGGGAGCTTGGCTGTGTTCTGATTGGGTGGAGGTGTGTTCTGAATGGTTAGGGGCTTGGCTGTGCTCTGATTGGCTGGGGGAGTGTTCTGTTTGGTTGTGCTCAGGTTAGTCTGAGTTGCAGAGGGGTTTAAGATTTTGGGCTGCCTTGCTATTTTTTGGCTTCTCGTTCGTGGTCGTGCCTCCTCTTCATGGAGGGTGTCAGTTTGCTTCATGTATGGATTGGAGGGGTTTAAAGTGGCTAATGATGCAGCTGTGGTCTGGCTTCTGGTTTGTGGTCGTGCCTCGTCATCGGTGTGGCTTTGGGTTTGTTTTTTGCGTGGATGTGTGGTGGTGACATCCTGTGTGGTTTTTGTGAGTGTGGGTCTGGTATCATTTTTTGTGTTAGGGAGTCGTTTGTCAATAAGGGCGGGTTTCCAAATGGCTGGTAGGCGGGAGGTATCATCTCGCTTGTTCATGCTGTGTGGGCGTTTTTCTATCTCGATGGCTTCTCTGATTATTCTGTTATTAAAATGTTCACTTTTGGCAATGGTTCTGGTATTTTTAAAGTCAATTTCATGTCCTGTGGCTTTAAGGTGTTGGACCAGGGAAGATGTTGGTTCCTCTTTTTTGACTGAGTTCTTATGTTCTTCAATGCGTGCACTTATTCTTCTGTTGGTTTGTCCGATGTATGTGGTGGGACAAGTGGTGCATGGGATTTCGTATACTCCTTGATTTTCTAATTCAATTTTATCTTTGGGGTTTCTAAGGATGGTGGATATTTTTCTGTTTGTGCAGAATGCTGTTTTGATGTTGTGTTTATGGAGGATCTTACTGATTCTGTCTGTGGTGCCTTTTATGTATGGGAGGAGGGCTTTGCCGTTTTCTTGTTCTTTGTCTTGGATTTTAGTGGGGGTTTCTTTTTGGATTAGGTTTGTAATCTTATTTCTATGGAATCCATTGGATGTTAGTACATTGGTGAGAGTGTGTAGTTCGGGTTTTAGGTGTTGTTCGTCAGCTAAGCGTTTTGTTCTGGAGATGAGTGTCTTGGCTACAGAGTTGATCTGTGCTGGGTGGTGGTGTGAGAGAGCGTGCAGATAGCGGTTTGTGTGTGTTTTCTTCTGGTAGATGGTGTGTCCTAGGGAGCCATTGGATTTCTTGTAGACTAAGACATCCAGGAAGGGAAGTTGGTTGTTAGCTTCTGTTTCCATGGTGAACTGTATTTTGGGGTGTAGGCTGTTGAGGTGTGTGAGGAAGTTGTCCAGTTTTTCTTTCCCATGTGGCCAGATTATGAAGGTGTCGTCTACATATCTGAGCCAGAGTTTGGGTTTGTGATCCGATTTTTCTAGAGCTTGGGTTTCAAAGTGTTCCATGTAGAGGTTGGCAATGACAGGTGAGAGGGGTGATCCCATGGGTGCTCCTTCTGTTTGTTTGTATTTTTGTCCATTATAGATGAAGTATGTGTTGGATAGGCAGTGGTTGGTCAGATCTAAGATGTGTTTGGGGGGGTTATATTTGTTTTGAATAGCTGTCAAGGCTTCTTTGATAGGCACTTGGGTGAAGAGGGATATGACATCGAAGCTCACTAGTAGGTCGCTGGGCTGTAAGTTTTGTTTCTTTATGATCTCTATAAACTGGAATGAGTTTTTTACGTGTGAGGTGATGGATTCTGCATAGGGCTGTAGTTGTTTGGCGAGAAATTTGGCTAGGTTTTGTAGAGGTGAGCCTATGGAGCTGACTATAGGTCTGAGTGGGGTTCCTTCTTTGTGTATCTTGGGGAGACCATAGAGTTTAGGGCATCTGGATGATTTCTCTCTGGGAATGATTCTTTGCTGGATCTCTTCGCTAATGGGGGAGGCTTTTATTTTGGATCTGGTGGTTTTTTCCAGGTAGGTGGTGGGATCTGTATTTAGGGGTTTGTATGTGGAGTCTTGGAGTAGGTTGGTTAATTTGGTTTGGTAGTCAGATGTGTTCATAACCACCGTGGCGTTGCCCTTGTCTGCTGGTAGGATTATTATGCTGGTGTCTTCTTTCAGGTTACGTAGTGCTGTCTGTTCCTCTTTGGGTAAGTTGCTTTTGGGTGGCTTGCTGGTGCAGAGGATGTTGGTGATTTCGAGTCTGATTCTGTTAGCGTCGTCGGGGTTGAAGAACATAAGAACTCAGTCAAAAAAGAGGAACCAACATCTTCCCTGGTCCAACACCTTAAAGCCACAGGACATGAAATTGACTTTAAAAATACCAGAACCATTGCCAAAAGTGAACATTTTAATAACAGAATAATCAGAGAAGCCATCGAGATAGAAAAACGCCCACACAGCATGAACAAGCGAGATGATACCTCCCGCCTACCAGCCGTTTTGGAAACCCGCCCTTATTGACAAACAACTCCCTAACACAAAAAATGATACCAGACCCACACTCACAAAAACCACACAGGATGTCACCACCACACATCCACGCAAAAAACAAACCCAAAGCCACACCGATGATGAGGCACGACCACAAACCAGAAGCCAGACCACAGCTGCATCATTAGCCACTTTAAACCCCTCCAATCCATACATGAAGCAAACTGACACCCTCCATGAAGAGGAGGCACGACCACGAACGAGAAGCCAAAAAATAGCAAGGCAGCCCAAAATCTTAAACCCCTCTGCAACTCAGACTAACCTGAGCACAACCAAACAGAACACTCCCCCAGCCAATCAGAGCACAGCCAAGCCCCTAACCATTCAGAACACACCTCCACCCAATCAGAACACAGCCAAGCTCCCACCCAATCAGTTCATACCCCCACTGGCAGTTAAAAGGAAGAAGCAGCTAAGACCACACATTGCTGCTCAAAGCACGAAGCTGAAAACACCAGCCTGAAGATGACGAATGTGACTTTGTTGAAACGTTGCCAAGACACTTCCAATTTTACGCGGGAGAAAACCCGAACAACCAAAGACCTACATATATATATATATATATATATATATATATATATATATATATGATCAATCAATATAATAATGCAAAAGATGTTAAAGATTCATATACAACTGAAAGCAGAGACCTTTTGGGGGGGACTGATGGATAAGCTACTGGGGGGGAAAAACATGGAACTTTGTTTTTATATATGAAAGCTGTACCAAAGGTACAATTTAAATTTTGACAATTTAAATTATCACATCATCATCAGACTGTTGGAAGGGACGTTGGTGGTCTTCTAGTCCAACCCCCAGCTCAGGCAGGAAATCCTATGCCATTTCAGACAAATGGCTGTCCAGTCTCTTCTTAAAGTCCTCCAGTGTTGGAGCACCCACAACATCTGGAGGCAGGTTGTTCCACTGATTACAAATGGTCACTACAAACTTACAAACAGTTGTCAATTGAGGATTACCTGCCCTTACAGAACACACTGGTGCTGCTTACTTTTAACCTATTTCTCTGGCTTAGTGTTTTGCAAACCCAGCCTCTGTGGCTTGTTTGGGATTCAGTGTATTGCAACAAGTAAGAAAACAGTCCTTGCGTCACTAAGCGGAATGTAAATTTAGCCCTTATTCTGCAAGGCCTGAGCTCTTAACTTTTGCCAATAAGTCTCCCACAAGCTGCTGAGAGTGAGCAGGGGAGAGGGAGAGATGGAGGGAGAGAGGGAGAAAGAGGAAGGGAGGGAGGAAGAGGGAGAGGGAGGAGAAGGGAGGGAGAGAGAGGAAGGAAGGGAGGGAGGGAGGAAGAGAGGGAGAGAGGGAGAAAGAGGAAGGGAGGGAGCAAGGGAGAGGAGGGAGAGAGAGAGGGAGAGAGAAGAGAGAGAGAAGGAGAGGGAGGGAGAGAGAGGAAGGGAGGAGGGAGGAAGAGAGGGAGAGAGGAGGGAGAGGGAGGGAGGGAGAGAGAGGGAGGAGAGGGGGAGAGAGAGGGAGAGAGAGAGGGAGAGGGAGGGAGAGAGAGGAGAGGAGAGAGAGAGAGAGGAGGAGAGAGAGAGGGAGAGGAGAGAGGAGGGAGAGAGGAGGGAGAGAGGGAGAAGAGGAGGGAGGGAGAGGAGGGAGGGAGAGAGAGGAAGGGAGGGAGAGAGAGGAAGGGAGGGGGGAGAGAGGGAGAGAGGGAGAGAGAAAGGGAGGGGGCGAGAGGGGGGAGGAAGAGAGAGAGGGAGGAGGAGGGAGGGAGGGAAGAGGAAGGGAGGGAGGAATAGAGAGGGAGGAGAAGGGAGGGAGGGAGAGAGAGGAAGGGAGGGAGGGAGGAAGAGAGGGAGAGAGGGAGAAAGAGGAAGGGAGGGAGCGAGGGAGGGAGGGAGGAAGAGAGAGAGGGAGGAGAAGGGAGGGAGGGAGAGAGAGGAAGGGAGGGAGGGAGGAAGAGAGGGAGAAAGAGGAAGGGAGGGATGGAGGGAGGAAGAGAGAGAGGGAGAAGAAGGGAGGGAGGGAGAGAGAGGAAGGGAGGGAGGGAGGGAGGGAGGAAGAGAGAGAGGGAGGAGAAGGGAGGGAGGGAGAGAGAGGAAGGGAGGGAGGGAGGAAGAGAGGGAGAAAGAGGAAGGGAGGGAGCGAGGGAGGGAGGAAGAGAGAGAGAGGGAGAGGGAGGGAGGGAGAGAAGAAAGACTTTTACCTTTCTAATTGGGAATCCCAACATATCAAAGTCCTTCAGGCATTTCCGCAAGGGTCCAGTGATCGTAATATTGCTGTAGCGAACAATTTCATGTAGCACGGCGTTCGTGTAGGGTAATCTGTTCCGATCCTCGTACGTGATCGTTTGAGAAGGTCCCAGAATGGCATCTATTTCATGCTGGACTTTTTCTATAGATAAATACGTTACAGGAGTTATCTTAATCTGGCCTTTGCCACGAAGTAGCCAACACCGACAAGGTTGAGTACCCAAGAAAAACAACACGTATCGAGACAGGATTTTTGCTTGAAAGTACAGGTAGTCCTCAACTTACAACAGTTTATTCAGCGACCGTTCAAAGATCCAATGGCACTGGAAACAAAGTGACAGCACCATTTTTCACACTTACGACCATTGCAGCGTCACATGATTAAAATTCAGATGCTTGGCATCTGGCTCATATTTATTATGGTTGCGGTATCCCGGGGTGTGTGTGTGTCAAATGGTTGTCCAGTCTCTTCTTAAAAACCTCCAGTGTTGGAGCAGACACAACTTCTGGAGGGAAGTCCTTCCATTGGTTAATTGTTCTTACTGTCAACTGTCTCGTATTTATGACAGTTGCCGTGTCCCGTGGTCACGTGATCCCCTTTTGCGGCATGATCATGGGGGAGGCTACAAAGGTTTTAACTCGGATCTCAGAGTCCTAGTGGACAATCACCTAAATATGAGCCAGCAGTGTGCTGCAGCTGCCAAAAAAGCCAACCAGTGTTAGGCTGCATTAACAGAAGGATAGAATCAAGATCAAGTGAAGTGTTAATACCACTTTACAAGGCCTTGGTAAGGCCACACTTGGAATACTGCATCCAGTTTTGGTCACCGCGATGTAAAAAAGATGTTGAGACTCTAGAAAGAGTACAGAGAAGAGCAACAAAGATGATCAGTGAACTGGAGGCTAAAACATATGAGGAATGGCTGCTGGAATTGGGTATGTCTAGTTTAACGAAGAGAAGGACGAGGGGGGACATGATAGCAGTGTTCCAATATCTCAGGGGCTGTCACAAAAAAGAGGGAGTCAAGCTCTTCTCCAAAGCACCTGAAGGCAGGACAAGAAGCAACGGATGGAAACTAACCAAGGAGAGAAGCAACCTAGAACTAAGGAGAAACTTCCTGACAGTTAGAACAATTAACCAGTGGAACAACCTGCCTCCAGAAGCGGTGAATGCTCCAACACTGGAAGTTTTTAAGAAGAGACTGGACAGCCATTTGTCTGAAATGGTATAAGGTTTCCTGCCTGAGTGGACTAGATGACCTCCAATGTACCTTCCAACTATTATTATTATTATTGTTGTTGTTGTTGTTTTGTTGTTGTTATTGTTATCTCTGAAAAACGGTCATAAGTTACTTTTTTTCAGTGCCATTGTCACTTTGAATGGCCAGTAAATGAATTGTTGTAGGTTGAGGACGATCTGTGGATCATTTTCACCCAGTGAACAGACACCCACATTTCCAAAGCCCTGGCAGCTGCAGTCACCTACCTTGCACATCAGGATATTTCAGCAAATAAAGTAGACCCCAGTACAAAGTGATGGTGCTGGTTTCTGCTCCTCCAATCAAGAGGTCAACAATGGTTTGGACCATGTTGTCCTCCCTTGAAATGGAAGTTGAGTCGTCTTTGCTCTGGAGATGGAATATAGGAGAAAAGGGACGTAAAGCGGGAGCTTTTTCGTGAGATCCGCCTGTCGGAAGGCTAAAAGTTTTCCCGTCGAATCAGCTCTGTTCTGGGTTCTTCTCTTTCTCACTCTCAGCCTCCCCAGGTAGACCAGACATTGCCCTGATGCAGGTTAGTCCTCGACGTACGACAACCTTTGAGCCCAAAGTTGAGACAGTTAAGTGAACATTGCCCTGTCTTACCACTGTCTTGCCGCAGTTAGTAATATGGTTGTTAAGTGAATCTGGCTTCCCCATTTGACTTGGCTCGTCAGAAGGGCACCAAAGGGATTCACGTGACACCCCTGGGACGCCGCAACCGTTACCAAAATGAGTCCGTTGCTAAGTGTCTGAATTTGGCTCACCTGAGCGCGGGGGATGCTGCAACGGTTGTCAGTTTGAAAACGAGTCATAAAGCACTTTTTCGTTGAAATTTCGAACAGTCACTAAAGGAACTGCTGTAAGTCAAGGACTACTTGTAAACTAATTCTGCTTCGTTTTCAGGTTACATTAACAGGTTTTTGCAACTCTGAAAGTGTCGGTACTGTTTTCCCACCATCATCTTTATAGCTCTTCTAAGCCTCTTGATCCATTGACTGTGCAGCTGAGGGCTACACGCCCTCTTATCTGACAGTTCCCCAGGCAGCCCCTCTTCATCAGTCTCCCAAGATCTATCTATTATACCAGGGGTAGGCAACCTTGGCTCTTTTATGACTCGTGGACTTCAACTCCCAGAATTCCTGAGCCAGCATAGCTCAGCTTGGAAGCTTCTCCCTTTCCCCTCAGCATGGCTGGCTCAGGAATTCTGGGAGTTGAAGTCCACGAGTCATAAAAGAGCCAAGGTTTGCCTACCTCTGGGCTAGACAGTCACTTGTCTGAGATGGTATGGTATAGAACAGGGGTAGGCAACCTGGGCTCTTTTCTGACTCGTGGACTTCAACTCCCAGAACTCCTGAGCCAGCCATGCTGAGGGGAAAGGGAGAGATTTCCAAGCTGAGCCAGGCTGGCTCAGGAATCATGGGAGTTGAAGTCCACGAGTCATGAAGAGGCCATAGTTCTCCCATGCTGGCTCAGGAATTCTGGGAGTTGAAGTCCACGAGTCCTAAAAGAGCCAAGGTGGCCTACCCCTGCATTATACCATTGCACCCATTAACTTATGAAGTCAAGAAAGAGGCTGGTGTTACGTATGAGAGGCTGGTCCTACACAGAACAGGGAGTCATCATTTGGATACTGGCTACTTTCAAGGTGTCTGGAGAATGGAGGTGTGTGTGTGTGTGTGTGTGTGTGTGTGTGTGTGTGCGCGCGTGCGCGCGCGCACGCGTGTGCAAAAGTCAAGATGGTAGCAATAGAAGAGAATCTTTGTAGCTCATGGTTCAACTGTGGAATCCCTGGTGCTCTCTGAGTTGTTTTCTTGCAGACGTTTCATTACCCAGCTAGGTAAAACATAATCAGTGCAAGTAAGGAGTGAAGTTTGTAGAGAGGAGGAGGAGGAGGAAGAAGAAGAAGAGGAAGAGGACTACTGTAGAGTCCTTGGTGCTCTCTGAGCTTGGTTGTTTTCTTGCAGACATTTCATTACCCGGCTAGGAACACTGATGTTACCTGTTTGGTAATGAAACATCTGCAAGAAAACAACCAAGTTCAGAGAACACTAAGGACTCCACAGTAAAGATGGTGGCCAGAACTCTGCGATTACAAACACCTTCTTGACCTGTGTCCCTCACTACATGCCCTGGCTAGCCTGTTCCTAGCCAAGATGACTAGTCACGGGAAGGTTGAGCTGAGCAAAAAACTATGCAAAAACCTTCTCGCTTGCCTTGGCTATGAAATCCAGATAGAAATCAATCAGATCCTGCGGTTCGCTGCCTTCTTTCCATCTCTCCTTGTGACTCTGGATCTTGTCCTTGACGAAATTGTGCATGAATTCGTTGTGTTCAAACAACTGCTGGTAAGGCCCCGGAAATTTGCACATGATTGTGGGGAAAGAGTCGTAGACCTGTAGCAAGGCAGCAAAATGGACACAATGCAGAATGACATGAGGTGAGAATTGATCAGCAGGCTATTGGGTGATCTCCACATCCTGCAATGCTTCTTCACAGGTGGGGGATTTATTTCATTTGAAACAGGAGACCCCTTTATCCTTTGTGGACTTCCCAGCATTCCTTAGCCAGCCATGCCAAGCTGGGAGTTGAAGTCCACAAGTCGTAAATTTGCCAAGGTTGGAGGCCTGGCTGAGGGATTCTGGGAGTTGAAGTCCATACATCTTAAAGATGTTGAGGTTTGCCCTGAATGAGATGTTATTTAAAGCCATTTCGAAGCCTTTCGTTTTATGCTTCTCTAGAAAGACTAAGTGAGGTAAACAGGTGATCAAACATTCTATAAAATGACCAGGAGAGCAAACCAAGTATTTGGATTTTTTTAAAAAAAACAAAAAAACAAAACCCACCACTATTTTTTATACAGACCATCAGGAAATGCGAGGAGCATGGACGGTAGTACAGAACCATCTGTGGTCACAATCCCCACAGCCTCAGGACTTGCCAGCCCCGAAGTGGGCCAACTCCAACTGAGAGACATCCACATAATAATAAAGAGAAAAACAGCACTTACCCTGCCCCAGACGCTACCAGGAACGTAGACAATCATGTGGATAGTTTTTAACAATTTGTTGAAATGGGCATCCTCTTCGGGAAAGCGTTGACCGAACACAAAACTGCATATGATGTTTGCAACAGCATGGCCTAGAGCAGTCCGGGGATCAAAGGGTGATCCTGCAAAGGGAGAAAATGGAGCTGGGTTCACACAGGAGGCTTAATCAGAGAGAGTAAAGACCCAGAGGTGGAATCTGTATAGCAGCGGTCCCCAATCTTTTTGGCAACAGGGACCGGTTTTGTGGAAGACAATTTTTCCATGGACTGGGGGGGGGGGGGATGGTTTTGTGCACTACTTAGATCTTGTGCATGCGCCAATGAAGCTTCGCTCACTTGTGTGGCCTGGTTCCTGACAGGCTGCGGACCAGTACCAGTTTGCAGCATGGGGGTTGGGGACCTCTGCTATATAGCATGCTAGGCTGGATTCATACATACATCAACATACAGCTGCATACAGTCTCTCTCTCTCTCTCTCCCCCTCTCTCCCTCCCTCCCTCTCTCTCTCATCTATTTATCTCTGTCTACCTATCATCCATCCTTCTATCCATCCATCCATCCACCCTTTATCTCATTCTCTATCTATCTATCTATCTATCTATCTATCTATCTATCTATCTATCTATATCATCTCTCTGTCTCTGTCTCTCTCTCTCGTCTATTTATCTGTCTACCTTTCATCCATCCATCTATCTATCCATCCATCCATCCACCACTTATCTCATTCTATCTTTCTCTATCTCTCCCTCTCTCTCTCTCTCTCTCTCATCTATCTATCATCTGTGTCTCTCTTCTCTCTGTCTCTGTCTCTTTCTCATTTCATCTATTTATCTCTGTCTACCTTTCATCTATTCATCTATCCATCCGTCCACCCCTTATCTCTATCTATCTATCTATCTATCTATCTATCTATCTATCTATCTATCTATCTATCTATCTATCTCATCTCTCTCTCTCTCTCTCTCTCTCTCTCTCTCTCTCTCTCTCTCTCTCTCTCTCTCTCTCTCTCTCTCTCTCATCATCTCTCGTCTATCTAATCTCCAAGCATTTAGTGGAAAACAACACGTATATTGCATTTTCCTCCCCTTGAATGGTTTTCTAATGTCCCAGTCTCTACCTGAGAGAGCCAGATGTATCCTGGTGGTCTCCTTTCCAAATATTAACTAACCTCAAATATGCTTAGATTCCACAAGCTATGGCTACCTGCTGCCACTCGACCAGGCATAAATTAGAATAATAAAGTTGAAAAGAAGAGCGATGGAGAAAAAAAAAATCCCAACATCACACTGGACCATTACAAGGTTGTTCATTGCTGATTTATTGTGCAGGGAGAAAAAAAAAGGGGGGGTCACCTTTCTTGCTTGTAAACACCTTCAGAAGATTCTGCGCCTCCTCCTGGATCCGGTTCTCCAGGCTCTTCTTTCCCACACCCAGGTTTCGCAACGTCAACATGACAAAGCGCTTCTGCTGCTTCCAGACGGGGCCGGTGGTCATAAAAACACCTGCGGGACAAAGTTGGGACACTTTATCTTTGAGCATAATATCATGGTACAACCGCTGGATTCCCCAAGGTGCTTTTTCAAGAGACAGCTGGATTTTCTTCTTCAGAACTGAGGAAGCTTCTTGGATGAGAAGCGAAACATCTTCAAGGGAAAATCAAGAAAGTCCAGTCGCCTCTTGAAAAAACAGCTTTGGGACAACCAGGACCTGGATGACGGAGGATTCCATGGACAACAGCTGGGTGATTTTATCTCAAGTTTGTTTCAACTGTGACTAACTATAATTGTCGTAACCGTGCTCCGTTGCAGTGTTTCTCTACCTTGACAACTTTAAGATGAGTGGGCTTCAATTCATCCTAAACACGATGACTGGGGAATTCTGGAATAATAATAATAATAATAATAATAATAATAATAATAATAATAATAATAATAATAAGGTTGGAAGGGATCTTGGAGATCATCTAATCCAACCTGCTCAGGCAGGAAGCCCTATACCATTTTGGCCTGTCCAGACTCTTCTTAAAAACTTCCAGTGTTGGAGCATTCACCACTTCTAGAGGCAGGTTGTTCCACTGGTTAATTGTTCTAACTGTCAGGCAGGGTAAAACATATAACGGACGGTTGCTGGAATTGGGTATGTCTAGTTTAATGAAGAGAAGGATGAGGGGGGACAGGATAGCAGCCTTCCAGTATCTCAGGGGCTGCCCCAAAGAAGAGGGAGTCAAGTTCTTCTCTAAAGCACCTGAAGGCAGGACAAGAAGCAACGGATGGAAACTAAGCAAGGAGAGAAGCAACCTAGAACTAAGGAGAAACTTCCTGACATTTAGAACAATTAGCCAGTGGACCAACCTGCCTGCAGAAGTGGTAAATGCTCCAACACTGGAAGTTTTTAAGAAGAGACTGGACAGTCATCTGTTTAAAATGGTATAGGGTTTCCTGCCTGAGCAGGGGGTTGGACTAGATGACCTCCAAGGTCCCTTCCAACTTTATTATCATTATTAAGTTGCTTTCTAAGGAGAAAAGAAATCATTTTTTAAAAATTAATTTGATGTCTTTAGCATGATAATAATAATAATAATAACAACAACAACAACAACAACAATAATAGTAATGGAAAACATCAATTGCAAAAGGCGGCCTTACTCAATTGCAAAAGGCGGCCTTACTAGGAACTGCTTCCATCCTGCAACGATATCTGTAATACCATCAAACATCCACATCTGCCTATCCCAGGTCCTGGGTAAGGACTCGATAGGTAGACAAAATGCCAAATCCAGTCTGAACATCCGGCTGACTGTGCGATGATCCATAATAATAATAATGACAATGAATCATGCCCTTCATCCACACAGTGACATTGACAGACTTATCTACCAAGGCAAATAGGTGGGCGTGGAATGCTACAAGTACATCAGATGGTTGAAGAAGAAAAAATGGCTTTGGAAGAATATCTGAAGAACAATGATGAAGACGCATTGAAATTAGTATATCAGGAAGGCTTACTGATTACTGGAGAGACCAAACTGGCCTACAAGAAAGACCAAATGAAGAACAGAATAGAGGCACGGGAAGACAAAACACTACATGGCCAATACATTAAAAAAAATAGCTGGGAAAGCATACAATAACAAGACTTGGCAATGGCTAAGAACAGGAAAATTGAAGAAAGAGACCAAGGGACTAATTCTGGCTGCACAAGACCAAGCCTTTAGGACAAATGCATATAAAGTCAAAATTGAGAAGACAGCAACAGACAGTAAGTGCTGCCTATGCAAAGAAGTTGAAGAAACAGTGGACCACCTGGTAAGCTGTTGCAAGAAGATTGCACAGATTGACTACAAGCAGCGGCATGACAAAGTAGCAACAATGGTGCATTGGAAGATCTGCAAAAAAATATCATTTGCCTGTAAGCAAAAACTGGTGGGATCATAAAATAGAGAAAGTCATAGAAAATGATAAAATTAAACTGCTCTGGGACTTCAGAATTCAAACAGACAAGCACCTGCAACATAACACCCCAGACTTAACAATTGTCGATAAGAAAGACAAAAAAGTCGGATAGTGGACATGGCAGTGTCTGGAGACAGCAGAATAGACAAGAAAGAACTGGAGAAGATAACAAAATACAAAGACCTACAAATAGAAATAGAAAGACTGTGGCAAAAGCAAGCAAGGGTAGTACCAATAGTAATAGGCTCCTTGGGTGCAATCCCAAAACAACTGGAGCACAACTTGAACACCATTGGCATTGACAAATTTGCTATTAGTCAATTGCAAAAGGCGGCCTTATTAGGAACTGCTTCCATCCTGCGACGATACCTGTAATACCATCAAACATCCAAATCTGCCTATCCCAGGTCCTGGGTAAGGACTCGATAGGTAGACAAAATGCCAAATCCAGTCTGAACATCTGGCTGACTGTGCGATGATCCATAATAATAATAATAAAGTTGGAAGAGATCTTGGAGGTCAACGAGTCCAACCCCCTGCTTAGGCAGGAACCCTACACCTCATTCGCCAATCCTTCGGTATTTAGGGTAAACCCAGAAAGTAGGTTAATTCAATAAGCCTATGATTTGGTGGGCCCAACTCTGAGATAGCTATTTATCCATTATAGGTAGTCCTTGGCTTACGACCACTATTGAAAGCCAAGTTTCCGTTACTAAGTGAGACATATGTTCAGTGAATTTTGAACCATTTTATCACCTTCCTTGCCACAGGTGTTAGAGTGAATCACTGCAGTTGTGAAGTTAGTAACACGCTTGTTAAGTGAAGCTGGCTTCCCCCGTTGACTTTGCTCGTCATACGGTCGCAAAAGGGGATCACGTGACCCCGGGACCCGGCGACCGTCATAAATACGAGCCCCGTCGCCAAGTGTCTGAATTTTGAGCACATGACCACGGGGATGCTGCAACAGTTGTGAGTGTGGGCAAGGGTTATAAGTCTCTTTTGTCAGTACCGTTGTAACTTTGAACATCGTTGTAACACTGTTGTAAGTTGAGGACTTCCTCTCAGCCCGACATTTCAACAAAGGGGTTGCTGTTTTTCTGGGATCAGTTAAAGGGGACCCCCCCTCATCGGTGTCATCTTAGAGGAAAGACAGCCAAGCAGCAACGTTTAAAAATAATTGTGGTTCAAGGCATTACAGACGTGCCCCCAAATCTGGGTTGGTACAATTTCTACGGGAAAATGTTCACAGCTGACCTTTCTCGCCCATCAGATCCTTAAACAGAGGCAGCAGTGGCCTTCCAGAGGTCTCCTCTGAGTAAGTGACGAGTCCTTCTTTCACGGCCTTGCAGCCATTCAGCACAACCACGGGAGCTGCCCCCAGCCAAATGGTGTAGATGTTTCCATAGATGCTTGTTAACTGAAGGAAGGAACGAAAGAGTCACGGAGAAAAAACGGTGTAATGGTTTGAGAGAGGGAGGGAGGGAGAGAGGATTATTTATTTATTTCCAAAGCACCTGAAGGCCAGACAAGAAGCAACTGGACGGAAACGAATCAAAGAGAGATCTAACCGAGAACTAAGGAGGAATTTCCTGACTGTGAGAACCACGAACCAGTGGAACGACTTGCCTCCAAATCTCCAGCGCTGGAGATTTTAAAGAAGAGATTGGATAACCATTTGGCTGAGATGTTATAGGGCTTCCTACTTGAGCAGGAGATTGCACTAGACTACCGCCAAGATCCCTTCCAACTCCCATTGGATTAGAAGTGGTTATTTTTTTTCAAATTTGGCAAGTTTTAAGATGGGTGGACTTTACTTGGACAAGAAGACCTCCAAGGTCCCTTCCAACTCTATTGTCCTGTCCTGTCTCCCCCCTCCTCTCCCTCTCTCTCTCTCTCTCTCTCTCTCTCTCTCTCTCTCTCTCTCTCTCTCTCTTTCTTTCTTTCCAGAACACTGGGTAACAGCTCTGATATTCAAATGCAGGAAGTGGCGATATTTTAGGAGTACTAAAGACCATCTCTTAGGATGTCATTGCCCATGGGCTTCCTTCCTTCCTTCCTTGCTTGCTTCTTCCATTCATCTTTCTTTCCTTGCTTCCTCCCATCCATCCATCTATCCATCCATCGACCCATCCATCCACACTCCTTCCTTCCTTCCTTCCTTCCTCCCTCCCTCCTCTCCTTCTTTCCCTCTTCCCTCTCCTTTCTTCATTCTTCCATCCATCTTCTTTCTTTTCTTGCCTCCTCCCATTCATCCATCCATCCACACCCTTCCTTCCTTCCTTCCTTCCTTCTTTCCTTCCTTCCTTGCTTCTTCCATTCATCTTTCTTTCCTTGCTTCCTCCTATCCATCCATCCATCCATCCATCGACCCATCCATCCACACTCCTTCCTCCCTCCCTCCCTCCTCTCCTTCTTTCCCTCTTCCCTCTCCTTTCTTCATTCTTCCATCCATCTTCTTTTTTTCCTTGCCTCCTCCCATTCATCCATCCATCCACACACAATTTCCTTCCTTCCTTCCTTCCTTCCTTCCTTCCTTCCTTCCTTCCTTCCTTCCTTCCTTCCTTCCTTCCTTCTTTCCTTCCTTCCTTGCTTCTTCCATTCATCTTTCTTTCCTTGCTTCCTCCTATCCATCCATCCATCCATCCGTCCATCGACCCATCCATCCACACTCCTTCCTTCCTTCCTCCCTCCCTCCCTCCCTCCTCTCCTTCTTTCCCTCTTCCCTCTCCTTTCCTCATTCTTCCATCCATCTTCTTTCTTTCCTTGCCTCCTCCCATTCATCCATCCATCCACACACAATTTCCTTCCTTCCTTCCTTCCTTCCTTCCTTCCTTCCTTCCTTCCTTCCTTCCTTCCTTCCTTCCTTCCTTCTTTATTTGCTGGGAATTGAAGCTTCCACACCACCGTTGGGAAATGTAGCATTTGGCAGCTTGCCTTCTGGTTCTGCCTCCTTCTCTCCATATTTCTCAGTTCTATTTCAATCTCCGGAGATTGTGACATTTCTCTTAGACCCAGTTTTGCTAACTTGCTACACTGCCTGGTTTTTACTGGCATAACATTGTTCTCAGGGCTTCTCAGAACAATTTGCCAGAAAGACAGCACGGTCCAGTATGTCTGTTTCAGGTCTGTGCCTGCACTAAACACACGTGCACACACCCCCACAACTGGCCATACAGCAAGTCCTCCAGGTACGACCACAATGGAGCAGAAAATTTCTATTGCTAAGCGAGACCGTTGTTAAGTGAGCTTTATTCCATTTTGCGACCTTCCTTCCACAGTTGTTAAATGAATCACTGCAGTTGTTAGTAACACTATTGTTACGTGAATCTGGCTCCCCCATGGATTTTGCTTATCAGAAAGTTGCAAAAGGGGATCACGTGAACCCGGAACGCTGCAACCATCCTAAATATATAGGAATATTCTAGTTTATTTAAACTTGAAACATATTTTCTCCCCTATTTGTTTTATATGGCTGTCCATTTCAAGTATAGGACTCTCGGCAGCTCACAACATTAAAAACAAATAAGAACATATTACAGCGCAAAAATAAACCCAGAAATAAAATGGGCAGTTGCTAAGCAGTGGTCTCAACCTTTTTAATGCCGCAACCCCCAACCGGTCGTAAGTCCAGGACTACTCAACTGGTGCAGCAGCACCGTTTGCAGAATGGGACTTTTGGCGGGCTCAGCAGGGCAGAGACAGCCTGGACAATTCCTATTGGCTTTTGAAAGTCAATAGAATTAGACTCTATTCAAGAGAGTCTGTTCTATTGGCTTTCAAAAGCCAATAGAATAAAAGGGAGTAGCACAGCTAAGGAAAAGGGGAAAAAAATGGCGAACTGCATTGTTTGGCGACCCCCGTGAAATGGTCGTTCGACCCCAAATGGGGTCCCGACCCACAGATTGAGAAGCACTGTGCTAGAGCATCACAAAAAGCTCTTGGTGTATCCTTTTGTGGGTGGCCACAAAGAGACAGCATTCACACAACATCTACTCTCTAGTCCAGGGGTAGGCAACCTTGGCTCTTTTATGACTCGTGGACTTCAACTCCCAGAATTCCTGAGCCAGCGTGGGGGAACTATGGCCCCCTCATGACTCGTGGACTTCAACTCCCAGAATTCCTGAGCCATCATGGGCGAACTATGGCCTCTTCATGACTTCTGGACTTCAACTCCCAGAATTCCTCAGCCAGCATGGGGGAACTATGGCCCCTTCATGACTCTTGGACTTCAACTCCCAGAATTCCTGAGCCAGCGTGGAGGAACTATGGCCCCCTCATGACTCGTGGACTTCAACTCCCAGAATTCCTGAGCCAGCATGGGCGAACTATGGCCTCTTCATGACTTCTGGACTTCAACTCCCAGAATTTCTCAGCCAGCATGGGGGAACTATGGCCCCTTCATGACTCGTGGACTTCAACTCCCAGACTCGAGCCAGCATGGACTATCAACTCCTTCAGAATTCCTGAGCCAGCCTGGCTCAGCTTGAAACCTCTCCCTTTCCCCTCAGCAGGGCTGGCTCAGGAATTCTGGGAGTTGAAGTCCATGAGTCATAAAAGAGCCAAGGTTGCCTCTACCCCTGGCCTAGTCCGTTCAATGCTACATTTCACACCACATATTACATTGGGGTGTTGTGCGAATCCAACCATTTCGGTTTACTTGCCATTCAGTGGACCTGAGATTAGGGAAGGCCATTTAACCTCTGACCGAATCCCCTGAACTTACCTGGGTAGACTGAACTCATCTCCAAGGGTTGTGTGGAGATTTAGTTCCTGCTTGTGTTTGTAGAGTCCACAGTAAGGCATCTATTGTTGACGGTTGAATATGGTTTTATCCATTTGAATTGGCACACTACTTGGCAGGCATTCCTGTGTTTGCTTTCTTCCAAAGTCCACAAACTCTGCTGTTTGTTCTAGCTAAAGAATCGAGGCTCGCCTCTTGTTTTAAAAATGGGGTTGATTTTTCAAAACAGAGCAGGAAAAGGTAAAATAAAATTGAACCCCACCAGAAGGTTACTTGATCCTGTTGCAATCACCTTTAACGTATAACTGTAGGGATGTGCGTTTGGGTGAGAGGGGACGATCCTTGCTAACATAACCTCTTTCTTTTTCTCCCTCCCCTCCCCTCTCCTGCAAAAATAAATACATTTTTTGGGGGGGGGGAAAACACAAAAATTACCTTCATCAACGGCTCTCGTTTCAGAGCAAAATCCAGCAGCCATAAATTGCCGAGGATGGGAAGAGGAACCGGGCCAGGGGGAAGCTGACGGCGTGCCCATTGCAACTGTAGAAATTGCCAAGCCACCAAAAAGAGGGCGAAAAGCAGAAACCCTTCAACCAGCATCTTCGACGCGACCCCGTCTCTGCAGATCTTCTGGTTTTAATTATTGGAAACTGCAGACGTCCCTTCACATCGCTTCTATTCCCTCGTTTCCTCTTTTTTTCCCCCTCTCCCTTCTATTTATGGCTTAGAAATAAGCAGTTTTTTTTTCCTCTTAATTTGGCCAAGCCACTCCTTCTCTGGTGGTGATTTCCAGTGTTTTTTTAGCTGTTTTCGATGAAAACTGTTTGCAACAGGTCTGCAGGACAGATGAACCCCCCTGCCCTTTTCCTTGTCGCCTGGTGGTAAAATTTTGGATCCGGAAGGATGATGAGCCAGGCCCAACTGGAGAGTTTAAAGGCGCTGGGGGCATTGCCCTCAAAGGGCACGCTTGCATAAAAAAGGGACAATCCGGAGCATGGTGCAAAAGGTATGCCCACGTGTCACCTATCCTCCGCGAGCTGCACTGGCTTCCTGTGGGTCTCCGGATGCAATTCAAGGTGTTGGTTATCACCTTTAAAGCCCTTCATGGCATAGGGCCAGGTTACTTACAGGACCGCATACTGCCGCACAGTTCCCAGAGACCGGTGAGGTCCCACAGATTGGGCCTCCTTCAGGTCCCGTCGGCCAGACAATGTCAGTTGGCGAGCCCTCGGGGAAGGGCCTTTTCTGTGGTGGCTCCGACCTGGTGGAATCAACTTCCCCCCGAGGTTCGAACTACTCCCACCCTGCCGGCCTTTAAGAAAGCCATTAAAACTCTCCTGTTCCGGCAGGCCTGGGGCTGATGTCCCCGGGGGGGGGGGCAGGATATGATCAGACACGCTGTATGAATGTATTTATTTTATTGTTTTATTGTCATATTATTGTTTTAATTTTGTACGCCACCCTGAGTCCCTTGGGATTGGGCGGCATATAAATTTTAGAAATAAATAAATAAATAAAATATTCCCTTGAAATTTAATCAGTGATTACAGGTAGGTCCTCAGCTTATGACCACAACTGTTGTTGCTAAGCGAGACATATGTCAAGTGAATTTTGCCCCGTTTGATAACTTTCATACCACAATTGTTAAGTGGATCATTGCAGTTGTTAAGCTAGTCACAAGGGTGTTAAATGAATCCACGTGATCCCTGGAACACTGCAACCGTCATAAATAAGAGTCAGTGGCCAAGTGTCTGAATTTGGATCACGCGACTATGGGGATGCTTCAAGGGTGATAACTGGGAAAGAGGGTCACAAGTCCCTTTTTCAGTGCCGTTGTAACTTTGAACAGTCACTAAATGAACTGTCGTAAGTTGAGGACTACCCGTACGAATACAGTTTGATTGGTTATTACTATACTCGTCTGCATTTTCATGTTCGTTGCCCACCAAGGCTCGTTGCAAACGCTGCACTGCTTTGCTTGGAGGCATAGAAAGATGCCTCCAAAATCAGGGGCCATTTAAGTAGGTAGTCCTCAATTTATGACCATTTGTTTAGCAACTGCTCAAAGTTACACCAGAGCTGAAAGAAAATCTGGTCCCTGCACTTATAATTGATCCTTGCAAGTATAACTGTTGCAGCATCTCTGTATTCATGTGATCAAAATTCTGGATGCTTGGAAACTGGCATGAACTTACGACAGTTGCAGCATCCCGGGGTCATATGATCCGCATTTGAGATCTTCCCAGCTGGCTTCCAACAAGTCAATGGGGAAAGTTGATAACTGGGGGAGTCACTTAACAACCCTGGTGATTCTCTTAATGACCACAGGAAGAAAAGCTCATAAAATTTGGCACAACTCTCTTAATTGCTGCTTTGCTCAGCTAAGGAAGCGCCCGTCCCATTTTCGATTGTAAGTGGAGGACTGGATTAATACAGGTAGTCCTTGACTTATGACCACAGTTGAGCCCAACATTTCTGTTGCTAAGTGAGACATAGGTTACGTGACTTTTGCCCCAGTTGACGACTTTTCTTGCCACCGTCGCTAAGCGAATCGCTGCAGTTGTTAAATTCGTCCCACGGTTGTTAAGTGAATCCGGCTTCCCCATGGTCTTCGCTTGTCATAAGGTCACAAAAAGTGGTCATTTATGATGCTACAACTGTCGTAAATACGAGCAGGGGGTTGGACTAGATGACCTCCAAGGTCCCTTCCAACTTTACTACTATTACTATTACTAAGTGTCTGAATTTGGATCATGTGACCATGCAGTGGTCGTAAGTGTGAAAATGGTCATAAGTCCCTTTTTTTCAATGCCGTTGAAGCTTCAAACAGTCACTAAATGAACTGTTGTAAATTGAGAACGACCTGTAATTGATTATTTTATTTTATTTTATTTAAAATGTGGCTCCCGTAATCTTTTCTTTCTCTTCTCTGCTTGTCTGACTGATATCTAATGAGTAAAAGATGTGCTCATCCAACCCAGTCTGGGATTGTAAGCCGGAATCTGTCTACAGTACTCAGACTTTAAGTCTCATGGGATTTAGAACTGCAATACTCTAGACAAGGATAAAGTGGGTTTAAATATTTTGTTATCTGATTCAGTTTGTTGCAGAAGTAAACCTGTGCTATTACTGAATGCAAAGGACTGTTTAGTGCAGTGGTTCTCAACCTGTGGGTCAGGACCCCATTTGGGGTCGAACGACCATTTCACGGGGGTGGCCAAACAACGCAGTCCGCCATTTTTTCCCCTTTTCCTTAGCTGTGCTACTCCCTTTTATTCTATTGGCTTTTGAAAGCCAATAGAATAGACTCTCTTGAATAGAGTCTAATTCTATTGGCTTTCAAAAGCCAGTAGGAATTGTCTAGGCTGTCTCTGCCCTGCTGAGTCCGCCAAAAGTCCCATTCTGCAAATGGTGCTGCACCAGTTGAGTAGTCCTTGACTTACGACCGGTTGAGTAGTCCTCGACTTACGACCGGTTGGGGGTCGCAGCATTAAAAAGGTTGAGAACCACTGGTTTAATGAAAAGGAGGATTGGGGTGACATGATAGCAGTCTTTCAGTATTTGAGAGGCTGCCACAAAGAAGGGGTGTGTGTGCATCTATTCTCCAAAGCATCAGAAGGCAGGACAAGAAGCAACAGATGGCAACTTATGAAGGAGAAAAACAACCTAGAACTAAGGAGAAATTTCCTGACAAGAAGAATAATTAACCAGTGGAACTACTTGCCTCCAGAAGTTGTGGGTGCTCCAACACTGGAGGCTTTTAAGGAGAGATTGGACAGCCAGTCCAGATTGGAATGGTATAGGGCTTCCTGCTTGAGCAGTGGGGTGGACTAGAAGACCTCCAGAGTCCCTTCCAACTCTACTATTCTGTTATTATACCGTGTTGGATGAAGCAAGCCATTCCACAATTTGTTTGTTTTTCAAATTTGGCAAGTTTAAGATGGGTGGACTTTAGTTTCACCTCAAATTATTACATCATATTTTTATTTTTTTTAAATAGGATTTGTTAATTCCATTCATTGCGCTGGAAGTGTGTGAAGCGTCAAATGTTGGTTTACTAACCACAGCCTGGGCTTGGGCAGCCTGCTAAGCCAGAGTTAAACAACATGCTAACTTTGTGTCATGTGTAAACCAGGCTTGAGGATCTGTGCCTTACTATATGCATTAAAAGGCAAAACTAAACACCAGTTTAAAAATTAAATTCACAGTTCTTCCCTCACCACTGAACTTCGACGGCCATCTTAGGAGAAAGGAGAGATGTCACATTTCCATCTCACCTCCAAGCCTGGGGACAATTCATGTAGTCCTTGACTTACAACGGTTTGTTTAGTGACCTTTCAAAGTTTACAATTGTGGGAAGTCAGGCCCCTCTCCCCGAGAAGGAAATATTAAAGAAGCAGAAAAGCATGCCCAGATTTCTTTTTTTTATTTTATTTTATTTATTTATTTATTTATTTTTTTATTGAAAATTTTTAAATTTTTACAAAAACAAATCCCCTTCCCATACCCCCCCCAACCCTACCTCACCCCCCTCCTCCCCAACCTCCCAAACCCTCCCCTAGACTTCCCAGAGCTGAGTACAGGCTTAATTGAGAAAAAAACTTAAAACACTTTTAAAACCTAAACAAATTTAAATACAATCATCATTCTATATAAACTCCCTCCAAAAACGCAAATTTAAACATTACTTTCTTTGAATATCTATAGCTATAATGTAAAATCTAATTTCTCCCTCTTTCTTTATCCTAATACAAAAAAATAAACATATAAACCTTTGTTGTACGGTCTCTGAATCTCTGGGAGATGTTGGACCTACAAAGTCTTTGGAGCAATCTTCAAGGGTGGCTCTGGGAGAAGTTAGACCTACAAAGTCTTTGGATCAATCTTCAAGGGTGGAATTGCTGCCTGAAATGGAAATTGGGAAATTTCAGTTTGAGGGGCACCAACAAGAGAGGAACGGGCAGAGGATAACTTGTACAATTTACAACTGTGAAGATCAACACAAGGAGGAATTCACTGAGGAAGTTTTACAGGTATTGGTCCCTGAGACTTGTGCAACATATAAATGTAAAGAAAAAGTAACATATAAATGTAAAGAGAAAGACCAACAGAAGAAGGAGGTTGAGGAAGTTTCACAGGTACTGATTCCTGAGCTGGTGGGTCAACCAGGACTTACAAACTCTTTGGAGCGATCTTCAAGGGCAGAATTCCACGCATTTTTTTCGATGCTTGCGGGCAAGAGAGACCGATATGGATTGTGCTTATAGTAGATGCAACTGAACTTTAGACAAGAAGTTTACTATTGAGATTGTGGGAGAAGTAAAACTTATATCGTTTTTGGAAAAAGTCTTATGTAATGTCTAAATATGTGTTTTGGGATAATAATATATTTTAGTTTTAAGTTTTAAACCTTTAATGATAATATTGTTTAAACCTGTGTTTTGAAGGGATTATAATTTGTTTATTTCAGTGAGGGGATTCTAATAAATTTGTGTTTCGAAGGGAGTATAATTTGTTTAAGTTTTAAGTAATGCTTAAATTTGGTTTTTAAATATTATTATTAATATTTCTAAGAGAAAATAATTTGCTTAATTAAATGTCTAGATTTGTTTAGGAAAGAAAGTAATGCTTAAATCTGTTTTTTTGGAGAAAGTTTATATAGAATGATGATTGTATTTAGATTTGTTTAGGATTTAAAAGTGTTTCAAGCTTTTAAATATTATTATTAATATTTTTAAGAGAAAATAATTTGTTTAACTAAATGTGTCTAGATTTGTTTAGGATTTTTAAGTTTTTTTTTTTTTTTTTTTTTGGATAGGTGAGAAGATTATGAAGATTGAAGGAAATATGTATTTACTTTAAGTTTTCTAAGAGTATTTAGTTTTAATGGCCCAGATTTCTTAATAGCCCCAAGTCTCCCTCCCCCAAGCTGAAACCAACTCTATGCAGATGTAAACCATCCAGGAAGGTTGGAAGCCCCCAGCTAGAAGATTAAGAAGACAAAGACACCCAAAATCTAAGACAGGACATAATAGGATTAACTCACAGATGCCAAAGGGCATACCCAGACTCGGGTCAGAATACATGACACAGGAAATTCAAAGCCTCAAACAGGAACAGGAAACAACTCCAAACAAAAGGCTCCAGAGGGTATAAAAACCCACTCCCTACATGTGCTCTCTCTCTTTTCTTCCAGAGCCATCTTTCTGTCTGGCTCCCCTCTTCAATAAACTGCAACCTTCTTTCTAAAGCAGTCGCCATGTTGTTTATTCCCAGCTTGGACTGAACCATGATGAAGACTTTTCCTTCAACACAATGGTACTGAAAAAACTGACCATTTTTCATACTTAACGGCCATTGCACGTCTCCATGGTCACAGGATCAAAATTCAGACGCTTGGCAACCGGCTCATATTTATGACGGTTGCAGTGTCCCGGGGGTCATGTAATCCTCTTTTGTGACCCTCTTACAATCAATGGGGAAGCCAGATTCACTTAACAACTATGTTACTAACATAGCAATTTCAGTGACTCACTTAACAACTGTGGCAAGCCAGGTCATAAAATGGGACAAGACTCACTTAACAATGGTCTCGTTTAGCAGTGGAAATTTGGGGGCCAATTTTGAACTACCGATACCGTCCCAGAGAAGAAGCTAGTACTGTAAAAAGAAAAGCAATTGCATACATCTAAAGCTTTCAACAAACAGCTTTCTGGAACTGTTTCTTGTTTAGAAGCCAGCTTAAAATTTTACATTTCCCTCAGAGCAGTCTTTAATCTTACGCCTCCCCAAGGACAGATATTTAATACAGTGCTACTAAGGCTATTTAATGCTGCTTTTCTTCAAAGAGTGATTGAATGTCTGCTAATAAAACAACGGTTGGGTGAATGATCCATCAAGGTTATTAAAATGTCTTTTTCTCTCCTCCCAGCAGATATTCACCTGGTGGTCTATATTTTTTTTTTCTGCCTTTAAAAGATCTCATGTTCCACTTCACATTGGGAGACCGCAATTTTTTGGGTTTCTGCTGCCTTTCCTGGTTTGGATTCTGCCCTTATCCAGATGTAAGATGATGCGATAACCGATCTTTTTTTTTTTTGTAAACAGCTCCAGTAAAAGAGGATTTATGTGAGTCAAATGTCATGGAACGGAGACCTTTCACCCAGCCCAGTAGAAAAATCTATCAAACTGAGGCCTTTGTCGCCAAAGTTGCGTTTCTCCAGTCACAATATACTCAGATTGTCAGGTAAAATCTGGACAGAGGCATTCGCATTGTGTACTAAGCATGGTTAGTATTAATTAGAATGTCGTAGGTCTGATTTTTGAGGTTTTTCAGCTCCATTGTTTTATTGACGTATCAGTGTTGAACAAAACCCACAGAGCAGGTCACCAAGGTAAGTGTGGTGCACAAGACAGCAGATTTTTTCTTTTCATCATAAGCAAAAAGAAAATAAAATAAGAATGGGAATAAAGAAAAGGAACAGTGGTGGGATTCAGCTGGTTCGCACTACTTCGGCAGAACCGGTAGCTAATTTTTTGTTGCCCAGGACAAGAATGGACTTCCGGAAGCGGCATCCACACAGAGAACTGGTTGTTCACCTATTTGAATCCCACCACTGGTGTGCTGGCTTTGTGGCCATGTTCACAGAATTTCAAAAAGTCTTCTGGAGACGCTGGAGATGGAGCCTAATGCATCTTGCAAAGAAAAGTTTTGCTAAACTGATGAGCTGGTTTCCATTCTCAGGGATAACGACATAAATCTGAACCTTTTAATCCAGGATATTTTTCCCTTTTGTCATTGTTGGCTTTTCTGAACTGATTTCTGCTCCTAAGCAATAATTATCTCCTAAATCTGCTCGGCTAGGATTGATTTCCAACCTTGAATTTCAGGGTGAAACCTGTAGTTATAGGTGAGCGTATATTTGAGTTGCATAGCGTGTCTTATAATGCAGAATAATTAGGGAGAAGGTGTTCCTTGATTAATTATAACTCTGACTGCATTGTACAGCATGAAAACTGATCCTTCAGATCTCAAGTCGTAGCCCAACTAAAAATCTTGTCCTTCCTAGATTGATTGGAGTTTTATAGGAAAAAAATTCCCATCAGTGTCAAATTTTCTCTGCAATAGCGGTTGCTGGAATTGGGTATGTCTAGTTTAATAAAAAGAAGGATTAGGGTTCACAAGATAGCAAAGTTCCAACATCTTGCCACAAACAAGAAGGGGTCAACCTGTTCGCCAAAGTACCTGAAGGCCGGATAAGAAGCAACGGATGGAAACCAATCAAGGAGAGAAGCAACTTAGAACTAAGGAGAAACTTCCTGACAGTTAGAACAATTAACCAGTGGAACAACCTGCCTCCAGAAGTTGTGAATGCTCCAACCCTGGAAGTTTTAAAGAAGAGACTGGACAACCATTTGTCTGAAAAGGTATAGGGTTTCTGGCTTGAGCAGGGGGTTGGACTAGATGACCTCCAAGGTCCCTTCCAATTCTGTAATTTATATTGTGCCATCAATATGTTTCTTACTCTTTGCAACCTTTTGCAAGATTTTGTCTGTGACATGAGAATATACAGCCAGACTTTAAAACGACTCTGAAGAAATAAAGCATTCAGATCTTTATTGCATAATGATTTGTAGTTCTATAAATTAGTAATAATTAAAGCTGGAAAAATTTCATACCATCGCTGTTCTGTGCATTGGTGTCATCTCACAATTGCAACTTTACTCTTACCCAGCTGATTGTGCAATCTTACAAATTGCTCTGGCAGCTTTTTTTTTTTTTTGAGCAGTTAGCCCCGAATATGGAACTAAAAATACACAAACACACATTTGAAGAGTAACTTGTCCCACCTTGAAGATGAGGCAAGGTCTTGAAGCAAAAGATTTTGCAGAAGTAAATTAGGGAAAAAAAGCATCCTTTTTTTAAACCGCATACTTTAGAAACTTCATGTGATCTTGATTCTGTCCCTCTGTTAATGCAGCCTATCACTGTGTTGGCTTTTTTGGCAGCTGCAGCACACAGCTGGCTCATGTCTAAGTGATTGTCCACCAGGACTCTGAGATCCCTCTCACAGTTGCTACTATCGAGCAAGGTACCACCTATACTATACCTGTTCATTTGGTTTTTCTTGCCTAAATGTAGAACTTTACTGTGGTGAGTTGGCAGCCAAGAGTTGTCCGAGACCCGTTTCCCTGCCCCTCCGGGAGCAAAGGAAGATCAAGGCGAAGACAGGATCCCATTTGAGGCCTGCGCTGTTGAAAGCGGCCATGTTACTGAACGATTAAGGACAGAAATTCAAGGCCATCCAAGGTTAATTCAAGGCTGTCTGCCAGTGTTGAGTGTAAATCATTGGTTGTTTCCATGTGATAGGTGATGGGCCGTTTGCTGTAAAAATGCAAAGTTGTGGCTTGAACTCAGAAGGAAGGGAGGAGGTGTGTGTCTGCAAGGCCTGTATAACACAGATAAAGGAAAAGGGAGTGTGGACAGGTGAGGCCCCTTTCAGTGTAGAAAACAGGAGTTGACTGTCAGGCACATCATAGGAGACATATTGCGAAGATAAAGAATAGGACTAAGGCAGAGTCAATGGAAGACCTGCTAAATGTCTTCCAGGATGCCTATTACCGTAGTTAACTTTTAGGAATAGGACTGAATTAGAGCCAACAGAAGACTTGTTAGATAACTTTTGAAATGTTTAAGAGTTAAGACTTAGAAATAGGGATGGCGCCAATAGAAGATCCTATAATCAGGGGTGTCAAACTCGAAACGTCACTTGATATGTTGCGACATATCACGACTTTTGTTTGCCATTGCCGCCAATGGGGTGGGCGCAGTTTTGCTATGATGCATCCGGCCCGCGGGCCGACAATTTGACACCCCTGCTTTAGATAACTTTCAGAATGCCTATTAGACCACGCTTCTTTATCCCGCCTTGAAAACCTGTAGAAAAGCTTGTTGAATCCTTTGTTCTGGGTCCTGGCATTTTGAGGGCCGGGGCCCCTTTTGCTGAAGTGCTTCAATAAAACCTGCACCTTGTGTCTGGTGTTCTTCATCCCCTGAGTTGGGGACAACACAAGCTTGCCTGAGCCTTAGGCCAAGTTTGGAGCCGAGATGGATCCCTTTGCCCAGATGGTCATCCCCACCAGGTTCTTCACCTTGTTACAATGTTGGGATGGGCAGCCTTGAATATAGTGAAGAAGGAGAACAAATATTCCCAAACCAGGATATCTGAGGATGGTCTTAGGATGTTGTAGCAGTGGACTAGGACGGACATGGAGTTCATTCAAGAGGATGGGTCCTGAAAGGCAGCTTCAGGTCATAGCAAGCCAGAAGTCACTTTCAGGCTGTGTTGGCGCTGTGCAAGCGCGAAGCATCGTCTCTGCGCCATTATCGAAGCAGGCGGAGTCCTATTTTACTCCTTGTTGTTTTTCTCCAAAGCTGTTCCTGTTTGAGTCCTTGATGGCCCAAATATTCAAGGTAGGTCCAAGCCATTGCCAAGAATGTCCACAGGGTTGATTAATTAAAATCATGTGGCTGCTGCAACAGTGCGATCAAACCCTTCCCTTGGCTTTTTTTTTATTTTTTACATGTGTGCATCAGACATACGATATACCGCTTCTCCCACTAATTGCCATGATTTGGAAAATATATTCCTGATGATGCAATGTAAAAATAGGACGTGTCATTTCTGCAGCAATAGCAAATTGCTGGCTTGTATTTCATTTATCACCACCTACATTCCAAGACCTTTCTCACAAGCCATCTTAGGAAACCCGTCATTTTATTTCTTTTGCCTAAATGAAGATCTTTGCATTTTTCTCTATTAATCTACCAATCAGAGTAGAGCTGGAAGGGACCTTGGAGGTAATAGTAATAGTAGTAAAGTTGGAAGGGACCTTGGAGGTCATCTAGTCCAACCCCCTGCTCAGACAGGAAACCCTACACCATTTCGGACAAACGGCTGTCCAGTCTCTTCTTAAAAACTTCCAGTGTTGGAGCATTTACTGCTTCTGGAGGCAGTTTGTTCCACTGGTTAATTGTTCTCACTGTCAGGAAATTTCTCCTTAGTTCTAGGTTGCTTCTCTCCTTGGTTAGTTTCCATCCATTGCTTCTTGTCCTGCCTTCAGGGGCTTTGGAGAATAGCTTAATTCCCTCTTAAGGTCCTCTAGTCCAGCCCCCTGCTCAAACAGGAGACCCTATTAACCATTTCAGACATGGCTGTCTAGTTTCTTCTTAAAAACCTCCCGTGATGGAGCACCCACAACTTCTGAACAGTCACTAAATGAACGGTTGTAAGTCAAGGACTACCCATATACGAATACTGGGAATTATAGATTTTTTTTCATTTTATTACTGTTCTTTATGCTTAACCTATTTATTGTTGTCTGTTGTTCAGTCACTAAGTCGTGTCTGATTCTTCGCGACTGTGTGGGCCACTGCACGCCAGTCCCTCCTGTCCTCCATTGTCTCCTGGACCTTCCCCAAATTCATGTTCTTTGTGTCGATGACACTATCTACCCATCTCATCCTCTTGCCATTCTCCTTTTTCCTTAAATCTTAAATCAGGGTCTTTTTCAAGGAGTGTTCGCTTTTCATGAGGTGGCCAAAGTATTTGAGCCTCAAAGATGCTTTTTCACCAGGCAACTGGACTTTCTTGCTTTTTCTTTGAAGACGTTTCGCTTCTCATTCAAGAAGCTTCTTCAGCTCTGACTGGATGGTGGGGAAATGGAAGGATTTATAATCCTTACGGATAGCTGGTCATTTGCCTTCTTTCAGAGAGTCGTTAAAGCTACCTGGAGGCTTGTCTGTGTCCTCAGGGTCACGTGAGTGTTGCAAATGGGTGTAGAGCCTTCTTGGGACCGCTGAAAGGACTGTGTGTTGTAGACTGGAGATAGATGGTTTCGTATCCCACCCCCTCTGTTCAATTTTGACATAGATAGCCTTTTTGACCCCTCTTTCAAACCAGCCATCTTCTCTGTCCAAAATGTGAACTTTGCTGTCTTCAAAAGAGCAGCCTTTGTCTTTTAAATTAAATGCAGATGGACGGCTGAATCTGATCCTGATGGGCTTGTTCTTCTATGTTGTGCCATCCGTATATGAAGTGGTTGTTTTGTTTCCTCAATAAATAAACCTCCAAGTGGCCTCAACAACTCTCTAAAAGAAGGCAAATGACCAGCTGTCTGAAAGGAGTATAAATCTTTCCATTCCCCACCATCCAGTCAGAGCGGAAGAAGCTCCTGGGATGAGAAGCGAAACATCTTCAAAGAAAAAACAAGAAAGTCCATGGGTTCAAGGAAGGTCGTAAATTGGGGCAAAACTCACTTAATAGCTTTTCTCGCTTAACAACAGAAATATTGGGCTCCATTGTGCTTGTAAGTCAAAGACTACCAGGCCATGCCAGCTTAATCTTTCACACAAGCCGCACCACTGTAAGGGAAGTCACTCAGCTAGGCACGTCATTCCTTCCATTAACCTTATAACATAATTTTCTAAATGGGATCCAAAGACACAAATGCCCTGAAGCAGAGAGGTGGAACTGGAAGCAGACTTGCCAAAGAAGGAGGGCAGATTGAAATCCTCTGTGTAGGATCCCGCCCATGGGAACAAACTCAGAAGAACAAAAGGGATTCTGCAAGCAAAGTCCCAGCACACTCTTTTGAGAAGCTGCACAGAAATGTTGGAGCTAAGCTTCATTTTCTTCTCGCTTGTGCTCTGCCTCCTGGTTGTCCAACTGGTGAGGCTGCAGTTTCAAAGAAGGCGCTATCCACCAGGGCCAACACCTCTGCCTTTCATCGGATGCTTATGGCGCCTCAAATTTCTTCGACTAAACCGGGAACACTTGAATGAGGTATGAGTTTTCTATCCCTTTCATCAGCTGATTGACACGGATCAAAGAACAAATTATTATTTGGAGAGATGCACAGATAATGAATAGAATAGAATAGAATAGAATAGAATAGAATAGAATAGAATAGAATAGAATAGAATAGAATTCAATACAGTACAATGCAGTACAACACAGTACAATACAGTACAATAAAGAGATCAACCCCGACTGCTCTTTAAAAGGCCAGATCCTGAAGTTGAAACTCAAGTACTTTGGCCACCTAATGAGAAGGAAGGACTCACTAGAGAAGGGCCTAATACTGGGAAAGATTGAGGGCAATAGAAGAAGGGGACGACAGAGAATGAGATGGCTGGATGGAGTCACTGAAGCAGTAGGTGTGAACTTAAATGGACTCCAGAAGATGGTAGAGGACAGGAAGACCTGGAGGAATGTTGTCCATGGGGTCGTGATGGGTCGGACACAACTTCGCAATTAACAACAACAGTATAATACAGTATAATACAATACAGTATAGTACAGTACAGTACAGTACAGTACAATACAATACAATACAATACAATACAATACAATACAATACGAGAGTTGGAAGGGATCTTTTATAACCCACTGCTCAGGCAGGAAACCCTGTACCATTTCAGATAAATGGTTGTCCAATCTCTTCTTAAAACTTCCAGCTTTGGAGCATTCACAACTTCTGGAGGCAGGTTGTTCCACTGGTTAATTGTTCTCACTGTTAGGAAGTCTCTCCTTTATTCTAGGTTGCTTCTCTCTTTGATTAGTTTCCGTCTATTGCTTCTTGTCCTGCCTTCTACTGCTTTGGAGAATATTGCTAAGTGACATTGTGGCTTTTGCATGGCCAAAGATTTTTGCGGTCAAATCTTTCTTTGTTTTTGTAAGACCTATTGTTTGTGCTCACCATGTCTTCTAATTGGACAAATGTTGATCTTTCTTGATAACACATTACCCAATAATAACAAAATAAATAAATAAATACATTTTTAGCTCTTCCAACAACAATATCTCTGGTCAAGGATTTTGTACACTGGAACATGTGCAGCATGTACTCTAATACGGAATGCATAAAAATGTTCATTCTTGAGGAACAATGTGAAAATTCTCAGAAGTAATCAGTCTGGAGGTAAGTGGAATGGCGATTAGCAAAATAATTGGAAGATTTGTGGAAACTTCAGATTGGTAGGTCTAAACTTAGGCAATAGAAAGAAATCAGAAAAAAATTCCAAAGACCTTAATGTGTGAGTCTCTCGGTAACCAGGCAGAGATGAGTGAGATAGGTTTGCCAAACTTAGAAGCTGCTAGAAAAACCTTATTTTTTTCTGATCAGATTGCTTGATAAAGGAAGTCCTCGACTTACAACAGTCCATTTAGTGACCTTCTAAAGTTACAATGGCAATGAAAAAAGAGACTTATGTCAGTGGTTCTCAACCTTTTTAGTGCCGTGACCCCCCAACCGGTCGTAAGTCGAGGACTACTCAACCGGTCGTAAGTCGAGGACTACTCAACTGGTGCAGCACCGTTTGCAGAATGGGACTTTTGGCGGGCTCAGCAGGACAGAGACAGCCTGGACAATTCCTATTGGCTTTTGAAAGCCAATAGAATTAGACTCTATTCAAGAGAGTCTATTCTAATGGCTTTCAAAAGCCAATAGAATAAAAGGGAGTAGCATAGTTAAGGAAAAGGGGAAAAAAATGGCGGACTGCATTGTTTGGCGACCCCCATGAAATGGTTGTTCGATCCCAAATGGGGTCCTGACCCACAGGTTGAGAACCACTGACTTATGTTTTTCAAACTTGCGATCATTACAGCATCCCCAAGGTCATGTGATCAAAATTCAGACGCTTGGCAACTGGTTCATACTTTATGACGGTTACAGTGCGCCAGGATCATGTGATCAGTTTTTGCGAGAGACAGGGCCAAACTCTCTCCCCTGTTGCCAAAAAACCACAACACGGATGTTATCTAGAGTTGAACTTGATTCGAGGGACACAAATAGCTGTATCATGACTATGCTGATAGTGTCGGGTGTTGTTTGTTGTTGTTGCTTGCTATAGGTTTTGTTGTTCTTTTGGGATGTTTCTACTGGGTTTTATTCCTTGTTAGCACCCTAGAGCGGGGTGTGTGTGTGTGTCTCCAAACTTGACAACTCTGAGATTTGTGGACTTCAACTCCCAGAATTCCTCAGCAGTCTCTGGGAATTGAAATTGGAGACCCCCATGCCCTAGACCACCTTGGCCCTTTTATGACTCATGACTTCAACTCCCAGAATTCCTGAGCCAGCCATGCTGAGAGGAAAGGGAGAGGTTTTCAAGCTGAGCCATGCTGGCTCAGGAATTCTGGGAGTTGAAGTCCACGAGTCACGAAGGGGCCATAGTTCCCCCATGCTGGCTCAGGAATTCTGGGAGTTGAAGTCCATGAGTCATAAAGTGGACCATAATTCCCCCATGCTGGCTCAGGAATTCTGGGAGTTGAAGTCCACCCATTTCCAAGTGGCCAAGGTTGAGAAATACAGACCTAAACCAGGGGTAGGCAACCTTGGCCCCTTCATGACTTGTGGACTTCAACTCCCAGAATTCCTGAGCCAGCATGGCTCAGCTTGGAAACCTCTCTCTTTCTCCTCAGCATGGCTGGCTCAGGAATTCTGGGAGTTGAAGTCTACTAGTCATAAAAGAGCCAAGGTTGTTTACCCCTGCCCTAGAGTAATGGGTTTGAGAGGGAGGAATTGAATGAACAAATGAACAAGTGAATGAATGAATGAATAAAAAAAAATAATTTCCCCAACTTGCATCTCTGATCCTCCGTATTTTTAAGATCTTTGAATATCTGCTTAACTTATTTATTTATTAAATGAATATGCTGCCCCTTTCACTATTAGTGTGACTCTGGGGTGTCTCACAACAGGATAGAAGCAAGAATGGAAAACGTTAAAAAATTTTTTTTTAAAAAAACCTTAAAATCAAGAAGGATTGGCTAAAATTAGGACCCAGTACTTGACCTTGCTTGTCAGAAGGTCGCAAAAGGGGATCACACGATCCCAGGACACTGCAACCATCATAAATAGGAGACAAGGGCCAAGTGTTTGAATTTTGTTCGTATCACCATGGGGATGCTGCAACTGTCATAAGTTGTCATGGCCCCATCGGAGCCCGGTTCGAAGGAGGAGTTGGAACTGGGACTGTCCGACAGGGATGGCATGTCTCCCTTGGCCTGTTTGGAGAGGCCAAGGGCCAAGAAAGATGGTCTCCCAGATCCTCAGGCATTGGGAGAGATGGTTGTCCAGACGGAGATCTGCCTGCCCTCATAGATGCAGGGGAGGATCGGCTGCTGACAGGCTGTAGGGCTGATAGGCAGCAGATCCCCTCTGATGAGGAACAGCTGCCTCCCCCGCTCGATCCAAGGGCACGGAGAGCGGAGCGGAGGCAAACTTAGAGAAGGGCTACAAGGCTACTCGGGAGGAGGTCGCCCCACCACTCCTCACAAGGAACATCTGGAGCGGAGTGAGTTAAGGAGAAGCCGTGGGGAGTTAGTCTTTTCCAGGAACAACTGTTCGTTTTGGCTTACACTCCGCCAGCTTTGACTTGTGCCTTTCGCCTTTTGCCTTGCCTTGCCTTGAGAACTGCCTTTTCATTTCATTTCATTTTATTTGAATGAAAATAAAATAAAATAGTCAGCAGTCTAGGCCCCGAATCTTAAAGACAGGCATCGTTGTACCCGAGTAAGAAGCGTCCTTGTGTTCTTCGTGCCTTGCGGCTCCTCGCGGTTCTGGTAAGGATCCTAACAGAATGTTTGCGCTTCACCTTTTCATCTAAAGAGTTCTTTTGGTTTGGTGGTTAAGTTGGATTTGGCTTCTCCTTGGGCTTGGTTTGCAAGATATTCTGGACATTGGTTGGACTATTATTGGAATATGGCAGGAGGTACTAAGGAGGTGGTCCCTGTGTTCTCAGAGTCAGAGGAACCTCAAGTAGAAGCAGAAGCAGTAGAACCAGACCCTTCTGTCTGGACCAGCCAGTAGTACACCCTAAAGTGATTGAGGCCAGCTAGGTGGACTGCCAGGGGACATTGTGGGATCCCAGGGAATAACAACTAGTGGAAACACCTTGTCTGGAGAATGGTGGCATAGTCCTGCAATTACTGGCATGTGAGAAGGATATGGGTCTGGGTTTGTGAAGGAAGGGCGAACTTCGTCTCAATGGTGAGAGCGACGTGTCACCGAGGAGGATGATGAAGACTGGAGTTATGCCACCGCCCCTGGGCAAACTACTATGGACTTGTTGCAGGAGCAGTTCGGGGAAGGAGCTTATCAAGACTCTTCATCCTGGCAACGTTGGGATCAGGGTGTGGAATCAACAGCCTGGTCACAGGGCGTTCCTCCTTGGCTCAGTCAACAACAGGAAGGTTCAGATTGGCGAGTCCAAAGTTAAAGTTGGACCCTAACTGTGGGGGAGTTGTTTATCAGAGAAAGGGTGGGAGTCAGGATCCTAGTCATCATATGGATAAACCATAACTAGGAGATACTGGGAAGCCTTCAGCTGCTTCGCTGACAGTTCATTCGAGGGGATCTGGAGTGGGGGTTGGGACTCAACTGGCGAGAGGACAGGATATGACAGCCTCTGGGACAAGGGCTTTGATAGGTCCTCCATCTGGGGCAGGATGGAGTACAGGACCATGGGGCCAGAGACCAGTTTGGGGTCCTCCACCCCTTAGTGTCATGTTTGACGGAAACTCAGATCGGTTAGCTCTGTTCCTTAGCCAAACTATAGGCCATATGGATAGGTATGGCCAGCTCTATCCATCCCAGTGGGCGATGGTAGGGGCTGTAACAGTGGCCCTACAGGGAGAGGCCCTAGAGTGGGTAGCTGATCTTCACACTGATCATGCCCGAGAACTGGCCAATATAGGAACATTTTTGGGTGCCCTTCATACTCGGTTTGAAGACGTGTCAAGAATTAGGCAAGCTGAGGGAGACATGCTAGAGCTCAAACAGAGAGGCAGGACGGCTGCAGATTATGTTCGGGAGTTCCGGCGGGTGGCCAATAAATTAAGAACATGGCCAGAACGCCTGTTAATACATCAGTTTAGAACTGGATTAGATAAAGATCTTAGATAAGCATGCATTTACTGAGGTATGCCTATTAAACTGCAAGAGTGGTACCAGATGGTCGTAGATCTGGACGCAGGATTGCAAGAATTGCATCCAAAACCTGATGGTCCGTTGGCTCCACAAAGGAATTTTGAACGACAGACGACCCCAGGTCCAGCACCTCATCTGCCTGTCAGGGCAGTCCGTCCTGTGTTTCGCTGCTTCCGGTGTAATCAACTGGGTCATCGGGCTGCTGAATGTCCTGAACTCCTCCCTAAAGGAAGGCCAGAACTCTCTGATAAAAGTGTACCAAGGAAACCCTTGGAGAAATCCCGAGCGGTACAACAAAAGACTAAGGGGCCTAAGATCCAAGGAGAAGGGACGGAACCTGAGGAGGGAAAACCCAGTACAAGGATCCAGTTGGTAATCTGCGACAAAGAAACGGCGGAGGATCCTATGGTAAGTGAGCCCATTCACCTATTTATCCTACCTATAGAAATCACTGATTCACATTCGGTGTGTAGGAATGAATATAATGCTCTCATAGACACAGGATGTACGCGATGTTTAATCAGTGAGCAGGTGGTGCGGCAAGCGGGCATTAAAGTAAAGCCCTTGCATACTCCAGTACGGTTTGAGCAAGTGGACGGGTCCCTACTAGGAGGTGTGCCTGCCACATATATTACTGAGCCAGTACGGATGGAGTTAGGGGATCATTGGGAAATGATACAGTTTGTGGTGATACCATCCATGACGGAAGCCATAATTTTGGGGTTGGCCTGGTTAGACAAATGGGGTCAACAATTTGGTGGGAAGGAGGGTATAGAAGAGTACGTATCAGTGTGGGTCCCCAGCCACCATCCCATGAACAGAGCAAATTAGGAAAAGAGAGTGAGACAACCCAACAAACCAGGGAGGAGGGGGATGTGGTCATTCCAATGGAGTATGTTGACCTCACAGAGGTATTTGATGAGCATGAATGCAATATGTTATCACCTCATCAGTCAACTGATTGTGCCATCAAGATAATGGAAGGGGCAAAACTCCCGAAACCCCGAATGTATGCCATGACCCCAAACAAAATGAATGAACTGAGGAGGTACATTGACAAAAATCTGGCAAGGGGTTTTATCCAACCTGCCCGGTCACAGGTCGCTGCCCCTGTGTTATTTAAAGAAAAAAAAGATGGAGGGTTACGTCTCTGTGTGGACTTTTGGGGCCTGAATGGGATATGTGTAGAAAAGTTATATCCCCTTTCCCTTATGAGGACCTCTTGGCCCATTTAACTCAAGGGTAAATATTTACCAAACTTGATTTGTGGAAGCCTATTATAGAGTACGTATTAAAAAAAGGGGATGAATGGAAGACCACATTTAATAGTCCATTAGGGAGTTTCCAGTATAAAGTAATGCCATTTGGGTAAAGGGGGCTCCTGCTGTGTTCATGTAGCTTATAAATGAGGTGTTGCATGAACATCTGTACAAAGGAGTCCTTGTGTACCTGGATGACATTCTCATTTATTTTGCAAACGAAGAAGATCATGTACAATTAGTGCAGCAAGTGCTACAAAAACTTCTCAAGGCTCGGTTATACGTAAGATTATCAAAATGCGCTTTCCATCAAGCCAAATTGGACTATCTTGGGTACAGGATATCTGGAGAGGGTGTGGAAATGGATCCTGCAAAAGTACAGGCTGTACTAGATTGGCAAGCACCATGAACACGACGTCAGTTGCAAAGCTTTCTCGGTTTTGCAAATTTTTATAGGCAATTTGTCCCATCTTTTGCTGAGATAGCTTTGTGTTTAACTGAGTTACTTCATACTAAATTGACGGGCAACAAACCACAACCACACCAACTGTTACCCTGGTCACTGCAATGCCAAAAGGCATTTGAAGCTTTAAAAGTGTTATTTTCAAGGGAACCAATTCTAAGACATCCAAATCCAGAGGACCCCTTCATAGTGCAGACAGATGCTAGTGATGTGGCAGTAGGAGCGATGCTCTTACAAAGAAGTGAAAAGGGGACATTATAACCATGTGCGTTCACCTCACGTAAGTTTACAACTGCCGAATGTAGGTGGGCGGTTTGGGAGAAGGAGGCGTTTGCTGTGAAGTGGGCATTAAGCACATGGCGCCATTTTTTAGAGGGAGCAAAAGAGGTTTTCAAGATGTGGACAGACCACAAAAACCTTGAAGCATTACAAACCCCTTGGCGATTAGCGCCAAAACATGTACGGTGGGCATTGTATTTTCAGCGGTTCCACTTCTGATTGAAATACGTACCAGGGGGAGGAATTTCCTTGCAGATGTGTTGTCACGAAAACCTCAATATAACAGCAAACGGGAGGAGGTGGTACAAGCCCTAATACCTTCCCCTGAACAATCAAAAGATATAACTGCGATAATACGGCCTATGGAAGACCTGGTACATAATTTACAAGGCGCACTTATAGCGGATCCTTGGTTAATAGCCCATCCCCATGTTTTGACTATGAGAGATGAATTAGTATGGAAGGGTAGTAGGATATATGTCCCATCATCTGTACGGGTAGAGGTGCTTCGGAGAGGCCATGATGTGAAGATGGCTGGTCATTATGGATTCCTGAAAACTCTACACCTGGTAAAAAGGCAATTCTGGTGGCCAGGTATGAAAAAAGACGTAGAAATTTATGTTTGAGAATGTTCCGTCTGTGCCACGACAAAACCCCAAGTAGGAAGGCCATCTGGTTTACTACAACAAGTATCAGACCCCTCATGTCCATGGGAAAAAATCGGTATGGATTTCATAGTTGATTTACCAGCAAGTCATGGAAATACCGTCATATGGACAGTAATAGATTTATTCTCCAAACAAGCACGCTTTATACCCTGCAAGGGGTTACCTTCGGCGACTAGCCAAATTATTTATAACCCATGTTTACAGGCTACATGGAGTACCCCGACGTATAATATCTGATAGGGGTGTACAGTTCACTGCTAGGTTCTGGAAGGAGTTCATCACATCAATTGGCTCTTCACAAGGTCTTAGTTCTGCATTTCATCCCAGCACCAATGGAGCAGCTGAACGCGCCAATGGCATGATCGAACGGTACCTACGGTGTTACGTCAATTACCAACAGATGAATTGGGCGGAGTTGATACCGTTTGCTGAGATGGCATATAATAACACCGTCCATAGTAGCACTGGGTTTACTCCCTTCCAAGTCGTACATGGAATGGAATTCGTTCCTATACCCGAATGCCCTCAGGAGGATAATAGACCACACCAACCCCACGAATGGATGCTTCAGTTCAAAGATATATGGAAAACAGTAAAGAAAGCATTGGTAAAAACAGAACAGACTTCAAAAAGACAAGCAGACAAGAAACGGAATCCACAAAAACCGTTCCAGATTGGCGACAAAGTCTACCTATCCACAAAATATTTAAAATTACGTAGACCATGTAAAAAGTTGAGTCCAAAATATATCAGGCCATTCAAAATTGAACGAGTCATCAATCAGTAACTGTACGACTACAACTCCCTTGCAACCTTGGTAAAGTGTAGCCGGTCTTCCATAGCAGTTTACTAAAACCGGTAACGAAACCATCATTTAGGCAGGCACAACAACCTCAGGGTCCGATAATAGGGAGTCATTATGAAATACGAAAGATACTTGATTCACGGTATAGGCAGACTCGATTGCAATACCTAGTGCAGTGGAGGGGCTACCCAGTGTCTGAGGCATCATGAGTAGGGGAGGCAGATGTGAATGTCCCTCGGTTAATATGTAGATACCATCGCAAGTATCCCAATAAGTCAGGGGGAAGGGGAGGTATACCACCAGCCACAACACCCAGCTAACTATATGTTTTACCCACTTCCAGGAGGACACCTGGTAGGGGGGCTGCATGTCAAGCCCTTCTGGGCTTGACACATGAAGAGGGGGGAACCAGCATGAAGTCAAGGCTTACTGTCTTGGGAATACAAGCCGGAGATCCTCCGACGGGCGTCCTGCCAGTAAAGAGGAACGGGCAGTTCTAAAGAGCTGAGACGCTTTGCCTGTGACAAACGAAGGAAGTGCATGCGCAGAAGAATTTTGAACTGCCAAGCAGCTGTTTGGCGGCTATCTGACACTCAGCTGACAGGAGGAAGCCAAAGATTTCAGAGTGTTGCAGGAGGACTTTAGGGTGTTCATGGAGAAAAGACGGAAGAGAGTAACCATTAAGTGGGGGAGAGTGCTGGTTGGGTGGTAGTAGGCGAGGTCTAGGAGGGTGAATGGGTGGGATTGGAAATCACTAGGTGAGGTTGTAATTAGTGGATAATTGGGTGAAGGGTGGGGTGAAGCTGAAAATGTATTTGAACAGCGCTGATTAAACCGTTGTACCCAAGTAAGAAGCGTCTTTGTGTTCTTCGTGCCTCGCGGCTCCTCGCGGTTCCGGTAAGGATCCTAACAGTTACGACCAGAATGGTGCTGACCCATCATGGTCATAACTTGTGTTAGTTATAAAACGGGTCGGCCACACGATTTTACACTATTTTTTGTGGCAATCATTAACCAATTCCACCATCATTAAAGCAAACGCTAGCAACATTAAGCAAAGCAATGGTTCAATTTGGGCATGATTTTGCCCAAAAAATAGAAGTAAATGCTGGGGTTTTTTTTTTAGCAAAAACATCGTAAAAGGCCATGTGGGATGCTGATGTGGCCTAATTGCTGAGCTCCCAAAGTGTGATCACATGTCTGGTGTGGTGTAAAGGATAATTGTTATGTTTGGTACTCGGTGTATATGGTGCTTTATCCTGACATTCAAGGTGAGAAAAGAATCATCAGTGCAGAGAAGAGCAACAAAGATGATTAGGGGACTACAGGCTAAAACATATGAAGAATGGTTACAAGAACTGGGCATGGCTAGTTTAGTGAAGAGAAGGACCAGGGGAGACATGATAGCAGTGTTCCAATAAGTGAGGTGCTGTCACAGAGAAGTGCCCAGTAGAGAGTGGTGCCCGGTGTCTCTGTTCCTCCCACAAAGAGATCAAAAATGTTCTGAACCAGGGTCTTTTCATCATAAGGTGATTTGGGTTGGTTTTTTGTCTGCAGAACAAGAATGGAGAAATGAATACAACAACTACAGAAGCACCAAGAAGCAGACTATGGGGGTCAATCTATTTTCCAAAGCACCTGAAGGCCAGACAAGGAACAATGGATGGGAACTGATCAAGGAGAGATTGAACCTAGAAATAAGGAGAAATTTTCTGACAATGAGAACAATCAACCAATGGAACAGCTTGCCTTCAGAACTTATAGGGGCTTTATCACCAGTAGTTTTCAAGAAGAGACTGGACTTGTCAGAAATGGTGTAGTGTCTCCTCCTTGAGCAGGGGGTTGGACTAGAAGATGAACGACAAGGTCCCTTCTAACTCATTCTATATAATTCTGGCTGATGGTATCTGCAGCATGCCCATTCTGCTTGGCCTAGTTCAGTGGTTCTCGACCTGTGGGTCGGGACCCCATTTGGGGTCGAACGACCATTTCACGGGGGTCACCAAACAATGCAGTTCACCATTTTTTTCCCCTTTTCCTTAGCTGTGCTACTCCCTTTTATTCTATTGGCTTTTGAAAGCCAATAGAATAGACTCTCTTGAATAGAGTCTAATTCTATTGGCTTTCCAAAGCCAATAGGAATGGTCCAGGCTGTCTCTGCCCTGCTGAGCCCGCCAAAAGTCCCCTTCTGCAAATGGTGCTGCACCAGTTGAGTAGTCCACAACTTACGACCGGTTGAGTAGTCCTCGACTTACGACCGGTTGGGGGTCGTGGCATTAAAAAGGTTGAGAACCACTGGCCTAGTTGGACGGGTAGAAACATTTGAAAAAAGACGATCCTTCAGGGGTGTCCAACCTTGGCAACTTTAAGACTTGTAGACTTCAACTCCCAGAATTCCTAGCCAGTATGGCTGGTGGGGAAATTCTGGGAGTTGAAGTCCACAAAACGTAAAGATGCCAAGGTTGGACATCCCTGGTCTAGATAATTCCCTCCTCCTGGGCTGAGCTTCTGCCATTAATAGACCACGGAGAGCTGAGGCCACACCTCGATGCTTATTCACTCCTAACTCTAGTCAATATGCAAAATCTTTGTTTCTCCCCAGCCAAAGTTCAAAAGGAAATTGATACCCTTCTACCACCGGGCCAGTCGATCTGTTATGAGAATCGCATACACAAATGTACACAAATGCGATGGTGCATGAAATCCAGCGCTTTAGCAACATCGTCTCGATCAGAGTGCCCAGATACTGCATAAGAGATACGATGATCCAGAAGTTTCACCTAAGAAAGGTAAATGAATTCTTGTGTTCTGGAACCTTCTTTTCTTCTCCTCACCATATTGCTAAAGGAAGCACATGCAATACAGGGAGTCATCAGTTAATGACGGTAATTGGACTGAGAACTCTGTTGTTAAGTGCGATGTCATGTGACCACATCAACTTACAATGGTGGTTCAGGCAGCTCCTGTAGTGCTCTTTAGGTGAATTCTACGCAGCCGTTAGGTGCAATATCACACAATTGCCATTTGTGACATCCTGTCAACTTTCCTACTGACTTTGTGTTAAGTTTCAAAGGACAGTATTTGCTGTTGCAGCAATTATTGCTTCTCACCTTGCCAATGAACTCGGAGGGAGAGAAAAGGATTGGAATGCAGACTTCAAAGATTAAGAAAGCAGCCTGTGAGAACCAAGGACGGTTCACCAGATGTCTGGCCAGACCCAGAGACAATTTCTCATAACAATGATTTCTCCTCTAATTGGACAACGTGACATGATCATGCTTGTTAGAAGCCAGCAGTGAAAGTTGCAAATGGCAGGACCATTGTAATTGCAAGCCGGTTGCCAAACATATGAATCATGATTAGTTGTTCCACTGGTTAATTGTTCTAATTATCAGGAAATTTCTCCTTAGTTCTAGTTTGGTTCTCTCCTTGGTTAGTTTCCATCTGTTGCTTCTTGACTTGCCTTCAGGGGCTTTGAGAAATAGCCTGACTCCCTCTTCTTTGTGATGATCCCTCAGATATTGGAACACAGCTATTATGTCACCCCTAGTCCTTCGCATGAAACTACATATCCAATTCCTGCCACCGTTCTTTATATGTTTTAGCCTCCAGTCCCCTAATTCTCTTTGTTGCTCTTCTCTGCACTCTTTCCAGAACCTCAACAACTTTTTTATATCGTGCATCCAAAACTGGATGCACTATTCCAAGTGTGGTCTCACCAAGGCCTTATAAAGTGATACTAACACTTCATGTGATCTTATTTTATTTTATTTTATCTCTCCGTCAATGCAGCCTAGGACAGCGCTGACTGTGGGAAGTGTAATGGTTGAAACTTTGAGGATCAGCCATACGTCTCCTTGTTCAGCACTGTTGCAACTTTAAGCACTTCCTGAACAAACGGTTGTTAACAGAGGACTACCTGTACTTGTATATATTCATAATCGCAGCTGGTGTTCTCCAGAAATGTCGGCTTCAATATGACCAAAAGCTGGAGCAATGCAAGAGAAGTCAAGCACACAGGGGGAAAAAAAGCAGCGATAATTTATTGGCCTTTTTTCATACCTACAAGGTCTTGCTATTCCCAAGCAACTAATAGTAGCAATAATTATCACTGTTCATTTGCATTGTGACGTGAGCTATTTCCTGACACACTTTTTCCCTTCTACAGAGCAAAGAAAATGAGAACAAGATAATAATAATAATAATAATAGTAGTAGTAGTAGTAGTAGTAGTAGTAGTAGTAGTAGTAGCAGCAGCAGTAGTAGTAGTAGTAGTAGTAGTAGTAGTAGTAGTAAAGTTGGAAGGGACCTTGGAGGTCATCTAGTCCAACCCCCTGCTCAGGCAGGAAACCCTATACCATTTCAGACAAATGGCTGTCCAATCTCTTCTTAAAAACTTCCAGTGTTGGAGCATTTACCGCTTCTGGAGGCAGGTTGTTCCACTGATTAATTGTTCTCACTGTCAGGAAATTTCTCCTTAGTTCTAGGTTGCTTCTCTCCTTGATGAGTTTCCATCCGTTGCTTCTTGTCCTGCCTTCAGGCGCTTTAGAGAAGAGCTTGACCCCCTCTTCTTTGGGGCAGCCCCTGAGATATTGGAATACTGCTATCATGTCCCCCCTCGTCCTTCTCTTCATTAAACTAGACATACCCAATTCCAGCAGTCTTTCCTTATATGCTTTAGCCTCCAGTCCCTTAATCATCTTTGTTGCTCTTCTCTGTACTCTTTCTACAGTCTCAACATCTTTTTTACATCGTGGTAACCAAAACTGGATGCAGTATTCCAAGTATGGCCTTACCAAGGCATTGTAAAGTAATATTAATACTTCACGTGATCTTGATTCTATCCCTCTGTTAATGCAGCCTTGCACTGTGTTGGCCTTTTTGGCAGCTGCAGCACACTGCTGGCTCATATTTAGGTGATTGTGCATTTGGCTTTTCTTGCCTAAATGTACAACCTTGCTTTTTTCACCACTGAATTTCATTTTGTTAGCTAGTGCACAGTGTACTTTATGTGCCCAAAGTTCCAAAGGAGGAGGTTGTGATGTGACATTGTGACCCATATTTTGTCATCCTTGGGGTTAACTATGAAGTGCGTCTGTTTCCAATGACCGTTCTTCACCCTGATTTCTCAACTAGCTTGTCAAGTTAGTCCTCATCGATCCATGTCTGAAACTAGAGTTATTCTGTGTTAATGCTGAAGCACAAACATTTAAGGACACAAAGTCTTTTCTTTCTTCGCACACACCGCAAAAAGAGATGTTTGATCTCTTTTGAGTTGAGCTCGGCTTCTGTCACTTCATAGAGACATATACATCATTTTTATGGCAACAAATCAGAAATGATTCCGCTTTACTTTCCCTCAGGATAATTTTTTTTCAACTGCCCAGCCTAAGGTTGAGCTCAGATGTCCGAAAGGCAACTGGACGTCATTGGTTTTCCTTGAAGATATTTCGCTTCTCCTCTTCTTCAGAACTGAAGAAGCTTCTTGGATAAGAAGCAAAACGTCTTCAAGGGAAAACAAACTCCAGTTGCCTTTTGAAAAAGCACTTTGGGGACAACCATGACCTGGATGACTGGGAATCTCCACAGAGGTTGAGCTCAGATAAATTTCCTGATGGTTTCTCATCCATCAGATCCAACCTGCTTCATTTTTTTAGATCAGCCAAAGTCAGCTTCAAAAATTAGGTTTATTAGGAACCTTTTCTTAATTTTTTAAAAATAATTGTTGCTTAACCTATTTGTATTTTTTTTAGAAGAGTAATCTTTAAAGCTATGAATTGAAATTTGTCACTTCGGCCTCCGTTACCAGCAGATATAACCATTTTTTTTCTTCCCTCAGCCCAGGGGTAGGCAACCTGGGCTCTTTTATGACTCAGGGACTTCAACTCCCAGAATTCCTGAGCCAGCATGGCTCAGCTTGGAAACCTCTCCCTTTCCCCTCAGATGGCTGGCTCAGGAATTCTGGGAGTTGAAGTCCACCCATCTCCGAGTGGCCAAGGTTGAGAAATACAGACCTAAACCAGGAGTAGACAACCTTGGCCCCTTCATGACTTGTGGACTTCAACTCCCAGAATTCCTGAGCCAGCATGACTCAGCTTGGAAACCTCTCCCTTTCCCCTCAGCATGGCTGGCTCTGGAATTCTGGGAGTTGAAGTCCACGAGTCATAATAGAGCCAAGGCTGCCTATCCCTGCCTTAGGGCAAAAGGCAAAACTTAAGTGCTCCTCTTCTTTTCCACAGGGCACCATCTTTATCCCGAACATGGCTTCTGCCTTGTATGATGCCAACGAGTGGGAGACACCCCTCGCCTTCAACCCAAACCATTTCCTCGACAAGGAAGGCAATTTTATCTGTCGAGAAGCATTCATCCCATTTTCTCTAGGTGCTCATTCAGCTTGTTAAAATTCCATTGAATCTTTAATGATATGCCTTGACCATTCCTGTTTTCACCCCTCAAATGCTAAATATATATTTATGTATTTAATGATGGACATATCTTCTGATTATGGGCAGCTTGAAACACAGAGCTACCATCAACATTCTTTTCGTGAATAGTAATCTGCACCAAGAGTGTTTTAAATCAGAAAAAACGATTTTGTGGTGGATTGTCAACAGGGATGTCTGTAGATTGTAGTCAAAAAAATCATGATGGCAGCCATGAAGATGCAATCAAAGCTCCACCTAGTTTGTATATTCTTCGATCATACAGCTGTGGCCACCATCTTGGTTTTTTTTTCTTAAAAAAAACGTATCTGGTGGGCTCACTGCTAGGCATACCATATCCTAGTCTTAGCTGGTTTGCAACAGTAGCCTGTTCAGTGGAGTTGCCAAATTAACACACATTGTGGATCAACTCCAGGCCAAGCACATTGTAAACTCTAATCCAGGGGTGAGGGACGATGGCCCTTTTATGACTTGTGGACTTCAACTCCCAGAATTCCTCAGCCAGCCTCCATTATGTGAGATTTAAGACAGGGGTCTTCAAACTTGGCCCTTTTATGACTTGTGGACTTGAACTCCCAGAATTCCAAAGACGGCCATGCTGGCTCAGGAATTCTGGGACTTGAAGTCCACAGGTCATAAAGGGGCCAAAGTTGCCCAATCCTTTTATGATTTGTGGACTTCCAGGTATTCTTGAGACAGCTGTGAGGACTTCAACTCCCAGAATTCCTAAGACAGCCATGCTGGTACTGATTTGTTGTTTTCCTCTCCTTTCCTAGGTCATCGAGCATGTTTGGGAGAAAATTTGGCAAAAACAGAGTTGTTCCTTTTCTTTACCAATCTTGTGCAAACTTCAATTTCCACTTGGCTGACGGATCAAAAGCTTGACGTGATCTGGGGAGGCACTCTGCATCCTCATTCCTTTGAGATCTGTGCAATTCCTCGCTAATCCACTATGCCAGGTCTGAATAGCAGCTGTGGATACTGGGACTGGGAATCCAAGTAGCTGGCTTTGTCTCCTCCAAATTTTGTCTGAAAAAAAGCATGTTTCCAGCCCTCTTTGTTGCGAAAGAAAAATGTATACAACCTAGTCTCGTTCTGCAACATGGGCTTTTGAATACTGACAGGTCAGTAACATCAGCACTGGCCTGGTCTCTATGTTCTTGTCATTTATCTAGTTCTACTTGCTCTCTTTTAACTGAGCCCTTAATCTGACCTCATTTAAAATCAAATTTTAGTTATTTGCAAAAAGCAAGAGAAACAAGAAAAAAAACCCCTTGAGTGTTCACCACTCTTTGAATAATCCTTTTTAAAAATATAACATATTTTCATAACATGTTGACATTAGTTCAGCTTCCTTGACTGTGGAAAAGAAAGAGGAAAGTTAGAGATGTACGAGGGCAACTGGGAAATAAACCTCCATTTGGTTATCAATGACATTCGCAGATACAGAACTTTTATTATACACATTAGAAAACTAGAAGATTACACTACTTTTTGACATAATCGCCATTCAAATTGAGGCACCTGTCATAACGTCTTACAAGATTTGAAATTCCTTAGTAGTAGTCGCTCAGTGCCAAATCTGGGTTATGGGGGGGAGGGATGATCAAAAACATCCCAACGGAACCGCTTCAAAAGTCCTTGAGTGTGCCTAGCAATGTGTGGGCAATCATTGTATCGTGACCCAACACCACACTGGAAGTGGTGCCATAGAAAATTCCACCAAATGTGAAGATGCCAAAGGAGTACTGCCAGTGAAGTTCATGGAGTGTGGTTCGACCATCAATTCAGAAGTCTACTGTCAGACCCCTCCAATGTATTTCCCTTCCTATTATTGCTTTGCCTGTGGATTTCTTTTTGGAGTCTGGCATTCTGGTGGGAGGGGGGCTGCTTGCTTGGGGAATGTATTTGCCTGGCTCTTTAAAATGCTCTCCATTCATGAAAAAGAAATGTGGCCTGAAAACATCTGCCTTATCTCCAAACAATGGATCCTGGGATCATTGTGAAACGAAAACGAGAGAGACCTTGAGATGGGCACTAAACCACTAGGTTCCAAAAACAACCCAGTGCCTGGATTTGAAATGGATGGTTGAACACTGGGAGGGGGGGTTTAGAGATTTGAATGAGCCTTTTGATGTAATCATTTGCGTGCAAAATCTTCAGACCTTGCTTTTCTCTACTGCTATCAGTAACTCTCAATAAAAGTTCCTTTTGAAACAATGCCTGTTTCAAGAGTTCTGTTTTCTTGGGAGACCTAGTTGAGGCACATTCTTATATCTACTGTGAAATGTTACGAAAACTCAGACGAGCCATCCATAACAAACCTCGGGGCATGCTGACTTCCAGTGTGGTGTTGGTTCACAATAATGCTCGCCTGCACACTGCTAGATGCACCCAAGAACATTTGAAGCAGTTCTTTTGATCATTCCTCCTATAGTCCTGATTTGGTGCTGAGTGACTACTACTAAGGAATTTCAAACCTTGTAAGGCATTATGACAAGTGCCTCAGTTTGAATGGTGATTATGTCGAAAAGTCATGTAACGTAGTTTTCTAATGTGTATAATAAAAATTCTGTATCTGCGAGTGTCTGTCACTGATAACCAAACGGAGGTTTATTTCCGAATTGCCCTCGTAAAAATAATATAAACAGTATATTTACAGTAATCTCCCAGATGAATCTTCCCCAAAATGCTAATTATTGCTCTCTTCTAGGAGATGTCTTTTCCCCCCCCTGCAATTGCAATTTTGCTTTCTTTTCATGATGCTTTGGACTTACCAATCCTCATTGGAACTGCATCTACACAGAGGGAAGTAAGCAGAGGGTTCCCCAAAGTTCTGTTTCAGGCCCAGTACTTTTCAATATAAATGACTTAGATGAGGGAATAGAATGGGAATTCATCAGATCTGCAGACGACACTAAATTGGCAGGAATAGTCACCACTCCAGAAGATAAGCTGAAAATCCAGATCAATCTCGACAGACTTCAACACTGGGCCCAATCTAACCAAATGAAATTCAATGGTGAAAAAATAAGGTTCTATATTTAGGCAAGAAAAATCAAATGTACATGTATAGATTAGGTAAAACCTGGCTCAATAGCAGTAACTGTGAGAGGGATCTTGGAGTCCTAGTGGACAATCACTTAAATATGAGCCAGCCGTTTGCTGCAGCTGTCAAAAAAGCCAACACAGTGCTAGGCTGCATCAACAGAGGGATAGAATCAAGGTCACATGAAGTGTTAATACTGTTATGTCCCGAGCCTTTGCAAACGGCTCGGGCGTTTGCAGGCAGTCCCGGGCAGGTGCAAAGCTGCCCGGGACCAGACAGGCTGTCGCCAGCGCCGTGCGCATGCGCGGGTGCTGGCGCGGGAAAAGTAACCCATTTACCCGGGAGTTGCCTATATAAGAGGCTGCGAGGCGTTTGGGCGAGGCTGAAGCCATCTTCCTGTAAGCTGAACGCTGAATAAAAGAAACTGAGAACTCCAGCTGCTTCTCGTGTCTGTTTTCCCGCCAAGGACGCAACACTGGCGACGAAGGTGGGATGCCTTGCACTACCTGGAAAGGAAAGAAGTGTAAGCTTACCCAAGGAGTCCTGAGCGGCGGAAGAGGAACGGCGTCGACTCGGCAGCTGCCCGCCAATCCGGTGCGCATTCGGGGGTAGGCTGGCTGATAGACCCGTCTCCTGAAGATCCGAAGATGGCGAAAATCGGAAGGCTTTCGGAATTCGACGTCTCACATCCAGAGCGGTGGGAGTCCTACGTATCCAGAATGGAGAACTACTTCAAGGCAAACCAAGTGAGGGAAGATAGCTTGAAGGCGGCCACCCTGCTTTGCGTTTGCGGCCAAGACGCCTTCGAAATCGCAGAAAACCTTGCAGCACCTGTTCCAGTAGAGTCTGTAAGCTACGCAGACCTGAAGAAGCTGCTGAAAGAGCACTTCCACCCCAAGGTGTCCGTTATCTCATGGCGCCACACCTTCGAGCAGAGGGATCAACGGTCCGGTGAAACAGCCAAGGAATACATCGCCGCGCTACGGAAGGCCGCCAAGCCCTGCGAGTTCAAGGACCTCGAGGAACGACTGAGGGACCGATTCGTGTGCGGGCTAAGGCATCGAGAGCTACAACAGAGACTTTTTGCCAAGGAAGAATTATCCTTCCAAGACGCCTTAAGGGAAGTCACCGCAGAAGAAGCAGCAGGCGGCGCCATCAAAAACATGCGGCCGATCAGAAACAGTGCAGAGGGTGCGTCCGTGCACCAGGAAGACGTCCGACGAAACTCCGAGGAGGATCCGGACGAGGAAGTCGACCGTCTACACCCCGCGAAGGAAGAGAACCAGAAGGGAAGCTCTTCGGCTCCGCTCAAGTGCATCGGCTGTGGAGGTCGCCACAGGAGAACCGACTGCAAGTTCCGCTCCGCTACCTGCCGGGCATGCGGCAAACAAGGGCATATTGCAGCTGTGTGTCTGAGCCGACGAAAGGCACAACCCCAAGAAGAACGCCTGAAAGGTACCAGATTCCCCAGCCAGAATAGGGTAGGGTTTTGCGCTTCGCGAAGAAGCATCTGTAGAACAGGCACACACAAGCCCATGAAGAAAAAGCTGTCACTCAACGTGAAGCTACAAGGGGTTCCATTATCTATGGAACTAGACACAGGGTCTGCCCTGTCCATCATTTCATTGCATACATTTAGGAAGATTTGTTCCAGTAGTGGGACTAAGGCCAAGTTAAGGCCTTCTGATATTGTATTAACAGATTTTCAGAACTCAAGAGTGTGTGTTAAGGGGGAGGCCACCCTTAACGTGCAATACAAGAGTTTTGAAGGTCCACTAGACTTATTAGTAGTAGGGGGTGAACGAACGAGTCTCATAGGACTCGATTGGTTTGAGGCCCTGGGGATACACGTCACAGGACTCAACAGCTTACAAACACTCGACCTACAGGAAGTCTGCAAAGAATTTGCAGATGTTTTCAGCCCCCAGCTGGGCACATTCAAAGGACCACCTGTGTCCTTAAAGCTAGACCCCACTGTCACTCCCATTAGGATTAAAGCAAGAAGGGTCCCTTTTGCTTTAAAAGTAAGATTGACACTGAGTTAGACAAACTAATCCAACAGGGAATCCTAGAACCTGTTGATTCCAGCCCGTGGGAGACCCCCATTGTCACGCCTCTAAAGGCAAATGGGGACATTCGCATTTGTGCTGATTACAAATGCACACTCAATAAGGCATTGCAGCAACATGCCTATCCTGTTCCTGTGGTCAGTCACATCCTGGCCTCTCTCAAGGGGGGGCGTGTTTTTGCAAAGCTTGACCTAGCTCAAGCATATCAACAGCTGCCTGTTGATGATGATGCTGCCATAGCTCAGACCATTGTGACCCACAGGGGAGCCTTTAAAGTAAAAAGGCTACAGTTTGGAGTAAATGTCGCTCCTGGGATTTTCCAAAGCGTAATGGAAAACACACTACGAGGTATACCAGGGGTCTGCCCCTACTTTGACGATGTCTTGATTGCAGGAGACTCCACACACATTCTAGCTGAAAGACTTAGGGCTGTCCTGTTAAGATTCAGGGAATCAGGCCTCAAGCTCAGAAAAGACAAATGCAAGATTCGGGGTGCCTTCTACTGAATTTCTGGGATTCAAAATTGATGCTGCTGGGATTCATCCTGCTGAATCCAAACTAACTGCTATTTTACAAGCACCCAGGCCAAAGTCTAAGGCCGAACTTCAGGCCTTCCTAGGCCTCCTGAATTTCTACAATTCTTTTCTTCCACATAAAGCTAGTGTAGCTGAGCCTCTTCACAGGCTACTAGACAAACAAGCTGTGTGGCTGTGGTCACAAGCACATGAGGCTTGCTTTAAAGAAGTCAAGGCCTTGCTCACTTCTAACAGTGTTCTTGCACATTTCAACGAGTCTCTTCCTGTGTGCATCGCGTGTGATGCATCCCCCTACGGGGTTGGAGCTGTCCTGAGTCACCTCAGGTCTGATGGAACTCAGGTTCCTATTGCATACTACTCCAGAACATTGTCTTCTGCCGAGCGCAACTACGCTCAGATAGACAGGGAGGCTCTGGCTGTTGTTGCTGGAATTAAAAAATTCCACGATTTTCTATATGGCAGGCATTTCACGGTCTTCACTGACCATAAGCCTCTGCTGGGACTGTTTACCACACGTAAGCAGACTCCCCACATCATTTCCCCTAGAATGCTTAGGTGGTCTATTTTCTGTCTGCATATGATTTTTCATTACTCCACAAGCCTGGGAAAGAAATGGGCCATGCTGATGGCCTCAGTAGATTGCCTCTGCCAGTAGTAGAAGCTGACCCGCGCCAGCTGTCAACATTCTATCAATCCAAGCCTTGCCCGAGCTCCCTCTTAGTGCCAGGGATGTTACCGCTGAAACAGGTACAGATCACACACTTTCACGTGTCCGCTCCTGGGTCCTGTCCGGGTGGCCTGAGCACTGCCCTAGTCCTGAGTTTCAGAGTTTCTGGTCCAAAAGGAACGAACTGTCCCTTTCTCAGGGTTGTCTGCTTTGGGGAAACAGAGTTGTCATTCCCACCTCAATGAGGACTAGGGTCTTAGAATCCCTCCACGAGGGTCATCCTGGCATTGTTCGTATGAAGGCTCTTGCACGAAGCCACTTGTGGTGGCCTGGTTTAGATAAAGATATTGAAGCTAAGGTACACGCATGCCACCTGTGCCAACGATCTCGCCCAGAGATGCCCCAAGCTCCTGTGCATAGATGAGAGGAAACACAGTCCCCATGGTCTAGGGTGCACATTGACTACGCTGGGCCCTTTCAGGGCCAGTTGTCTTCTTGGTCCTTGTTGACAGCCATTCAAATGGCTTGAGGTTGTGCCCTGTCTCCGCCACCACCACTGCAAAGACTATTCAGTACTGAGGGGGATTTTTGCTGCACACGGCTGGCCGGATGTCATTGTGTCCCGACAACGGCCTCAATATTCACCTCCTCCGAATTCCAAGCTTTCTTACAGGCAAACCTGATTCGTCATGCCACGTCTGCGCCTTTCACCCGTCCACCAACGGTATGGCTGAACGCATGGTGCACATCGCAAAGGACGCCTTGAAGAGACTCACCTACGGGGACTGGCATCACAGGTTGGCTGACTTTCTCCTTTCTTATCGCACCACACCGTCCACTTCTACAGGGAGAAGTCCAGCTGAACTTCGTTGGGGCGCCAACTTACTACTAGACTTGACCGGTTGCATCCGGACAGACTGCCTTCATCTACCTCACATCCTAGGGCACCTAGACAACTACTTGTGGGTGCCCCGGGTTGGGCTCCTCAGCAATTACGGGCCTGGTCATACATGGGGTCCCCGCTTCTGTGTCCAGTCCACAGGTCCTCTCTCCTACGAGGTTGCCCTGGACAACGGTCATGTCCTGCGTCGGCACATCGACCAACTTCGCTCTAGGCGAGACTTTTCTGCTGAGACTCCTGGGTCTGTTCCAGGGGGGGAGGGGGACCCTTTGGAGCAAAGGGAAGGGCAAGAGCTACTGCCCACCTCCACTGAGGGAGCCACAAACGGCCCATCTCAGGGTTCTGCAATTGCTCCGAAAAGAAAGTCATGGAGCTTACCCACACAACAGGCACTCACGCCTACTCCAGCCAGGGAGTCACCCCGGGGGCATACTCACTTTCCACACACATCACACAGCACTCCAGCAACGGAGGATACCCGGGGGCATCCCAACAATCATTCCCCGCAAGAGAACTGGCACACAATTCCCAAGGTTGGCCTGACCTTACCCCAAATCCTACAGGGGGTCAAACATACACAGAGTTAGTCGAGGAACCAAGTCCAGACTACAACAACCCTAGCACAAATCAGGGAACACCTGAGTTTTGGGAAAGTACAGAAACCCACACGAGCCCGAACACAGAATGGTGTTCAGGGAATGGACAGCCTCCTGACAGGTCTTGGACTGACCTAGGAGGTTCTACAGAGACGCCCAGCAGCGGCTATCACTTCAAGGG